>NC_052100.1:29177934-29796434 GCF_015852505.1 Tachyglossus aculeatus
ACTTCCCAAGCGCTTAGTACAGTGCTCTGCACACAGTAAGTGCTCAATAAATATGACTGAATGAATGAAGTGCTTAACAAATATCATTAAAAAGTTGAAAAAGCTGCAGGAAAGACCGGCCTAAAAATAAGAATAATGGTACTTGCTAATGCCGAACTATGTCCAAGTGTTGGGTCAGACCCAAGATAATCAGGTCAAACCCAATCCTTGTCCCACATGGGACTCACCGTTTATGTAGGAGGGAGAATCGGTATCAAATCCCCCACATTTACAGGTGACGAAATTGAAGCACGGAGAAGGTAAGGGACTTGCCCTGGGTCCCAAAGAGTCGGGTTTAGAACCCAGGTCTCGTGACTCCCGGCCCTGCACTCTTTCCTCTAGTCTACACTGCCTCCTGTGCGATGAATGGCAAATGAATTCAAACAATAAAGACAGACCCGCTTCCTAAATTCTTCCATTTTCCTTGCTCCTGTTACAGAGAGGCTCGTTGGCCGGGAATAGCCACATACCTTGATTTTCCTTTTGACTTGGTACTTCGGGGATTTATCTAAAGCCATCCCCAGACATGTGCGATCAACTAGACCCTGGAATGAATAATCTCCACCTGCTCGAGTCAGGCCCTCTTTATCTCTGTGATGCAGGTATCTCTGCCTCACGGGTGACTTACCCTAGATCGGTCGAGCTAAGCAGATCACGGCCCTCGCTCAATAAACAATCCCTCTCGTCGCTGCTTCCCCACCCGGTCCGTGACTTTCTCGGTGCCCGACACCCTCCCTGCCACTCCGTGCCCATTTGCGCTTTCGGAGAGTGTGCCCACGGGCCACGGCTGACAAGCCATTTTCTCCTTCCGTCCCGTTTCTGCCAAATTAAAGAAAAAAAAAAAGCTTCCTTGGAGGGAAAAATCTGTCAGAGCAGGTGTCAACCGATGAAGGAGCTGGGAAAAAAAAAAACCCAAACATTTAAAAAAATCAATTTAGCAATCTGTAAGACGTGGAAGCAGGAGTGACAGTCGCGTTTTATAGACCTTTCTGTACTGTGACGCTTCTAAAAATAACTTGATTTGAACCAAGAAATTGCAGCCGAGGAGAAGCATGGTGGAAATCAAGAAGCCATGTGGTCTAGTGGTTAGAGCATGGAGTTGGGTGTCAGAAGGACCTGAGTTCTAATCCTGACTCCTTTGCTTGTCTGCTGTGTGACTTCACTTCTCTGAGCCTCAGTCATCTCACCTCATCTGTAAAATGGGGATGAAGACTGTGAGCCCCAGGTGGGACAGAGACTGTGTCCAACCTGATTATCTTTTATCTACCCCATGCTCAGTACAGTGCCTGGCACATTGTAAGCACTTAACAGATGCCATCATTATTATTCTACTGAAAAGTGTCCCATTGAATATATTGGTCGTGGTGTTTTTGGCAATGGTTTCCCCCATGTAGATAGTCAACAGTATTTATTGAGTGCTTACTGTGTGCAGAGCACTGTGCTGAGCGCTCGGGAGAGTACAATACAATGATAAACAGACATATTCCCTCCATCGAGCTTACAGTCTTGAGGATATCACGTATGCCAAAGGAAACTTCACGTGGGATTTCTGATATCGTTAAGTATAATAATAATGGCATTTGTTAAGTGCTTACTATGTGCAAAGCACTGTTCTAAGCACTGGGGAGGATACAAGGTGATCAGGTTGTCCCACATTGGGCTCACAGTCTTAATCCCCACTTTACAGATGAGGGAACTGAGGCCCAGAGAAGTGAAGTGACTTGCCCAAGGTCGCACAGCTGACAAGCGGCGGGGCCAGAATTAGAACCCGTGACCTCTGACTCCCAAGCCCGGGCTCTTTCCACTGAGCCACGCTCTCTGAGAAGCACAGTCCTTCATAACAGATGTCTTTCAATCGCTGCCTTTTCCATCACAGCTCCTCCTCTCTGGCTCTGTAACTCCAAATCCAGTCTCTCCCTATTCACAGCCAGCTCTTCCAAGCCCTAAGCCATTGATCCTAAAAATCAAATTTGGCTTTGTAAGACACGCGAATTCAGAAGAGAGCCAAAGTTTCTTGGGAGAGAAGGGCTCATTTTTCACCCTCCTGACGCCATCGTCTCTCCTGTGCTTTCTCTAAGACTCAAACCCTGATCCCCGTATTCCTGATCCAAGGCCAAGTTGAGTTGTGGAGGTCATTTTTCAATTGTCTACCATTCATTCTTTCATTCAGTCGTATTTATTGAGCACTTACGGTGTGCAGAGCACTGTACTAAGTGCTTGGGAAGCACAAGTTGGCAACCTATAGAGACGGTCCCTACCCAACAACAGACTCACAGTCTACCATCACCCTCTCTCGAGGCGGTGGTCCTCTCTGACTTCAGGCACAAATCTGTGTCAGTGAATTTATCAGTAGGATTTGCGGAGCACTTCTGGCTGCAAAGCACTGGACTAAATGCTTGGGACAGAGCTAGTAGACATAATATCCGACCTTCAGGAGCTTACATTTTACCTGGGGAGACAGACGCTAAAATCATTTACAGAGAAGAAGTGTGATTTAGTGGAAAGGACCCAAGCGACTAGGGGTCACGCCTTTTCCCAACTCTGTTATATCGAAGTCTCCCAAGCTCTTAGTACAGTGCTCTGTGCACAAGAGGAGCTCAGTTGATTGATTTAACCCTCCCCTGAGACAATATAAATAATCTCTTCCATTGCTATTGACGGCTGTCCGTCGTCCATTGACTGGATGGAGCTGAAATTTGCTTTTCCTCTTCTGAAGGTCAATCCTCGGTTAAGTGATTTGGGGAAATTGTTGTCAACCTGGATTATTTATGTCAAATTTAGATGAGATTAATTTCGGGAGGACCACTCTTGCAGATGAGAAGCTAATGGATCTGGGCGACACAGAAGCAGCGATTTTCAAAGTCCAGGAACCGGGACCGTGTAAGAAATTAAGCAGGATTTGAGCTGTGAAATGTGCATATTTCTCCTGTTGCAGATTGTTTCTTCAGCGGGCTTCGTTTCAGGGGCTCCTCTGCCATTCCGGAATTTCTTCTTGCCTATTGACCTAGATAGTTTACACATTTGTCTCTCAGGGACTTCCACTTTTAATTCTCCAAGAGAATTCCCAGAGTGGGCAGTGATTTGGTTGCTTCCTCAGGGCAGAGAGCTCACTGAAACCGGGACCACAAAATATCTTTCTCCCAATGCGCACTTGGAGAGCAAACTTCACTGAAATCCCTTCCTGGGACTTCTGTCCATCAACAGTATTTATCTAATGCCTTCTGTGTGCAGGGTATGTATTAGATGCATTGTACAGTGCATTGTCCCCAGGAAGTGCTCAATAAATACTCCCCCTCTCTTATATTAAGCATTTGGGGGGTAGAACACCAGCGAGACACTTTTCCCTGCCACTCAAGGAATTTCCAATCTAACTGGACACAAGGATGATTTACAAATAGTGGGAACAGAAGGAAGAACAAGGAGATCCTGGTGAAATAGGACAGGATTCATTCATTCAATAGTATTTATTGAGTGCTTACTGTGTGCAGAGCACTGTACTAAGCACTTGGGAAGTACAGGATGAAATAGCCAAATAAATTTAGTGACCCTGGGAGTCAGGAGACCCGGGTTCTAATCCTGGCTCCACCGTTTGCCTGCTGTTTGAACTTGGGCAAGTCATTTCACTTTTCTGTGCCTCAGTTTCCTCATCTGTAAGAAGGGGATTAAATACCTGTTCCACCCTCCCACTTTGACGGATAGTCCCATTTGCCTCAGGGACTGTGTCTGATGTGATTGTGCCGTATCTACACCAACATTTGCCAAAATAGAAAGTGCTTAGCAAATACTATTATAATAATAATGATGGTGTTTGTTAAGCGCTTACTATGTGCCAAGCCCTGGGTAGATCCAAGATAATCAGGTTGTCCCACGTGGGGCTCACAGTCTTAATCCCCATTTTACAGATGAGGTAACTGAGGCACAGAGAAGGGAAGCGATTTGCCCAAAGTCACCCAGCTGACAAGTGGCGGAGGTGGGATTAGAACCCACATCCTCCGACTCCCTCTTTCCACTA
Organism: Tachyglossus aculeatus; assembly: GCF_015852505.1. Taxonomy (NCBI): domain Eukaryota; kingdom Metazoa; phylum Chordata; class Mammalia; order Monotremata; family Tachyglossidae; genus Tachyglossus; species Tachyglossus aculeatus. The sequence continues at coordinate 29,181,986 of NC_052100.1, forward strand.
AGCCACGCTGCTTCTCTATTATTATTACTATTATAAGTATAAGGAGAAGCAACATGACTAGCAGAAAGCGCAGGCCTGAGAGTCAGAGGACCTGGGTTCTAAACCCGCCTCTGCCAGCTGCTTGCGTATGACCTTGGGCAAGTGACTTCACTTCTCTGTGCCTCAGTTCTCCTGTTCTCCCTTGGACTGTGGGCCCCATGTGGGACAGGGACTGTGTCCTACTTAATTAACTTGTATCTACCCCGCTGCTTAGATCAGCATTCGACATGGGAAGCAGTGGAAAGAGCATGGGCTTGGAGTTAGAGGTCATGGGTTCTAATCCCAGCTCCGCCGCTTGTCAGCCGTGTGACTTTGGGCAAGCCACTTCTCTGTGCCTCAGTTACCTCAGCTGTAAAATGGGGATTAAGACTGTGAGCCCTATGTGGGACATTAGGCCTTCCCAGACTGAGCCCCCTCCTTCCTCTCCCCCTCCTCCCACTCCCCATCCCCCCCGCCTTACCTCCTTCCCCTTCCCACAGCACCTGTTTATATGTATATATATTTGTATGAATTTATCACTCTATTTTATTTGTACATACTTATTCTATTTATTTTATTTTGTTAATATGTTTTGTTTTGTTCTCTGTCTCCCCCTTCTAGACTGTGAGCCCACTATTGGGTAGGGACCGTCTCTAGATGTTGCCAACTTGGACTTCCAAGGACTTAGTCCAGTGCTCTGCACACAGTAAGCGCTCAATAAATACTCCTGAATGAATGAACCCAATCACCTTGTATCCTCCCCAGCACTTAGAACCGTGCTTTGCACATAGTAAGCGCTTTACAAATGCTACCATTATTGTCATATAGGAAGCGCTTAACAAATACCACAAAAAAGGAGGGTGGGGGTTTGAAAAGTCGAAGGTTTGCACCAAGAGGAACCTTCCAGTAGCGCCTGCGTCCTCTCTCCTCACACTTATTGTAATTGCTGAGGCCCCTCTGGAACCCGAGCCACAAAAACCACTCTAGGTTTGCAAAAATCAGCATGAGCATGTAGTCCCTCGACTTCAGGGAGATGTCTATCACAACAGAAGTGTTAAGATGGTGCCACCTTCTGTCGGACTGCCGTGCTGCTCACCAAGCCCCCCGAAACCCCCCCACCAGAAGCCCCCCGAGCCCCGTAAGATGATTTATTCTGATCCCGCATCGCGCTCCTGCAATATATAACATGACAAGTTACCGCCGAGCCTGCCAAAAAATCTTGATAGGCTCAGCTTTTGTGCGGCGGCACTTGAAAAGACCATTACCGCTGCCATCCGACTAAAGGATGCTCAATATTTTTGACAGTGAATTATCTGAACAGCAGTTTACCTCTGTGTTCACCGGGTGTTATAACCATTTAAGGATTCAGAAGATGGAAGATAAAATAAAAAAGAGAATATTCCAGTGTTCACCCTCCAGCGGGGGCCTGGGAATTCTCCTCCTTGGTGAAGGGAGCCCGGCTTTCTCCCGACCTGAATTTTCCTGCTGAGAGGGAAAGGAAAAGAGGGGAGAGTGTGAGGTCCCAGGTGCTCCAGTCTCTACGGGCTTCGTCGAGTCCCTGTTCCACGTGGGGTGCATAGTCTCAGAGGGAGGGAGAGGAGGTACCATAGCCCCATTTTACAGCTGAGGAAACTAAGACCACTAGACTGTAAATTCATCCTCTAGACAATCAGGGAACCGTGGCTCAGTGGAAAGAACCCAGGCTTGGGAGCCAGAGGTCATGGGTTCTAATCCCACCTCTGCAACTTGTCAGCTGTGTGACTTTGGGCAAGTCATTTCACTTCTCTGGGCCTCAGTTTCCTCGTCTGGAAAATGGGGATTAAGACTGTGAGCCCCACGTGGGACAACCTGATCACCTTGTATCCCCCCCGGCACTTAGAACAGTGCTACGCACATAGTAAGCGCTTAACAAATGCCACCATTATTACTATTATTATTACCAACTCTGTTATACTGTACTTTCCCGAGTGCTTAGTACAATGCTCTGTGCCCAATAAGTGCTCAATAAACATGAATGATCAGTCAATTAATCTAGAGAGATCAATTAGAAGCAGTGTTGCCTAGTGGAAAGAGCACAGGCTTGGGAGTCAGAGGTTCATTCATTCATTCAATCGTATTTATTGAGCACTTACTGTGTGCAGAGCACTGTACTAAGCGCTTGGGAAGTACAAGTTGGCAACATATAGAGACGGTCCCTACCCAACAGCGGGCTCACAGTCTAGAAGGTTGTGAGTTCTAATCCCGGCTCTGCCACTAGTCAGCTGTGTGACTTTGGGCAAGTCACTTCCCTGTGCCTCAGTGACCTCATCTGTAAAATGGGGATGAAGGCTGTGAGCCCCAGGTGGAACAACCTGATCACCTTGTATCTGCCCCAGCGCTTAGAAACAGTGTTTGGCACATAGTAAGCACTTAACAAATACCATCATTATTATTATTATCATCAGGTGACTTCTCCAACATCACAGAGAACCGCGAGTGAGAAGCAGCGGCGGATAGACCAGGGGCCTGGGACTCAGAAGGACCTGAGTTCTAATCCCGGCTCTGAAATAGACACATCCCGGGAGCTACTGGAGTCTTGTTCTGAGAAAATGTGTCCGATCAGTTGTTCCCGGGAAACCTGTCAGCTCTGGCCAGAGCTTAGCCCGGTCTTTGTGACCGGCCTGCTGCTGCCATCCCTCTCCTGCTCCTTCTCCCTGTGTGAGCCCACCTTCTAGACTGTGAGCCCACTGTTGGGTAGGGACTGTCTCTCTATGTTGCCAAGTTGGACTTCCCAAGCACTTAGTACAGTGCTCTGCACACGGTAATCGCTCAATAAATACGATTGATTGATTGATTGATTCTCCCCCGGTACGTGCTCAGCCACCCGGGCGACTGAGAACAGCCGCTGCATTATTCAAAGAAACCCCGGGAGAGAAAAGGCAAGAGGCTGCAGAAGGGAGGGGGGCTTGCAGAGGGAAGCGGGGGGGGTCTTGGGAAATAAAGAAGGAGGGAAAGAGAGAGACTCCATGAAGCAGAAGTGGAAGACGACACAGACGGTGGCGGGGAGGGGGGATGTAATTACAAAAAATAGCAGCCATATACTTGAAGCAGAACACTTCAGGAGGGTGATTATAGTGTCTCTCCAAATCTGAATCTATCACCAAATTATACCCTGCCTCTTTTGTAAAATAAATGCTAATAAGAGGTAATTTGGGCCCCGCTGATAGTTAAGCTCAGTGGAGATGGGTTTTCTGCACCCATCCTCCCCCAGTCTCCCCCGCCCCCGGCTTTCTGTGTGTGTTTTTATTGTAACGTCTGGAGGGGTTTTTACACCGCAGTTCTGCGACAACAAGGCTGGGGATGAAATTGGGCAGGTCGGGTTAGGACGCTGGGGTACAGAGGATGAGCCGAATTAAGAGCACCATCCCTGGTGCTCTTAAATATATATATATATATATATATGTATATATGTCTGTACATGTTTATTACTCTATTTTACTTGTACATATCTGTTCTATTTATTTTATTTTGTTAGTATGTTTGGTTTTGTTCTCTGTCTCCCCCTCTTAGACTGTGAGCCCACTGTTGGGTAGGGACTGTCTCTATATGTTGCCAACTTGGACTTCCCAAGCGCTTAGTACAGTGCTTTGCACATAGTAAGCGCTCAATAAATACGATTGATTGGTCATGGAAACATCCGATCGGCAGAGACAGGAAAACACCCCACTCCTCACCTCTACCCCCCACCTCTGTATTTGTTTGGGGAAATGGCTGGGAGGTCTAGCGTGGAATCCTGTCTACCAATTAATAATAATAATGGCATTTATTAAATGCTTACTATGTGCAAAGCACTGTTCTAAGCGCTGGGAAGGTTACAAGGTGATGAGGTTGTCCCACGTGGGGCTCACAGTCTTAAACCCCATTTTACAGATGAGGTGACTGAGGCACAGAGAAGTGAAGTGACTTGCCCAAAGTCACTCAGCTGTTAAGTGGTGGAGCTGGGATTTGAACCTGTGACCTCTGACTCCAAAGCCCGTGCTCTTTCCACTGAGCCACGCTGCTTCTCTACCAATTCTACTGTATTCTCCTAAACGCTTAGTACAGAGCTCTTTGTATAATAGATTGGACGCTCCTTGAGGGCAGGGACTCTAGTGTCCTCTCCCGAGGGCTTAGTACAGCGCTCTACAGTACTCTGTAGAGTAGACTAAGCTCCTTCTAACTTTGCTGTCCTCTCCCCGGAGTTCAGAGCAGTGCTCTTCGCACAACAGGAGCTCAATCAGAACTGTTGATTGATTGATGGATGCTAATTCTGATGGCTTTTCCCTGTTGTAGAAAAGGCACTCTTAGCCCCGATTCTAATAATAATAATAATAATGGCATTTATTAAGCGCTTACTATGTGCAAAGCACTGTTCCAAGCACTGGGGAGGTTACAAGCTGATCAGGTTGTCCCGCGGGGGGCTCACAGTCTTAATCCCCATTTTACAGATGAGGGAACTGAGGCCCAGAGAAGTTAAGTGACTTGCCCAAAGTCACACAGCTGACAAGTGGCGGAGCCGGGGTTTGAACTCATGACCTCTGACTCCAAAGCCCGGGCTCTTTCCACTGAGCCACGCTGCTTCTCTATCATCATCACCATCATCAGTCGTATTTATTGAGCGCTTAATGTGTGCAGAGCACTGTACTAAGCGCTTGGGAAGTACAAATTGGCAACATATAGAGACAGTCCCTACCCAACAGTGGGCTCACAGCCTCTAGGCCATCACGGTGTTATGAATCAGAGTCGATACAAGGTCGTAGAAGCAATCGTGGCCCATCATAGGCCCCGGTGTCAGGCCAACATTCCTCCTGAAAATGGAAGTGGTGTGACCTAGTGGATAGAGGACTTGGGAGTCAGAAGGATCTGGGTTCTAATCCAGCTCTGCCCCTTGTCTTCTATGGGACCTGGGCAAGGCACTTCGCGTCTCTGTACCTCGCTTATCTTGTCTGTAAAAGGGGGATTGAGAGAGTGAGCCCCATGTGGGACATGGACTGTGTCCAACCTGATTATCTTGTATCTACCACAGTGTTTGACACCAAGTAGGTGCTTAACAAATATTATTATTATTAATGAAAAAGTCAGAAATGGACTGACCAATGGCAGGTTGTGAGCAGCTCTCTTGAAGTACGTTTCTCTGCAAGGCTGTGTAGCCTGAACAAATAGATCAATGAGATGACGTTCAGATGAGGCATGTTCAGTGAGGGACTTGTGATGATATAAATCTTTACCCCCCGAGTCCCATAACGATGGGGCAACGAGGCCAAAATGGAGACGTGAACTACCCTCTAGACTCACTGTAAGCTCATCATGTTCGTTGTCCATCTCCCCCTTCTAGACTGTGAGCCCTTTGTTGGGTAGGGACTGTCTCTGTATGTTGCTGACTTGTACTTCCCAAGTGCTTAGTACAGTGCTCTGCACACATTAAGTGCTCAATAAATACAACTGAATGAATGAAGCGTGGGCAGGGAGCATGTCTACTAACTCCATTGTACTGACTCTCCCAAGCATTTAGTGCTGTGCTGTGCATTCATTCATTCATTCAATCGCATTTATTGAGTGCTTACTGTGTGCAGAGCACTGTACTAAGCGCTTGGGAAGTCCAAGTTGGCAACATATAGAGACGGTCCCTACCCAACAGCGGGCTCACAGTCTAGAAGGGGGAGACAGACAACGCACAGTAAAGCGTTCAGTGATGATGGTGGTACCTGCCCCAGCATTCAATACAGTGCCTGTCACATAGTAAGCACTTAACAAATACCATTTAAAACAAAAAAGTGGCCAGGCAGTGGGCTCACATCCTCCCATGGGCAATAAATGGGCTGAGGTCATCCCCTGCCTAGGGGATGACCCTGTTCCAAGCTGATGTCTTTGAGACTGTGAGCCCACTGTTGGGTAGGGACTGTCTCTATATGTTGCCAACTTGTACTTCCCAAGCGCTTAGTACAGTGCTCTGCACACAGTAAGCGCTCAATAAATATGATTGATTGATTGATGTCCTTTCCTGTGTTGCCCCCCCAGTCTTACACCCGGGTTGGGGGATGAGGAGGGGTCCTCCCAACCCCTCCGTGGGGCCCAGAGAAAGATCAAAGTCAAGCATCCCACCCACCCCCATTAAGATCTGCTGGGCTGCTGACTGGATTTTTTTTGTTGTTGTTGAAACCAGCATCCCTGGACTACCATCCCAAGACGGTAAACCTTCCCTTTCCACTAAGGGAAAACTGAGAAAACCAAGCAGGGTAGGACTATGTCCTGAAGTTGATCCAGGATGCAGTAAAATAGCAATAACTGGCATTTGTTCAGCGCCCCGTACTAAGCTACAACAGAATCGGGTCAGACGCAGGTTCTGCCCGACGTGGGACTCCCAGTCGAAGGAGGAGGGACAAATGGAATTGATTCCCAGTTTTACAGATGAGGAAATTAAGGCATAGAGAAGTTAAGTGACTTGCCCAAGGTCGCACAGCAGGAAAACGGCAGTAACGGAATTCAGATCCAGAATCTTCCGTCTCCCGGTGTCGTGCCAACTTGTACTTCCCAAGCGCTTATTACAGTAAGCGCTCAATAAATATGACTGAATGAAATGAATGCTCTTTCCATTAGGTTACGCCAGGGCAGCTTGGCCCAAACTACACAAATTCTGGGACATTTGCTTATTTTTCTAAAATTGTCCAGGCTGACTTTACAGAAATCCAGGATGGTCCAGTCTACACCAGAACACAGAGTCAGCCTTCCCAAGGGTTATGTAAGCTATCCGGATTTATCCATTCAACCGCACGCTTCTCCACCCCAGGGGAAAAAATGGGTCAGCTGTGTTTCCCAGGAAACATCAGGATCATACCTAGGAGCAGCAGTAGCAAAAAATAAAAAAAAAGCCCACCGCACTTTCATTTTCTCTCTCCTCCATCACCCCGGCTCAGATGGGTTACTCTCTAATTTTGGCGCCGGAATGGGCTGAGAAAGGATTTTGTGCATTCACTGGCTGACTTACAGACACCTGAAAAGCAGGGGGGCTGTTATTGTTGAAGCGGTCGCTTTTTACCAGCCAGCCAGCCCACAGTGACCCCAAAGGCCTGGTTTCCTGTATCACTGTACGCACTGGGCTGTTACCACTTGAAAACAAATTATGGGCTTTCTGGAAATGCTTTTACCGCATCTTGCAAGGTCACAGATTCTGTGGTGGGGGAAGAAACAGTTCCAAAATCCATCCTCCTTTGAAGAAACCATGCTTTTGAAAGCTTCCTGAGGACAGGGATTGTGTCTACTTTATTGTCTTCTCTCTCAATCAATCAATCAATCACATTTATTGAGCGCTTACTGTGTGCAGAGCACTGTACTAAGCGCTTGGGAAGTACAAGTCGGCAACATATAGAGACAGTCCCTATCCAACAGTGGGCTCACAGTCTAAAAGGGGGAGACAGAGAACAAAACCAAACATACTAACAAAATAAAATAAATAGAATAGATATGTACAAGTAACCTGGGTTCTAATCCTGACTCTGCCACCCGTCCGCTGTGTGACCTCAGGCAAGTGGCTTCACTTCTCTGTGCCTCAGTTCCCTCATCTGTAAAATGGGGATTAAGACCATGAGCCCCATGTGGGACAGGGACTGTGTCCAACCTGATTAGCTTGTATCTACCCCAGTGCTTAGAACAGTGCCTGCCACATAGTAAGAGCTTAATAATAATAGCAGCGTGGCTCAGTGGAAACAGCCCGGGCTTTGGAGTCAGAGGCCATGGGTTCAAATCCCTGCTCCGCCAATTGTCAGCTGTGTGACTTTGGGCAAGTCACTTCACTTCTCTGGGCCTCAGTTACCTCATCTGTCAAATGGGGATTGAGACTGTGAGCCCCTGTGGGACAACCGGATCACCTTGTAATCACCCTACTGCTTAGAACAGTGCTTTGCACATAGTAAGCGCTTAATAAATGCCACCATTATTATGAGATGTGGGTGGATTTCACTACCTGAGAAAAGAGCGGGCTTTCACTGCCCTCCATGCTTGAAGAATTATTGGAAAGGAGAGCATGAGGGAGACTTTGCTGTTTAAAATTGTTAGATTCCGGGCTTTGCCAAATCTCACAGCTCATGTTGCAGTCACAGGTGCGAGCTCTGATCCACGGAGCATCTAGCGGGGGTAGGGGGTCAACTGGGGTTAATGGCAGAGGAATCACGGAGAAATTCACAGTTGTTCCAAGCAATCTCAAATATCTTGGAAGTCCCAGATGCAGGAAAATTGATATCGTGTGGAGGGAAGGGAAGACACAGAGAGCCAGGGAGAGATAGGGTGGAGAGCCAGAGAGAGAGTCAGAGCATTCTGCTAGGTGCGGAGCAGATTTCAAAGGATGGAGGATGGAAGATTAGCAGGTCACAAAAAAAAATTCCTCTAGACTGTAAGCTCCTTGTGGGCAGGGAACGTGCCTACCAACTAAGTTACATTGTGCTCTCACAGGCACTCTGCACAGAGTAAGCACTCAGTAGAAAAGCGCTGAGAAGCAGCGTGGCTCAATGGAAAGAGCCCAGGCTTGGGAGTCAGAGGTCATGGGTTCGAATTCCGGCTCTGCCAGTTGTCAGCTGGGTGACTTTGGGCAAGTCACTTCACTTCTCTGGGCCTCAGTTCCCTCATCTGGAAAATGGGGATTATGATTGTGAGCCCCCCGTAGGACAACCTGATCACCTTGTAACCTCCCCAGCACTTAGAACGGTGCTTTGCACATAGTAAGCACTTAATAAATGCCATTATTATTATTATTAAATACAATTGATTGATTCCTCAATTCAGTGCACAGCACACAGGGCAAGTGCTCAGTTAATAACACTAAAATATACTCTCTGACAGTCTTAATCTCCATTTTACAGATGAGGTCACTGAGGCTTAGAGAAGTTAAGCGACTTGTCCAAAGTCACACAGCTGACAATTGGTGGAGCCAGGATTTGAACCCATGACCTCTGACTCCAAAGCCCGGGCTCTTTCCCCTGAGCCACGCTGCTTCCTGAAAGTCTCTTAGAGGAGTCAGAGGATCAGCGTACTAACCCTGGCTCCACCACTTGTCTTTTGTGTGGCCTTGGGCAAGCATGGCTCAATGGAAAGAGCCCGGGCTTGGGAGTCAGAGGTCATGGGTTCAAATCCCGGCTCCGCCAATTGTCCGCTGTGTGACTTTGGGCAAGTCATTTAACTTCTTGGTGCCTCAGTTCCCTCATCTGTAAAATGGGGATTAAGACTGTGAGCCCCACGTGGGACAACCTGATCACCTTGCATCCTCCCCAGCACTTAGAACAGTGCTTTGCACATCGAAAGCGCTTAACAAATGCCATCATTGTCATTATTATTCTCAGTGCCTCAGTTCCCTCATCTGTAAAATGGGGATTAAAACTGTGAGCCCCACATGGGACATGGACTGTGTCCATCCTGATTAGCCTGTACCTACACTAGTGGTCAGTACAGTGCCCGACACATAGCAAGTGTTTAACAAATACACTAAAAACAAAAAAGGGCCACTCACTTCCCGCTCTACTCTGGCACATAGTAAAAGCTTAACAAATACCCTAAAAAAAACAGAAAAAGACCACACACTTCGTGCCCCACCAACTGTGTATCGCTAAGCAGACAACAACAGACATAAGAGGATCAGAGCAGGTCTGGATATCAGTCTTGAGCTTCAATCCTTTGGCTTTAGGGAGCAATCGCCGTGGCTTGTCAGGATTTTGCTCTGATGCCTGTTTCTGGAGAGCGGCCAGCTCATCCGCGCTGAGGCAGGCCTCCCCCCAACACAGCCCAGCTCGCCTAGCCCCAGGAGGAAAAAGGAGAGAAACTGAGAAAATAAAAGAAAGAAAGGGAGAGAGAGGGAAAGAAAGAGAAAAAGAAAGAATGAAAGAAAGGAAGAAAAAGAGAGGAAGAGAAAAAGTTGCCTGGGAGTCAGCCATGTGAAACAGGGCAGGTGCATTCATTCATTCATTCAATCATATTTATTGAGCGCTTACTGTGTGCAGAGCACTGTACTAAGCGCTTGGGAAATACAAGTAGGCAACATCTAAAGACGGTCCCTACCCATCAACGGACTGCATGCAGCAGATAGGCACAGCAGATGTTTTCATGGGGCAGTGAAGCCCAATGTTGAGTGAAGACCACCTGTTTGGCTGTACAAAGATGGGAGATAATAATAATAATAATAATAATGGCATTTATTAAACGCTTACTATGTGCAAAGAACTGTTCTATGCACTGGGGTATCTACAGGTAATCAAGTTGTCCCACGTGGGGTCACAGACGTAATCTCCATTTTCCAGATGAGGGAACTGAGGCCCAGAGAAGTGAACTTGTACTTCCCAAGCGCTTAGTACAGTGCTCTGCACACAGTAAGCGCTCAATAAATACGATTGATTGATTGATTGATTGAAGTGACTTGCCCAAAGTCACACAGCGGACAATTGGTGGAGCCAGGATTTATCATGTCTTCTAACTCTATTGTAAGATCCCAAACAATAGAGTGTAAGCACCTTGAAGGCAGGGACTGTGTATTACAACTCAGAGAGGTTAAGTAATTTGCCCAAGGTCATACAGCAGCCCAGTGGCAGAGCTGCAACTAGAATCCAAGTGATGATGATGATGGCATTTGTTAAGTGCTTACTATGTGCCAAGCACTGTTCTAAGCACTGGGGTAGATACAACGTAATCAGGTTGTCCCACATGGGGCTCACAGTCTTAGTCTCCATTTTACAGATAAGGAACTGAGGCACAGAGAAGTGAAGTGACTTGCCCCAAGTCACCCAGCTGACAAGTGGCTGAGGTGGGATTTGAACCCATGACCTCTGACTCCCAAACCCGTGCTCTTTCCACTGGGCCACACTGCTTGACGCCAGGCCCGTGCTCTTTCCATTATTTTCTGAACATGAGAAACAGTGAGGCGTAGTGGACAGAGCACAGGCTGGGAGTCGGAAGGATCTGGGTTCTAATCCTGATCGTCCACTAGTCTGCTGTGTGACCTTGGACAAGTCACTTCACTTTTCTGGGCCTCGGTTACCTCATCTGTAAAATGGGGATTAAAACTGTGCTCTCCGTCCGGGACATGGACTGTGTCCAACCTCATTAGCTTGCAACTACTCCAGCACTTAGTACAGTGTCCGGCACATAGTAAGAGCTTAACAAATACCATTTAAAAAAAAAATTTCAATCAATCAATCAATTGTATTTATTGAGCACTTACTGTGTGCAGAGCACTGTACTAAGCACTTGGGAAGTACAAGTTGGCAACATATAGAGACAGTCCCTACCCAACAGTGGGCTCACAGTCTTTCTGTCCCATTTCTAGGGACAGAAAGGGAGAGGCAGAAATACACCCACATATAGATCGTTGCCTAAATTATGTCAAATGAGCATATATGAAACTAACATAAATATGCTCCTTTAATATTCATAAGGCCTGGGTCAGAGTTCAGAAGAATATTGGAATTTGCACAATTTCCGTCTTCTGTTTCCAGGAATAAACTCTGACCCGGCTTTTTCCATTTCCCTTTCTTTCCCTCTGGTTTTGCCAACGAAGTAAAGGAATTGTGACGAAATGGTGGGGTTGCGGTTGGGTCCCACTGCAGTGTTTGCGTTGGTTTGGCAAGCCCGAGGCGAATTTTGCCCAGATCTATAAATGCCAGGCCGCTCTGGCAGAGTGCCCCGGGATTGTGGTTCTTGATCCAGCCGCTGACTTCTGTGACGCTGGCACAAACCCCTGGGTGAATCGTGGGTTTCATTTTTATCCGGTCCACCCAACCAAAGCCATCCCAGGCGGTGTCTTTTCTGTGCAGACCCCAGCCCTCTGACTGGCATAGCCAAGCGACTATTCAAGTGACGGTGACTTTTCTTGTGTAGAATAGATTGGGCGACGCACATTGCCTGAGCTCAGAATAATCAATCATTCAAAGCAATCAATCAATCAGTCAGATATAAAGTTGTCCTTTGTGCTTGAAGAAGACACCCCTGAGGGTGAAGTTTACCTATGAGTGCGTGTGTGGCTGAAAAGGCTAATGTACAGTAGACATTGATATAAATAAATTATGGATTTGTACATTAGTGTCGTGGGGCGAACACCAAATGGCCAAAGGGTAAGGATCCAAGTGCCCAGATGATGTGGAAGGGAAAGGAGGTTGGGAAAAGGAGGGTTTAATCAGACCTGGTGGCTTTGTCACAGGGACTTTAATTAGGTGGATTTCTCCCCCACTTGTCTCTGTCTCCATTTCCATCTCCATCCCTCTGTCTCCACCTCTTTCTCTCAACTTCTCCGCACCTTAGTGTCCTTATCTGTACAGCAGCAATACAATCCCTCTTCTCCCTCATTCTTAAACAGTGGGTCTGTTCTGGTTCGGTTCCACCCCAGTGATTAGGGCTTAGAACAGTGCTTGACACATAGTAAGCACTTATCAGATACCATTAAAACGTGCTTAATAAATCCCACCGTCATCATCATCAGCCTTAGAGGACGGAGACCCGCCTTAATGCTATACAACTTCATTTTCTTGAGACCGGGGCAACCGTCAGTTTTTTCATCCTCGAAAGGTTAAGGAATTCAGAGCTGAACACCACCTGAATTTCTCACTCCAACGGCAGTGATGATTTCTGCTTGACCACCCCTTCGCCTCCGCCCGGTCCTTGGACTGCGGCCGTGGCATAAAAAGGGTCTGTTTTCCTTCCCGCCCCGTCTCCGGACTATTTTCCCGGCCCATCTCAATTAAAGAACAAATCCATTCCAGCATGTATCCTAGGGACTCTAATGAAGTCAGCTGTCAAACTTCCATCACGCAGCTGTCTCGCTACCATATCTGATGGCCACTTGTCAGCTGTTTCCCCGCGTCCCACCCAGACAAAGAGCTTTTGATGGCCTAACGCTCTCCAATCAATTTACACCGAGGCAGATGTTGAAGTCCCAACAGGCAGAGGGGTAATTTGATTTTGCACTCAACGCTGCCTGCCTCTATTGATATATTAAATCTATCTGGATGCAATATCCACATGCAACCATGAGGTAAATGACTTTCGGTTTAAATTTGCCCCTTGCTAGCTAGACCTGACGGGTCTCTGAACTGGATGGGAATTGTCTGGGAGGTTTTGAGCCGAAGAACTTTAGTTGGGGCTGAAAGACGCGGAACAAATCAATCCGCCTGTCATCTTAGACGCGTGGAAACCATCGATAGAAGGTATCGATTGTGTATCTACTCCGTACAGAGATCTGTACTGAGCACTTGGGAGAGCCCAGCTGAATTAGACACAGTCCCTGCCTTCAGGGAGCTTACACTCTACTCTACTAGGCAACTGGTTTACTTGTGTGTGAAGACATTTGATTTTTGCTTCAAAATTACTATTTTTCGGCTCCCAAGAGATGCTCCTGTGGGTGAGATTTTGGCCCCTTGCTCTTAGTTCTGACTCTCAGTGTAATGGTCTAGTGGTTACAGCACGGGCCTGGGAATCAGAAGGGCCTGGGTTCTAATCCCTGCTCCGCCACTTGTCTGCAGTGTGACCCTGGGCAAGTCACTTCCCTTCAAGGCCCTACTGAGAGCTCACCTCCTCCAGGAGGCCTTCCCAGACTGAGCCCCCTCCTTCCTCTCCCCCTCCTCCCCCTCTCCATCCCCTCTGCCTTACCTCCCTCCCTTCCCCACAGCACCTGTATATATGTACATATGTTTGTACGTATTTATTACTCTATTTATTTATTTTACTTGTACATATTTATTCTATTTATTTTATTTTGTTAATATGTTTTGTTTTGTTCTCTGTCTCCCCCTTCTAGATTGTGAGCTCACTGTTGGGTAGGGACCATCTCTGTATGTTGCCAACTTGTACTTCCCAAGCGCTTAGGACAGTGCTCTGCACACAGTAAGTGGTCAATAAATATGATTGATTGATTGATTCTCTGTGCCTCAGTTACCTCATCTGTACAATGGGGATTAAGACTGTGAGCCCCATGTGTGACCAGGACTGTGTCCAATGTGATAAGCTTTTATCTACCACAGCGCTTAGAACAGTACTTGGCACATAGTAACTGCTTAACAAATACCATAAAACAAAGATTCCGTTGGTTGATGGATTGATTGATTCTCAGCGCATTTGCAAACTGCAAAAACTCTGAATACAGTCGGGAAACTGCTCCGTGTTCTACACACGGAGGGGCTCAGTACAGTGCTCTGTAGACACTTAAGACTCATTCATTCATTCAATCGTATTTATTGAGCACATACTGTGTGCAGAGCACTGTACTAAGCGCTTGGGAAGTGCAAGTTGGCAACAGTGGCCTCACAGTCTAGAAACTCACAGTCTAGAAACTCACTCACTCACTCATTCCGGTGAGTCTCCCGCGGTCCCCCGCTGCTGCTGAGGACGGTGATTATGATTCCCCGGTCTGTGTCCCTTCCTTACTACTTCAAAGCTTCATTAAGACAATATCGATTTAGACAAAAGCGTGTACAATCTGACCAACTGCCATTCCCCAGCCGATTCGCTGTTCTGTTGCTCTTTCAGGAAAATGATCGGATCATCCAACCCTGGTTCATTCAGACTCACAATCAAGGTGGGGCGACTGAGGCACAGAGAAGTGAAGTGACTTGCCCGATCGCACCCAACAGGTAAGTGATGCAGCTGGGATCAGAACACTGAAAGTCTTTGGGGAAAAAAGAACAGCACTGGACAAATTCAAATTACGATTTGTTCCCTCTACCCTTTGGAGACAGAAACCAAAAAAGGGAAGCAGCGTGGCTCAGTGGAAAGAGCCCGGGCTTTGGAGTCAGAGGGCATGGGTTCAAATCCCTGCTCTGCCACTTGTCAGCTGTGTGACTTTGGGTAAGTCACTTAACTTCTCTGGGCCTCAGTTCCCTCATCTGTAAAATGGGGATTAAGACTGTGAGCCCCACATCGGACAACCTGATCACCTTGTAAACTCCCCAGCGCTTAGAACAGTGCCTTGCACATAGTAAGCGCTTAATAAATGCCATTATTATTATTATGAGAAGCAACATGGCCTTGTGGAAAGGGCACAGGCCTGGGAGTTAGAAGACTTGGGTTCTAATCCTGGCTCTACCACTCATCTGCTGTGTGACCTTGGGCAAATCACTTCACTTCTCTGCACCTCAGTTATCTCTTCTGCAAGATGGGGATTAAGACTGATCCCTGAGTGGGGCAGGTACTATGTCCAACCCGATTAGCTTGTATCTACCCTGGCGCTTAGTACAGTGCCTGGAACTTGGTAAGCGAGCATCTTCTTGTGACACTTAGGGCGAAGGTCACACCTCCTCCAAGATTTCTTTCCCAATTAAGCCCTCTTTTCACCTGCTCGCTCTCCCTTCTGAATATCCTATGTACTTCAGTCTGTGAACTTTGGACATTCGCTATTTGTCCCACTCCCAATCCCATGGCACTTATGCACTTATCTCTATATTATATATGTTAAATTACTTATTTATTCATATTAATGTCTGTGTCCCTCTCTAGACTGTAAGCTCACTCTGGACAGGAACCGTGCCTGCTCATTCTGTTGCATTCATTCATTCAATCATATTTATTGAGGGATTACAGTGTGCAGAACACTGTACTAAGTGCTTGGAAAGTACAGTTAATTAATTAATAATGGCTTTTATTCAGTGCTTACTATGTGCAAAGCACCGTTCTAAGCGCCGGAGAGGTTACAAGGTGAGCAGGTTGTCCCACCGGGGGCTCACAGTCTTACTCCCCATTTTACAGATGAGGGAATTGAGGCCCAGAGGAGTGAAGTGACTTGCCCAAAGTCACACAGCTGATGATCGGCAGAGGCTGGATTTGAACCCATGACCTCTGACTCCAAAGCCCGAGCTCCTTCCCCTGAGCCACGCTGCTTCTCAGCAACAGATAGAGACGATCCCTACCCAACAACGGGCTCACGGTCCAGAAATGCTCTCCCAAGTGCTTAGTACAGTGCTCTGCGCAAAGTAAGCACTCAATAAATACCATCAATTGATTGATAAGAAGAGAACTCAAACTCCGGAGGAGTAACCAATCTCTGGTCTGCTCTTCAGATGACCAAGGTGACTGTGCTACTTAATGACACAGTCACGGAAACTCATTAGAATTATTTCCCTGAAATCCTAGCAGCGGGGGACATGGGGAGGAGAAAGTGTCAAGCGGGTTGCTTTCTTAAGGGGAGATTTACATTTTAAAACAGTGCAGGAAGCTTCTTCTGACTCCATGGGGAGATTTTATTGGCAAATCTGGCATTTCCAATTCCCCCCACTCAGAGAAGGATTTAACTGTGCCTGAGGCTCCCGTATTCTGTATCTTAGAGCCTCACATTGGGATTAACGCAGGCCTGCATATCATTTTGCAGCAACTATCACAAGCCAACCCTAAAACACGTGTATTCTTCTGCCTTCTCCCGTCTTATTTCTCCGGGTCTTGGAGTGTTATCTTTCTGGAAAATACAACGGGATGACCGCTGGGTTTTTAATTAGCTGGCAATAGTTAATTATGCCATGTGCTGAGCACTTTCTACGTGCCAAGCACTGAGCTATGTGTTGGGGTCACTAGAAAATAATCCAGTCAGACAAAGTCGTGGTCCCGCAAGGGCCAACATAGTATTGTAGGAGAAGACTGACAGACAGAACGATAAGAATGGTCATTAATTAATTAATTATATTAATTATAAGAGTTAATTAATTAATTAATGAGGGCATTTGTTAAGCACTTACTATATGCCAGGCACTTTTCTAAGCCCTGGGGTAGATACAAGGTTATCAGGTTGTCCCACGAGGGGCTCATAGTCTTAATCCCCATTTTACAGATGAGGGAACTGAGGCCAAGAGAAGTGAAATGACTTGCCCAAGTTCACACAGCTGACAAGTGGTGGAGGCAGGATTAGAACCCACGACCCCTGACTCCCAAGCCCGGGCTCTTTCCACTGAGCCAGGCTGCTTCAAATTACAAATGGACAAGTCCAAAGTAGCATAAAAAAGTAGAATCTTTGGAAGATGCAATACTTAAGTTCCTCGCCGCTCCGGGAGAATAATCCTTAGGCTATCAATAATAGAATAGTTCATTAAAATACTATAATAATACATTATGTTATAATGCATGAATTTATTAATGTCAATGTAATAACAGCATTTATTAAACAATTATTATGTGCCAACCACGTAATGTAAGATCATCAGAATAGGCACAGTCCCTGTGCCAACCACGTAATGTAAGATCATCAGAATAGTCCCTGTCCCACTTTCTAGGAGTGAGGGAGAACGGCGGGTATTTTATCCCCATTTTATAGATGAGGAAACTGAGGCCCAGAGAAGTTAAATGACTTCCCCAAGGTCACACAGTAATAATAATAATGGCATTTATTAAGTGCTTACTATGTGCAAAGCACTGTTCTAAGCGCTGGGGAGGATAGAAGTTGATCAGGTTGTCCCACGAGGGGCTCACAGTTTTAATCCCCATGCACAGACTTGCCCAGAGTCACACAGCTGACAAGCGGCGGAGCCGGGATTTGAACCCATGGCCTCTGACTCCAAAGACCGGGCTCTTTCCACCGAGCCACGCTGCTTCAGTAGGCAAGTGGCAGTGTCATGACTAGAACCCAGCTCCCCGACTCGCGGTCTCTTGTTTTTTCCACTACACCACATTCTAGGAAGTCAGAACTTCCCCATAACTCCCAAGGTTGTTTTAGACTTGAGAGTCTTCTGATGGATCTAGATTTCTTTATAATTGACCGAACCTTTGAGCACAGATGTGGCGTCGTCTTCTCCTCGGAAGCTACTGAGTGATGGAAAAGTTCTGATGTTCCTTCTAGGATGGAGAGGTCCATTCTTCAACCAAGAGGTTGTGCATCTAAGAAAGTATGGGGCTGCCGTGGGATGTAGCCCTGACCCACCCCACCACAATGGCATTGCTTAATTATAAATATTCTGTGGCAATACAACCTCCCCACAAGCCTAGGAAGCCATTTTTCAAGCAAATAACTCAATTATGAAATAATCGTATTTCTTGTTTTCTACCGCGGACTCGGGTTCTGTTTTGAAGGAATTAATTATCCAATCACTTTTGGCATATGGTAGCTATCATTTATATATGAAAATGCATCATCGCATGGTTTGCAAATGTAATTAAGACATGAAGACCTAGCCTTCTATAATGGATCAATGTGTACGTGTGTGTGTGTGTGTGTGTGTGTGTTTGTGTGTGCGTGTGCAGTTCATTTATTCCAAGATTTGTGTTTCGGGTGTGTTGTATTAATGTGGGAGAGGGCGGAGGGGTTGGGAAGGGGGGGAGTTTTAATCCTTACATTCAATTTGGTAAGATTTCAGATAGGCGTATTTCCAATTTCCTATACATCCTTTTCTCTTTCCTCTTTCCTGTGGCTTTTTAAAGTAAGATAAAGCGAGAGGGGAAATCAGGGGTCTTGAGACACCGGGATCATAGTGAATGAATAGTTTAAAGAGAAAGGCGCTTGTGCAGTTGTGGTAATTTGACATTCAGGGTTTTTTGTCAGTCAAGCAGACGTCCTTATGGCTCACTCACCCATCTGCCTGTGTATCTTAGGTCCCAACTTATGGCTGAGGAAAATCATATTTCGCTGAGGAAACTGCAGTGGTTTCCAGCACAGGAGCGTTATTTTCTCCTTCCACATAGCTTAGCCACGTGTGGATCGTCCATAGCTTTGAATCACATTTCCCCATGACCAGGCTCACTTCTCATTTCTCAAAAGCATCTGTCGGCTGTCTGTTGGTGAGACGGGGTAGGGGGCTTTCCCAAGAATTCTCTGTCCCTTTCCGTCCTTCTGGCTATTTGTCTTTCTATTTTTTTCCCCCTCTGAATGTTGCCCAAGTAAATTCCTTTCCTGGCCAGGCTGGCTGACGGGAGTTTTGATTCCAGAGAAGCAGCGTGTCCTAGTGGAAAGGGGCTGGATTTCAAAGGATCTGGGTTCTAATGTGGGCCTGCAACTTGTCTGCTGGGTGACCCTGGGCGAGCCACTTCACTTCTCTGGGCTTCAGTTACTTCATCTGTCAAATGGCGACGGAATGTGAGCCCCTGGTGGGACGCAGACCATTTCCCACCTCATTAGTTTGATCTACTCCAGTGGTTGGTACAATGCCTGACACATAGTAAGCGCTTAACAAATACCATAAAAAAAACCAAGACCAGAAGGAAGTTAGAGATGTAGTCAATAGAGAAGCCTCGCGAGTCAGTGGAAAGAGCCCGGGCTTTGGAGTCAGAGGTCCTGGGTTCAAATCCCAGCCCTGCCAATTGGCAGCTGTGTGACTTTGGGCAAGTCACTTCACTTCTCTGGGCCTCAGTTCCCTCAACGTAAAATGGAGATTAAGACAGTGAGCCCCCCGTGGGACATCCTGATCACCTTGTAACCACCCTAGCGCTTAGAACAGTGCCAACTTGTACTTCCCAAGTGCTTAGTACAGTGCTCTGCACACAGTAAGCACTCAATAAATACAATTGAATGAATGAATGAATGACAACCTGATCACCTTGTAACCTCCCCAGTGCTTAGAACAGTGCTTTGCACATAGTAAGTGCTTAATAAATGCCATTATTATTATTATTATTATTACCTCAATTGAACATCAAAGTCTCCCTGTACTCTTTCTTTCTTTGAGATTGGAAATGACCGCATTTGTAATACCAAGGTGATCCATTTTTTATGTATCAATCAATCAGTAAACACACACTTTGTGTAGAATACTGTACCATGTTCTTGGGAGAGTACAGTAGAGTTAGTAGACATCATCCTTGACCTCATGAAGCTTATAGTCCACTATGTGCAGAGCATTGTGTTAACACTTCGGAGAGTAGAATGAAGTAGACATAACCCCTGCCCTCAAGGAATTTATAGTCTACTCTGTGCAGAGCACTGTACTGAGCAACTGGGAGAGTGCGATAGCGTTAGTAGACACTATCCCTGCCCTAAAGGAGCTTCTAGTCTAGCACGGGGAACAGTCACTAAAGCAAATTGGAGGAGGAAGCCCGGACTGTATTAAGAAACGTTTGTGGTTGGACATACCCCTCCCTTCCATTTTTCCCGCTTCGGGAGAGCAACAGGGAAGATTGGAGACGGAGACTGAGGAGGGTTTTCCTTCTCCAGTTTCCCGTTCCAGTGCAGTGGGAGGGACCCCTCCTTGTGCCAAGCGTAATATCCCTCAAGGTTGGACGGGGCCTCTTGTTTACGAGGTGTGCTCTCTGCACCAGACTTGACCTCTGTTACCAAGTGCCACATCCTGAGCTGTGATGGCCAAAATACACAAATCCTCTGGAAAGCAATCAGAGCCGTAATAATCAGGCAAACACGCCAGGCAGCATTTTTTTTTTAATTTTATTTTAGGGTATTTGTGAAGCACTTACTATGTGTCAAGCGCCGTTCTAAATGCTGGAATAGATGGGTTGGACACAGTCCCTGACCCACATAGGGCTCACAGTCTAAGCAGGAGGGAGCTTGGGTATTGGCTCTCCATTTTACGGATGAGGAAACTGAAGCACAGAGAGGTTGAGCATATTTGTTGAGCACTTGCTGGGTGCAGAGCGCTGTACTAAGCGCTTGGAAACTACAATTCGGCAACAGAGACAATCCCTGCCCAACAACGGGCTCACGTCTAGAAGACCGTGACTGTTAAGACTGTTAAGACTGTGAGCCCCCTGTGGGACAACCTGATCACCTTGTAACCACCCCAGCGCTTAGAACAGTGCTTTGCACATAGTAAGTGCTTAATAAATGCCATCATCATCATCATCAAGTTAGATAACTTGCCCAAGGTCACTTAGACATTTTCACCAGGAGACAATCCGACAAAATTTCTGCAGGCCTCCAACAGGAAGTGATGGGATCAAACCTAGTGGCCCACCTGGATTGGGAGGTTGTACAATGAGAAGCAGCGTGGCTCAGTGGAAAGAACCCAGGCTTTGGAGTCAGAGGTCATGGGTTCTAATCCTGCCTCCACCACTAGTCAGCTGTGTGACCTTGGGCAAGTCATTTCACTTCTCTGGGCCTCAGTTCCCTCATCTGTAAAATGGGGGTGAAGACTGTGAGCCCCACGGGGAACAACCTGACCCCCTTGTATCTACCCCAATGCTTAGAACAGTGCTCGGCACATAGTAATCACTTAACAAACACCAACATTATTACTATTATTATTACAATGAGTCTGAAGCTAGGGCAGAGCAGCTGGAAATGACCTGGAAGAATTTCGGGGTCGTAAATGAAATCCAGGGAAATGGAGGTGGCTAATTCATAAAGAGAAGCTGTGTGGCCTAATGGAAAAAGCACAGTCCTGGGAGTCAGAGGACCTGAGTTCTCACGCTGCTAGAGAAGCAGCGTGACCCAGTGGAAAGAGCCCGGGCTTTGGAGTCAGAGGTCATGGGTTCAAATCCTGGCTCTGTCAATTGTTGGCTGTGTGACTTTGGGTAAGTCACTTCACTTCTCTGGACCTCAGTTGCCCCATCTGTAAAATGGGGATTAAGACTGTGAGCCCCATGTGGGACAACCCGATCACCTTGTAACCTCCCCAGCGCTTAGAACAGTGCTTTGCACATAGCAAGTGCTTAATAAATGCAGCAAATGTAAGCTGAAAGCACTCTAGGACCTCAGTATAGGCAATCTCTCCCGCCACCTAATAGCACATGCTTTTCCAGTGATGCATGATGTGAACATGCCTGAACAAAATTACACCGAGCAATATTCAGTCAAACTAATAAGAAATATATTTGAAATAGAAAATTGAACATTCTTTCGCATGCTCTAATATTCTCCTTCATCCCCTTCATTTGCATGCAAATGAGAGTTCAATAACTCTCTTTTAATTGCTGTAGCACCCCCGAATGCAAGAAAAGATTGCCGAAAATATATTTATTATTGTGTACAGGATAGAATGTTAATATTCGCCAAATAATTACCTAATTTGCATAATGATTAGGCTCATCAGCAATAAAGTGCTTTTTACAAAAGGAACATTAAACGTCTTGCAACTTGACAAGTGAAACAGGAGGAAATTTAATAAGGGAAATTGTGAGCAGGTGTGACAGTTCTGGTCCGTCATTTTGAAACGGACCTTTATTGCTAATGTCACAGTAATAAGACAGGGCCTCAACCAATCGATGACTGTGTGTTCTTTGGCCAAAAAAAAAAAAAAGTTATCCCACTCTACCTCGCCAGTAGATAAATTTGACAAGAAACATCTAAAATGAATCCACTCCTCAGGCAATAATTCCCATCTATGTGATTTCAAATGATTAAAACTTTTTTTCTAATTTGGGGCAAATACAGTTCTCTCTGGGTACTACCTTGAATGGGAACATTTGGTTTTGGAGGATCTGTTAATCTCTGAGGGTCCTAGAATAATAATCTATCAATCAATTGATAGTAGTTACTGAGCATTTACTGCGTGCAGAGTATTGTACTGTTTGGGAGAATACAAATCATCAGCATTGGTAGACACATATATGTCCTGCCCACAAGGAGATCACAGTCTTGAGGAGGAGCTTTCAACCTAGAGGAACTTTCAGTCTAGAGGGAGAGTTTACTTGATAGAGAAGAAGCATTTCCCACAGGAGAATGGCAAATGTGGAACTCTACAGCAATATCATTGGAAATCATCAGGACGCCCAAGCCAGAATCCACAACACAATTGGCTGACCCCGAGATATCCAAGCAACTAAGCCAGCCCTTTAAGAGTCCAGAAAATATGTAACCGATGCTCTAGAGTTCCCAGACGGGTTTCCAACCGAGTCGGGCGACCTTTCCCTTCGAAGGGATTTATAGGACAACTCTGTGCTGCTCGCCACAGAGATGAATGTCTTCACTTTCTGAGGTTTCCCACAAGTCCAGGAGGAGAGTCTATCCAATCGCTCAGACAGAGCCGCCCACCGATCGGAGAGAAAGCGACCGGAGAGACGATGGGGAAATGGCCAACACAAATCAGTCGGATTCATTCACACCCATGTTTGTTTTTGCTTAGTGACCCCGGGACACAGGGCAGAAGCTGGGCACTGGATGGGTGCTTCATTTGGGTTTTGCGTCACGACCGAGACGGGCGGCCCCTCTCCCCTCCAGGAACCTAGCAGTCAGATGGAGGGAGAAGCTCAAAAACAAAAGCCCCTTCAAATCCCCTCCAAATCGCCTTTCCTCTGGCTTTCACCTGGATACGAGATGAATGCACTCAGTTTGAGAAGCCAAGTTTCCTCTATCTGATTGGACGGGGGATAATTGCTCTTGGATCGTAGATGGTTGGACTCCGGAGAAGGGGACAACCCTACCCAGATCCCCATCCCCCCTCCCTCACTTCCCTCCGCTCAGATGAGGCCATTTCATATTTATGAAAACAATAAAGAGAAACCTTATTAAGGAAACACTCCTGAGAACCGAGGTATTAAGCCAGACCGCTTCACAAAATTAAAAACGATCAATTGCACAAAATTTACAAAATCAATTATCCAATGGGTCGGAGATAGATTACCATTGATCCCCCCTCCCGTCCGCCCCTCCCCACGTACATGTCGGGAATGATGGATGGCAGCCCCTGGGGCACTGATGCTTGGAAGCAAAGCCCACCATGGTCATCACTTTTTCACAGCAGCTCAACCTAAGGCCACCGTTGTAATATTAACTGTGGTATTTGTTAAGCGCTTACTATTTGTTAAGCACCCTACTAGGCCCTGGGGTAGATCCAAGCTAACCTGGTTGGACACGGCCCCTCATGGGGCTCACATTCTTCCTCCCCTTTTCACAGATGAGGCACAGAAAAGCTAAGTGACTCACTCAAGGTCACACAGCAGACAGGTGGCAGAGGTGGGATTAGAACTCGGATCCTTCTGACTCTCGGGCTCGTGCTGTATTCACTAGGCCATGCTGCCTCTCTATTGTGTTTCTATTGTGAGGAAACAAAGTAATGTGGTGATCTTAGATCACCTCCGTGGCCAGGGGAGACGCGGTAGGTTTGCATTGTGATAATCTACCGCTTTCACGATAAAACTCGAGAAAGGGAATAACTGCTTTGACAAGCCACCTTGAAATTGATCGGAGTTTGGTGAATTTGCCAAACAGGAGGCTCTCTGTCCACAATGTCAGATTTTTTTAAATGGCATTTGTTAAGCGCTTACTATGTGCAAAGCACTGTTCTAAGTGTCAGATTAGGTTCTGGGTACCTAAAATGGTCTAAAATTCACATCAGCTTCCAGATTTGGGGAGAGTCTGAGAAACTGGGCAACTGATAGTATTTACGGAGTGCCTACTAAATGCAAAGGGCTGTACTAATTGCTTGAGTAATGATAATAATAACAGTATTTGTGCAATTTTTTAAGCGCTTGCTACGTACGACACGGTATTAAGCACTGAGATGGTTAGAAGAGAATTCGTTTGGATGCATCCCTGTCCCACGTGGGGCTCATAGTCTAAGCGGGAGGGAGAACAGGTATCCTATTCCCATTTTTACCAGTGAGGCACAGAGAAGTTAAGGCCCAACAGTGAAGTGGCAGTGCCAGGATTAGACCTGAGATCTCCTGTCTCCCGGACCCTAGTTCTTTCCCCTGGCACAGTCCAGCCCACCAAAGACAAAGCCCCCATTCCCTGCCCTCAAGGAGCTTACAATTTTTGCAAAAAAATACCAATGGCTAGATCCCAGGATCTGGTGATGGTCCCTTAATTTTCTTACCAGTTTTATTAAGATCAAATGGAGCGATTCAGCAGGCTAATGCAGGAAACGAATATCATAAAAACAAATACTAAAAAAAAATACCATTTTAAAAAAAAAGGGAAAGCGTGTTTAGAGAGAGGGTCATCTACTCTTCAGCTGAATGGTTTCGAGAGTCTCATCTGGCAGTCAGGCTCATCTTGACGTAGCTCGGCCGGAGTCTTCCCCAGTAACAAATTCCAGCACCATCCACCCAGAGCCCGGCCTGAATTGGTGAAAAATGTCAGGTCTGGTCCCGGCCACCCTCTTTCTAGACAATAATAATAATTATGGTACTTGTTAAGTGCTTACTATGTACCAAGCACTGTTCTAAGACCCTGGGGTAGATACAAGTTAATCGGGCGGGACGCAGTCCCTGTCCCACATGGGGCTCCCAATCTCCATCCCCATTTTACAGATGAGGTAACTGAGGCCCGGAGAAGGTGAGTAGCTTGCCCAAGGTCACACAGGAGACAAGTGGTGGAGCCGGGATTAGAACCTAGGTCCTTTTGACTTCTAGGCCTGTATTCTATCCGCTAGGCCTGCTGCTTCTCAGTGAGGATGGGCCGAACTGCTCCCTGACTCCATGGACTGCAAACCCCCGGCCCCATCTCCGATCAATGTGAAATGAGGTTTTTCTTTACATTGCCCATTCTCTCTGAAGGACATCTTCAACTTCAGCCTCCTCTGCTGTTCCAAAAATCACATGCCCTGGGCCAGTGGACAAAGAGCCATTGAGAGGCTTACAATGCCTCCTCTGTTCGGGCCTGGGGTTCATTGAACAGGGTAATTCAACTCCCCACCACCTCGTTTACTCATTGACTTCTTGGCTGATAAACCTGCCATCTAATGAATCTGTCCCACAGGATTGAGCGGTCCTGATTTAACCATTTCAGGGCCTGGGGTACGGAACCTGCTTCCAATACTGCTACTACTAATAATAAGGAGACTAGCCATTCTGTATATATGTATATATGTTTGTATGTATTTATTACTCTATTTATTTTATTTGTACATATTTATTCTATTTATTTTATTTTGTTAATATGTTTTGTTCTCTGTCTCCCCCTTCTAGACTATGAGCCCACTGTTGGGTAGGGACCGTCTCTAGATGTTGCCAACTTGTACTTCCCAAGCACTTAGTACAGTGCTCTGACACAGTAAGTGTTCAATAAATACGATTGAATGATGAATGAATTCTGGCACAGAAGTTGTGACTTGATTGACTGATTCTTTATTGGGCCACCCCCACCCCCCTACCCTTGCCCATCCAGTCCAGGACTCTGGATCAGGATACTTGGATGTTTGATCACCCTTCTTGAAAACAATTCTCAGGATTAGGGATTAGCCCGGTTCCTTCTGACTCCATGCTGTACCCACTGGGCCATGCTGTCCTTGGAATTCAAGCCTTAGATGGTAAACTCCCAGAGGGCAGACACCATAATAGAGACAGAGAAGCAGCACAGCCTTGTGGAAAGAGCCTGGTCCTAAGATTAAGAGGACATCTGTTCTAATCCCAACTCCACCACTTGTCTGCTGGGTGAACTTGGGCAAATCACTTCTCCGTGCCTCAGGTACCTCATCTGTAAAATGGGGATAAGATGGTGAGCCCCACGTGGGACACAGACTGTGTCCAAGCTGATTACTTTTGTGTCTACCCCAGCGCTTAGAACAGTGCCTGGCACACAGTAAGCACTTAACTAATGCCATTAAAAAAAAAAAAAAAGCAGAACAAGGTTTCGAAGAAGAAGGGGCTCTTCCCAAAGGTCAACCAGGGATTCCCAGATAGCACCCTTCCCACATCCAAGGATGCAGAAACCTGGAAGCTATTGGGTTTGGGATCGAACATCCAATCCTGGTGGATATATCGAAATGTCGGATTGCTGGCAGGCAGGATTTTGGCCAGGAATGATTCATTCCAGAAATTGGGACAGTAAGTTATTCTGCTAGAAATGCTGAAATATCCTGGCAGCAGCTATACCATGTCCTGAATTTACCCTTTTATAATTGCCACAGCTTCGGTTCATGGTCGGGGTCATTTCAAAAACATCCTAAGTTGCTGTAAACGTATCTCTCATCTTAGGGCAACATTTGGCTCCGATCCGAGTCAACCGAGTCTGAAATTTCCTATGAGCAGCTGGCTTCCTGTGGACTGGACGCTTGAAAGAGGGCGAACTTGATTCGGATCTCTCCTCCTGGTGCCGGCCCTGGAGGTAATTTTGGCTAAGCGTGGATGAGGTGCCAAGCACCATGAGATGCTCTGAAGGAGGGATGAGATAATCAAGCCCAAAATAGTCCATGTCCCACAGTCACAGAGTGCACGGTGCAAAATGATAGGAGAACAGGTAATTTATCCCCATTTTGCAGAGGCAGAAACCGCGGCACGGAGCAGTTAAAGGACTTACCCAAGGTCAAATGGCGAGCAAATGTGCCTGGGAGTTCAAAGACCTGGGTTCTAATTCTGGCTCCATCACTTACCTGCTGTGTGACCTTAGGCAAGTCACCTAACTTCTCTGTGCCTCAGTTCCCTTATCTGCAAAATGGGGATTTAATCCCTGCTCTCCTTCCTCCTAAGACTGTGACCCTCATATAGGTCCTGATGATCTTTTATCTACCCCAGTGCTTGGTACAATGTAAGCACTTCACAAAATCCACACTTATTACTATTGTCATTATGGATTCCATCCTGAATTCCTCCTAGTGGGTGGGCAGAAGATACAGTAAGATCCTTGAAGGCCCTGTGTCGAGCAGCTGTACTGTATGATACCAAGGACTTAGCACAGTGCTCTGCACAAAATAGGAGCTCTGTAAATATCACCAATTGATCGAACAAGTTGTCAGGGTATGCCGATCCTTGAGAAGGAAGAGTGACCCCAGCCTCTGACCTGCCCTTCTTCCCATCCCTGGCTTCTCACTGTGATAAACATTTAATCACAGGGGGTTGGTGGATTCACAAGAGCGGACATCAGTCACTCGCTCTTGAAGATGGAACTGTAAAAGGCGGCTCCATTCGATCGAGTTCAGGGGTCGAAAAAAAGGCCCTGCTAATTACCTCCGCTGTCAGAGAGGGATCTCCCTCTCCCTGACTTTCTCACATTTAGACTTGTTTCCGTCCCCTTCCAAGCCTGGAGGTTGAGTCCGAGAATGATGCGAAAGCCCTCCTCGTCAGAACTTCCTGCCCATCATCCAGGTGGGGACACAGGTACGTGATGTGTCGCTGTGAAGGTGTCACTCCTCCCCGACTAATTAAAAATAATGGTGAATTGGACGTGTCAGGGTGAACAGTCCCTGTGGCAGGAGCAAAATTGGCTACGATCTCCTCAAAGCCCATTGGAGTTCTGCGTTTGACAGTTGCCCATCTTGGCTCCTACTATGAACATTCAGACCCGGCTTCAGAGCTTAGTGGTCAGCTGGTCAGCCAAATGTATTTACTGAGCACTTTGTGCAGAGCAACGTACTAAACTCCTGGGAGAGTACAATATAACAATAAACAGACACACTGACTACAAAGAACTTACAGTCTGTAAGGGGAGAAAGGCGTTAATATAACTAAATAAATTACAGATATTTTCATAAGTTCTGTTGGGCTGGGAGGGGGGAATGAATAAAGGGAGCAAGTCAGGGTGATGCAGAAGGGAATGGGAGAAGCAGAAAGGATGGCTTAATCAGGAAAGGACTGACTCTTGGTGTTCTGTGTTCCGCATGTAGTAAGCCCTCAGTAAATATGATTGACTGAATCCTCAAGAGAAGCCTGGTGAAAGACACAGCCCAACTGGTATTCCTCACATTCCTAGTGGCAGAAATCATTGTGGAAACTAGGAGAAAGGTAAGATGATGAAACCTTGATGTTACCCCATCACCACTGTTTTTACTGGAGAGCAGGGGATCATAGTGACCTCTAGATTCTTTCCTACGTTGGAATTAGAATGTGGCAGATGGTTCAGTTTCCAGTCAGATGAATTCATAGTGGGAAAGTATTCCTTTAAGACACCAGACAGATGAAGATGATAGAGAAAATTGCTGTCTCTCTTTGATAGACGATACAGGTGACTTAATTACCCAGGAAGCCAAGGGATAATTGGTTAACCCTGGTTTGACAACCAAAATGGCCAACTGTGGTCCTATAACCATACCTAGGTGGGCTAGGGGAGCCAGTTGAGAATCTGGATAAATGACTGCCCAAGGAAGCTGAATGCTTTCAAATTCGTCAGTCAGTCGATCAGTAATATTTACTGAGTGCTTTCTGTGTTCAGAGCACTGTACTAAGTGCTTAGGAGAGAGTAAATATAACAATAAACAGACGTATCCCCTGGCCAGAACGAGCTTACAGTCTAGAGGGGGAGACAGATATTATTACAAATAAATTACCAATATGTACATAAGTGCTGTGGGCCTGGGATGGGGAATAAATGAAGGAGCAAGTCAGGGCGACACAGAAAGGAGAGGGAGAAGAGGAAAGGAGGGCTTAGTCAGGGAAGGCCTCTTAGAGGAGATGTGCCTGCTTTGAAGGAGGGGAAAGTAATTGTCTGTCAGATACGAGGAAGTAGGGCCTTCTAGGCCAGAGGCAGGATGTTGGCAAGAGATCAGCGGTGAGATAGCCAAGATCGAGGTACAGTGAGAAGGCTGGCTTTAGAAGAGTAAAGTGTGAGGGCTGGGTTGTGTTAGGAGTAGCGAGATGAGGTAGGAGAGGAAGAGGTGATGGAGTGCTCTAAATAATAATGATGGTATTTGTTAAGCACTTATTATGTGCCAAACACTGTTCTAAGTTTTCATTTAGCTGTTTCCATTGGCTGAAAAAGCCAATGATGAGGAGTTTTTGTTTGATGAAGAGGTGGGTGGGCAACCACTGGAGTTTCTTGAGGAGTGGGGAAACATAGCCTGAAAGTTTATGAGGAAAATGATCCGGGCAGCACAGTGAATGTGCAGAAGGAGATGGGGCTATGTTTTTCAACCATCCCCATCCCAGATGGAAGGCAAGAAAAGTACTGGATACATTATCATTATTGATTGAGCACTTACTGCATGTGGAGCACTGTTCTGAGCATTCAGGAGCATACGATAGAATTGGCACACGTGAACCCTGCCCTTGAGGATCTTACAGACCAAAAAAGAAAAAAGAAGCACAGCACCAGACAACGCTGGATGCCAGTGGGAAATGGCGGCAGACTAAGCACACAGTCTTAATCCCTGTTTTCTAGATGAGATCACTGAGGCCCAGAGAAGTGAAGTGACTTGCCCAATGTCACACAGCATGCAGGTGGCTGAGCTGGGATTAGAACCCAGCTCGGCCCGTGCCCTATCCACTGGGTCACAATGCCCTCCCCTGACTTAGCTCGCTCTATTCGCACTCACCAAAGCAATAGCTGAGGCTCCCAAGATCTTCTCAGCTCTATTTTCCCTTCATGTTTTTCCCAGAGAAGAGGATACGAAGCTGACTCAGAGACCCCCATAGCCACAAGGAGTTTCTGCTAATTTGCTTCAACAGCGCCGTGAACAGCATTAGCAAGATTTTTTTTTTTCCATTTCATTCTTCCCGCATGCTAAAGGGATAGAATTTGTAGTCATTAGAGACTTTCACTCTGCATTATTGAAAACGAACACTAATCCATGGAAAAATTGCTAACACGATCAGATTTTAACATGATAACTGGAGGCATATTAGAACACACCGGCTGTTCACTCACGGTCTTTTCTACTGGGAGGGTGGAGGTTCTTTAGGTGCTTTTGCAAAGATGGCCTAAGGAAAGCATCTTGGCCTATTTGAAAGAGCACGGGTCTCAGAGTCCCAAGACCTGAGTTCTAATCCCAGCTCCATCGCTCAACTGCTATGTGACCTGGGACGAGTCTCTTAAATTCTCTGGGCCTCAGTTCCCTCATCTGCAAAATGCAGATTCAATACCTGCTCTCCCGCCTACTTAAAACGTGAGCCCCATGTGATTGATTGCTTATATTGCCCTCAGTGCCTAATATGTGCCTGGCACATAGTGAGCGCTCAACAAATACCACTATTATTATTATTGATTGATTGATCAGGAGTGATCACTCCCTGTGGTCAGAGGGACAACCACATGCGTCCAAGGTGGCCATGCCCTTTTTTTTTCCTGTGTATTCGTTAAGCGCTCACTATATGCCAAGCACTGTATTAGGCACTGGGGTAGTTACAAGCTAATTAATTAATGATGACATTTGTTAAGCACTTACTATGTGCAAAGCACTGTTCTAAGCTCTGGGGAGGTTACAAGGTGATCAGGTTGTCCCACGCGGGGCTCACAGTCTTCATCCCCATTTTACAGGTGAGGTCACTGAGGCCCAGAGTAGTGAAGTGACATGCCCAAAGTCACCCTGTAGACAAGGGGGTGGAGCCGGGAGTAGAACCTAGGTCCTTCTGACTCTCAGGCCTGGGTTCTATCCACTAGGCCAAACTGCTTCCTGTATTAAAACTAAAGCATACCATGTACCTCATGGGAAGTGATTCTGTCCCAAGCTCTATCTGGAAATCCAGTACATCTGGGTTCTAACGGGTTGTTGATGGTGATGCTTTTTTAAGTGGTGTCCGACTGGAAGCTCGCTCCCTGATGAAGTTGGCTAGATCTGTTGTTAGCTCTTCGAAGGTCTGAGGCAAACAAATTCTCCATCTCGGTTGCATTCCCCAAACAAAGCGTGCCCAGGTCACTCTGGAGAGGAAAAAGGTGAGATCTTTCAATCCATCCATCGTATTTATTGAGCGCTTACTGTGTACAGAACACTGTACTAAGCGCTTGCCCCTTTTTGTTTCTTATAAGCCTTCTAGCCCTCCCACAGTTATGGCGACGACTAGGGAGTGTAGGAATACCCGGCACTCGAAGGGTTGACACACTAATGGAGGAGACAGACTTGGAAAGATTGATATATACTGAGAGTCTTCCACCCTGCCTTCAATTCTTCCTTCCCTTGTTCCTACTTCTTCCCTCCCCTTTCGCCTTTTATCCCCTTTACTCCTCTCTCCTTCCGTCTCCCTCTGCTCTTTCTTCCTTTCCCCCAACCCCCTCTCTGCCCTCTTCAATCAATCAATAGGACATAGATTGAGCACAAAACACTCTACTTGTACTAAACACTAAACAGAATCTAGCAGGATTATTTTTCCAGGATTATCGTGATTTTACCATTTGGTCAATACTAAATGTCTAAGCCTTTTCTAGAGAAGTGATTTTTTGTCGTCGTTGTCCCAAATGGCAATATTTATAAATGAATTCAGAAAAAGGTGAGATTTGATAGAGGGAATACCGAATTTCACTTTCCACTATGGCCCAAGTATTTCCTGTTAGTGAGACTCTCTGACACTTCAGACATCAGCAGCAGAGGTCATCATGGGTTCATTCATTCATTTAATCATATTTATTGAGCACTTACTGTGTGCAGAGCACTGTACTAAGCACTTGGGAAGTACAAGTTGGTGACATATAGAGGGAAGTACAAGTTGGTGACATATAGGGACGGTCCCTACCCAACAACAGGCTCACAGTCTAGAATGGGGAGACAAACAACAAAACAAAACATGTGGACAGGTGTCAAGTCATCAGAATAAATAGAAATAAAGCTGGATGCACATCATTAACAAAATAAATAGAATAGTGAATATGTACAAGTAAAATAAATAGAGTAATTGACATGGGGATTTAAACTGCAGCTTATCTCATATAAAAACGCTTGCCAAATGTCTGGTAGCAAATTGGTGCCCATGATTTTGAATCAGCTAAGAAACTATTAAAACTGAGTTTTGGGTTACTGATGGGCTTTTTGATAAGTTGTGACTGAGGGGGAATGTTAGTATGAACTATTCCTGAAAAGAATTGCATGCATTCCTAAATCAATAAGGAGCAAGAAGACAGTGAGCTGAATCAATGAAAATGGGTGAGTTTCAGAGTTACCTGAAGGAACGAATAGGGATAGGGCCTGAAAATGTTGACAATTCTACCTGTGGAAAGCCCAGTGAGTTCTGTTTTCATTTGTGCTTTCCTTTCCGTGCTCAGACATAATAATAATTGTGCTATTTGTTAAGCAATTATTACCGAAATATTAATTGTTTGGGTCCATATACGATCATTCAGTGGGACAAAGTACCTGCCCCAGGTGATATTCAAGATTTAAGCAGGAGGGAGAGGGGCAATGAATCTCTATTTCACAACTGAGGCCCAGAAAATGAAGTGACTTGCCCAAGTGAGAAGTCTGGGATTCCAGAAGGAGCAGTGTTCTAATTCCACTTTCCCCAGTTGCTTGCTGTGTGACCCTGGGCAAGTCATTTCACTTCTTTAGGCCTCGTATACCTCCTCCTTAAAGTGGGGATGAAGACTGTGAGCCCCATGTGGGACAGGGACTGTGTCCAACCTGATTAGCTTGTATCAACCCCAACTCTAAGTACAATGGCTGAGACATCTTAAGCACTTAAATAACATATAGGAAAAAAAAATAATAAAGTGGTGGAGCCAGGATTAAAACCCAGGTCCTGTGACTCCCAAGCCCAAGCTCTTTCCACTAGGCTAAGCCACACTCATAATAATAATAATAATGGTATTTGTTAAGCGCTTACTATGTGCCAAACACTGTTCTAAGTGCTGGGGTAGATACAGGGTAATCAGATTGTCCTACATTTTTTAATCCCCATTTTTACAGATGAGGTAACTGAGGCCCAGGGACGTTAAGTGATTTGCCCAAGGTCACACAGCAGACAAGTGGCAGAGCCGGGATTAGAACCCGTTGTTACATGCTTGGTTTTCTCCTTACTTCCTCTATTTGTAAATACTTTGTAACTGTCTGTCTTCTCCCACTCAAGTCAAGAATCCTAACTTCCTCTCCCTAACAGGCAGAATCAATCAATCGTATTTATTGAGCGCTTACTGTGTGCAGAGCACTGTACTAAGCGCTTGAAGCGTGCTCTGAAAACAGTAGGCGTTCAGTGTATGCCATCATTCGACGGATGAATCGCTTACGTTTCCCCACCAAGCTTAAAATGAGGTCCAAGTGGATGCTTTGAGATATTTCTTTGCCTGAGCCTTCTCTTCCCACCTAGGAATTTCTCCTGATGGGCTTTCCAACTCCAGGGGGCCTGGGAAGTCCTTAAACTCTTGGGAGGATCAGTGAACAGTCATTTGCTTTCCATAAGTGGCACTAAATTTTTTGAAGTTTCTCTGATTGCTGAGGTCTAATGGACGTGTGGGCTGGAAGGCTTTTGGAAGCAGCTCATTTCCATCCCAAATGGCTTCCCAGAAGTCATTTTCACTGCCTCAGATGAGAATGAAGATCTTCTTGGGTATTGTTCTAGCACTTCAGAATCGTATTAGCCCGTGAGATATTCCATTTAACGACGGTTTACGTGGTCCCAGATAAATATCAGATCGGAGGGTAAATTAATTATACACCCTGAACTGAGTCCCCAAGGTAGAATCTTGAGACGATTAAGTTAATAAAACAGAGTGATTCTCCATTATTATATTCCGGCATTAAGTCTCTTCATCCAGAGCCATCTGCCCTTGTGGAGAGGGACTCCGTAGCAGCCCCCATGTCCATTTCATCCCACAATCCCTAGTTCCCTAACTGAAGCGATTTAAGGAAAGAACTGTTGGAGACAGACCGTGTCCAATCTATCCCCAAAGTTAGCACACTTCTTGGCCCTTAGTGCCTAGTAAATTCCATCACTATAAAAAAGGGGGGGGGTTGTTTGGTTTTTTAATTGTATTTGTTCATTCATTCGCATTCCCTGTCCACAATGAGTTTACATCCCAGCAGAGTTCCTAATCTTGGCCCAAGAGACTCGGCCGATAGTCCTGGCCACTGCCGCGGGTGGATCCACTTCCTAGAGAAGTAGCGTGCCTAGTGGATAGATCTAGGGTCTGGGTATCAGAGGGACCTAGTTTCTAATCCTGGCTCTGCCAATTGTCAGCTGTGTGACTTTGGGCAAGTCACTTCACTTCTCTGGGCCTCAGTTCCCCCATCTGGAAAATGGGGATTAAGACTGAGCCCCATGTGGGACAGGGATTGGATCCAACCCAATTATCCTGCATCTATCCAGGGCTTAATGCAGTGCTTGGCACATAGTAAGCGCTTAATCAATACCTTAATTATTATTCTGGGCCATTCTTTCCAGAGAGCTGAGAGGGAGCTCTTTCTGATGCACAGCTCAAGTGGCTGCCTGGGTGGTCTGGCAGTTTTGTCCCCCAGGAAAGACCCAGCCCCCTGGCTATTACCTCCAGTAACAAGTCAGCCATGGGGCCTGGAGGCCCAGATTCCCTCTCAGGCCCTGTGATGGATGAGCAGAGGAAAAACCAATGACTGAAATCAGCACAATTAGGCTGGAGGGAGGGAGAGAAGCGGGCTGGTGGGAGGGGAAAACAGAGAAGGAGGGAGGGAGGGAGAAAGGGAAGTTGGGAAGAAGAGGGAGAGAG
This sequence comes from Tachyglossus aculeatus, assembly GCF_015852505.1. Classification (NCBI taxonomy): domain Eukaryota; kingdom Metazoa; phylum Chordata; class Mammalia; order Monotremata; family Tachyglossidae; genus Tachyglossus; species Tachyglossus aculeatus. The sequence continues at coordinate 29,217,099 of NC_052100.1, forward strand.
GGACAAAATGGGGAGCCGAGGGGAGGGAGAGAGGAAGGAGAAATGGAAGAAGGAAGAGTGGGGGAAAAGGGAAAAGGGGAAGAAGGGAGAGGAGTGGAGAGGGACGGACACTGCATTCAAAAAAATGCTGTGGTTTTCTTCTCTTTCTTATTCTAAAATGGAATAGGGAGTGGGGAGGGAAGAAGGGAAAGGAAAGAGGAAAGAGGAAGAAGGGAGATTTTAGAGGCAAATTTCAGGAAAGAGAGCCACAGCCCAGGATAAAGACAGTGATAACACTCCCTACAATTTCCCCATTCCCAGGGGCCTGAAAGTGGGTTAAGAAAGGTGGCAGATGGGATGAGAATATTCCAGGAGCAACAGCAGCTGCTAGTCTGTTGTGAGGATGGGGGTGTTGGAGGGAAGGGGAATCCGGTGGCCAGGAAAGGCAATGGAAAAGGTTTATCTCGAGTTTAGTCCTTGGGGGAGGGAAGCCAGGACTAGTAACAAATGCTAGTGTTTCTTTTGAGAAACCCAAGGTCCCTGAAGCCAGGGGAAACCAACTATCCAGTCATGCATTGAACTACCTTTGCCTTAATTATTTAACTAATAATAAAGGTATTTGTTAAGTTTTTTCTAATGGTATTTGTTACACACTATGTTCCAGGCACTGAACTAAGCTCTGGGGTAGATGAAAAATTAATCAGGTTGGACACAGTCCCTGTCCCACATTGGGCTCACAGTCTTGATCCCCATTTAATAGATGAGGTCATTGAGGCACAGAGAAGTGAAGTGACTTGCCCAAGGTCACACAGCAGACAAGGGACAGAGCTGGGATTAGAACTCAGGTCCTTCTGATTCACAGACCTGTGCCCAGCTTGAGTGTGAATCTTTTTGGTTGATCAGAGGCTAGTGGAGGGGGAAAATTAGGGGTAAAGGGAGTGGGGTCATCCCCTAAACCATTTGGGTTCTTAAAGTCCACAGCTGCAATAGGCTGGGTCTCAGAAGAACCCACAAGCCATTTTCTCCACTAATAGTTTTCAGTGGCATGGGTCCAAGATGTGATAATTCTGTTTGTTTGATGACCAAACGTCCTCATTTGCCTGGAGGAACGAGTCTAAAAGCAGAATAAACTGAATTAATTCATAATGTTGAAACCAGACCACTGCCCAAACCTTACCTGGGTGCCCAAAATGCCATTATTTCTAAGTCTGGATAGAGTCTTCATGGAAGAAAAATCAGATCTGCCCTCTTGAGTCAATTAGACCAATCTTGCAGGGTTTTAAACTGACCCACAAAGCACTGTGTTTCAAATACATTTGCAGGTTCTTGGATAATTGCAATCCACAGTACGTTTCCAGAGAGCACTTCTTCCAAGTTCTTGTCGATTTGAAGCTGACACCCTAAAATGATTCTAAACTGTAAGCTCTTTGTGGACAGGAGAAATGTATCTGTTATGCTGTTCTATTGTACTCTCCCAAGCCCTTAGAACAGTGCTCTGCATGCAGTAAGTGCTCAGTAAATATGACTGATTTGCTTCAGAATAGAAATATCCATCTTTCTCCCTCTGTCTCAAAACCTTGCTCTGGTCTGAAGCCTTTGTCTGAGAGGATATGGGGGTGTTAGGATAATGATCTCCTTCATCTGCTTGTTTAGCAGTTTTCTGATTTGCTGGGTATTGCTGCCTTATCTTTAAAGTTCCTCCCACTACATTGGAAGTTATTTTTTCTCTGCCCCTGCTGCCTTCTCTTCCTAGGGAAGGGTGGAAACCATCTCTTTGACTTCCTGTCTGGGGGTGGGGGGCTTATTGGGTGCTGTCATGGGGGTGGATAGTTACAGAGAACTAGATGGAAGGCTGCCTAGTAATGGTAATAATTAAAATAATAATACCTGCCATATTTGTTAAGTGCTTATTATGTGCATGCACTGTACTAAGCACCAGGAGAGAGAAAAGAAAATCAGGTCAGACATAGTCTAGACATGATTCTAGACTGTGAGCCCACTGTTGGGTAGGGACCACCTCTATATGTTGCCAACTTGTACTTCCCAAGTGCTTAGTACAGTGCTCTGCACACAGTAAGTGCTCAATAAATACTATTGAATGAATGAATGAATGAATAGTCCCTGTCTCACTTGGGGCTCAACAGCCTGAGGAGGAGGGAGAACAGATATAGAATCCCCATTTTACAGGTGAGGAAACTGAGGCCCAGTGGAGGGAGGGACTAAGCCATCAGGACGTTAAGTGGCCTAGGTGCTCCCTGCCATTTTTTAGTACCAATTTCAAGACGGCCCTTGTGTTTTTTGAAGGCAAAAACAGTCCTGACAAAATGACAGTGTGTGTCATTTATTTAGCTCTTATTGGGTGCCAAGAGCTGGGGTAGATGTAAAATAATCAGATCGAATATAGTCCCTGTACTTTGTACCTCCTCTTAGTGATGAGGAATACGGGCCCTAATGTGGTTAAGTGACTGCCCAGTGTCACACAGCAGGTAAGGGCCAGAACTGAGAATGGAAATCTTAATTTTGTCATCTGTTAAATGAGGAATAAATACCTGCCCTCCAGGTACTTAAACTGCCAGGCCCTTATGGAACAGGTGCACTCTATCTGACTTGACAGTCTTGTATTTATCCCAGAACTTAAGCACTTAACAGGTAGCATAATTATTATTACTATTATAATTATAGATACCTTAAAGTTACTATGTGATCAGACACCACGCCGTTTCCAGCAATAATAGGATCCTGTGGAAACCCCATTATCTTTCCCTCATTAGCATTGCATAGGGAACCCATTGTGAGTATTTAAAATTCACTGAAAACTAGGGACCTCATGATAATAATAGTAATAATAATAATAGCATTTATTAAGCACTTACTATGTGCAAAGCACTGTTCTAAGTGCTGGGGAGGTTACAAGGTGATCAGGTGGTCCCATGGGGGCTCACAGTCTTCATCCCCATTTTACAGATGAGGTAACTGACACCCAGAGAAGTGAAGTGACTTGCCCAAAGTCCCACAGCTGACAAGTGGTGGAGCTGGGATTTGAACCCATGACCTCTGACCCCCAAGCCCGGGCTCTTTCCACTGAGCCACGCTGCTTAGGACTGATTAGGACTGTGAGCCCCATATGGGACACGGACTGTATACAACCTGATTATCTTGTATCTTTCCCAGTGCTTAGAATAAACACTGAAATGCCATTTAAAAAATTGATAACTATTGATTGATTAATTGACCTGTTTTAAATGAATCTCCCCAGTAAAGGCTCTAACATCCTCCAGCTCCAAACTCCACAAACAGAAGCTAGGCTGATCTCTAACACGCTCAGGAATAAAATCGATATTGTATCCCTAACCTAAGCAGAGTGTTTCGTTTTGACTTGTGTAACTATTTGTTTCCTCCATGCGTTAGACCCGCTTAAAAGAAAAGGAAGGGGGGGGGGGGGGAAACCCATCCTAAGCCAGAATAATCCATCTGCGCATCACCCCAGCCCCAGTGACCCAGTTGAAAGGATGTTGCTCTGACTTGAAAGCCAGTGTTTGTCTTTAATTAGGAAGAAAGAATGTGTGTGATTTATTGCCAGCTTTCTCCGAGCCCCTTCTCTTCTTGATCTCATCCGTTCAGGTAAAAAGACTCTTCCCTCTCCGTTCCGGCACTAAATCAATGGGGCAAATGTGAAGGTCTTCTCCCCGGATCGCTTTGATTTACAGGGAAGAAAGGAGAGAAAGAAGAAAAAGGCGGAGATGCTATCGAATCCTCTCCTTGGGCCAAGGCAAAGATGGCGTGATGCTCGACAAATTGAAAAAGAAAAACCTTTCTTGATAGTATAATAATCCTTTAATGAAGCCCTCTGTCAGATGGAGCTGATGGTAAGCTTTTCTACCGTGCTTTTGTTAAAACATGGCCAAGCTGTTATTCTGTAAGCAGTAGGGAATAGGGGTGAGAATGTGAGGTTTGGGTGTGTTTGTGTGTTGTGGGGAGACAGGTTCAAATCCATTTCTCCTTTTCCTCCTTTATCACCCACTGGGTTTTGGATCAGTCCGTGCTATTGACTGAGCACTTTCTATATGCTGAGCCCCGCACGAAGCGCTTGGGAGAGTACATAGAGTTAGCAGATGTGATTCCCCGCCCCAGAGGAGCTTATCATCAATGATGGGAGTTGTAGAACAAAGAATCCAAGAGCTTCAATCGATCGATCAATTAATCAACAGTAGTCCTTGAGAGCCTGCTGTGTACAGAGCACGGCTCTAAGGACTTGGGAGAGAATGACAGGAAGAGAGATCCTGAAACAAGTTCCAGGTAGGAGAAGGGGATAGGATATAAATCTGAGATTCCCCAAGATCAATTTCACTTTGCCCTCTAGCTCTCTGCTTCACCTATGCACTTGGAGAAAAAGGAAAAAAGTAACAGTCTCCATAAATACCACTGAATGGGCACTTACTGTGTGCAGAGTGCTGTAATAAATGCTTGGGAGAGTTCAATAAAATAAATGATACAGTCTCTGCTCTTGAAGAGCTTAAAATCCAATAACAGAGATTGGTGGACACAAGCCAATCAATCGATGGCATTTAGTAAGCACTTTCTGTGTGCAGAGCACTATACTAAGTGCCTCTAGACTGTAAGCTCGTGGTGGGCAGGGAAAGTGTTATATTGTACTCTCCCAAACGCTTAGTACTGTGCTCCACACACAATAAGGGCTCAATAAATAGGATTACCTGCCTGACTGAGCCTAAATAAACCCACTGTTGTTGGTGTATCTTTACACCAATATATACCTCTGGGCTGAGGGAGGGTAAAAATTCATAACTACTAAGGTTGACATGGTTTGGGGCAATGTGGAGTTAAGCATCATGGCTTTGTGGGAAAGAGTAAGGGCCTGGGAATCAGAGGACCTGGGTTCTAATCCACTTGTCTGCTGTGTGACCCTGGGCAAGTCACTTAACTTCTCTGGGCCACACAGTTCCCTCATCCGCAAAGTGGGATGCAATACTTGTTTTCTCTCCGCAGACTGCGAATAGCATGTGGGACCCTGCTATCTAGCATCTATCCCGGTGCTTAGTTCGGTGCTTGACACTTAATAAGTGCTTAACAAATACCACTATAATTCTTATTATTACTAGTAGTAGTGGTAGTAATATTAATCAGGGAAGGTTAACTGGAAGAGGTGAGCTTTTGGGAGCACTATTGCTGGAAGATTTGCAACGAGGGGGTTAAAAAAATGCTGTCAATGTCTCCATTTGGCTTGTAAAGCTATGGCCAGCAAAAACATTTCTCTCATTTTATAAAATCATTCTCTTCGTAGCAGGAAATCTGTCTTTCCATTTCGCCCAGTCCCCTGTCTAGCATCCTGAGGACGTTTAATGCAGATTTATTGCATTAGCAACTCTTCTAATCATATCACGGCGCAATATTGCTTGTTCCAGGTCTAACATCATCTTGAAGAAAAAGAGATCATTTTAATACCCAGCCTGGGTATAAAGCTGCCTTCTAAAACTGTTATTAGTTTACCAGGTGCTCATTTACATAAATTAGGGTAAAACAAATGGATAAATCTGACATGTTTATTTCTTTCAACAGGTCTAATAATTGGAACCGCGAAAGCCTGGAAATATTTTGTGTGCTGTTCTCATTTTTTCGGTTGTAGAACTCAGACATCCCCAGAGGCAGAAGGAGTGTTGAATTAATTGAAGTTTCTCCTTATTACTTTAAAAATATCCGTGCATCCTTGACCCAGATTCCTCAGAGAGACCTTTTTGTTCCAGCTCTTGGAGTCAACAGAGAAATAGCCTTATCAGTTGTTCCTCAGGAAAAGGATTTGTGTTTGGGGGGTTTTTTCATGGTATTTGTTAAGCACTAAGCACTATACTAAGCACTGGGGTAGATACAAGCTAATCCAGCTGGACAAAATTGATGTCCCACATAGGGCTCCTGGATCTTAATCCCCATTTTCTAGATGAGGGAACTGAGGCACAGAGAGGTGAAGTGACTGAAAGAAAAGACAGTGGCAAAGCCAAAGTCCTTGCTTAACGCTTCCCAGTCGGTTCCTTCTCCCTTCTGTTGTCACCCTGACTTGCTCCCTTTATTTATCCCCCATCCCAGCCCCACAGCACTTATAATTCTATTTATTTTGATGGTATTGACACCTGTCTACTTGTTCTGTTTTGCTGTCTGTCTCCCCTTTCTAGACTGTGAGCCTGTTGTTGGGTGGGGACTGTTTCTATATGTTTCCAAGCACTTAGTACAGTGCTCTGCACACAGTAAACGCTCAATAAACACGATTGAATGAATGAATGACGTTCCTATCTGTCATTTATTCATAATAATTTCTGCCTCCCCCTCTAGACTGTAAACTCATTGCAGCCAGGGAATGTGCCTGTTTATTATTATGCTGTGATAGTAATGATGGCATTTATTAAGCAGATTGTGGATTGTGTCCCTACTGAGTGCTTAGTACTGGCACATAGTAAGCACTTCATCTGTAAGATGGGGATGAAGACCGTGAGCCCCTTGTGGATTGTGTCCATACTGATTAGCTTGTAGCGCTTAGTACGGGCACATAGTAAGCACTTAAATACCATTAAAAAAAATCTCTCAATCTGTCTTCCAGAAACCTCATCTATCGGCCCATCAATCAATCAGTCGTATTTATTGAGCGCTTACTGTGTGCAGGGCACTGTACTAAGCACTTGGGAAGTAGAAGTTGGCAACAAACTTGGCCATCAAACCAAAGTTGGCCATCAAAACCAGCATTCTCAGAAACTCCTCAGCCGGACTCTTTCCTCTCTTCCGGACCCCAAAATGAGCCGTGTCTCTGGGGCCGGAGAGGGAGAATTATTCCGGCCACGAGGGCAGCAGCTTCATAGTCATTCAATCGTATTTATTGAGCGCTTACTGTGTGCAGAGCACTGGACTAAGCGCTTGGGAAGTCCAAGTTGGCAACTTATAGAGATGGTCCCTACCCAACGGTGGGCTCACAGTCTAGAAGGGGGAGACAGAGAACAAAACAAAGCATATTAACAAAATAAAGTAATTAGAATAAATATGCACAAATAAAATAGAGTAATAAATACGTACAAACATATATACATATATACAGGTGCTGTGGGGAGGGGAAGGAGGCAAGGCGGGGGGGATGGGGACTGGATGCTAATCCTCAGCCCACCCCATCACCCGCCCTGTTTAAACTCCCAAGACCTATGACCGTCCCCTAAAAACTGAACCTGTGATCAGCTATCCCTCATTAATTAGTAATAATAATGATGGTATTTGTTAAGCGCTTACTATGTGCAAAGCTGAGCGCTTAGTCCAGTGCTCTGCACACAGTAAGCGCTCAGTAAATACGATTGAATGAATTAATTGGATCCCCCATGGTACAATACTGCCATTTCCCAAAAGCCTTCTACGATAGCGGAAGGGCGTTTCGACTTGTCCCTGGCTCTTCTGAAGTAAAAGCAGAGCGAGAATCTCTGCAACCTAAGGAAGAAATTGATTCATGCTCCGAGAAGAATACATTTTAAATTGAATAAAGGCAAGAGAAAATAAAATTTTGTAAGCCCAGAACGTATGGAAATTGATTTAATTTACTGAAAAGAAATTCCCTCTTTTAGGCGTGGAGCTGAGCATTAGTATCTTGCTGACTACCAGGAAAGTATAAATTAGGGATAGATAAATCCATGAGTATTTGGACACCAAAATACTTTGGTATCTTTCTGGTAAAGTTTTACCCTTTTATGTAAAACACTATGTGACATTTCTCAAAAAAAAAGCCATTTTTTTCCTATAAAATGTAATTAAATTAAGACATTTAATAAAACAACACAAAGGCAGACTAGTTTACATTCTCAGGCTCATAGTCTCAATCCCCATTTTACAGGTGAGGTCACTGAGGCACAGAGACATTAAGCAACTTGCCCAAAGTCACCCAGCAGATGAGTGGCAGGACTATTTGTGTCCGACGACCCCACTTTCACTTTTGAAATTGAGAAACTTTTCAGAAAGCAGTTTAATGTCCCATTTCACCTCAAATGACCCCCATGAACTCTCTGGACCCCACTCGTGTCCTCAGATGACCCCATGAACTTTCCATGACCCCATTTGTGTCCTCGGATGACCCTACTTTTACTTATGAATTTGGGAAAATTTTCAGAAAGCACTTTAAGGTCCCATTTCACCTCAAATGACCCCATGAACTCTCTGTGACCCATCCATGTCCTCAGATGACCCCATGAACTCTCTGTGACCCCAGTTGTGTCCTCAAATGACCCCACTTTCACTTATGAATTTGGGAAAATTTTCAGAAAGCGGTTCAAGGTCCCATTTCACCTCAAATGACCCCATGAACTCTCTGTGACCCGTTTGTGTCCTCAGATGACCCCATGAACTCTCCATGACCCCATTTGTGTCCTCAAATGACCCCACTTTCACTTATGAATTTGGGAAAATGTTCAGAAAGCAGTTTAGTGTCCGATTTCACCTCAAATGACCCAAGGGACTCTCTGTGACCCCATTCGTGTCCTCGGATGACCCCATTCATGTCCTCAGATGACCCCACTTTCACTTGTCTGCTGTGTGACCGTGGGCAAGTCACATTGCTTGTACTAAGCGCTTGGGCAAGTGCAGCTTAATCACGGCAGACACAGTCTCTGTCCCACTCAGGGCTCGAGGTCTAGAGAAGAGGGAGCATAGGTATTCAATTTCCACTGTACACAGGGAAACTGAGTCTCAGAGAATCAATCAATCAATGGAATTTATTGAATGTTAACTGAGGCTCAGAGAATCAATCAATCAATGGAATTTATTGAATGTTACTTGTACGCAGAGCATTGTACTACGCGCTTGGGAGAGTATAGTGAAACAGAGTGGAAGACGAGTTCCCGGCCCACAGAGTAAGTGCTCACCGCTCACCGCTATCATAATTCATTATTGGGCAGGGGGTGCTCCAAAAGGGGAGGAACTCAATGCCCTGGCCTGGGGTAGAGGGGTCCCCAAGGCTGGCCCAGTTCACGGGCGTCAAAAAGACAGGGTCTTCATTGGGATCTTGACAGGGGGTGGGTGGGAGTGAGAGGGTGGACCCTGCCCATTGTGGGCCCCAGCCAGCCGGGTCCTGCCAATACCCACCTTGGCAACCCCCGGGGTTGGCCCTATCACCCCCCAACACCAGGTGCCCTGTCAGAAGAGCAGCCGGGGAAGGGGTTTCCCAATTTCATGTGATTTTATTATTTTCCAAGTACCTTTGAAAAGATCACTGTACAAGTCATCAGTGCATTCCAGAGCTTAGAACAGTGCTTTTCACATAGTACGTGTTTAACAAATGCCATAATTATTGTTATTATTATTATTATGAAAAATAAGAAGGGGGCCAGGCCCCCATCCCCAAAATGTACATATTTACAGCTGCTTCTCCGGTTGGGGTGGGAGGGTGGGGGCGGAGAGCTGTACACATTTGGTGGCTTGCGCGGGCCTGTGCTGGTGAGTCTTCCCTTGACATAAGGGCACTGGGACCTAGGAAACCCCCCCGCCCCATATATTACAATATACCAAAAATATGAGCTTTAGTAAACAAGGCCATATTATACTTTCTAATACAACTGGACAGTGCTACATTACAGTGAGCCCCCTCCGAGCGGCTGCTCGGGGTGACCAGGTGAGGAGAGGGTGGTGGGGGATGAGGGGCTGCCCGTCCGGACCCCCCGGACCCTCCAGCCCCCACCCCGTGACCTGGACTGTCGGAAGGGTCAATCCATCTTCTCCACCTTCCCGATGATCTTCTCCTTGAAGATGGGCAGGGCGGCCTAGTCTTTCCGCACCTCCGTAAACACCAGGCAGCAGTCAAATTTGTTGCTCACCTTCTCGAAGAAATACCTGTAGTTGCTCTTCTTGATCAGGAGCTCCTTAAACTGGCAAAGGGTGACCACCGGGCCCTTGATGAGTGTCTGGTAGGGGATGGGTTCTCTGCAGAAGTAACAGACGACCACGACGCCGTCACGGGGCTGGGAGCCACCCCTGCTCCCGCCGGCCCACTTCTGCAGCTTCGCCCTCTGCTTGGCAGGCAGCTTCCTGGCCCTCTTCTCTTCCTCCTCCAGCTGTGTGAAGGGGTTGGGGGGCATCGTGGGTGGGATGAAGTGGTGGGAAGGCTGGACCACATTCCGCATCTGAGCCGTGACCCAGGGGTGGACGGCTCCTGGCCGCTCAATCGGCAGAGGTCCGGACCCATCGTGGCTCATCTGCTTCTTCGCTCCTGAAGACCAGTGTACCATCTTCTTGTGCCTGCTGATCTCCTTCTCACCCTCTATGATCCACTGCAGGATCTTCTGGTTCCTCTCTGCATCTTCAGGGAAGGTCGGCATCCCAAAGCCTGCCCCGTCGCTCTTGCCCGGATCAAGTTCCTCTTCAGCAGCGAACCCGCTGTCCCGCTGTAGCCCGGCAACCCATCCATGGGGCCCAAGGTCACACAGTAGACATGGGACGGAGCCGAGATTAGAACCCAGGTCCTTTTGACTCCCAGGGCCGTGCTCAGATAAGCTGCTGCAGACACAGAGAGACCATGAATATGCATCATCATGTAATAATACTACTACTAATAATAATATCCCCACATATCATTAAAGTGTCATCACCACGCCAAACCCTCAACTCCAGGTCTGCAATTACCCCCAAACCAAGCCTGGCTTCCCCTAAGGCCAACTGATCCCCAAATCTTCCCCCACCCCCTCTCAATCTGCATGTGCCCTCCACCCCCAGCCTGCAAAAATAAGGGCAGCTTTGAGCCCCAGACCTCCCTCAGACCAACAGTATTATCAGCAGCATAATCAGAAGCCCCAGCACAATCGTCACCATTCATTCAACCACATTTATTGAGCACTTACTGTGTGCAGAGCACTGGACTAAGCGCTTGGAAAGTGCAATTCAGCAACAAAGAGAGACAATCCCTGTCTGCACCGGGCTCACAGTCTAGAAGGGTATTTGTTAAGCGTTTACTATTTGCCAAGCACTGCGGTAGATCCAAGGCAATCAGGTTGTCCCAGGTGGGGCTCACAGTTCCCAAGCGCACAGGCGACACAGAAAGGAAAATGGAAAAGGAAAAGGAAAAGAAAAGCAGCGTGGCTCGGTGGAAAGAGCCCGGGCTTTGGAGTCAGAGGTCAGGGGTTCAAATCCCGGCTCCACCACTTGTTAGCTGTGTGACTTTGGGCAAGTCACTTCACTTCTCTGGGCCTCAGTTACCTCATCTGTAAAATGGGGATGAAGACTGTGAGCCCCCCGTGAGACAGCCTGATCACCTTGTAATTTCCCCAGTGCTTAGAACAGTGCTTTGAGCATAGTAAGTGCTTAATAAATGCCATCATTATTATTATTAATGGTGTTATGATAATTGTCTCTATTGCTGAATTGTACTTTCCAAGAGCTTAGTACAGTGCTCTGCACCCAGTAAGCGCTCAATAAATGCGATTGAACGACCAACCAAATCAGGCTGGCTTTGTGGAAAGGAAGGGAGGTGCCCTCTATAGCCCCTTATCTTACCGTATCTCCCTAGACATCCAACCCCATTTTCCTTATTCTCCACTGAAGGTCTGGCTTTGCTAATCTTTCCCCACCCCTCCACCTGCTCATTATGAGCTCACTGAATGACTTAATCACCGCCCATTAGGAGGCTGAGATCATGGAGCAAAATGACATCTGTTTTCAGGGTTGACCAGAAGCAGACAGAAAATACGCTTTTATTTGAAAAGTTGGCACAAGAAACCATACCCCATAAATCTCCTACTTCAGGAAATATGGAAGACCCGTCCCCCCGTGCTCCGATACCTGGAAACCTGTTACAGTTCTCTGGTTACTGGTAATGAACAGTACTGGGGTTTTTTTTTCATTCATTCATTCATTCAATCGTACTTATTGAGCGCTTACTGTGTGCGGAGCACTGTACTAAGCGCTTGGGAAGTACACGTTGTCAACATATAGAGACGGTCCCTACCCAACAGCGGGCTCACAGTCTAGAAAGTATTTTTTATGGTGTTAAGTCCCTCTCAGTCACTCTCCTAACCGCTGGGGCAGATACAAGCTTATTAAGATGGATACAGTCCATGTCCCACGTGGGGTTCACAATCTTAAACCCCATTTTACAGATAAAGTCACTGAGGCCCAGGTTCATTCATTCATTCAGGTTATTCAATAATAATAATAATAATAATGGCATTTGTTAAGCACTTACTCTGTACAAAGCTGGGGAGGTTACAAGGTGATCAGGTCGTCCCACGGGGGGCTCACAGTCTTGATCCCCATTTTACAGATGAGGCGACTGTGGCCTAGAGAAGTGAAGTGACTTGCCCAGAGTCACACAGCTGACAAGTGGCGGAGCTGGGATTTGAACCCATGACCTCTGACTCCCAAGCCCGGGCTCTTTCCATTGAACCACGCCGCTTCTCTATTTATTGAATTTACTGAGCGCTAACTGTGTGCAGAGCACTGTTCTAAGGTCTTGGAAAGGACAATTCAGCAATAAAGAGAGACAATCCGTGCCCACATCGGGTTTACCATCTAGAAGGACTCGCCTAAGGTCACACAGCAGACAAGTGTGACCTTATGGTATTGGTCATTCAGTCGCACAAGTGTGACCTTGGGGAAGCAGCGTGGCTCAGTGGAAAGATTCCAGGCTTTGGAGTCGGAGGTCATGGGTTCAAATCCTGAGTCTGCCACTTGGCTGTGCGACTTTGGGCAAGTCACTTAACTTCTCTAGGCCTCATTTCCCTCATCTGTAAAATGGGGATGAAGACTGTGAGTCCCACGTGGGACAACCTGATTACCTTGTATGTACCCCAGCGCTTAGAACAGTGCTTTGCACATAGTAAGCGCTTAACAAATACCAACATTATTATTATTATTAAGTGGCGGAGTCAAGATTTGAACCCAAGTCCTCCGACTGCCAAGCCTGTGCTCTTTCCACTAGGCCATGCTGCTCGCTCTTGTTCAGAGAGGAGGGTCGCCGACCACCCCATTGCCCACTCAGGAAGCCAAGGGCCAAAAAACAGACAAGGGGACGGTCTCCACCTTGGAGGCCCAGAATCACGCTCGAGTTTAGGGTCATCCTCTGCAAGGAAAGCGCTTGTGAAAGAGCGATTCTACAATAAACAGTGACACTCCCTGCCCACAACGAGTTCACAGTCTAGAGAAGCAACGTGGCTCAGTGGAAAGAGCCCGGGCTTTGGAGTCAGAGGTCAGGGGTTCAAATCCCGGCTCTGCCACTTGTCAGCTGTGTGACTTTGGACAAGTCACTTCACTTCTCTGGGCCTCAGTTCCCTCACCTGTAAAATGGGGATTAAGACTGTAAGCCCCACGTGGGACAAGCTGATCACCTTGTAACCTCCCCAGTACTTAGAACAGTGCTTTGCACATAGTAAGCACTTAACAAATACCATTATTATTATTATTGCTAAAATCCACCCTTTCCTCTCCATCCAAATGGCTACCAAGTTAATCCAATCACTTAATAATAATAATAATAATTATGGTATTTGTTAAATGCTTACTAACGTGTCATGCATTGTTCTAAGCACTGGGTTAGTTACCAGATTAATCAGGTTGGACAAAAATTCTATCCCACACGGGCTTCACAGTGAATCCCCATTTTTTCAGATGAGATAGCTGAGGCCCAGAGAAGTGAAGTAACTTGCCCAAGGTCACCCAGCAGATAAGTGGCCAAGATGGGATTAGAACCCGTGACTTTCTAACTCTTAGGCCCGTACTCAATCCACTAAGCCACGCTGCTTGGTGATAGTATATACTACCCAGCTTGTAGCAGCCTCCTTGCTGATGTCCCCTTCCCCCTTCCCATCCCCCCCGCCTTACCCCCTTCCTCTCCCCACAGCACCTATATATATGTGTATATGTTTGTATGAATTTATTACTCTATTTTATTTGTGCATATTTATTCTATTTATTTTATTTTGTTAATATGTTTTGTTTTGCTTTCTGTGTCCCTCTTCTAGACTGTGAGCCCACTGTTGGGTAGGGACCGTCTCTATATGTGGCCAACTTGGACTTCCCAAGCGCTTAGTACAGTGCTCTGCACACAGTAAGCGCTCAATAAATACAATTGAATGAATCTCCCAGCCTCCTGTCTCTCCCCACTCCAGCCCATACTTCACTCTGCCGCCCGGATCATTTTTCTACAGAATTGTTCAGGATATGTTTCCCCACTCCTCAGGAAACTCCAGTCGTTGTCTATCCATCTCCGCATCCAACATCACCTCTCTATTCTCCTACTATATAACCCAGCCTCCTATAACTTTGCTCCTCTAATGCTAAGCTTCTCACTGTTCCTCTATCTCGCCATGGACCTCTCTCTCAAATCCTGTCTCTGGCCTGGAATGTCCTCCTTCCTCATATCCGATAGACAATTACTCTCTCCCCTTCAAAGCCTTATTGAAGACACACTTCCTCCAAGAGGACTTCCCGAAGGTCTCCTTTCCTCTTCTGCATCACCCTGACTTGCTCCCTTCATCACCCCCGTCCCAGCCCCACAGCACTTATGCACATATCTGTAGTTTATTTATATTAATGTCTGTCTTCCCCTCTAGGCAATAAGCTCATTGTAGGCTGGGACTGTGTCAGTTTATTTTTCTACTGTACTTCCCAAGAGCTTAGTACAGTGCTCTGCACACAGTAAGCGCTCAATAAACATGATTGAACCAGTGAATGAATTCTTCTTCCACTATTTGCAAATAATTCTTCACTTAGGATCCTCCATTAGATTGTAAACTCCTCAAAGGCAGGGAATAGGGTTACATGAGTCATAACCTCTTCCAGCGCTTAGAACAGTGCTTGTCACATAGTAAGTGCTTACCAAATACCATTGTTATTATTATCATTATTATTGAGAACTTTGTGCTTGGGACTCTCACGGAAACACCTAATTAATGACACTGTTTGCCATTACTGTGACCAAAATGTACAGAAATTGTTATATTGGTGCTGGCCCTTTCTAGGTGCATATTTAAACTATACCCAACTGAACTCTTACTCTATTTTAAGAATGCATTATTTTTTTAAAAAAAGAATGAGCTCAATTATAAGGAGCCATCACCTCAAACCAATCACAGAAATGAGTGTGTCTGGGAAAATCTTGCCAAGCAAGCAAATGCAGCGTTTAGTTTCGCCTGCATCATTTAGTTCAAAACCATTATGGATCAACTAATAATTCGGCCATTTATTCATGGACATGAATTCTGATTTTTTTTTTAACCTCTGAAAATAATAAGGTCTTTCGGCTGGGTGAAGAATTAAGTAGGACAGGCAAATAAATCCATTCCTTCTCTCTTTTACGATTATTGAATTGTGAACTTCCATCTGAACTTTGAGGTCAACCGCGGAGCGATATTTCACTGCAGTGGCTTTGGCCATTTCGCCTCATTGCTGGTGATTTATCCGCGGATCAGCTGGAAGAATCCGGCCAGAGCACAGGATGAAATTTGCAGATGGAGACCAGCTGGCTCCTTTCATGGCCAGGGCAGGGTTAGGATAGAGGCGGAGAGACAAATCTAGCTAATTTAGCCAGTGTGTCAATCACGGTTTATCCAGTCGGGAGCAGAACCGTCTCTGATAACTCTGGGGGTGGCCTAGTCCTCTGCTATTAAGCTTGGCTTTCAGGACATAGTTTTAGTTTAAAAATTGGGAATCAAAATACATTTGGGAAGCAGGGTGGCCTAGAGGAAGGAACTCCGGACTGGGAGGGCCTGAGTGTCAGAGGGCCTGGGTTCTGATCCCAGTTTCCCTCCCTCGTCAGCTGTGTGACCTTGGGCAAATCACTTAACTTCTCAGTGCCTGCTTCTTCATCGGCAAAATGGGGATTAAATCACACTCTATCCTATTTAGACTGTACACTCCGTGTAGGAGTGGGACTGTGAATCAGAGGACGTGGGTTCTAATCCCTGCTCTGCCACTTGTCTGCTGGGTAACTTGCCCAGCATATCACCTAACTTCTCTGTGCCTCAATTCCCTCATCTATAAAATGGGATTAAGACTGTAAGCCCCATGTGGGACAACCTGATTACCTTGTATCTACCCCAGAACTTAGAACAGTGCTTGGCATATAGTAAGCACTTAACAAATATCATCGTTATCATTATTATTACCTTATATCTACCCCAGAGCTTAGTACAGTGCTTGGCATATAGCAAGTGCTCATCGATGCAGATCCATTCAATACACATTTCTACTTTCTACTGGAGGCATGAAAAAGGAAGATTTAATAGAAATGTCAGAACCGTGAAGCTATTAAATTGTCTTTCTCTCCGAAGGGCGCCTCAAGTCTGTGAAACCCCAGGTTGAGACGGGGACTGTGTCAGATATGCTTCTCTCATATGGACCGCCGTGCTCAAAACGGTGCTCAGCACATGGTAAGTGCTTAACTACTGTAATAATGATACTGCTGATATGATGATAAATTATTATATAATGATCATTTTCATCATCAATGCTATTGTCACTGTTATTATTATTATTATGATTATTGTTGTCATTATGTCTTGAGGTGGCTACTATAATCGACTCCTGTGTTTCCTTGCTCGGGGAAGCACTGGTTTGGTGGTGAGGAGGAGGTTCTAAGCATTGGGGTAGATATTATTGGGGAAGCAGTGTGGCTCACTGGAAAGAGCCCGGGCTTTGGAGTCAGTGGTCGTGGGTTCAAATCCCGGCTCTCCTGTCAGCTGTGTGACTTTGGGCAAATCACTTAAGTTCTCTGGGCCTCAGTTACCTCATCTATAAAATGGGGATTAAGACTGTGAGCCCTCCTGTGGGACAACCTGATCACCTTGTAACCTCCCCAGCTCTTAGAACAGTGCTTTGCACATAGTAAGCACTTAATAAATGTCATTATCATTATTATATTAATCAGGTTGGACACAGTCCTGTCCCACTTGGGGTTCACACATTTAATCCCCAATTTATAGATGAGGAAACTGAGGCCCAGAGATGGTAAGTGACTTGCCCAAGGTCTCACAGCAGACATGTGGCAGAGCCGGGATTAGAACCCAGCTCCTTCTGACTCCCAGGCATGTGCTCTATCCACTAAGCCACGCTGATTCTCCAAACAATAGAACAGATACGTTCCCCACCCGAAAACGAGTTTAAAGTCTTGAGGGGACAACAGACAAGAGACAAGACCCACACTTAACAACCAGACAAATGGCCATGTTTTCCTCCCAGGCACAGCTCAGAATGGTCTTCCTCCCTCCTCTGAGGCACCGCCTCTTTTGGAAGCTGTTATTGTTTGTGAAGAGGGTTTTCAGGTCCCTGGAAATCTTATGCTGGATTTATTTCCGAACACACTCTTCCGTGTACCATATATATTGATAAATTATGCATATAGTATGATTGCGTTTTATAAATATTTATAACACGTTCACTTGACCTCGATATCCATCAGATAAATTCAGTTATTTGTGGAGAACTTTCACAGCAAAGGAATATCTTACGGTCTAACTTTGTCATGAAGGCAATCTGCTGTTTTCATAAACCGTCTCTATACGTTGCCAACTTGTACTTCCCAAGCGCTTAGTACAGTGCTCTGCACACAGTAAGCACTCAATAAATATGATTGCATGAATGAATGAATGAATGAATCCTAGATCACTCTCAGCTTTTGAGGATGTTTGACATTGTTGAAGTGGAGATGCGAAGGATAATAATAATAATAATAATAATGGCATTTATTAAGTGCTTACTATGTGCAAAACACTTGGATGGATCCCCTATAGGTAAGTGGGCCTTCCACTAGCCTTTTTTTTTACTGCATTTGTTAAGCGCTTACTATGTATCAGCTACTGTTTACACTGTTCTAAGCACTGGGGTAGATAAGTTTATCAAGTTGGACACAGTCATTATCCCGCAAGGGACTCACATTCTAAGTTGGAAGGAGGAGGATTTAATTCCCATTTTACAGATGGGGTAACTGAGGCACAGAGAAGTTTCGTGACTTGCCCAAAGTCACTCAGCAAGCAATTGGCAGAGGCAGGATTAGAACCCAGGTCCTCCAACTCCCGGGCCTGGGCCCTTTTTGCTAGTCTATGCTGCTTCATGCTGGATGCCCTGGAGGAAAAAGGATGTTCCTGTGGTCATTATTATTTATTATTATTATTTTTATATTTGTTAAGGGTTTGCTACGTGCTAAGCACTAGCACTATATGCTAAGGATGACAGGAGAAAGGATGCTTCTATGGTTATTATTATTATTATATATCTTTATATTTGTTAAGGTCTCACTGTGCTAAGCACTACGCATCTGAGTAGTGGTGTAGATGCAGGATAATTAGATCACATTCAGTCCCTCTAGACTGTAAGCTCACTGTGAGCAGGGAATTTGTTTGTTACATTGCTATATTTATTGTACTTCCCAAGCGCTTAATACAGTGCTCTGCACACATTAAACCCTCAATAAATACAGTTGAATGAATGAATATTGTACTCTCCCATGCACTTAGTAGTGCTCTGCACAACGTAAACACTCAATAATTACGATTGAATGAAAAACTGATGCAGGGCTCACAGTCTGGATGAGGACAGAGGAGTGAACGGATATTGAGTCCCCATTTTACAGATGAGAAAAGTGAGGTCCAGAGATGTAAAATGACTTGACCAAGGTCACATGGCAGGCAGAATATTCCTGGTTATTACACTGGGGGAGGAGAATGAGAGGAAGAAGGATTTTCCCAGGTTATTGCCCTGCAGAGACACAAACTTTGGGGCCTGGAGGAAACAGGGAGAGGTCTGTAAAATGGGAATAAAAATGCCTGACCGCCCCCCATCCCTATGTCACAGGAGTGTTGGGAAGGCTAAATTGTGACACATAAAGTTAGGGGACTTGTCAATAGAAGCACTAAATACAACTATCGTTCTAGTTCCAGGACTACCTCTGGCTGGCTTGTGTGACCTTAGGCAAGTCACTTGACCCCTCTGGGCCTCGATTTCCTTAGTTGTCAAATGGGAATAATAATACCCACCTTTCCCTGCTTCCCAGGGATGTTGTGAGGATAAAAACAAGACGACAGAGGTGCAAATATTAAGGGCTGTATAAAAATGTCCACGGAATTATTAGAAATGATGAGCATGGCTCACAGAGAAAGGAGCCATTCGACTGAGCAGATGTCCAGAGTACATAAAAGGCAGTGTTTAAAAGGCAAAACATGCTTGAAACAATTCCCCCAAGCCCTTGAATGTTAATAAATGTGAGTGTTGGGGATATATATTAGGAAACAAACTGCTTTGGTCTCCCTCTTTGTTGCACGGTAATTTTTTAAAACTCTCTTCTCGTTCTAGAGCTCTGACACCGTGGCAGGCTGAAGCTTTTCTTTGACAAATCTAGTACTAAATAATTCATTGCTGCTTTAAGGGGAAAAAAGCCCCAGCCTGCTAGGGAAAGGTGCAAAGCATTTCTCTGTGTCTCTGCGATAAACAGAGTCTTGCTGTGGCATGTCTGAGGCTCTCTGAGCCTCTGCCATCAGCGTTAATGAAGGCTGGGCCCAGGGACTCAAAGAAAAATCCTCACCACAGACTGAAATCCCTTCATCTGTCCAATATCTTACCTTCTGGAGGACTCCCGGCCCTCGTTTCTCTCCTTCTCGGGAAACAACCTGCTTTATTAGTCTCACCTCCATTTTAATATCGGTTTTCCTCAAAAGGATATTGGGTAATCGAGGGCTTTCAATTCAAACCTCACCAGGCCTGAGTGAGGCCTGATTTATTTCTGCAGAGCTCAGTTCTGTTGGCCAAAGAGAGATCCTCTTGGCCTTAAACATCCCAGGAATTCTGGATCAGATTAATGTCAGATCCAGGAGCGTCCACCCAAGGTACCGAGGGGACCATTTTACCTGAGGAGTCAGTCAGTCCATTTAATCAGTCAGTAACATTAACTGGGCTACTCTTGTGTGAAGAGCGTGGTACAGTAAAATTAGTAGACACGGTCCCTGTCCCCAAGGAGCTTACGGTCCACCTGTGTGCAGAGGACTTGGGAGAGTATAATAGCAAATTAATTAATCAGTACTTATTGAGCCTTCACTGTGTGCAGAGCACTATGCCAAGAAGGCCATTTACACTCACCCCAGCCCACTGGCACTTTTGTAAAAATCCTTATCCTCTATTTCCCCTCTCTATAATTTATTTTTGTGTCTGTCTCCTCCCTGTAGTTTATAAGTTCCGTGCAGCAGGGATCGCATCTACCAATTCTGTGTACCAAGCGTTTAGTACGGTCTTCTCCCCACAGTAAGTGCTCAATAAATACCATCGTTTGATTGATTCATTCATTCAATCGTATTTATTGAGCGCTTACTGTGTGCAGAGCACTGGACTAAGCGCTTGGGAAGTACAAGTCGGCAGCATATAGTGACGGACCCTACCCAACAACAGTCTCACAGTCTAGAAGGATTGATAAATCCCCACTAAAAAAGACAAGCAAACAGGAGATCAGAGAGATTAAGCATGTCACTGTACTAATACTTTGAGTCCCATGTGGGATGTGGACTGTGTCCAACCTGATTAGCTTGTACCTCAGCACTTAGTACAGTGCCGAGCACATAATAAATGCTTAACAGATGCCATGAAAGACAAAGTTAAAAACAAGAAGCTAAGGGATATTCTCAAAGTCACACAGCAAGGCAGTGGCACAGCCAGGACAATGACCTCCGGTTCTCCACCTCCCAGGAGAGACATCCCCTCCCCTGCGGACTCGAAAATAAAAGTTGGGATCGTTTCAAAGAAATGAGTTCCTGGCGCTTCAAGATGTAGCAAGGCAAAGATCCTGCCCCAGTATTGCTTACCAACACAGACAGAGGTTATTACATTCATCCTTTCTTAAGAATCGAGGTCAGGAGACTTTATGTAAAGTACAAGAATAGTGTTATCCTTATGTCGGAAGAAAAACAATGGGTTGGATATCCAGGTCTGTCTCCTGGGGTGAGTAACCCATAAGCCTTGTAAAGTTGGGCCGTGTCCTGTAATTTATTACAAGGTGCCTTTGCTGTTGATTTCCAGAATTATTGTTTAGCAGTACACAGGTAATGCAGGGATATTAACGAGCTCCTCCACCCCCTTTCTGCTCTTCACTGGAGATGATCACGCACTTCTCTGGATCCCAGCTTCCAAATGGATCAGGCAATAAATCTCAAAGTCAGCTGGGCACACCCTGGATTCACTGTGAACTTGACAGATGCCTTTCTCAGAGACGTTTTTACCAAATCTTCCGTCTCCCTTTCCCTTCTCGAGGCCTGCCTGGGCTCTGGCCCAGGACAGTCAATTCTGACCTTGATTCCTTTTCATTTCATTCATCATAAGAGGGTGGAGAGGGCAGTTATTTGCTGTAAACGATTCAGGCCCACTAATAATAATAATAATGGTATTTGTTAAGAGTTTACGATGTGCCAAGCACCGTTCTAAGCACTGGGGGAGATACAAGTTAATCGGGTTCCTGTCCCACATGGGGCTCACGATCTTAATCCCCATTTTACAGATGAGAGAACTGAGGCCCGGAGAAGTTAAGTGACTTGCCCAAGGTCACACAGCAGATGGGTGGTGGAGCCATGATTAGAACCTATGACCTTCTGACTTCCAAGCCCGTGCTCTAGCCACCAAGCCACGCTGCTTTTTCTGCCATTGATGTGAAGTTTTGAGAACCTAAAATGGCAAGTTCTTCATGGAAAAGGCTCTGGATATTTTCTAGACTGGAAGCTCTTTGTGGGCAGGGATCGTAGCCACCAACCCTGTTGCACTGAACTCTCCCAGGTGCTTAGTACAGTGCTCCGTATACGGTAAGTGCTCAATAACTACCACTGATTGATGGAACGATTGCCCACTTCCTACCCACTAAAGTGTCCTGTGACTTAGAGAAGCAGCATGGCTCAGTGGAAGGAGCACGGGCTTTGGAGTCAGAGGTCATGGGTTCGAATCCCGACTCTGCCGTGTGACCTTGGGCAAGTCACTTCTCGTCTCTGTGCCTCAGTTACCTCATCTGGAAAATGGGGATTAAGACTGTGAGCCCCATGTGGGACAACCTGATCACCTTGTATCCTCCCCAGTGCTTAGAACAGTGCTTTGCACATAGTAAGTGCTTAATAAATGCCATTATTATTATTATTATTATTATTATTATTATTATTATTATTCTCTGTTGGAGCCAGAAGCAGCGTGGCTAAGTGGAAAGAGCCCGGGCTTTGGAGTCAGAGGTCATGGGTTCAAATCCCAAATCCACCAACTGTCAGCTGCGTGACTTTGGGCAAGTCACTTAACTTCTCTGTGCCACAGTTACCTCATCTGTAAAATGAGGATGAAAACTGTGAGCCCCCGGTGGGACAACCTGATCACCTTGTAACCTCCCCAGCACTTAGCACAGTGCTTTGCACATAGTAAGCACTTAACAAATACCATCATCATCATTATTATTATTCCTACCAATCCTTCTCAACCAGAAAGGTAGTTGGAAAGGATAAAAATGGAAGAATTTCTTCCATCCTCATTAGCTTGTATCTACTCCAGAACTGAGTACAGTGTCTGGCACGTAGTAAGCGCCTAACAAATACCATTAAAAAAAAAAGAGTTTCTTCCCCGCTGAATGTTCAATCTGGTTTCTGATTGAATTATTTCCTCCCCTTCCGAGTTTCTCTTCCCGTGTTCCTTATGGTGAGGTCCCCTGAGGAATTTGTGATCTCCTGGCACTTCTGCGTCAATCTATCAATCCTATTTATTGAGAGCTTACTGTGTGCAGAGCACTGGTCTAAGCGCTTAGGAGAGTACACTACAGCAGAGTCGATAGGCATGTTCTGTACATATTAGAAGAGACAGTGTGGCTCAGTGGAAAGATAGCAGGCCTGGGTTCTAGTTCTTCCTCTGCCACTTTTCTGCACTGTTCTAAGCACTGGGGCAGATACAAGTTAAAAGTTGGGTCTCTGAGGCAAAGCATTTGGGGTGAGACTGAATCAGATGTCTGCCCACTTCCTCCTTTTCACGGAGGTATTTTATTTGGATCGCTGTTCAAGCGAATTAAATTAGTATTAACCTTGTCTGCACAAATGATGTTTCAGAAAGGTAAATGCGCCTTTCTGACATGTGGGAAAATGAAATGATAAATTGATACACCCAATGCTCAGGGTGGATGGAGCCCCCACTAATGAGTAATTACCTGTGGTGTAACTATATTGATTGTGTTTGTAGACTGTCAAATGAAGGCTTGGGAGGATGAACTTGGAAAAAAAAATCAATCCTTAGCCCTACAAGAACATCAGGACTCCTGCTTTCCCAGCTGTTAAATCACCAACTTTCAGGACTTTAATTCGGCCAAGGACCCAGTCTCCTGCCTCTCCCTGCTCCAGTCCCTACTTCACTCTGCTGCCAGATCATTTTTTCTGAAAGAAATAATTAAAAAAATAAGTACGGACCCCATCTCCCCACTCCTCAAGAATCTCCAGTGGTAGCCCATCCACCTCCGCATCGAACAGAAACTCTACCATTTACTTTAAAGCACTCAGCCACCTTTCCCCCTCCGATTTCACCTCAATGATTTCCTGCTACAATAATAATAATAATGGCATTTATTAAGCGCTTACTATGAGCAAAGCACTGTTCTAAGTGCTGGGGAGGTTACAAGGTGATCAGGTTGTCCCACGGGGGGCTCACAGTCTTCGTCCCCATTTTACAGATGAGGGAACTGAGGCCCAGAGAAGTTAGGTGACTTGCCCAAAGTCACACAGCTGACAATTGGCAGAGCCGGGATTTGAACCCCTGACCTCTGACTCCAAAGCCCGGGCTCTATCCACTGAGCCACACTGCTTCCCAGCTGACACACTTTGGTCCTCAAACACAAACTTATTCACGATACCTCGCCGCTGACCCCTCGCCCACTTTCCCCAGCCGCCAAAAACCACCACTCTCCACACCTTCAAAGCTTATTAAAATCATATCTCTTTCGAGAGACCTTTCCCAATTAAGCCCTCTTTCCCCCTACTCCCCCTCACCTCCGCATCACCTATGTACTTAGATTTGTACGCTTTACAAATCGAGAAGCAGCATGGCTCAGTGGAAAGAGCCCAGGCTTGGGAGTCAGAGGTCATGGGTTCTAATACCGGCTCCGCCACTTGTCAGCTGTGTGACTTTGGGCAAGTCACTTCACTTCTCTGGGCCTCAGTTCCCTCATCTGTAAAATGAGGATTAAGACTGTGAGCCCCACATGGGACAACTTGATCACCTTGTAACCTCCCCAGAACTTGGAACAGTGCTTTTCATATAGTAAGCGCTTAATAAATGCCATCATTGTTATTCTACCTCTTTATACTCCAGACCACCCCTCTCCCCACCTTCAGAGTGTTATTAATATCACACTGTTTATTGTTATGTTATACTCTCCCAAGTGCTTAGTGCAGTGCTCTGCACACAGTAAGTGCTCAATAAATATGACTGAATGAATGAATGAAGTAGAGAGAGGCTGGGCACTGAAAATAACAGTGGACAGAAAGACATCCGTGCGGCACTGAGAAGCAGGGTGACCTAGTGGACAGAGCTTTGCCTGGAAGTCTGAAGGACTTGGGTTCTAATCCCGCCTCCACCATTTGTCTTTTGGGTGCCCTTGGGCAAGTCACTGCACTCCTCTGGGCCTCAGCTACCTCATTTGTAAAATGGGGATTAAGACTATGAGCCTCACGTGGGACTAGGCCTGTAACCAACCTGATTTGCTTGTAACTAGTACAGTGGCACATAGATAAAGCTTTAAAAAAAACCCACAATTATTATTATTATCTCCTCAGGATAAGGGATGGATTGGTAAAACACCAAACAAATGGCCGCCTTACTAGAGACGCTGGAGGAGGAGGAGGAAAAGGAGGAGGGCAGTGGCTGACTGTGATACTGAAGAGAACTCCTGAATAATAGATGAAAGCAAAGAGGTTGACTAAAAAATGGCCTAGAGGCCTTTTGTATCTGATATTGGCTTCCCAATGTATTCAGAAAGAACTGACCAAATCCTCTCCCTCCTTCTCTCTTCGTGGGATTCTCCCAGGAGCCTCACCCTGCTTCATTTTCAAGACTCTTTCCAGTCTTCTTGCTGTAACCAGTCATGAGATTTCTACTCCTCCTTTTTATTCTTTCAATATAGTCTAGGGCATTTTTATTTCTTCACGCTTGGCAGTAATTTTGTGCAATTTCCTCTGGCCCTTTTGTGAGCATTTACAATGATTAGCAGTTTGCAAAAGGTAATGAGTTTCTATCTTCTTTCCCCCTGTTTCTCTATCTCTTTGGCTCTCTCTCTCATACGCTCTTGCTCTCTCTCTCTGTTTTTCTCTCTCTTGTCTGTCTCTTTCTGGCACATCCATTCAGTTCACAAAGCAAATAGACAACTGCATAATTAAGAATGGTAATGCCAACTGGAAAATAGAATTGAACCTTCAAGAGGCAGACGAGAAGGGGTGAGGGGGAAGGGGAGAAATCACAAGACAGGATGGATTTTCTTTCCAGAAATGGGACTGGTTTTCTTGTTCATTTCTGTGTGGGAACAAAAGATTTACTGAGAGGAAATAAGGAAGGTGTGAGTGTTGGGGGAGGGAGGGAGGGAATGAGTTTAAAATTTTCATCTTTGGTTCGCTGAGCTCTCTCTTCTCCTGATTATAGAATGTTCCTTTTTTATCTGACAACTGGAAGCAAATGCCTGTTTAAAAATATTTGAAATCTGGATTTCTTTTTTGGAAATGCGATTTTTTTTTCCCTGGCTGATCCAGAATATGAGGAGGGTATGATCAGAGCCCTTTGACAAGGTCGACCTGATGCCCGCTTCATTCTCCAGAGCTTATTTCAGTCTCTGAGCAAAAAAATCTCACTAAATGACTTTTCCCTGGACAAGGCAGAATCTTTCAACTGGGTGTAGAGTAGAATCACGGTATTAATTTCCCCCTGCTGGTGTGGCTTCATGACGCTGTATGAACAGAAATTCATTACAGATATGATCCTCGACACCTGTACTTTCACCTCTGATTTTAAAGATTTTAGAATAACTTCGGGGATTAGCTCGAAGCCCAGGGGAAGGGAAGGGAAAGGAAGGGAAGGGAAGGGAAGGGAAGGGAAGGGAAGGGAAGGGAAGGGAAGGGAAAGGAAGGAAATGGAAGGAAAGTCCCCCTCTAGCAATAACAATAATAATAATAATAATAATAATGGCAAAGCACTCTTCTGTGCACTGGGGAGGTTACAAGGTGATGAGGTTGTCCCATGGGGGGCTCAAAGTCTTAATCCCCATATTCCAGATGAGGTAACTGAGGCCCAGAGAAGTGAAGTGACTTGCCCAAAGTCACACAGCTGACAAGTGGCAGAGCCGGGATTTGAACCCCTGACCTCTGACTCCAAAGCCCGGGCTCTTTCCACTGAGCCACGTTGCTTCTCTAGACTGTGAACTCATTGTGGGCGGGGAGTGTCACTATTTAGTGTTGTATTGCTCTTTCACAAGCGATTAGTGCAGTGCTCTGCACACCGTAAGTGTTTAATAAATACGACTGAATGAATGAATCTGGGAAGGCAGAGCGACCAAGAGACTGAGAGGAACGGAGCCCCTCAGAGAGAAAAAGACTAGAAAAATTACAGAAAATGGGCAAGGAGACTAGAGTGGGAGATGGGCAGGAGAGAAGTCACAAAGAGGCAATAGGGGATCCCACACACACGCGTACACACACAGATACAAACCCCTCCCACAGCAGTCCTACACACAGAGATACTCCCAGAGATGTAGTCCAAACATATACACACTCAGATGCAGGCAAAGACAGAATAATAATAATAATAATAATGGCATTTATTAAGCGCTTACTATGTGCAAAGCACTGTTCTAAGCGCTGGGGAGGTTACAAGGTGATCAGGTTGTCCCACGTGGGGCTCACAGTCTCAATCCCCATTTTACAGGTGAGGTAACTGAGGCCCAGAGAAGCTAAGTGACTTGCCCAAAGTCACACAGCTGACAATTGGCGGAGCCGGGGTTTGAACCCATGACCTATGACCCCAAAGCCTGGGCTCTTCTCCACTGAGCCACGCTGCTTCTCTTACAGAAGCAATGACACCTCCTTACACAGACCCCTGCACACAGATGTGTGCACACAGAGATGTAGACACAAAGACTGGCAAGCACGCGGAGTTACACACAAAGACACAGATGGAGGCGGAGCCGGGATTAGAACCCATGACCTTCTGACTCCAGGCCCGTGCTCTCTCCACTACGCCACGCTGTTTTCCTCCCCTGCTTCCGAGGAGCTGCCTCCATGGCTCTTTGGTGTTGTGATTTGGGAAGATACAACAGTCATGAAAATATATTCTCTGCCCACAAGATGCTTGCAATCTAGTGGAAGAGACAGACTCACAAACTGTTTACAAATAATGGGATCAGGAAGAAGAAAACTGATCAAGTGAGGAGCAGAAAGAGGCGCTCAGCGAGTGCTTTATCCACACAACTCCAACATATTGCACCATGCACTAAGGTAATTCCCCAAGTGCTTAGTAGAGTGCTCTGCACAAAGTAAGCGCTCCATAAATACCACCAGTTGGTTAATACACTCTAAGAACAAGAGTATTCTACCTACCAGAAGAGACTGCAATATAAATAGAGAAAGAGCTGGAGTTATTTGAGTGTCTAGAAATTCCCAAGATGCATGATGGAATCCTTATCACTCCAATCATCCATAAGCATCTAGAAGCGTTTAGTACAGTCCTCTGCATACAGTAAAGGCTCAATAAACACCATTGATAGGTTGATGAGCAGAGCACTAAGAGGCCCAAAATCCACAGTAGGAACAAGTTTGCAGTTCCAGGAGACGGCCAGGGTATCTGAACTAGCCTTCATCCCTCTCCACTTTCTTGAAATCAGGTATAAATGTCTAATTAACCCAAAAGGGTTCCGTGGCTCCACACGCTGCTTGATTCAAACACCCTATTAAATTGTCTCAAATATCCGGCGACCCCGAAAAACGCGGCGACTGTAGTTTCAAGGGTCACCCACCCCATTACAAATGATTTTATGGACCCACCTAAGCCATTTATACTGAAATAGGCGAACCTTAAAAATGGACAGAGTGCACTTGCTGGGGTTTTGATATGTTATAACTGTCATGTACCAAAATAAATTATTTGCGAGCTATTTATACGCTGCTGTACTCAGCCCGAGACATCCTTATAAATATATTATTAGTGCTCTATAATTCATTCATACGCAGCAATAAAATAAGCAATATAGTGCTTTCCAAGGAAATGAAAAGTAAGGGCTTCAATGGCTGAGGGTTCCAGAGGGTCTTGCATTATAGGGGACAGTATGGCTACGGAATATATTTATCTATGCATTATTTCTCGTGAGAGCATCTCTGCTGAAAGGATCTTGTCCCAGGGGTTACCGGACCAAGAATCAGAGAGAAGAGCAAAGATGCTGAAGGCCCGTGAAACTTCCAACGTGGGATGTAACTGGAGGTTGGGATCGCTGCCCATTTAGAGAGGCTCAGATAGTGTATCAAAAACAAAATCCTCATGAGAAGCTACTCGACGGGAGCCAAAGCCGGTAGAAAAGGGGAGTGGAATGTGGAAGAGAACAGGGGCTGGCTCAGCTGGAAAATCCTCCTCAAATCTTCCTTCCTTTCCCTGACTGAGCAGAATAAATGTGGTATTTGTTAAGCGCTCACTCTGTTCCAGGCATTGCACTTAGAATTGGGGTAGCTACAAGATAATTGGGTGGGACTCAGCCCTTTTCTCACGTTGGGCTCACAGTCTTCATCCCCATTTTATAAAAGGGTTGGCCTCAGTCACCTCTTCTGTAAAATGGGGATGAGGACTGTGAGCCCCATGTGGAATAGGGATTGTCGTCCAAACTGCTTACCTTCTAATCTACCCCAGCACTTAGAACAGTGCCTGCCACAAAGTAAATGCTTAATAAACACCCTAAAAAAATGATTTCCCCGATTTTAGCCCCCTTTCCCTTAGATTATTCTCCCTTCTGGGTCATCTATTCACTTGGATCTGTGACCTTTCGACTTTTGGACAAGATGATGATGATGTCACACACGATATTACAATGTCAATGATAATAATGATGATAATGACGATGAGAACGAGAAGCAGTGTGGCCTAATGAACAGAGCAGAAGCCTGGAAGTCGGGAGACCTCTGGGTTCTCATTCCGGCATCCCCACTTGCCATCTGTGTGTGTGTGACCTTGGCCAAGTCATTTAACCACTCCGTGCCTCAGTTTCCTCTATCCGTTAAGTACTTCCCCATTGTGGGACAGGGTCTTTGTCCAACCTGATAATCTTGCATCCACCCCAATGCTTAGTACTGTGTTTGGCGCACAGTAAGCGCTTAACAAAAACCACAATCATTATTTTAAGTGCGTTCACCCTAAATACAGTTTGGTTTGGAGAGAATCACCATAAACTACCGGGAGTGGCTACATCATGTCAACTTGGTTTATGTTCCTCCGGTGGTTGCTCCACAAGCCGGTTCTGTTACTTGCCTTTGAACTAGAAACTTGAACGAAAAATGAATTGCATCAACAATTCCTCTTCTGTCAGAAGCTCCTGTTCAGGTGAACCTGCTTAACTTCCTGCTTAACTCAGAATATGTATTTTTAAACAAAAGCTACTTGAGAGGATTGATGTGAGGAGATTTGTAACCCTGGAGGGAGGATCCCTTTCTACCTATTTCTGACTAAATTGCGGCTTCTCTGAGTAAGAGGAAAACCTCCCGAAGGAATAAAACCCTCCACTGACCCAAGAGGACTTCCTGCCTGTGACTTTCACCACTTCCGGGTGTATAGTATATAGCACTTGGTCCCCCGGATGTATCTAAAACAGTGCTCTGCACAGTGTCTAACACAGTGCATTGCAAAGAGTAGGCAACTCGTGCAGTCCTCCGAATGCAGTAAACTCCCAGTACAGTGTTCTGAAAGCAGTAAGTGTTCAATTCACCGTAGCATCCCAGTAATAAAAATAATAATAATAATTGTGGTATTCTTGAAGTGCTTACTATGTGCACAGCACTATATTATTATTATTATTATTATTATTATTGCATTTGTTAAGCGCTTACTATGTGCCAAGCACCATTCTAAGCACTGGGGTAGATACAAGACAATCAGGTTGTCCCACGTGGGACTCACTGTCTTAATCCCCATTTTACAGATGAGGTCACTGAGGCACAGAGAAGTGAAGTGACTTGCCCAAAGTCACACAGCTGACAAGCGGCGGAGTCGGGATTGGAACCCACAACCTCTGATTTCCAAGCCGCGCTGCTTCTGTACTAAGCCCTGGAGTCGACACAAGGTAATCAGATCCCACATCGGGCTAATAATAATACTAATACTAATGATAGCATTTATTAAGCGCTTACTGTGTGCAAAGCACTGTTCTAAGCACTGGGGAGGTTACAAGGTGATCAGGTGGTCCCACGGGGGGCTCAGGGTCTTAATCCCCATTTGACAGATGAGGTAACTCAGGCACAGAGAAGTGACTTGCCCAAAAAATCCCTACCGCTGTTGGGTAGGGACCGTCTCTATATGTTGCCAGCTTGTACTTCCCTAGCACTTAGTACAGTGCTCTGCACACAGTAAGCGGTCAATAAATACGACTGAATGAATGAATTAATTAATTAATACTTCTACCCCAGGGCATACTTTTTTTTTGGATAATATTTGTTAAGCACTTACCATATGTCAAGCACTGCTCTAAGCACTGGAGTAGAAACAAGTTTGTCAGGCTGTTTATACTCCCTGCCCCACAGGAGGTTCACAATCTAAGTAGTAGGGAGAACTTTCATTCCACAGTTGAGGAAATTGAGGCACAGAGAAGTGGCTTATTCCAAGTCAAACAGCAGGAAAATAGTAGAGGCAGGATTAGAACCCAGGTCCTCTGACTCTCAGCCTGAGCTTTACAGGCCACCCTACTTCCCAAGTTTTTCTCCTCCCATGCAAAGCTATCAACTTGCCCTCCTTATTATTATTATATGAAAGCAATAATAATAATATTGGTATCGTTAAGTATTTACTATGTTGCCAACTTGTACTTCCCAACCACTTAGTACAGTGCTCTGCACACAGTGAGCGCTCAATAAATACGATTGAATGAATGAATGTGCCAAGCACTGTTCTAAGCACTGAGATAAATACAAGATAATCAGATCAGATACAGCCCCTGTCCCACATGGGGCTCACAGTCTAAAACAGGTATTTAATCCCAATTTTAGGGATGCAGAACTGAGGCATTAAACCTTCCACCCTCAATCCAGCTTTCCTTCCCCCTGGAACATCCTTACAGCTTTAGAGAAGCAGCATGGCTCGGTGGAAAGAGCCTGGGCTTTGGAGTCAGAGGTCTTGGGTTCAAATCCCGGCTCTGCCAATTGTCAGCTGTGTGACTTTGGGCAAGTCACATAACTTCTTTGGGCCTCAGTTACCTCATCTGTAAAATGGGGATTAAGACTGTGAGCCCCCCGTGGGATAATCTGATCACGTTGTAGCCTCCCCAGCACTTAGAACAGCACATAGTAAGTGCTTAATAAATGTCATCATTATTATTATTATTATTACCAAACCACATCTTTCCCTTCCTTCAAATAGTAATCATCGTAGTGCTCTCCTGCGCCTCGCACAGTAGATACAGAACAATGCTAACAGACCCAATCTCATATGGAGCTCACAATCTAAGAGTTAGGGAGAGAAGATATTTTATTTATCCATTTTTCAGATGAGGAAGTTGAGGCCCAGAAAGGTTAAGTGACTTGCTTAAGGTTGCAGAGCAGGCCAGGGGTGAAGCTGGGATTTGAACACGGGTCTCCTGAATCCTAGTTCCATGTTCTTGCCACTAAGCTTTGCTGCCTTTCTGAAAAAGTCACCGCAGGCCCAGGGCATTTCCTGTTAATTCTCCTGATTTTTTCAGGCCTGCCATCCCATGGTACAATCCATTGGATCAATCAACAAATCAATAGTATTTATTGCACGCTTGGGAAGTTACAATTGAACAGATTGGTAGACAGATTCCCTGCCCACGATGAGCTCACAGTCTAGTCTATTATTATTATTATCTATTATTACTCTATTTATTTATTTATTTTACTTGTACATGTCTATTCTATTTATTTTATTTTGTTAGTATGTTTGGTTTTGTTCTCTGTCTCCCCCTTTTAGACTGTGAGCCCACTGTTGGGTAGGGACTGTCTCTATATGTTGCCAACTTGTACTTCCCAAGTGCTTAGTACAGTGCTCTGCACACAGTAAGCACTCAATAAATACGATTGATTGATTGATTATAAACTCCTTGTGGGCAGGGATCCTGTGCATATAATAATAATAATGGTATTTGTTAAGCACTTACTATGTGCCAAGCACTTTTCTAAGCGCTGGGGTCGATACAAGGTAATTAGGTCATCCCACGTGGGACAGTGTTTAGTACAGTGCCTGGCACATAGTAAGCGTTTAACAAATACCATTAAAAAAAAAAAGAGGTCGAGGGAGTTGCCTGAAGTAGAAACCAGATCCTCTGACTCTCTGATTCTCTTTCCCCTAGACCTAACGGCCTGTCGGGAAAGAAACGAGATTGGGCCCTTCCTCTTCAAGTTCTCAAACAGAGCCTGGGGTTTAAACCAAATCCCTCATGCTGCAGTTCCCTCACCATGCCTTTCAGTACATGAGAGCGAAGCTAGTCCTCCTTTCATCCCCATTTTACAGATGAGGTAACTGAGGCCCAGAGAAGTGAAGTGACTTGCCCTAGGTCACACAGCAGACAAGTGGCGGAGCCGGGATTAGAATCCACGACCTCTGACTCCCAAGCCCGGGCTCTTTCCACTAGGCCACGCTGCTTCTCCGGAGGTCAACCCCTTAGTAAGAAGTTAACCAATACAACAATTATTATTATTATTATTATTATTACAAAGAAAGCCATTAGACTGTAAGCTCCCTGAAGGCAGAGAATACGCCCCTCTGGTTTTCACTCTACTCCCCCACGGCTTTAGTACAGCGCTCTGCACAGCGTAGGTGTTCGGCAACCACCACGGATGGATTGACCGACAGCGAAGCCTGGCAAATCTCTCCTAATTGGAATCTTTAAACCGCGGGACTTAAAGACTCATTCCACGCGCTTGTTTTCAGAGTTTACTGTACATCAGCTTGGCTGAATGAGCCGGGTACAGGAGTATATTTTATTTTCCCTCCGGATTTGACCAGGGGGAGGGGGGAAAATGAGGCAGACCCTCTGACTGAAGTGTTACTGCCATCTAGTGAATCCACCCCAATCCAGAGCTAAGGAAGGAGCAGTGGTTTTCCTCCTCTCTAAAATCCTGGGCCAAGGGAGCTCGTCACCCGGCCTATTCTATTTATTTTATTTTGTTAGTATGTTTGGTTTTGTTCTCTGTCTCTCCCTTTTAGACTGTGAGCCCACTGTTGGGTAGGGACTGTCTCTAGATGTTGCCAATTTGTACTTCCCAAGCGCTTAGTACAGTGCTCTGCACATAGTAAGCGCTCAATAAATACGATTGATGATGATGATGATGATGCAGGGAGGAAAAAGCTGAGACAGCCCGTTTAGGAGAATTCAAGGGAATTCAGATCCGGGATCCTTGAAATATAAAGGGAACGGAAGCGGCCGGCGTGGCTCAGTGGAAAGAGCCCGGGCTTTGGAGTCAGAGGTCCTGGGTTCCCATCACGGCTCCGTCACTTGTCAGCTGGGTGACTCTGGGCAAGTCACTTCACTTCTCTGGGCCTCAGTGACCTCATCTGGAAAATGGGGATTACGACTGTGAGCCCCCCATGGGACAACCTGATCACCTTGTAACCTCCCCAATGCTTAGCACATAGTAAGCACTTAATAAATGCCATCATCATTATTATTATTATTATTATCTACTCTAAGGAAGCCTTTGGATAATTCATTCATTCAATTGTATTTATTGAGCACTTACTGTGTGCAGAGCACTGTACTAAGCTCTTGGGAAGTATAAGTCGGCAACATATAGAGACGGTCCCTACTCAACAATGGGCTCACAGTCTAGAAGGGGGAGACAGACAACAAAACAAAACATGTGGACAGGTGTCAAGTCATCAGAATAAATAGAAGTAAAGCGAGACGCACATCATTAAATAGAATAGTAAATACGTACAAGTAAAATAAATAGAGTAATAAATCTGGACAAACATATATACAGTTACTGTGGGGAGGGGAAGGAGGTAGGGTGGGGGGATGGGGAGGAGGAGAGGAAAAAGGGGGCTCAGGCTGGGAAGGCCTCCTGGAGGAGGTGAGCTCTCAGTAGGATATGCTGGAGCAAGATGTAACAGTGTAGCTCTGATGGCCACAGCTGGTTTATCCCATATCATCTATTCATAAAATCAATCAGCGGTACTGATTGAGCACTTACTGAGTGCAGCGCACTGTACTGAGCACTTGGGAAAGTAACTATCAACAGAATCTGTAGACACGTTCCCTGCCCACAATGAGCTTACAGTCCAGAGAGAGAAAGCTATCCTTCCGGTTAAAAAATGGTGCCACAACAGTGAGATTTTATCAGGTTCCAAACTTAATATTGTCGCTAGCCTGTTGTGTGACCTTGGACAAGTCATTTAACTGCTCTGTGCCTCGGTTTCCCCATCTGGAAAATGAGGAGACGTTACTCGGTCTCCATTCTTAGACTGAGATTGGGGCTGCATCTGATTGGATTGCACTGCATCAACCTCAGAGCTTAGCACAGTGGCTACATAATAAGCTCTTGATAAATGCTATCACCTTCATCAGCGGTGCTCACTATGTGCCAAGCACTGTGCTGAGCATTTGGGTAGATTAAATGCAATGAGAAGAGACGTAGTACCTTCTCTCTCAGTGGGGCTCGCAGTTTTGGAGGAGGAAGCCCAGAATTCAAGAATGAGGAGGGAAGGCGAGGGCGGGGGTGTTGGTGAAAGACACTTAGGGAAAGGTGAACAGAAGCACAAGCGACGCGGACGATGATAAATAGAAAAGGAGCAGCAGGATTCCAGGCTCCTCCCGGGTCCGACCGACATTCCGAGAGGCCTTTTCAACTTTCCAAGAGTTGAGGAGGCCTCACTTTACCACCGATCCAGCCCTTCCCCAGGCTGAAACAGAGTTTGCTGGGAGCCTTGGAAAGGAGAACTGGCAGACTGGTCCGATGGGCCTAAAGGAAACTTATTCCCGAAGTCCATAACCTTGGCACAAACCCGTGGCCTTAACGTTACCCTCGACTCCTCTCTCTCATTCAACCCACACATTCAGAGAGACCAGCCACGGAGGGAGAGCTTCCAAGCTTCCCCGCAGGCCGGCTGGGCTCTCCCTACTGAAAGTGCCACCTCTGAAAGCAAAAGACAGCTAGATTTGGTAGAAGTTCTCTTTTCTGCAAATAAACGCGGCCTAATCGGACCGCAGCACAGATTTCTTTCCCAACGCACGTCGTCTTTCAGAATGGCGACTCCTGCTGCATATTTTGCAGCCTCATGTCATTCCCGTTCTCACCGTATTGATATTTTCTTCTGATTTGATCCACCCCGACCCAATTCTGTTTATCCTCTGCCTGAATCCTGTCTAGGTTGAGTCTCATTAATCACAACATAATGATTTAGCTTCAGCGACTTGGCATATTTTAATGGTGTTGTTCAACTCCAGTTCATTCGCTCGCAGTATTTCTTTCCCTATGCCCTCGTTTCTTATTCCAATCGCTATTTGATCTCTTTCGAAGGGATCTGCTAGAATTTCAAACAGGCAGCTTTGACTTTACTTCCTCGGCACCAGACGAGGCTGAAAAAGTTTCATCTTCGCCCTGACATCCCCCGTGAAATCCAAACCTCCCACAAGACTCATTCTCCTTTGGTAAGAAGCCGTCCTAAAACATCTGAATTAGCAGGTTAGAGTTATTCTACTCAGACTCCGAGAGGTAAAGCTATTAAATAATACTGCGGTTTTCTTCCCCTGCTGTGTTTAGAAACAGCACAACCTTCAGAAGAAGGATCCTTGGTGCGAGTGCACTTGTTTTCCCGTGAATAAAACATGTTCAGTCACGAGAGGCGTTTACTGTCAATTTCAAAATCTTAAGTGCTTTTAGCAGATTCCTGGGGATCTTTTTTCATGCACCTCCCGGAATTTAGGTGTCAGTTTGCTCCTCGTATTGTGCTCTGAGCTAAATATTGCAGAACTCTTATGGTCCCACAGAGCTAGGATCATCCCACAGATAATAATGATAATAATGACGATTGTCTGTTATTATTATTATATTTGTTAAGCGCTTTCTATGTTCTAGAAACAAGTTAGTCGAGTCAGACGCAGTCCCTGTCCCACATGGGGATCACTGTCTAAGTAGGAAGGAGAACGGGTTTCTGTCCCCATTTTACAGTTGAGGAAACTGAGGCACAGAGAAGTTAAGCGACTTGCCCAGGGAAACACAGCAAGTAATTGGCAGAGCTGGGGTTAGAACTCAGGTCCTTTGACTCCCAGGGCTTTGATCTGTCTACTTCGGTCAGATTGCGTCTTGCTAGGCTGTGCTGCTTCTCATGGTTAGATACAGTGGCTGGGGAGATTCAAATTGTATCATCATCATCATCAATTGTATTTATTGAGCGCTTACTATGTGCAGAGCACTGTACTAAGCGCTTGGGAAGTACAAATTGGCAACATATAGAGACAGTCCCTACCCAGCAGTGGGCTCACAGTCTAAAAGGGGGAGACAGAAAACAAAACCAAACATACTAACAAAATAAAATAGAATAGATATGTACAAATAAAATAAATAAATAAATAAATAGAGTAATAAATATGTACAAACATATATACATATATACAGATTGTAGATATGCAGATTGGACTCCGGCCTTGTCCCACCTAGGACTCATAGTCAAAAGTAGGTTTAGTATGACGGGAAGAAGACAAAGGATAAATAATTACTAAATATACATATGTACAAAAGAGTTGAGGATAGGACTGAATAAATAAATGATAGTTATAATAATGATAGCATTTATTAAGCGCTTCTTATGTGCAAAGCACTGTTCTAAGCGCTGAGGAGGTTACAAGGTGATCAGGTTGTCCCACGGGGGGCTCACAATCTTCATCCCCATTTTCCAGATGAGGTCACTGAGGCCCAGAGAAGTGAAGTGACTTGCCCAAAGTCACCCAGCTGACAAGTGGCGGAGCCGGGACTTGAACCCGTGACCTCTGACTCCAAAGCCCGGGCTATTTCCACTGAGCCACGCATCATGATTGCAGTATAGATTGTGCCTACTAAGTGAGGAGCAGGGTGGTCTAGTGGAAAAAACACAGGAGTCAGAGGACCTGAGATCTAATTCCGACTGTGCTACTTCCCTGCTGTGTGACCTTAGACGAGTCACTTCACTTCTCTGGGCCTCAGTTTCCTCCTCTGTAAAATGGGGTTTCAATACCTCTTCTCCCTCCAACTTAGACCCATATGGGACAGGGACTGTGTCTGACCCGATTAACTTGCAACCACCCCAGTGCTTATAAAAGTGCTTAACATATAGTAAGTGCTTAACAAACCCCATAATAATCATCACCTATCGTACTGTACTCTCCCACGTGCTTAGTACAGTGCTCTGCACACAATAAACACTCAATAAATGACACTGATCGATTAGCTGACTAAACACTCACTATGTGCCAAGCACTGGTGTAGGCGCTCTGGGGTAGATAGCAGCTAATCATAAATCCTACAGGTGACTACAACTTCGGGGGCGGATTGGGGATGAATTAGAGAGGCTTTTAGGAGCTGGAAGGGATCTTAGAAGATGAGGAGAACCAGGGTCTGGTGGGAACAACACCCTGCTCTCAGTGAACAACTCCAGACTCCATCTGATAAATGAGACACCCCCAAACACGCACCCATTCCTAGCCTCCCTCCCACTCCAACCTGCCTTCCACCAAGAACCTTATGTCCCTTCCAGGATTAATCTCCACCGCCGGCACTAAATAAAACACCGATCTATTCCCTCCATTCCAAGCTAGCTGTGTGCCCAGACCTAGAGGTAAAGCTGGAGAAAGGCTTCTGAAGAACAGGTTGAGGAGAGACGGAGGGGAAAGCAATAAGTCAGAGTCCCGGGGGCAGTAAATCAGAATTAGACAGGCATTTGAATTAAATTGCGGGCTGGCTTGGATTCCCAGGCCTCACTTATCAAGTCATATATTCTGGGTCCTTCCACTCCAGAATCCTCGTGGAAAACAAGCAAATCAAGTTACCACTCGAAGGCTTTCAAGGATGGGAATGCTTTACAATACCCTGAAAATTCAGGAGAGGCAGACGTCAGTTCAGCAGAGAAACTGTACAGCCCCATCAACCTCTGCATCCAACAGAAACTCCTCACCGCCTGCTTTAAAACACTCAATCACCTTGCCCCCTCCTACCTCACCCCCCGATCGCCTATGACAACCAAATCCACACACTTCGCTCTATTAATGCCAAACTTTTCACTCTATCTCGATCTTGCCAACCTTGCCACCGACCCCTCGCCCACATCCTGCCTCTAACCTGGAACGTCCTCCCCATTTATAATAATAATAATAATGGCATTTATTAAGCGCTTACTATGTGCAAAGCACGGTTCTAAGCGCTGGGGAGGTTACAAAGTGATCAGGTTATTCCATGTGGGGCTCACAGTTTTAATCCTCATTACCTCATTTTACAGATGAGGTAACTGAGGCACAGAGA
Source organism: Tachyglossus aculeatus (assembly GCF_015852505.1). Taxonomy (NCBI): domain Eukaryota; kingdom Metazoa; phylum Chordata; class Mammalia; order Monotremata; family Tachyglossidae; genus Tachyglossus; species Tachyglossus aculeatus. The sequence continues at coordinate 29,255,750 of NC_052100.1, forward strand.
AGTTAAGTGACCGGACTAAAGTCACACAGCTGACAAGTGGCAGAGCTGGGATTTGAACCCATGACCTCTGACTCCAAAGCCTGGGCTGTTTCCACTGAGCCACGCTGCTTCTCTTTGGACATCATTCCATGGCCTAATGGAAACTGCACAGGGCTGGGAGGCAGAGGATCTCAGTTCTAGTCCCAGCTCAGCCACTGGCCCGCTGAGTGACCTTGGACAAGTCACATAACCTGCCTCACCTAACCTCGTAGACTGAGAAGAACATGGTACTGTGCTGACCGTCTTCTCTTGTACCTGCCCCAGGTCTTAGCACATAGTCACGGCCACTATTGGAACTGAAAAGGGAGGGAAGCAGTGTGTCCTAGTACAAAGATCAGAGGACCTTGAATGATTGATTGATTCATTGATGATGATGATGGCATTTACTAAGCGCTTACTATGTGCAAAGCACTGTTCTAAGTGCTGGGGAGTTTACAAGATGATCAGGTTGTCCCACATGGGACTCACAGTCTTCATCCCCATTTTCCAGATGAGGTAACTTAGTCACAGAGAAGTGAAGTGACTTTCTCAAAGTCACACGGCCGACAATTGGCAGAGCCGGGATTTGAACCCATGACCTCTGACTCCAAAGCCCGGGCTCTTTCCACTGAGCCACACTGCTTCTCCTACCCCGGTGCTTCAAAACAGTGTTTGCCATGTAGTAAGTGCTTAAATAAATATCATCAAAAGAAAAAACTCCATGAGTCCAGCATTACTAAGGAGTCTAACCATGGGACCTGACGGGCAGCTTTGGATTAGGAAGGTGGCAATTCGGGAATTTTTTTTTGAGGAATTCTCAACCCTCCATAAAGATCCGCTGAGCTGTTATCTCCACAGGGCCACCGCACCAGACTGCCTGGCAGACATGTCGACCGAAGCAGGCTGATGAAAAGGACGGTAATTATCTCGCAGCATAGCAGGCGCTAGGGACGGCCGCAGCACCTGACAAAAGCTGCTGTATCATTCATTCATTCAGTCATATTTATTGAGCAATTACTGTGTGCAGAGCACTGGACTAAGCGCTTGGGAAATACAAGTCGGCAACAGATAGAGACAGTCCCTACCCAGCAACGGGCTCACAGTCTAGAAGCGGGGAGACGGGCAACAAAATAAAACAAGTGGACAGGCGTCAAGTCGTCAGCAACTTGAGCAAGCATGCATACTACAGTTTACTCTAGGCGGTTACTATGCTCCCCTGGGGAGTAGGACATGGTTCTGGGGAAGCACATCACCCAAAAATAGGGCAAAAAAACGCCCTTCTCGTAGAATGAGAGGTTGCCTTCTTATAAATCCCCACGTGGTTCCAAACCCACACGGCATCATTCCCCATGTTCTGGCACCGCACGTTACACTGTACTCTCCCCACCGCTTAGTACACAGTAAGCACTCCATAAATACGACTGAAGAATGAATAAACGTGTGAGTGGGAACCTTATCTATCCTCACCAAGGCACAGGGTGAAACAACAAGCTTACGGTGTCGGATGAACATTCTCCAACTCCCTCTCTGCAGCCGAGCCCAAACTCCCACACTATGGCAGGACCAAGGGCATTGGTTTCCATTCATGAAGAGTGATTATTGTTTAAGAACATGGAAATAGAAAGGTGTTGGCTAAGTCTGTATCCCAGCTAGCTGGGAGTTAATTCAATCCATCAATCGGTCAATCAGAAGCAGTGTGGCCTAATAGATAGAGCCCCAGCCTGGGAGTCAGAAGGACCTGGGTTCTAATCCCGGCTCTGCCACTTATCTGCTGTGTGACCTGGGACAATTACTTCTCTGTGCCTCAGTTACCTTATATACAAAGTGAGGATTAAAACTGTGAGCCCCAGGTGGGACAGGGACTGTGCCTAACCCAATTTGCTTGTACTTATCCCAGCGCTTAGTGCAGTGCCTGGAACATAGTAAGCACTTAACAAATACCACAATTATTATTATTATTATTATCTATTGAGCATTTACTCTGTGAAGAGCACTGAGGCATCCCAGCTGAACTGGGAGTCAATTACTGAGGACAGGTCAACCTGCTGCACTCACATCAAACAGAAAATGGCTCATTCTGAGCAGAAACTCTGTAAGGAACAAGAAGGACAAGGGGGCAAAAGAAAACAAAGAAAATAAATATTAAACATGACAACACAACAAGGGATAGCCTTCGCCTTCGTGTGTGTAGGGTTTGGCAGAAACTTTGGGTTCCACATTGTCTTTTACAGTCACACAAGCTGAATTTCACCAATACCGGTGTCTTCGTCAGATACGAAGGACAACTATTTCATAGTTACTGAGGGCTCACTCTGTGCAGACCCAACACTAAGCTCTGTCAAGACCTGCTTTTGATGATTCATTAGGCGTTTTAGCTGAATAATAATAATAATGGTATTTCTTAAGTATTTACTGTGCGACAAGGACTGTGCTAATCGCTGGCTGGAGACACAAAATAATCAGGTTGGACATAGTCCAGGTTTTACAGGGGACACTCAGTCTTAATCCCGATTTTACAGATGAGAAAACTGAGGTGCAAGGATGTTTAGTGATTCACCCAAGGTCACACAGACATCAAAGGGCAGAGCCAGGATTAGACACAGGTTGTCTGATTCCCTGGCCCGTGTTTTAACCATTAGACCATCCTGCTGCACCGATTCATTGATCCACTGATCCATCTTAAATCATTAAACCCAGGGAGATGGTGAGAATCGTTTCCAAGCTTAGAAGCGAAGTAATGCAGCTCTTACACTGAAGAGCTTATCTGTGTGTGTCCAGAAACTCACACACACATACGTAAACACACACATAAACCTGTCCTTCAGTGTCAAAGATAAAACTACTAATGGCATCATCCTAACCATAGGTATGAAGTTAGCTGACAGTCCCTGCCTATGCTGCAGTAGAACGGAGAGTATTACTTTCAGTCAATCAATAGTGGTTATTGTTTAAGGGCAACGTAAAACCGAGGCTCAGCCAAGCCTGCATCCCAGCTGACAACAGAGTAGTTCAATCAATCAGTCAAGCAATCAGTGGGATTTATTAAGCATCGACTGTGTGCAAGACACTGGTCCAAGCCCTGGGGAAAATGTACAAGATGAGATATAGACAGTGTCCTTGTCACCCAAAGTGTTCCCAATTTAAGTAAAAGTGTAGAGGGGTACTCATGACAGATACCTGAAGTGAGGAGCAGCGTGACTCAGTGGAAAGAGCACGGACTTTGGAGCCAGAGGTCATGGGTTCGAATCCTGGCTCAGCCACTTGTCAGCTGTGTGACTTTGGGCAAGTCACTTAACTTCTCTGGGCCTCAGTTCCTTCATCTGTAAAATGGGGATGAAGATTGTGAGCCCCATGTGGGACAACCTGATCACCTTGTATACCCCCAGCGCTTAGAACAGTGCCTTGCACATAGTAAGTGCTTAATAAATGTATTATTATTATTATTATTATTATTATTATTATTATTATTATACCTAGGAAAAGATGAAATTAAAATATGAGATATGAGAATGATGATAATTACGCCTTCTTCCGGCCTTCAGAAGTTAGACCTCCCTGCCTTACCTCCTTCCCTTCCCCACAGCACCTGTATATATGTATATATGTTTGTACGTATTTATTACTCTATTTATTTTAGTTGTACATATCTATTCTATTTCTTTTATTTTGTTAATGTGTTTTGTTTTGTTCTCTGTCTCCCCCTTCTAGACCGTGAGCCCACTGTTGGGTAGGGACCGTCTCTCTATGTTGCCAACTTGTACTTCCCAAGCACTTAGTACAGTGCTCAGCACACAGTAAGCGCTCAATAAATACGACTGATTGATTGATTCAGACAGGGATCGTCATCATTTTTATTATCTGTGGAAGTGAAGGATCATCTGGGCTCCCTTTCCCAACCCTTTGGCTTTCTCCCGATACTTTCTTCTTCAGAGTTAGCTCACCTGCCTTAAAAAGCCCCTCCCGAGCCCCTCTCCTTCTGAAAGGATCAGAATTTTCGAAAAGCCGCAGGAGTACTGCTGTCCAATTTTTCAGGAGTATGGGAAGATCTGGGCCTTCTGTCCCGGTCAGCTGGATAAAGACCCTGGACACACTCAAGGAAGGTCATCTCCCCCATTCCACCTAGGGCCAGGGTCAGGCCTCCATTCATTCAATTTTATTTAGTTATTAAGCGCTTACTGTGTGTGCAGAGCACTGTACTAAGCGCTTGGGAAGTACAAGTTGGCAACCAGCCATGGAAAACATAACCAGAAACATCAGGGCTCCAGAAAGTTCTCTCAATATAAAAGGTCTCCCTTGACCTAGTGGAAAGAGCACAGACCCGGAGTCAGAGGACCAGGGCTCTAATCCTGGCTTTGCTAATGGCTTGTTGTGTCGCTTTGCTTCTGTGTGACTCTGTTTCCTCTTGGCAGTTTTCCCCTCTCCATCCTTGCTCCCTTTCCAAAACGCCCATTGTTTGACTTCTAGAGCTGACCATGCATTCCTCTATAATTTAAACTCCCACCAGTGATCGGTCAGCAATCCATTAGAGATAATTTATGCTCCTTGGAGATGAGGAAGAGAAAAACAGATTCATCGATCAATCAATAGTCTATTGAACACTTTCAGAGTGCAGGACACTATACCTATGTGCGTGGAATGGCACTCTAAAGACCAGGGGATGAACTAGTGGAAAGAGCACAGGCTTGGGAGAGGCCCTGAGTTCTAATCCTGGATCCATCACTTACTTGTTGCCAACTTGTACTTCCCAAGCGTTTAGTACAGTACTCTGCACAGAGTAAGTGCTCAATAAATACGATTGATTGATTGATTGATTGATTGATTGCTGTGTGATCTTGGGGAAGTCATTTCACTTCTCTGTGCCTCAGTTCTCGCGTCTGTAAAATGGGGATTCAATACCAGCTCTCCCTCCTACTTGGAATGGGAGCCCTATGTGGGATCTAGTTATCTTGTATCTACCCCAATGCTTAATACAGTGCTTGGCACATGGTAAGTGTTTAACAGATACCACTATTATTGTTTCTCCCCTCTAGAATGCAAGCCCATAGTGGGCAGGGAACATGTCTACCAACTCTGTTGTATTGTGCTCTACCAAACATGTAGCACAGTGTTCTGTACACAATAAGCACTCAATAAATACCATTAATTGACTGATATTTGTCCACAAAGAAATTGCAATATAATGGGGGAGACAAACATAAAAAAATGGATAAAAAAAGGGCAAAGAAGAGAATGGAAAGATTTAAGGAATGAGGAAGGAATTGTAATATTTCATGTCCACATTTTAAGAAAACCCTACCCTTCAATCGTGATTTTTCCACCAAGGGATTCTGAAAGGTGTAGTTTCATTATAAAGTTTTGAAAAGCTCATTGCAGACTACTTTTAAGCTGTCATAAAAGTTGGCTGAAGATTCTTTATCCAGTGGGCGGGAATAACCGTCAATAGAATATTCTCACCCAGAAATGTCTGGTTTCTTTCAGAATGATTCCTAGCTATCTCCCTCTGTTTTCCTGGAAACGATGCCAACTTGAAAAGGCTCTGCCCTTCATCTGCCTAGTCAACATCCAAATTTGACTAGCTGATAGGGTATTGGGCTAGAAGCCAAAGTCTGTAATAAGCCCAGTTTACTATCAATTGTCGCTTAGACTGGAAATAGCATGACATCAACTGTCCCCATTTTTTAATCAACCTTCTGATCAAAGACTATCTATGAAAGGCGTGTCCATGTGCTCCTCTCTAGGGGAAGGATGAGTCTCTGCCTGTTCTGATCTCAGCCATTCGTGGCTCAGAGATGAGGGAAAAGTAAATAAAAGTCTCAACAGCTGGTAAAATAGAACAAACAGATGGAGGGACACTTTGGCAGCAGCTGGGTGCTTAGCGGATTGGGAGGAAGAAGAAGGCAGGGAATTCCAGGCAAGGGAATAGGTGGGGAAAGGGACAGTCAAAAGGGAGGTTCGGTTAGGGAATGCTTTGGGAAGAGGGGAGAAGCCGTTTTTCCTAATGGCTAGAGCACAGTCTTGGGAATCAGAAGGACCTGGATAGGAACTGATTAGCTTGTATCTACCTTGGCGCTTAGAGCAGTGCTTGGCACATAGTAAACACTTAACAAATACACTTAGCTGGGTGACCTTGGGCAAGTCACTTAACTTCTCTGCGCTTCAGTTACCTCATCTGTAAAATGGGATTAAGACTGAGTCCCCTGTGGGACAGCCTGATCACTTTGTATCCCCACCCCCAGTGCTTAGAACTTTGCACATAGTAAGCGCTTAACAGATGCCATCATCATCATCATCAAATACCAAGGAGAAAAAAAGAGTGCGAGTGGAGGAATCATTGGAAAGTAGAGTGGATAGGTTAGGAAAAAACAGCTGATGGAGAGACATAATAATAATAATAATAATAGCATTTATTAAGTGTTTACTATGTGCAAAGCACTGTTCTAAGTGCTGGGGAGGTTACAAGGTCATCAGTTTGTCCCACAGGGGGCTCACAGTCTTAATCCCCGTTTGACAGATGAGGTAACTGAGGCACAGAGAAGTTAAGTGACTTGCCCAAAGTCACATGGCTGGCAATTGGCGGAGTGGGGATTTGAACCCATGACCTCTGACTCCAAAGCCCGGGCTCTTTCCACTGAGCCACGCTGCTTCTCTTGAAACTGAAGGCTAGGGTTTTCTGATGGGGAGCTAATGGAGGGCCACATTGGGCCCTGTTAAAGCTGCCAAGCAGTGACTTGACCCCGCTAGTTACTCTAATCATCATCATCATCAATCGTATTTATTGAGCGCTTACTATGTGCAGGGCACTGTACTAAGCGCTTGGGAAGTACAAACTGGCAACATATAGAGACAGTCCCTACCCAACAGTGGGCTCACAGTCTAAAAGGGGGAGACAGAGAACAAAACCAAACATACTAACAAAATAAAATAAATAGAATAGATATGTACAGGTAAAATAAATAAATAAATAAATAGAGTAATAAATATGTACAAACATATATACATACATATATATACATACATATACTCTAATCCATCACTCTGGTTATTCTAACTCTTCTCACCCAACTCTTTAATAGCTAATTCCCTGCACTCTGCTTCTGCTGCTATCTCCTGGAGCCCTGTGTTCCTTGAAGACTCAGAACAGGGTAAACAAGGTAAACAGGTCACTCTCTTTCTGACCTAAATTTAAAATTTTGCGAGTGTACTTACAGAGTTTGCTGCTTGTGAAAACCAGCCACTTTTTTAAGAAAAAAGAATGTAAGCGTGTATGTAAAACACAATTCTCCCACGTGGAAATGGAAAAAAGAGCCATTAGATTGAGGGCTTCGAGTGAGAAACAGGATGGCAGAAGGACCTCCCTCTCGCTGCTCTCTACAATCTCCATGAGATTGTAAGCTCCTTGAGGGTAAGGATTGCAAAGTGAATTGTAAAAATAATTTCCTTTCATAATTACTGACTTTCAGACTCTAGTACTTAGGCACTTATTCAACCACAGATCTTATCTTTGCAATCTCTTTCTCATTCTATTCCTAAATTAGTGTGTGTTTGTCTTCCTGGCTAGGTTGTCAGTTCCTTGAAATAAAGGATTACATCTTTTATCTCTTCATTATTCTTTTAAGTTTTTTTTTTTAAGAAGAAAGGGCTAGAGGGAAGAGAAAGTGGGGGGAGAGACAGAAGGAGAGGAAGAGATGATGAGAAAAGAAGAGGGAGAAAGAGAGAGAGATCCAAAAGGACCTCAGATTGATCCTGTTGTCACTGTCACCATTCTCATACATTGAAATGGGTTGGACACAGAAGAATTGATGAACTGGAACTCAAACTGAATCAGATTGTAATAAGACTAAGTTCAGTTGTCAACTAGTATCTCCAACGACAGATCTCAAAGCAGATGATAAAATGCAGTTTCAGACCACCAACTTTTGATCTTCAATCACTGGAATCCAGAAATAATAATCCCCAACCTCTTCCTGGAGCAAATCTCAGGCCTGAAGTGCAACCCATTAGTGAGAACATTTGATTGGGATTCTGGCTCTTCACCTTGCCTTTGTCTATTCCTCTGTCACTGTTGCTTACAAGCAACAAAATGGTCTAAAGAAAGTAGAAAGAAGTACGAGGGGGCTGAATAATAGCCATTCAAACAATTAATTACTGGATGACATGCACATTGGATTATCAGACCCCGGATAAACCATATTGGCCCCTGGAAATATGTAAAATGGGTATCTGCCTCTCCTGACTTCACAGAAATTTGTATGAGAAATAATAGTAGTAGTAGTAGTATTTATTGAGAATCCATCTTGTGTAATGCAGTGTACTAAGCGTTTGAGAAGTATAAAACAAAGTGACATATTCCCTACCCACAGTGAGTTTACACACTAATGGAATAGCATATGTGATGTCATATTAAAGCAATTTGGAAAAATAAAGTATGATACAAAATTATTTTTACAGTATTTGTTAAGCGCTTATTATGTGACAGGCACTGTAGTAAGCGCTGGGGTAGATATAAGTTAATCAGGTTGGACACAGTCCATGTCCCATGAGGGGTTCACAGTCCTAATCCCCATTTTACAGATGAGGTAACTGAGGCACAGGGAAGTTAAGCAATTTGCCCAAGGTCACATGGCAGCCAAGTGACAGAGCAGGGATGTGCCCTTTTTTTTAATGCTTTCTCAGTGAGCTTCTACAGTTCTCCGCCTCTCTAACTAATACATTCCCTCTGAGATTTGAAGGACCACAATTTTCACATTCTGATACTGTATATGCCTAATGTCTCTCAGGAACAGGAATCAATCATTCATTTATTGAGCACATCTGGTGTGCAGAGCACTGTACTAAGCACTTGGAAGAGTACAATATAACAGAGCTGGTAGACACTTTCCCTGTACACAAGGAGCTCACAGGGTTCAGAAAGATTCATTCATTTATTCAATCATATTTATTGAGCACTTACTGTGTGCAGAGCACTGTACCAAGTGCTTGGGAAGTACAATTTGGCAACATATAGAGATGGTCCCTACCCAACAGTGGGCTCACAGTCTAGAATGGGGAGACAGAGAACAAAACAAAACAGAGAAGCAGCGTGGCTTGGTGGAAAGAGCCCGGGCTTTGGAGTCAGAGGTCATGGGTTCGAATCCCGGCTCCGCCACATGTCTGCTGTGTAACCTTGGGCAAGTCACTTAACTTCTCTGAGCCTCAGTTCCCTCATCTGTAAAACGGGGATTAAGACTGTGAGCCCCGCGTGGGACAACCTGATCACTTTGTATCCCCCAAGCGCTTAGAACAGTGCTTTGCACATAGTAAGCGCTTAACAAATGCCAACATTATTATTATTATATTAACAGAATAAAATAAATAGAATAAATATGTACAAGTAAAATAAATAAATAGAGTAATATCAATCTCTTCTACATTCTATAGTCAAAACAACCAGAGCAGGGGGAAATCCTGTTAGGGAGAAAAAGAGGAATTCTGGAAAAGTAAAGGAATTACAGCAGGAAATAGGACGTTCTGGAGAAAATATAACCAGAGAGTCGTTATGAATTGGAAACGACTCAACAGCGCTTGATAATAATAAAATAAGGTGGTGGGGGGCGGCGGAATCAGTTTGGCCTTTCTGGAAAGATTGGGATAGGGCTAATTACTCTAAACCAATTCAAGCGTAAATTTCCAAGCCCTCACAAGAACCCAAAGAGCAGATCCTTGATCTGTTGTAATGATGGCATGTTAAATGAAGATGTTAAAGATTCTGTATCAAAGGCAATGCTTTCAACCAGAATCTAGCCTCTTTCTGCCTAGCTCCCTGACAGTTCCTCCTAGTGACTTGTCAGCCTGTCAGACTCCACCTGTCTAAAAAGATTCCCTGCTGACAGCAAAGAATTTTGAAAACTGTATATGCTTATATACAGTTTCCAAAATTTTTATATGTTTGGAAGGCAGGTGAGTCATTTTTTTTTCTTTCAGTGATATACAATGACAGAAGCCAGAGGAAAAGAATACTGAAAAGTGAAATAATTTGATTGATCATCATCATCATCAATCATATTTATTGAGCGCTTACTATGTGCAGAGCACTGTACTAAGGGCTTGGGAAGTACAAATTGGCAATATATAGAGATGGAAAAACAGGGATTTTTGAATTTGAAGCCAAACTGGCTTATGTACGAAAAAAAGACCCAAAAAAGTATGTTTCCCAGAAGCCAAAATCCACTAAGTATTTGCTTATGAGTGTTAGTTTTGGATATTTGTGCCAGGGGAAGTGGTCTGAGAATTAACCCTTCCAAATTCTGTATTTTTGGTACTGGACGAGGTTTATCATGAGGAAAACAGGAAGGAATCTGAATGAGCTAATTCTTCTCAAAGGATTTTCTGGATGAAATTAAAGTCAGACAGTGAATTAACTCATGGGAATGTTCTCAGCCCAGTGGGCTTCTTTCTTCAAAGACATCCCCAACAAGAGACTTGTCACCTTGGACATGATGACCTCAAAACAGTTATCAAGACTGTAACTGTTAATCTTCCTCAGGAGATTCAGGGGAGGAGAAAAAAGAGGGTAGGATTAGGGACAACAGGATGGAACTGGGAGGGGCATCTCCTGATGAGAATTGTAATAATCAATCAATCAATCAATCGTATTTATTGAGTGCTTACTGTGTGCAGATCACTGTACTAACTGCTTGGAAAGTACAAGTTGGCATTATAATAATAATAATGTTGGTATTTGTTAAGCACTTACTATGTGCCAAACTCCGTTCTAAGTGCTGGACACTGTTCTAAGCGCTGGAGAGAAAACATCTCTAGCAAGACCACAGTGGCCTCTGCCAAAAATAATAGTAATAATAATAATTGTGGTATTTTTAAGCACTTACTATGTGCCAGACACTGTTCTAAACGCTTGAGTAGATAAAAGCTAATTCATTCAATCGTATTTATTGAGCACTTACTGTGTGCAGAGCACTGTACTAAGCGCTTGGGAAGTACAAGTTGGCAACATATAGAGACGGTCCCTACCCAACAGTGGGCTCACAGTCTAGAAAATTGAGCTGGACACAGTCCCTGTCCCACATGGGGCTCACAGTCTTAATCCCCATTTGATAGATGTGGTCACTGAGGCATAGAGAAGTGAAGTGACTCGTCCAAGATCACACAGCAGACAAGTGGCGGAGCTGGGATTAGAACCCAGGCCCAAAGTCTTAGGTGAGTACTGTATAATAAAGAACAAACACATTCCCTTCCTTCCCCCCAAGGAGCCTACAGTCTAGAGAGGGAGACAGACATTAATATAAATAAACTGACACTTCAAACATAACATGTCCAAAACAGAAATCCTTATCTTCCCACCCAAAACTTGTTCCTTGTTCCCCCCAATGTAGATAGCACCACCTTCCTTCCTGTCTCACAATATTTACTATTCTATTTATTTTATTAATGATGTGCATATAGCTTTAATTCTATTTGTTCTGATGACTTTGACACCTGTCTGCATGTTTTGTTTTGTTGTCTGTCCCCCCCCTTCTAGACTGTGAGCCCGTTGTTGGGTAGGGACCGTCTCTATATGTTGCCGACTTTTACTTCCCAAGCGCTTAGTACAGTGCTCTGCACACAGTAAGCGCTCAATAAATACAATTGAATGAATGAATGAATCCTCTAGGCCTCACCAGAGACATCTGACAAGAAGATCTGGGGAGGGGTGGGTGGTGCCGGCTCCCTTTCTCGCCCACCCCTCAACACAGTTGTGCGAACATCAATCCTGCCATTCCCGACTGAAGATCCGAACGTTTTTAGGCCGTCTTCATGCAAAAGTTCTTCCATCCTTCTCTTCAAGAGAGGTCAGCACATCCCCATCACCAAGAGCGAAAGCAGGGGATCTGACCCTCTCTCTGTCTGAGAGAGAGGAAGCTATTTCTGGAATGGCAAAGATCCCTTATTCTTAGAAAATGCCTGTCAGATTCCATTCCTGACAGGACTCCGGGCCTGCGCGGTTCAACCAAGCTCTATTCCGAGGAAATACATCCCATATGGTGAATTCACACCATCGTGTCGGCGAGGGACAAGGGTTTCCCCTTTCCATATGTTCCGCCGGGGTGGGAGACAGGAGGGAGAGCCTCGGTCACAGAAAGCCGTCATGCTGTCAATTTGAGGAATAATCCCGGGGGACAATATTGGACTCCCGCATTCTTAGCTGAAGATGCAACAATCCATCAGGACAGTCAGCCCTGCCTAGACTCCTGCCACTCAGGGCCAAGGTCCATGGGGAGGAATAATAATAATAATAATAATGGCATTTGTTAAGCGCTTACTATGTGCCGAGCACTGTTCTAAAAGCTGGGGTAGATACAAGGTAATCAGGTTGTCCCACTTGGGGCTCACAGTCTTCATCCCCATTTTACAGATGAGGTCACTGAGGCCCAGAGAAGTCAAGTGACTTACCCAAAGGAAACCCATCTATCAAGCCGTAGTTTTGACTGAGGGCTTACTGGGCGCTGAGAACTGTGCTAAGCACTTGGAAGAGGGTTAATTCTCTATTGAATTAAGTGTATATTCTACTAATAGGAGCAGCGAGAAGCAGCGTGGTTTAGTTCATTCATTCATTCAATCATATTTATTGAGGCTAACTGTGTGAAGAGCACTGTACTAAGCGCTTGGGAAGTACAAGTTGACAACATATAGAGACGGTTCCTACCCAACAACGGGCTCACAGAGCACGGGACTGGGAGTCTGAGTCAGAGATCACGGGTTCTAATTCATTCATTTAATCATATTTACTGAGCGCTCACTGTGTGCAGAGCACTGTATTAAGCACTTGGGAAGTACAAATCCCGGCTCCACCACTTGTCAACAGTGTGACTTAGGGCTAGTCACATAACTTCTCTGGGCCTCAGTTACTTTATCTGTAAAATGGGGATTAAGACTGTGAGCCCCACGTGGGACGGAGCTGTTTCTACCCCAATGCTTAGGACAGTGCTTGACATGTAGTAAGCAATTAGCAAATACCTCTTGAAAAAAAAAATAAGAACCTGTTTTAGGACCCTGTCTCTCATCTATTTTTAAGGATATTGCTCTATCATGGGGGTTTTATCAATAAAAATGCCACCAGAAGCCTGCTTTGAAATTTTAAACTCTCCTTGAAGTCGAAGGTCGCTTCTAAGGAAAACTGGTGTTGTGCCTGAAGACTCCCCTCCTTCCAATCTGCAATTGTTTTTCTAACAGCTGCTAAATCCTAATTTTACAAGGCGGGGTGGTGCTGGCCTGTTTACCCCCCTCTCAACATCAAAAACATGGGTAATTTAAGCCTTTATTGTTTCGGTGTGAATTGTCTCTGCTGTAAACTCACAATGTCATAATATTCTTTTGGATTATTGAGGATCCCTACAATTACAGAAGAGAAAGGGAGGCATGCTACGGGGTTTGTCCTAAAGCCAAAGTTACCACTGATGCCCAATGCATTCAAAGAGTTATGAGGGAAATTACTGCTGTCATCAAATCAAAAGAGTCTGCAATAGGGAGGTGGATAGCTCTGTAATCTCTGGAATGGGATTTGGGGCCTTTTTTAAAAAACTTCATGGTATTTGTTAAGCTCTTTCTATGTGCTAGGTACTGTACTAAGCGCTGAGGTAGGAACAAGCTAATCAGGCTGGACACCGTCCCTGTTCATTCATTCAATTGCATTTATTGAGTGCTTACTGTGGGCAGAGCACTGTACTAAGCGTTTGGGAAGTCCAAGTTGGCAACATACAGAGACGGTCCCTACCCAATAACGGGCTCACAGTCTAGAAGGGGGAGACAGACAACAAAACAAAACCATCCAGAAAACTGAGGCACAGAGAAATGAAGATGCTTTTTGTTGTTTGTTTGGTTGTTTTTTTGTTTTTTAGGTGGCATTTGTTAAGAATTTACTGTGTGCTAAGAACTGTGGTAGATACAATACAATCAGATCAGACACACTGCCTGTCCCACATAGGCTTCATGTTCTAAGGGGGAGGATATTGAACCCCCATTTTATAGATGAGGAAACTGAATCCCAGAGAAATTAGGAAACTTGCCCAAAGTCACAGAGGCTTCAAGGGGCACTTCCCAAGCACTTAGTACAGTGCTCTGCACATAGTAAGCGCTCAATAAATACGACTGAATGAATGAAAGGGCAGAACTGGGATTAGAAATTGAAGCAGTGTGGCCTAGTGGAAAGAGAATAGCCCTGGGAATCAGGGGACCTGGGTTCTAATTCTTCCGTGTCATTTCTGAACTTGTATCCGTATCCTATGGGCATTTGCTATTCTCCCCATCCTCAATGCCACGGCGCTTATGTCCATATCTGTAATTTATTTGTTTATATTAATGTCTGCCTCCCCCTCAAAACTGTAAACTTGGTGTGAGCAGGGAACATGTCTACTAACTCTGTTATATTGTACTCTCCCAAGAGCTTAGAACAGTGCTCTGCACACACTAGGTGCTGTATAAATGACACATTTATTAAATTAAATTAAATGATAGTCCCAGCTCTGTCACATAGCTACATGGCTCAGTCTCTCTTCCTCTTCAATTTTGAGCCCCAGGTGGGATGGGAAATGCACCCAACATGATTATCCCGCATCTACCCAAAACCTTAGCACAGTGCTTGGCACAGAGCAAGGGCTTTTTAGATCGATTCCATAATAATTCTCTGTGAGGGAACTAGACGGGAAACCAAAGGATGAGACCGAAACAAGGCTTTCAATCAGCCCTGGTGGAAATAGGGTAATTCAGTGGGTTTGTCTTATAAATTCCCCTCCATCCTCAATTCTCCTTTGTGGTCCTGGGATGGGAAGGAGTGTATCAGTCTTCTCTTCATTTAAAACCACACATCACTTCACTTCCAAGGTACCAGTGACTACCTTAAATAATTAATGTTTAATTATCCGGCTGCGGGTTGACTTGTTAAATGGGATGACATGGTTGGTAAGATTCATCTCCATTAATAAGAATATATTAAAACCCGTATCGATTATTCAGTTCTGAGTTCACTGCGAAGAAGGTAGTCGCGGCAGATGCTTATTACTCATTACCGATTTCTTGTTGACTTTCTCTAACTTTTAATCAAACGTTTATCACGGCGGCCGGCATCTATCTGAGGGATGATCTGTGGGCCGAGGGGGAGAAGGCTGGTAGGAGGAAAGAAAAACCACAGAGTCTGAAACGTAGCTAGCAATTGTCGTCCACTTTGGCAGTTGGAGGAAAACGAAGCAGAGGAATAGGTCGTTTGCTACAGGGGGCTATCTTTGAACCGATAGGATATGGCAGAGAAGAAAGGAATAGCACCCTAGAATGGGAGCAGAAGGAAAGAAGTTGTCATAATTGCATCACCTATTGAGCACCTACTGAGTGCCAGGCAGTATACTGAGCACTCAGGAGAGTACACCAGAAGTAAAACACATATCCCCTGCCCTCAAGGAAGATACAACCTATTTGTGGAGTCAGGCAGACAAACAAAAACCATTCTCTAAGAGAAGCAGCAAGAGGAAAACCATGCAAATGCATCAGAGTGAGATAGTTGAATGAATACCAAATAACTGTACAACTAAATCTTCTTGATTGTACTGGACTCTCCGGCATGCAGTAAATATATGATTGATTAATTGAAAAATCACCTCAAGTATGAAAATTTGAAGCATCTAATCTGATTTCTGCGTAACCTGAAACTTATAGTGGAATCATCATCATCATCATCATCATCATCAATCGTATTTATTGAGCGCTTACTGTGTGCAGAGCACTGTACTAAGCACTTGGGAAGTACAAGTTGGCAACATATAGAGACAGTCCCTACCCACCAGTGGGCTCACAGTCTAAAAGGGGGAGACAGAGAACAAAACCAAACATACTAACAAAATAAAATAAATAGAATAGATATGTACAAGGAAAATAAATAAATAAATAAATTTATTGAATTTAATGAATGCAGGCCTGGAAGTGAGGAGACTTGGAGTCTAATCTCAGCCCGATTTGTCTCCTGTGTGACCTTGGGCAAGCCACTTAACCTCTCTGTGCCTCGGTTTCTTCATCCGTAAAATGGGGATTCACTACCTGTGCTCCCTCCTACTTAGCTGGTGAGTCCTCTGTGGGACAATGTAATCTAATTAATCTGTGATCTAATTATCCTGTATCTACTCCGTCACTGTGGCACATAATAAGTGCCTAATAAATTCCAATACTATTATCAATCAGTGTTATTTATTGAGCAACGACTGAGTACTATGTCCTATACTAACCACTTGAAAAAGCACCCCCCACATGACTTCTCTCTGCCTCAGTTTCCTCACCTGTAAAATGGGGATTCGATACCTGTTCTCCCCTCCCCTTAAACAGGGGGACAGGGACTCTGCCCGACCTGATTAATTTGTATCTACCTCAGCACTTGGGACAGGGCTTGGCACATAGTAAGCACTTGGCAAATACCACAGTTACTATGATTATTATCACGTCCCTGCCCACAAGGAATTTAGAATCTATGAAGGAAACAGACAGACCAAATATTTACAAACAATGGGGGTAGGAAGAAGAATAAGATAGGGCAGAGCGGCTCAGTGGAAAGAGCCCGGGCTTTGGAGTCAGAAGTCATGGGTTCAAATCCCAGCTCTGCCAATTGTCAGCTGTGTGACTTTGGTCAAGTCACTTCACTTCTTTGTGCCTCAGTTACCTCATCTGTAAAATGGAGATGAAGACTGTGAGCCCCCTCTGGGACAACCTGATCACCTTGTAACCTCCCCAGCACTTAGAACAGTGCTTTGCACATAGTAAGCACTTAATAAATGCCATCATTATTATTATAGGGAGCAGAGAGAATACACCTGGTAGAACCAAAATGAAAATTGTCTAAATAAAGCAGCAGGGCTCTGCTGTAATCTAGATAATCTAGAGGATAGAGCATGGCCCTGGGAGTCGCAAGGACCTGGGTTCTAATCCCTGCTCCTCTACTTGTCTGTTGTGTGACCTTGAGCGAGTCATTTCACTTCTCTTGCCTCAGTTACCTCGTCTGTAAAATGGGGATGAAGACTGTGAGCCCCAGGCGGATTATCTTGTATCCACCCCAGCACTTAGTACAATGCCTGGCACATAGTAAGAGCTTAATAAATACCATTTTAAAAAATGAGGAAGACAAGTGCTGGGGCTGGGAATGAGTGTGCCTAAATGCTAAGTTGTCACTAAAATGACTGTTAATAAATCCGTGGCTCTGTTTATCGCTGTACACAAATAAATCAAATAAAATAATATAAATAAATCGACACCCCCCCCCCCCTTTTAGACTGTGAGCCCACTGTTGGGTAGGGACTGTCTCTATATGTTGCCAATTTGTACTTCCCAAGCTCTTAGTACAGTGCTCTGCACATAGTAAGCGCTCAATAAATACGATTGATTGATTGATTGATTGATTGATTTTCCCCTCCGGCACTTAGTGCTAAAAACGATCAGCCTTTCAGATGCCAAAACAGATCCAATTCAGAGCTCGTGCCTAGATGAATCTGCGAGCTGGGCCCATTGGGAGCAGAGCTTGGAAAGGAAGAAAATTGTCGCCTGTCAACTGCCTGTGCTGTTCTGGACCCTTGCCCTTCTCCTTTGGTCTGTATTCCCTTAGAATCAATTTAATCAATAGCATTTATTGAGAAATTGATCAAATTTATCGAGTTGATCAAATTGATCAAATTTCTAGACTGTGAGCCCACTGTTGGGTAGGGACCGTCTCTATATATTGCCAACTTGTACTTCCCAAGTGCTTGGTACAGTGCTCTGCACACAGAAACCGCTCAATAAATATGATTGATTGATTGATTGATTGAATGCTTATTGTATGCCTTAAGCACTTGGGAGAATATGATAGAGTTAGTAGGCGTGATCTCTGCCCTAGAGGAGCTTACAATCTCCCTGGAGAGACAGATGCTAAAATCACTTTAAAATACAATAATAAAAGTCAGTTTGTATTACCCTTCGGATGGGGAATGTGGTGATATTTGTTAAGCTCTGACTATGTGCAAGGCACTGTCCTAAACGCTGGGGTAGATACAGTCTAACCAGGCTGGAATGATTAGGGCTCACAGTCTCAACCCCCATTTTACAGATGAGGGAACTGAGGCACAGAGCAGTGAAGTGGCTTGCCCAAGGTCACCCAGCATATAAGTAGGGGAAGCAGCGTGGCTCAGTGGAAAGAGCCCGGGCTTGGGAGTCATAGGTCATGGGTTCATATCCCGCCTCCGCCACTTGTTGGCTGTGTGACTTTGGGCAAGTCACTCAACTTCTCTGTGCCTCAGTTACCTCATCTGTCAAATGGGGATTAAGACTGTGAGCCCCCTGTGGGACAATCTGATCACCTTGTAACCTCCCCGGTGCTTAGAACAGTGCTTTGCGCATAGTAAGCACTTAATAAATGCCATTATTATTATAAGTGGTGGAGGCAGAATTAGAACCCAGGATTAGAACCTTCTGATTTACAGGCCCATGCTCTATCCACTAAACCACACCGCTTCTCTTGTTGTAGTTGTAATAGCATTTACAAAGCATCCACTGAGGGCAGAGCACTGTGCTAAGTGCCTGAGAAGTAGAAAAGAAGCCAATGACTAATTCCCTCTCCACAAAGAGCACATGTCAGAAAAGGTCTCATGTCCCACCCTGTGATGGTGGGAGTAAGGAGCTCGCCAATCCGTGGAGGGAATCAGAGAATATCATCAATGATATTGATCAATTCATCATTTGTCAGCTGTGTGACTTTGGGCAAGTCACTTCACTTCTCTGTGCCTCAGTTCCCTCACCTGTAAAATGGGGATTAAGACTGTGAGCCCCCCAGGGGACAACCTGATCTCCTTGTAACCTCCCCAGCTCTTAGAACAGTGCTTTGCACATAGTAAGCACTTATAAATCATCATCATCATCAATCGTATTTATTGAGCGCTTACTATGTGCAGAGCACTGTACTAAGCGCTTGGGCAGTACAAATTGGCAACATATAGAGACAGTCCTTACCCAACAGTGGGCTCACAGTCTAAAAGGGGGAGACAGAGAACAAAACCAAACATACTAACAAAATAAAATAAATAGAATAGATATGTACAAGTAAAATAAATAAATAAATAAATAAATATGTACAAACATATATACATATATACAGGTGCTGTGAGGAAGGGAAGGAGGTAAGATGGGGGGATGGAGAGGGGGGCGGCGGGAGAGGAAGGAAGGGGCTCAATGCCATCATTATCTTTATTATTATCAACCTGAGAGCCCGTTGGGTAGGGATTGCCTCTATCTGTTGCCGAATTGTACTTTCCAAGTGCTTAATACAGTGCTCTGCACACAGTAAGCGCTCAATAAATACAATTCAATAAATAAATGAGAGAATTTCACAAAAAGTTTGGGAACCCCATTGCTGTCCAATGTCTTTCTCCAATTCAGGGCAACTCTGGTGGCAGTCTGCCATTGGCCCTGCTATTGCTAGGTTAATTTTGCTGTCCTGGGTGATTAATTGGTATGTGTGGAAGCAAATATCCCGTCCGGCATCAAATCTCCCTACGTGCCCTGGATGCATTGAGTCCCCATCCATCTCCGGATGCGGACCTGAGGAGATTTAGAAGACGTGTAAACTCTCTCCACCCTCCATCCCCCCTTAAACAAAACAATCCTGAGCTGGAAGTGTTCATTAGAGAGGACAGAAACGTTCGAACAGAAAATGAGACTGTTTCAGGGAGGTATCAGGGTGGCAATTACTGCCATTCTGTGCTTCCAAAAAAGTGTCTGTTCTTTAAAGACTTGCCTTTACTGGTTAACAAAATCCTCTAATTAGATGTGGAGTGGCAGAGAGTGGCCTCCCTGACAGATCTTCTATCGCCCCCCTCTCGTCGCCATTTCCCTTTTGTTTTTCCGTCTCAAGTTTTGTCTATCTGTCTCTCTCCTTCTCCACCCCCAATGTTGCTCTTTCTCAAGCTCTCTTTTCCCCTTCTCCAAAATCTTCTCTCTCTCTCTCTCTCTCTCTCTCTCTCTCTCTCTCTCTCTCTCTCTCTCTCTCTCTCTCTCTCTCTCTCTCTCTCTCTCTTTCTCTCCCCTTTTCTCCAACCTTTAAATATATGCCGGCAGGCACACGCCAAAGCTGAAGCAAATTCTACAACAAAGGGAAGAATTTGACGTCTGGAAATCATAATTCTCTCAGTATTTCCTGTCAGGCAGAGAATCACCTCCCTGCCATGGCCCTCAGAGTGAGAGATCCGGAAGGAGGCCCGGAATGAGAAATTCCGTGCTCGTCCTGATGGCTTCCCTGGACAGGACATGTGAGGAGAATGGATGATCCGGCAATACTTCCCAGAATCCGGCTCAGGGAGGGCAAAGGGATCCCCTCACCACGATCAGAATGGGCAGAATAAGTATTTTAGAGCCACAGTGACACTTCACCCAAGGCGGTTTAACAGGCGGCTCTAGTAGCAGCACGGCCTAAGGAGAAGGGCACGGACCTGGGTTCTAATCCTGACTCTGCCGCCTGTCAGCTGTGTGACTTTGGGCAAGTCACTTCACTTCTCCGTGCCTCAGTTACCTCATCTGAACAATGGGGATTAAGACTGTGAGCCCCACGTGGGACAACCTGATCGCCTTGTATCCACCCCAGCGCTTAGAACAGTGCTTTGCACATTGTAAGCGCTTAACAAATGCCTTTATAAAAAAAGTGCTTGGCACATGATAAATGCATAATAATAATAATAATAATGGTATTTCTAGACTGTGAGCCTGCTGTTGGGTAGCGACCGTCTCTATATGTTGCCAACTTGTACTTCCCAAGCGCTTAGTACAGTGCTCTGCACACAGTAAGCACTCAATAAATATGATTGAATGTGAATGAATGAATGTTAAGCACTTACTATGTGCGAAGCACTGTTCTAAGCCCTGGGGGGATACAAGGTGATCAGGTTGTCCCCCGTGGGGCTCACAGTCTTCATCCCCATTTTCCAGATGAGGGAACTGAGGCTCAGAGAAGTGAGTTGACTTGCCCAAGGTCACACAGCGGACAAGTGGTGGAGCCGCGATTGGAACCCACTACCATTAAATAAGTACCGTTTAATAAGTACCATTTAAAGAAGACCACCCATCAGGCAGTAGCGGCAGTAGGGAGAACAGTCCTGTGTCCGTCCAGGGGGAGAAGTCTGGTGTCTGTCCATCGGAAGAGGGGGGGAAAACTGACAAACCGAGAGGATATATACCCACAGATAAAGGCCCTGCCATGGTCAAAACAGCGGCCTGGTGAAGACCGTAACCTCCTCGAGATAATGCCTCTTCCCATCACGATGCTCTCCCAAGCTCTCTGTGCTATACACAAGAGCCCCTACACACTCACCAATAAATGCAACTGAGAGAAGAAAAGTGCTCATGACTGAAAAAACACAAATACTTGCCTAGGGCCCACGAACATTCCGGTGTCCATAAATCTTCTATATTAGCCTGGAAAACAAGAGGAAACAAAGTAGGAAAAGTCAATAAAATGTTAATAGCCCAATTAAACCCAGAGCTGTCTTACCGGAGAAAGATCTTAAACAAGTGTAGCTCTCAGAGAGACACTTGGGGTCCTGGGCACGTCCACTATGAGAGCAGATAGAAAAGTTTGGATCTGCCAGGAACTGCAACTATCTTATGGCAAATTATACATTACTTATTTATGCTCCTGTCTGCACCCCCTTGAGACTGTAAGCTCATTTTTGTACTGTATTCAAATCGAAGACTCCCGACGAAATAGCACAAAGCTGTCTTCCCTTTTTATTTTTTTAAATTGTATTTGTTAAGCACTTACTGTGTGCCAGTTACTGTACTAAGTGCCGGGGTAGATACAAGATAATCGGGTTGGGCACAGTCCCTGTCCCACCTTTTACAGATAAGGAAACTGAGACACAGAGAAATCAAGTGACTTGCCCGAAGTCGCCCAGCAGACGAATGGCAGGGCGAAGATTAGAACCCAGGTCCTCTGAGTCTTAGTCCTCTTTCCACTAGACCATAGTGCATTTTTCCTTTTATGTCCACTCAACTTCTTCATTAGACTGGAAGCCCCTCGAGGTCAGGGATAGCATCTTAGACTTCTACCTGTCTTCTAACCCAGAGATTCTGTGACAAACTCCCAGGGCCCTCGGTATTTATCGAGTGCCTGCTAATCACTGGACTAAGCTCTTGGGAGAGCACATTAGAATCAGGCATGATCCCTCCAGGAATTTCCGACCTTGTGTGGGAGAGAGACACTTAAATAAATTACAAATAGAAGGAAATGATAGAATATAGAATACGTGTACGTAAGTGCTTGGAGGGCTGTGAGTATTTGAAGCCTTAAGTGCCGCATAAGGGCTGAAGTGGCAGATTCTAAAATGGGGAGGTTAATTGGACTAGCTCTGGAGGTGAAAGTTAACCCAGGAAGGAATTAAGATGAGCTCTACTGAACATGGTTTACCTCAGCAGTGTCATGCGTTAGGATCGACAGAGGCAGATTTCTTTATCCCCGAAGGAAAAGAAGACTTCTTGCCTCAAAGGATATTTTTCTCACTGAAGAAGCCGGTCTCCTTTGTGTGAATTCCACACTCGAGATGGGTGATTTAAGTTCGGGTGTTCTTCCTCACCTTAATCCATCCATCTGTCGAGGAAAGGGGAAAAGTCCAGAGTGAAGCAACTGCATTTCCTTTTCCGAGTCAGCAAACCAAACCAGGATCCCACATCTGCATTTCCTTAGTTCCGGAGGACTTGACTCCTTTCTCCGAGGAGCTGTTCTGGCCAGTGGCTGCTCACCAAACTAATTATACAGTTCTCCCCGTGGTGAGCACGATAAGGTTGCAAGTGTCCAGGGTGGAGAACAATCTGGGCTGATATTGTTCAGTTTGTAATTTACAGTAAGGCGGCAGAGAGCCTTCTTTTGGCTCTGAGAACTGCCCTGGCCCTTGAGCTTGCGATTGGGAAGTACGGAGACGCATAGCATTCACCATTAAATTTAATCCAGATGAATCCCAACAAATGTAAAAATAGAAGGATGTTATGGCGCTTACATAATTTTGTTCTGAGCCATTTCTGTTTGCCATGGACACCAAAATAGAACAGAGCTCTCTTTCTCTCTCTGACACACACACTCACACACAGCCCAACACAGCAGGGAGCAATTCTAAATGTCTACAAAACCACCCACCTGCCACTCAAGCCTGTAGGCTCATTGTGGGCAGGGAATGTGTATGTCTATTGTTCTGTTGTACTCTCCCAAGTGCTTAGCACACTGCCCTCCACACGGAAAGCACTCAATAAATGGGAATGAATAAATGAATGAAAAAAGCGGTGAATGGGTGAGATGGAGCAGGAGGGAAATGCCATGGCCTAGTGGAAAGAGCATGGGTATGTAGAGTGTAACCTCTTTTTTTTAATGGAATTTATTAAGTGTTCACTATGTGCCAGGAACTGTACTAAACGCTGGAGTAGATATAAGCTAATCAGTTTGGACACAGTCCTTGTACCACATAGTACTCTTAGTGAGTGTGTGTGTGACAAAATGAGAGATATACAGCAATATATTCTGTTGTAACAGAGATATGCAGTAATATATTCTGTTGTAGCGCAAGTCTGCCAGACCTTCCTCCCTTCCAAAATAAGGATCAGAAAGCTCTCATTTTCTGAATCACCTCCACTCCCCTCATTCAACAGGGTGAGCCATCCACAGCCGACCCCTGCCCCCCTGCCATGGAAAAGGGGGAAGCTCTCTGAAACTCACCAGGCCCTGGAGTGAAAGCAATATCAGAGGACAGCATTACCTTATATTTGGAAAAGCTGGCCCCAACCCAGAAACAAGAGCTTGTGACCTGGAAAGAGAAAAGCACTTGACGAGTGCGAAATCCTTCAGATGAAAAACGCTTCGTGTAATGCGTTGGAGAAAATTCAGTGACAGCAGAAAACACGGACTTCATGGAATGGATCCAGAGGAGTCCGTATTAATTATTATTATGGTATTTGTTAAGTGTTTACTATGCGCCAAGTACCGTTCTAAATGCTGGGGCAGATACAAGATAATCAGGATAAGCAGCATGGCCTGGTGGAAAGAGCACGGGCCTGGGGATTCAGAGGACCTCAATCGATTCATCAGTTATATTTACTGAGTGCTTACTATGTGGAGAGCACTGTACTAAGAATTTGGGACATTCCCTGCCCACCAGGAGCGGACAGATGTTAATATAAACAGATTACAGATATGTACATAAGTGCTGTGGGCCTGAGGAAGGGATGAATAAAGGGGGTGAATCCAAGTGGAAGGGTGACACAAAAGGGAGTGGGAGAAGAGGAAATGAGGGAAATGGAAGACTTCATGGAAGAGATGTTCTTTGAAGGCTTTGAAGGTAGAGAGAGTAACTGTCTGTTGGATATTCATTCATTCATTCATTCGTATTGAGCGCTTACTGTGTGCAGAGCACTGTACTAAGCAGTTGGGAAGTACAAGTCGGCAACATATAGAGACGGTCCCTACCCAGCAGCGGGCTCACAATCTAGAAGCGGGAGACAGACAACAAAATAAAACATGTGGACAGGTGTCGAGTCATCAGAATAAAGAGAAGTAAAGCTAGATGCACATCATTAACAAAATAAATAGAATAGTAAATATGTACAGGTAAAATAGAATGATAAATCTGTACAAACATATATACAGGTGCTGTGGGGAGGGGAAGGAAGTAGGGCAGTGGGGATGGGGAGGGGGAGAGGAAAGAGGGGGCTCAGTCTGGGATATGAAGAGGGAGGGCGATCCAGGCCAGAGGCAGGACGTGGGAGAGAGGTTGGTGGTAAGATAAACGAGATGAAAGTGCATTAATTCATTTATTCAATCATATTTATTGAGCACTTAGTGTGTGCAGAGCACTGTACTAAGCACCTGGGAAGTACAAGTCGGCAACATCTAGAGGCGGTCCCTACCCAACAGTGGGCTCACAGTCTAGAAGGGGGAGACAGACAACAGAACAAAACATGTTAACAAAATAAAATGAAATAAATAGAATAGCAAATATGTACAAGAGAGTAGGTTGGTATTGAAGGAGGGATGTGGGCTGGGTTGTAGAAGGAAAGCAGCGAGGTAAGGTAGGAGTGGGCAAGGTGCTTTAAAGCCAGTGGTAAGGACTTTCTGTTTGAAGCGGAAATGGATGGGCAAACACGGGATTTTCCCTCCATTGACCCAACACGGACCATCCAACACCCCCGATCCTCCCCTCTCCATCCCTGACTCTCTCCCTCAGTGAACCAGCATGAGCCATCCAAAGGAGACTCTCCCCTCTCCATCACTGACTCGCCCTCCAGTGATCCATTATGCCCCTTTCATCCATAAATCATCCAAATCCTTCCTAAACATTTTGCAACCTCCTATGGGAACTGAGAACGTGACACCTTCAGTGGTTTAAACTTTTCAAAGAAGGCAGGTCTGATGGCAAACTTATCCGTGAGGTTGAAATGCCTGACACGAGCCCCACAGTCATTTCTCACCCGCTCTACGGAGGGAAGAGGATAGGATGTTCTCTGGTAAGGAGAGCTGTCAACAAGAGCCAGGTATCCAAAAGAGATGTTATGTTCTTAAAAAAAAATACAAGTCTCCTTAGACAAGCAGAGAAAACACATGAAGGGAGCACTATACCATGTGAAGAAGGGAAATTCTTCGCCTCACACATTTGTCAGGAACAAAACAGGAAATCTACAGGCAACTCGGGAAGGAGTTGCTTTGCACACAGTAAGTGCTCAATAAATACGATTGAATAAATGAATGAATACCTTCCAGACCGTGAGCCTGTTGTTGGGTAGGGGCCGTCTCTATATGTTGCCAAGTTGGACTTCCCAAGCGCTTAGTACAGTGCTCTGCACACAGTAAGCGCTCAATAACCCTCAGTAACCCCTCCCATCCCCCCCCGCCCTACCTCCTTCCCCTCCCCACAGCACCTGTATATATGTTTGTACAGATTTATTACTCTATTTATTTTACTTGTACATATTTACTATTCTATTTATTTTATTTTGTTAATATGTTTTGTTTTGTTGTCTGTCTCCCCCTTCTAGACTGTGAGCCCACTGTTGGGTAGGGACCGTCTCTAGATGTTGCCAACTTGTACTTCCCAAGCACTTAGTACAGTGCTCTGCCCACAGTAAGCGCTCAATAAATGCGATTGAATGAATGAAATGAATAAATACAATTGAATGAATGAATAACAGGAGTCGGAAGCTTTATTCCTATAACCTTCTCCTTGCTGGAATGGTATTTCCCAGGATTCCAGTAGATCACATTTCCCAGGATTTCAGAGCACCATTTCCCAGATCCCAAGGGAATACATTTCAGGGGAATGCATTTTCTGGGAGTTCAAGGGACGAGAATTCCCAGAATCTGCTGGAAATCACAATCTTCGGGAAGGAGGTAGATCTGACTAAGAAAGAGTAGCTTGGGAGGAAGTTAGTTTCCCCCTTAGGTCCTTCATGTGGATCATTTCCACTACTTCTGAATATTTCTATGTCTGTCCCCCTTAGAGGGTTAGGCTAGCTCCTGGTGGTCAGGGAACATCATTTTGTTGTACTTAAAACAATTCATCCATTGTGTCACATTCAGAAGACACTATGTGTCATTACTTGCGCTGCTGCTGCTGCTTCTGTTACTACTGCTACAACTACTACTATTTTACTCCTCGAAAGAGTGTAGACAGGCCCAGTTTCTTGCCTCCTGGAGGCTACCATCTCGTAACGCCTTAAAACTCTTTTGAAAATTGGGGATTATTGTTTCAGCCACAGCAGCTGCTTTGATTCAAACTGTGTGTATATAAAAAGCAGTCCCAAATTAGCAATATCACAGAAATGCAACAATCCACAAATGATTAAAAAAACGAGTTTCTTTGTCTGTTTTGAACATTAATTTTCATTTTCAATAGCAGCACTTTTAGGGGGGAAACAAATGATATTCATTTTGTTTCTGAGTTATTTTCAAATGCAAATTTCCAGCATCACTTTGGGGCAAACCTTTCATTTGGGATTCTTTTCAGCTTAATAAAATCCAGCTGCTCTTCCAAACTGGTTCCATCTTGCACTACGGTATAAACCCACTCCAGCTCTTCCAAGCTGTCTGATCTGATCGCTACAGGACTCACAATAATGCAGGAAAACTGTGCAGGAGTTTGGATGTGAAAAATAGGAGCGCCTTAATTCCATTCTGATTTGTGTTTTGACAAAATAACCAACTCGGGTTTACTTTGGGGCTAGCCTTTTGGAACGCTAAAGCGGTATTCTAAATCGAACATGCAGATGTGTATTTATAAATCTGAAAATGATTCATTTTGATAGCTATATTTTTAACTTTGGAAGAGTCTGGACAGAGAAGAGATGTGTTTCTGTTTCCAGTGGACTTGTCTGAACCACTGCAAGAAGAGAAATCTCGTGTCTGGTTATATTCCTGTATTATGTATGGCAGAAGATCAGAAATAGTAAAGGAAAAAACCTTCCTGAAACGCACTAAAGGAAATCAAGAAGCAATTCAGGCCACTCTTGGTTATCCAGGGATTAACTGTCCATCTTGGGTTTATCTATCCTTTTGTGGGCCTGGAGTTTAGAACTTCCCAAAGAGGGTAAGAGGAGGGAGAGAAGAGATCGGAAAACTTGTATTCAATCAAGTATCCTTCCTGATTACTTGCTATTGAAAGGTTTTCTGGCAAAGTGGGGTGAAAGGGCATTCATTCATTCAGTCAGTCATATTTATTGAGCACTTACTGTGTGCAGAGCAAATTCAAGTGCAAGAGTGACCCAGAAGGGTGTGGGATTAAAGGAAATGAGAGCTGTCAGGGAAATGTGGAAAGAGACTTGTAAACTCCGAGTAAGCAGGGAATGTGTCCACCAACTCTGACGTATTGTACTCTCCCAAGCGCATAGTACAGTTCTCTGCACATAGTAAGTGCTCAATAAATACCATTGATGGTGACGATGATAAAGACCCCATCATCATCAACAGAATGATGCGTAGTCTAACGATCTTCATCATTCGTTAATGTGTTTTCTGCGTGCCAAGCACTGTATAAAGCACTGGGGTTGAAACAAGATAAGCAAATTGGACACAGTCCCTGTCCCGGTAGAAAGGAAATTCTCTTTCTTTAAACAATGGTTTCCAGGTCTTTTCCTGCACCGGGTGAACATTTAAGTGGTAAGCTCATTCATTCAATCGCATTTATTGAGCACTTACTGTGTGCACAGCACTGTACTAAGCATTTTTGTGAGCAGGGTGTGTGTCTGTCAACTCTGGAATATTATACTCTCCCAAGCACTTAGTAAAGTACTCTGCAGACAGTAAGCACTCAATAAATGTGGTTGATAGACTGACTGACTGATTGATGTTAGCTGATATCCCATTTGCTGAAACACCCTCCAGGAGATTGACGTTTATATTTAGCATTCTTCCCATTTTCTCCCTTGCCATAATCCCACACATGTTAACTGTTAAAACTTGTTTTGGTTACCACTGATGTCAAGAGCAGTACAAAAGAAAGGTATTTGAAAAAACAAAAATAGATTTTTCAAAACAGCTCTGACTGGCAATTACTGGACCGTTAGCTTGGAGACGGTGAGGGGTAAAATCGGAGACTGCGAAGGCTCCAGCAAATGACTGTCAATTCAGTAGGCTGTTAGAGGGAAGTGTGCTAAATTTGACTTTTGTGTCAGGTCCAGCCCTCGGAAATGTGGGATGCCTCCTGAAGTGCATCTGATGAACTCTCCAGTCCTCTAAACTCTACGTTCACTGTGGGTAGGGACCACATAATAACAATAATAATAATTATAAGTACTTGTTATGCACTCATTATGTGCCAAGTATTGTTCTAAGCATTAGGGTAGATACGAATTAATCAGGTTGGTTACAGTCCATGTCCCATATGGTGCTCACACTCTTAATGCCTCTTTTACAGGTGAGGTAGGTGAGGCCCACAAAGTTAAGTGACTTACCCAAGGTCTCACAGCGGAGGTAACTGAGAAATAGAGAAGTGATTTTCCCCATGTCACCCAGCTGACACGTGGCAGAACTAGGCTTAGGACCCAGGTTCTCTATATCCCAGACCCTTGCTCTGTCCATTAAGCCATGCTGCTTCTCATTCATGACGGTCACCCTTCCCAAGAAGAAAAACTCTCATCATTTGACTCCTAAAGCAATTAAATCCACCTACCAAGCCCAGACACCCCCCTCCGTTGAATTACAGCGCACATTACATCTCTCCAGGAGACATTATCTTTTAGGTCATGTCACTAGGGAATGAATATTCATAATCTGAACAAGAATTATCCCTTTGCAAATGTCCTCGCTCCTAGATGTCATTCTCATTAGGGTCATTTTAATGCATTTCCTGTGGGCAGTCAGTGAAATGGACAGCGCTCAGCACTTAGAACAGTGCTTGGCGCATGGTAAGCGCTTAACAAATATCATTATTATTATTAAATGGGGGCGTTCTCTAAAATGAGGGCTTGGGGACAACTGAAATGTCTTTGGATTCTCTGCATTAGCGGCTCTAACATCAGCGATCTCGATTTTTCCTCACACTATCCCTCTGAGAAATGGAAAACGGGCACAGAGAGGTCAAGTGATTTAGATTGTCGGGGGTTTGTGGAGGGGGAGATTTTGGCTCTGAAACAGAAAACCAGAACAACAAGCAGAGCTGAGCAAGAAGCAGAGAGAGAGAAAGAAAGAAAGAAAGAAAGAAAGAAAGAAAGAAAGAAAGGAAGAAAGAGAGAGAGAGAGAGAGAGAAAGAGAAAGAAAGAAAGAAAGAAAGAGAGAGAGAGAGAGAGAGAAAGAACGAAAGAAAGAAAGAAAGAGAGAGAGAGAAAGAAAGAAAGAAAGAAAGAAAGAAAGAAAAAGAAAGAAAGAAAGAAAGAAAGAAAAAGAAAGAAAGAGATGTCCTCAAAATACTTTCTATCACCTCCCTTCTCCCCCTCAACCCGCACTTCAAGTTCCTAGAATTTCAATAAACAACTCAGCAATGGGCTCCAACCCAGCTCCAGTGGACAGTGGCATCTGTCCTTTTGTCTGGATAATGAATCTGGTTACCATCAGAGAGTTCTGGATTTCTTTTAGTGTCGTTCCTCAGAGGGGTTTCAACTGTGTACTCAGCCTGACCCTATGTGTGTCAGAAATTAGTCACCCCGCTAAAAACAATAGCCAACGAAGAACTCTCGACATTTAAATAATCTCCAGTCTTCTGCTGGAGAAGCAGCGTGGCTCACTAATAATAATAGCTCCTTCCCTTCCCCACAGCACCTGTATATATGTATATATGTTTGTACATATTTATTACTCTATTTATTTATTTTACTTGTACATATCTATTCTATTTATTTTATTTTGTTAATATGTTTGGTTTTGTTCTCTGTCTCCCCCTTCTAGACTCTGAGCCCGCTGTTGGGTAGGGACCGTCTCTAGATGTTGCCAACTTGGATTTCCCAAGCGCTTAGTACAGTGGCTGTGCACATAGTAAGCGCTCAATAAATACAATTGATTGATTGATTGATTGATTGATTGGGAGCCCCTCGCGGGACGTGGTCTGGGCCCAATCCGAGTGGTTGGATCTACCTCAGTGTTTGGCACATAGTAACCACTTATACCCCAGGAGTATACAGTCTAATTGGTGGGGGAGACGAACACTAACATAAATTAACGTAACGGCAAATAACCAAACACAAAAAGTCCTGTCAGGGAGGGGGTTGGGGTGAATACATATAACTGATTAGGAGGTTTGGATTCAAGCACACAGGGGATGCAGAAGAAAGGAGTGGGGAGATGAGAGATTAGTCAGGGAAGGCTCCCTGGAGGAGTTTTGTTGTCTGTCTCCCCCTTCTAGAACGTGAGCCCACTGTTGGGTAGGGACTGTCTCTATATGTTGCCAGCTTGTACTTCCCAAGCGCTTCATACAGTGCTCTGCACACAGTAAGCGCTCAATAAATATGATTGATTGATTGATTGATTGATTGATAGGGTTGTGAAGATGGAGAGAGCAGCGGCCTGCCAGATATGACGGGGGAGGGATTTCCACGGGCTAGAGAAGACAGGAGCAAGGAGTTAATGACAAGAGAGAGAAGAGAGAGGCCCAGTGAGTAGGTTGGCATTAGAGAAGCCATGCCAGTATACACCTGTATATGTAGATACGTTTGTACATATTTATTACTCCATTCATTTATTTTACTGGTACATGCTTATTCTATTTATTTTATTTATTAGTACAGTGCTCTGCACACAGTAAGCCCTCAATAAATACGATTGAATGAGTTTTATTTGGTTTATATGTTTGTACGTATTTATTACTCTATTTTATTTGTACATATTCTATTTATTTTATTTTGTTAATATGT
This sequence comes from Tachyglossus aculeatus, assembly GCF_015852505.1. Lineage (NCBI taxonomy): Eukaryota > Metazoa > Chordata > Mammalia > Monotremata > Tachyglossidae > Tachyglossus > Tachyglossus aculeatus. Next base: position 29,287,107 of record NC_052100.1, read on the forward strand.
TTTGTTCTGTTGTCTGTCTCCCCCTTCTTGACTGTGAGCCCGCTGTTGGGCAGGGACCATCTCTATATGTTGCCAACTTGTACTTCCCAAGTGCTTAGTACAGTGTTCTGCACACAGTAAGCGCTCAATACATACGATTGAATGAATGAATGAATACCTGTATATACGTTTGTACGTATTTATTACTCTATTTATTTATTTATTTTACTTGTACATATACTATTTATTTTATTTTGTTAATATGTTTTGTTTTGTTGTCTGTCTCCCCCTTCTCGACTGTGAGCCCGCTGTTGGGTAGGGGACCGTCTCTATATGTTGCCAACTTGTACTTCCCAAGCGCTTAGTACAGTGCTCTGCACACAGTAAGCGCTCAATAAATACGATTGAATGAATGAATGAATGAATGAATGAATACCTGTATATATGTATATATGTTTGTACATATTTATTACTCTCTTTATTTTACTTGTACATGTTTATTCTATTTATTTTATTTGGTTTATATGTTTTGTTTTGTTGTCTGTCTCCCCCTTCTAGACTGTGAGTCCACTGTTGGGTAGGGACCATCTCTATATGTTGCCAACTTGTACTTCCCAAGCGCTTAGTACAGTGCTCTGCACACAGTAAGCACTCAATAGATATGATTGAATGAATGAATGAATACCTGTATATATGTTTGTATCTATTACTCTATTTATTTTACTTGTACATATTCTATTTATTTTATTTTGTTAATATGTTTTGTTTTGCTCTCTGTCTCCTCCTTCAAGACTGTGAGCCCGCTGTTGGGTAGGGACCGTCTCGATATGTTGCCAACTTGTACTTTCCAAGCCCTTAGTACAGTGCTCTGCACACAGTAAGCGCTCAATAAATACATTTGAATGAATGAAATGAATGAATACCTGTATATATGTATATACGTTTGTACAAATTTATGACTCTATTTATTTATTTATTTATTTTACTTGTACATCTTTATTCTATTTATTTTATTTGGTTTATATGTTTTGTTTTGTTGTCTCTCTCTCCCTTCTCGACTGTGCGCCCGCTGTTGTGTAGGGGTCGTTTCTATATGTTGCCAACTTGTACTTTCCAAGTGCTTAGTCCAGTGCTCTGCACACAGTAAGTGCTCAATAAATGCGATTGAATGAATGAATGAATACCTGTATATATGTATATATGTATGTATTTATTACTCTATTTATTTTACTTGTACAATTGAATGAATGTTGGTATCAGAAAGCCAGGTAGCAGTGGGAGAGAGACAAGGCTAAGTAGCAGTGTGGGGGAAGAGAGCAGAGTGATTGAGTAAATTCCATTATTATCTAGGCAATGTCACCACCACGTGAACAAAAGCCAAACACAACCGATGAAAGTCCTTGCTTTTTCCGTGCACCAGTATTCCCAGCAGGGGAGAGAGAAATCGCAGAAACTAATCACATTCACATCACACTGCCCTCCACCAAATGCGATGTTTCGTCCTCGATGAAAAAGCAAACGGGCTCTAAAACAGCCAGGAGGGCAATTTGGCTCAGACAAATGGCTCAGGGAGGCTTCCCCGCTCTTCACTCTGGCCAATCTTGGGCCTTCCTAGCTGAACATAAGGCCTTCGGTTTATTTTTTTTATGGTATTTGTTAATGATGGTATTTGTTAAGCATTTACTATGTGCCATGCACTGTTCTAAGCACTGAGGTAGAAACAAAGTAATCAGGTTGTCCCAAGTGGGGCTCACAGTCTTCATCCTTATTTTACAAATGAGGTAACTGAGGCACAGAGAATAATAATAATAATAATAATGGCATTTGTTAAGCACTTATTATGTGCAGAACACTGTTCTAAGCACTGGAGGGGATACAAGGTGATCAGGTTGTCCCACGTGGGGCTCCCAGTCTTCATCCCCATTTTACAGATGAGGTAACTGAGGCAGAGAGAAGGTAATAATAATGATAATGGTATTTGTTAAGCACTTACTATGTGCAGAGCACTGTTCTAAGCGCTGGGGGGGATACAAGGTGATCAAGTTGTCCCACGTGGGGCTCACAGTCTTCATCCCCATTTTATAGATGAGGTAACTGAGGCAGAGAGAAGTTAATAATAACAATAATGATGGCATTTGTTAAGTGCTTACTATGTGCAAAACACTGTTCTAAGCGCTGGGGGGGATACAAGGTGATCAAGTTGTCCCACGTGGGGCTCACAGTCTTCATCCACATTTTACAGATGAGGTAACTGAGGCAGAGAGAAGTTAATAATAATAATGATAATGGCATTTGTTAAGCGCTTACTATGTGCAGAACACTGTTCTAAGCACTGGCCGGGGGGATACAAGGTGATCAAGTTGTCCCACGTGGGGCTCACAGTCTTCATCCCCATTTTACAGATGAGATAACTGAGGCAGAGAGTAGTTAAGTGACTTGCCCAAAGTCAAACAGCAGACAAATAGCAGAGTAAACGCTTAATAAATACCACAGTTATTATTATCATTATTATTACTCCTTTTTGCCCTGTTTATGACAGAGAGCAAACCCTCTCTGGATCTCAGAAACATGTGTGCCTCCCTCTCTCCAGGACACATGGGAAATCAATGACCCGAATGAAAAATAGAAAAATTGAAACCTTCTTCAATTTGATAATTGGATATTGAAAGAAAATTGGTTTTGACCTGGTCAAGTATCAGGGTTCCCATTTCAATTATTTCTTCTTCAATTTGTACTCTATCCTTCCTTTCTTCCTCCTCTCCTGCCTTGTCATTATCATCCAGGTTCTTGCCCTCCTCCTCCACCTCCTCTTCCCCCAAGCGCTTAGTCCAACTTGTACTTCCCAAGCGCTTAGTACAGTCCTCTGCACACAGTAAGCGCTCAATAAATATGATTGATTGAATGAATGAATAGTACAGTACTCTGCACAATAAGCGCTCAATAAATATGATTGAATGAATGAATGAATTGTACAGTACTCTGCACACAGTAAGCGCTCAATTAATACAGTTGAATGGATTAATGAATGAAAGAATGAATTTTCTACTTCAGTTTCATCTCCACGCTTAGAACAGTGCTTTGTACTCTGCCCTTCCTTTCTTCCTCCTCTCCTGCCTCATCATTATCATCCAGGTTCTTGCCCTCCTCCTCCTCCTCCTCTTCCTCCAAGCGCTTTAGTCCAACTTGTACTTCCCAAGCGCTTAATACAGTTCTCTGCACACAGTAAGTGCTTAATAAATATGATTGAATGAATAGTACAGTACTCTGCACACAGTAAGCGCTCAATAAATACAGTTGAATGGATTAATGAATGAAAGAATGAATTTTCTACTTCAGTTTCATCTCCGCGCTTAGAACAGTGCTCAGCGCTTAGAACAGTGCTTTGCACATAATAAGCACTTAATAAATGCTTTTATTATTATTATTATTATCACCATCATAATGTTGTCCATATCTAAGATCTTTAGTGGCCACCCTCCCTTTCATCACTGGATTTGCCCTCGGGTTTTCCCCGTCTTCTCATCAAGGAACATCTCTTCCTTCATCAGCAGGGACTTGGCATTTAGCACTAGACTAGTCACTCTGGACTCAGTGTATAGTGTTGGTCTAGGCTCAGCACTGTATTAAGCGCTTAGCACTGTACTGGACTCCTAGCTTTTAGGATTTAGCATGACACTAGGGAAGCAGTGTGGCCTGAGAACCAGAGGCTGGAAACCCTGATCTGCCACTTGGCCTGATATGGGAAGTCACTTCACTGCTTGGCAAATAGTCAGCGCTTCACAAATACTAACATTATTATTATTATTCTCTGTGTCTCAGTTCCCTCTTCTCCCTCCGTATACCCCATGTGGGTCAGGGACTGTATCTGCCCTAATTAATGTGTATTTACACCAGTGCTTAGAACAGTGTGTGACACATAATAAGCGGGGTGTCTAGCACTGTACACCTTTTAGACTGTGAGCCCACTGTTGGGTAGGGACTGTCTCTAACTTGTACTTCCCAAGCGCTTAGTACAGTGCTGTGCACAAAATAAGCGCTCAATAAATACGATTGATTGATTGATTGTACATGAGATTTAGCACTGTACTGGCTGCTAGTCTCATCTCTTCCCCTACATCTATTCTTCTCTAAGCTGAGTTTAGAAACTGTCTTGGCTTCTCCACCTTTTCTTTTCTGGCAGAGTTCCCTCTTGAAGTGGATCCAGTCCATTTCAGTTAGTCTCCAATAATAACAATAATAATAAGTATTATTATTATTATTATTATTCTCCCTCCTAGTTAGATTGTGAGCCCCATGTGGAACAGGGACAGTGTCCAACCTGATTATCTTGTATCTACTCCAGTGGTTAGGGCAGTGGTTGCCCTATAATAATAATAATGAGAGCATTTATTAAGCACTTACTATGTGCAAAGCTGTTCTAAACGCTGGGGAGGTTACAAGGTGATCAGGATGTCGCACGGAGGGGTGGGGGGCTCACAGTCTTAATCCCCATTTTACAGATGAGGTAACTGAGGCACAGGGAAGTTAAGTGACTTGCCCAAAGTCACACAGCTGACAAGTGGCAGGGCCAGGATTTGAACCCATGACCTCTGACTCCAAAGCCCGGGCTCTTTCCATTGAGCCAGCACTTAACAAGTAACATAAGCATTTAGCAAGTACCATTATGCATGTATGTGTGTGTATATATATATATATTTACAGTATTTGTAAAGTGCTATGTGTCAAGCACTATTCTAACATAAGCATTTAGCAAGTACCATTATGTATGTATATAGATATATATATAATATTATAATATTATGTAATATATATATATATTTACAGTATTTGTAAAGTGCTGTGTCAGATACAAATTTACCAGGTTGGACACAGTCCCTATCCTATATGGAGCTCGCAGTCTAAATTGGGGGGGAGGGAGGAAGATTTAATCCCCATTTTACAGGTGTGGTAACTGAGGCACAGAGACGGCAAGTGACCAGTCCAACTTCACACAGCAAGCAATGGGCAGAACTGGGATTAAAACTCAAATCCTCCGACTCTCAGACCCGTTTTCTTCCCACTAGGTCATGTTGCTTCTTATTAGGGCAGGCTGCTTCGTTTATAGATACATGGCACTTGTTAAGCACTTGCTGTATACCAAGCACTTTATCCCCTGTGGGACAACCTGATCACCTTGTAACCTCCCCAGCGCTTAGAACAGTGCTTTGCACATAGTAAGCGCTTAATAAATGCCATTATTATTATTATTATTATTATTATTATTACTAAGCACCAGGGTAATAACAAAGTAATCAGGTTGGACACAGCCCCTGTCCCATATGGATTCAATCTAAGGAGGAGGAAGAACAGGAATTGTTCCATCCTTCGCCCGTAAAATCGGTCAAGGCTGGGGAAAGAATTTTCAAACATAGTCAAGCCCATAATCTATCCAATTTACAAAGCTAGAATTGGACCCAAATTAATAGAAATAATGGTAATTATTAAGCACTAAGTGTCAAGAACGGTGCTGAGCATTAGGCTAGATCTACGCTGAGTAGATCAGACGTGGTCTCCGTCTCAGAGGGGCTCACCGGCTAAGAGATGGGGGAGAACAGGTATCTTATCCCCATTTTACAGGTGCGGAATCTAAGGCCCAGAGAGCTCACGAATCCTGCCGCGAAGGTCGCCCAGCAGGCCAGCGGCAGAGCCGGGAACGTCGAAGCCGCACACTCTCCAGGATCCCAACACTAATATGAGACATAAATTATTCTAAACTGAATATCGGTTTAACTGTCGGTCACAAAAACTGCAATTTCATATTCTGAGTAGTGCGAGTTAATTCTATCAGGAGCCCGTATTGATTTACATTTCACATTTAATTTTCTCAGCCACCGTCAAATGGAATGGACGCTGATACCGATATCGATCCCCCCAGCAGAGGGAAATTAACAGAACATTGGCCAATTTTGACCTTTGCTTAATGAGTCTTATCTATATCAAAAGTTCCTTCAGGCCTGTCATGGAATCCCAGAGCTCCGAGGGAGGCCGGGGCCCTTTCCAAAGCATCAAACTTCCAGGGAGACATAGAAATCCAAAGCAAGGAGTGGGAATTCTTTCCACCTCGAGAAGCAGTGTAGCCTAGCGGAAAGATCACGGGCCCACGGCTCATAGGACCTGACTTCTATTTTCGGCTCCCCCCACTTGTTTGCTGTGTGATCTTGGGCAAGTCACTTCACTTCTCTGGGCCTCAGTTAAGTCATCTGTAAAATGGAGGTTAGGACAGTGAGCCTCACTTGGAACAGGGACTGATTATCTTGACTCTACCCTGGAGCTTAGTACAGTGCTTGGCACATAGTAAGTGCTTAACAAATACCCTAAAAACCCAACAAAAAGGTAACAGACGAGTGTTTACGCTTCCTTGAAGACTCATTTTCTTATGTTTTAGGGAAAATTTTGAGGCCCAAATAGGTTGTAAAATTTGCAGTCCACGGGAGTGGGGAATATTCATTCATTCATTCAGTCGTATTTATTGGGTGCTTACTGTGTGCACTGTACTAAGCGCTCGGGAAGTACAAGTTGGCAACATATAGAGACGGCCCCTACCCAACAACGGGCTCACAGTCTAGAAGGGGGAGACAGACAACAAAACACGTGGACAGGTGTCAAGTCGTCAGAACAAATAGAATTAAAGCTAAATGCACACCATTAACAAAATAAATAGAATAGTAAATATGTATGAGTAAAATAAATAGAGTAATAAATCTGTACAAACATATATACGGGGGCTGTGGGGAGGGGAAGGAGGTAGGGTGGGGGGGATGGGGAGGAGGAGAAGAAAAAGGGGGCTCAGTCTGGGAAGGCTTCTTGGAGGAGGTGAGCGCTCAGTAGTCCGGGGGTCGTGTAACTAGTATGTAATATGTAAGATTTGCCTTAATCATAATCACTGGGCATCTACTGTATATACAGCACTGACCTAAGTGCTAGAAGGGGTACAACATAATTAATACACGGAGCAGTGCATTCCTGCCCCCAAGGAGCTTGCAATCTGGTGGAGGAGACAGATACTAAAATATACTACGGAGGGTGAAGTAAAAAGTAAATCCACATGTACATACGCAAATGCTTCAATTTAGGGTGGAAGCAAGGAGGAGAATGCCAAAGTGTTTAGGTGACTTGCCCAGGGTCACTCTTCCGAAAAGTTAGTGGAGCTGCAGGAACTTTGGCCTCTACCACTGAGGTGTTCGGTCCTTATCAATCAATCAATCAATCGTATTTATTGAGCGCTTACTATGTGCAGAGCACTGTACTAAGCACTTGGGAAGTACAAATTGGCATCACATAGAGACAGTCCCTACCCAACAGTGGGCTCACAGTCTAAAAGTCTTATACAGCTAGAGAGTGGATGTACTTTGGTATTAATAATAATAATAATAATGTCATTTATTAAGAGCTTACTATGTGCAAAGCACTGTTCTAAGTGCTGTTAGGAGGCAGAATTTCATCTTTGGTTTTAGCTAGAGAGTGGACGTACTTTGGTGCTAATAATAATAATAATAATAATGGCATTTATTAAGAACTTACTATGTGAAAAGCACTGTTCTAAGCACTGTTAGGAGGCAGAATTTCATCTTTGGTTTTAGAGATTGGGTAGTGTCAGGCCTGAGTTTAGCAGCAAAGAGAGGGGAAAGAGTGTTTACGCTTCTCTGAGGACTCATTTTCTTATGTTTTAGGGAAAATTTTGAGGCCCGAATGGGTTGCAAAATTTGCAGTCCACAGGAGTGGGAAATATTCATTCATTCATTCAATCGTATGGGAAATGCTGGTGAATGGGAAATGCGCAGCCCACTTTGATCCAACGGAGAGAACATGAACGGCTTACTCCCAACTTGGCTGGATTTCTTAATAAAGCCAAGAGGAAAAGGAGCATGCGGCCTTCGAATAAGTGGCCAAGTCATTTAATATCATTTACTGATCCAACGGTTCACACTCCGTTAGCTGAGTTTCTCGTCATCTGCTCCAGGGCAGCTGCTTCCTGTAAAAACACTTTTTTTTTTTTAAAGTTTATTCCACCAGATGTCCCAGCCTGTGATACTTGTTGGTAAGACTACAGGTCACCAAGAGTTCAGGGTGACTCACTAATTATCTTTCTTGGGTGGGGAAGGGAGCTTTAAAGAGACTCTTTTTGTTTTCGGAGAGTGCCATGCCTTCTTTCTTTTTTTTTTTCATGACATGTGCTAAGCACTTACTATGTCCCAGCCACTGTACTAAGTGCTGGGGTAGATGTGAGCTAATCAGGTTGGACGCAGTCCTTGTCCCACATGTGGATACAGTCCCCATTTTACAGATGAGGTCACTGAGGCCAAGGGAAGTTTAGTGGGGGATTAGAACCCAGGTCTTCCTGGCTCCCAGAAATGTGCTCTATCCACTAGGAAGTGCTGCGCACTTGTTTCTTCCCAAAGAATATAATAATAATAATAATAATGGCACTCATTAATTGTTTACCATGTTCCAAGCACTGTTCTAAGTGCTGGGGTGGCTGCAAGTTAATCAGGTCGGACAGTCCCTGTCCCACATGGGGCTCCCACTCTTAATCCCCATTTTACAGATGAGGGAACTGAAGCCCGGAGAGGTGAAGTGACTCACCCAAGGTCACACGGCAGACAAGTGGCTGAGCCGGGATTAGAACCCAGGTCCTTCTGACTCACAGGCCCGGGCTCTAACCATTAGGCCACGTTGCTTACAGCTCTGACTGTAGATGGGTCAGTGTTTTTCATCCTCTTGGTCGGCAACAACATTCCCCATTCCTCTAGACTGAGAGCTCCCTGTGGGCCGGCAGGGAATGCCTTTACCAACTCCGTTTTAGCAGGCATGGGAAGAGAGTTGAGAAACTGGCTTGAGGAAGTATATACATATTTGTAACTCTATTTATTTATTTATTTATTTTACTTGTACATATCTATTCTATTTATTTTATTTTGTTAGTATGGTTTTGTTCTCTGTCTCCCCCTTTTAGACTGTGAGCCCACTGTTGGGTAGGGACCGTCTCTATATGTTGCCAACTTGTACTTCCCAAGCGCTTAGTACAGTGCTCTGCACACAGTAAGCGCTCAATAAATACGATTGATGATGATGATGAGGAGGAAAGCATCTCTCCATTTTACTGCAGGAGAATTGGAAACATGGGGTTCTCTGGACCTCCCTACCTCACACGCAATCCAGGCCAGAGATGGGAAAGAGGAGTTGGATGAAGCCACGGGTGAATGTTACAAAATGAATTAATAGAGGGAAAGTCAGGGATGGAGAGGGGAGAGTCAAGGATGTTGGATAACAGTAATAATAATAATAATGACATTTGTTAAGCGCTTACTATGTGCAAAGCACTGTTCTAAGTGCTGGGGGGATACAAGGTGATCAGGTTGTCCTTTGTGGGGCTCACAGTCTTAATCCCAATTTTAATAATAATAATAACAATGGCATTTATTAAGTGCTTACTATGTGCAAAGTACTGTTCTAAGCACTGGGAGCACTGTTCTAAGCGTTGGGAATAATAATGATGCGCTTACTTTGTACAAAGCACTGTTCTAAGTGCTGGGGGGGATACAAGGTGATCAGGTTGTCCCTCGTGGGGTTTATAGTCTTAATCCCCATTTTATAGATGAGGGAACTGAGGCCCAGAGAAGTGAAGTGACTTGCCCAGAGTCACACAGCTGACAAGTGTCAGAGCCGGCTCCCAATCCCGGGCTCTTTCCACTGAGCCACGCTGCTTCTCTGTGTTCTGTGCTGGGGCATTTGGGAGAGAACCAGGGGTGTTGGACGGTGTGGGATGGGGCGGTCGGGGAGAATCAGGGATGAAGAGGAGGGAGTAGGGGTGTTTCATGGTCCATGCTGGGTCACTGGAGAAGAGTCAGGGATAAATGAAAGAGAGGCAGGAGTAAAAAGAGGAGAGTCAGGGGTGTTAGATGGTCTTTTCTGGGTCACTGGGGGAGAGTGAGCCCACTGTTGGGCAGGGACTTTCTCTATATGTTGCCAATTTGTACTTCCCAAGCGCTTAGTACAGTGCTCTGCACACAGTAAGCGCTCAATAAATACAATTGATGAAGATTGGACGGTCCCTGCTGGCTCACTAGAGGAGAGTCAGGGATGAGGTGGAGAAGCTGCTGTGGCTCAGTGGAAAGAGCCAGGGCTTTGGAGTCAGAGGTCAAGGGTTCAAATCCCAGCTCTGCCAACTGTCAGCTGGGTGACTTTGGGGCAAGTCACTTCACTTCTCTGTGCCTCAGTTCCCTCATCTGTAAAATGGGGATTAAAATGGTGAGCCCCCCCGTGGGACAACCTGATCACCTTGTAACCTCCCCAGCGCTTAGAACAGTGTTTTGCACATAGTAAGCGCTTAACAAATACCAACATTATTATTATTATGAGGTACACGTGGCTCTTTGGCAGAAGAAAATGTACACGACAGTCCATGAAATGTTCAGACCCTGAAAGGCAAGTATTGGTGGATCTTAGCATAGCTGGGGCATTTATCCTCTCTAACATGGAGCTAACGTGGATGGGATAATCTTCCAGATCTCCCCTCAACCTGTAAGGACAGAACTCACACATACGTACACACACACACACACACACACACACATGCATGCACACATTTACTAACACACCTGCACACACTCACACCTTTCCAGACACACACGCAAACACACATTCCAAGAAGCACACATACATTGCCAGATAGGAAAACCCATTCCCAGCCAGGGACAGATATTCAGAGATATTTAGAGAAGCAGCGTGGCTCAGTGGAAAGAGCTTGGGCTTTGGAGTCAGAGGTCATGGATTCAAATCCCAGCTCCACCAGTTGTCAGCTGTGTGACTTTGGGCAAGTCACTTCACTTCTCTGGGCCTCAGTTACCTCATCTGTAAAATGGGGATTAAGATTGTGAGTCCCCAGTGGGACAACCTGATCACGTTGTAACCTCCCCAGCGCTTAGAACAGTGCAAAGCACATAGTAAGCGCTTAATAAATGCCATAAAAAAGATGCATATGCACACACTTGCATAAACACGCATCCAGACACACGATCCCACCTACCCATTCACGGATGCACACACTGGCACACGTATACACACAAAAAAGGGGCCGGAACAGCTGCCCACCCTGGCACTTTCTGTTGTTTCCGGCTTCACTGGCCTCGCGCTGCCCTGGTTCATTTGTCGGTTGTGATCTAGGAAGGGGGAAAACAAAATCCTCCTCATCCTCTCTTTATCAGCGGGGGTCTGAGCCCAGGCAGATGCCTGTGGGATTAAATCGAGTGACAAAAGAGGGGAGCCCAGGAGGGAGGAGCTGGAGGCGGGATGCGGGATCCGGGCCAGGCCTGGAATCGCGGCCGGGAGCAGGGAGCAGGTGTCTCAGAGGCCTGGCCAGTTGGGGCCACCAGCCTTGCCCAGCTCTGGACCCGCCCCAAGATTTCTCTTTTCAGGCGCCCGCAGGCGCCAGGAACACAAAGCCTTGCCAGCCACCCCCTGCTCGGCCTGGCAACGGCAAGTCCGCCGGCTGCCGGGGAAACCGAGCCGCCCGGCCGCCTGCTGCCTCGGGTCGGTGGGAAGCAGTGTGGGGGGGATGCCCTCCCCCTTTTCAGAAGGGCAGCAATGCCACCCCTTCATCCAGTCCCCCACTCCCCAATCCCCTACCCCAGGTGGGGTGTGAGGTGAGACAGTGGAGTTGCGGAGGGAGGAAACGAGAGGACAGGCCCGAGCGCCACGATCCCTGTGTCCTGCTGCCAAAGTGTTCATTTGTTTCTTGGTTGGACGTGGCTGGGCGTGTTTTCCTCCGGGCGGCAGAGGAGCAGGTGGAAGAGAGAGGGGTGAGTGTTAGGATCTCCCAAAAAACCACTAAGTTCCCCGTGGGCCAGACCCAGGGAGGACGGAAGAGGAAAAAGGGTAGCAAAGACCATGACAAACGCAAGGACAGGCAGAGGGGGCCACTCCATGCCTGCAGTCACCCTGTCGTTCCCCACAACTAAGAGGACCTGTCCCGTACTGTCCCTGATGCCGGTGTTACCCCTTGATGGAGATGGCCTGTTTAAGACACCCACTGATCTCCCAGTGGCCCAACAGTTGCCAATCGGGCCAGGAGAGGGGTGGTCAGGCCTGATTTCCAGTCCAAACCCTGCCCCAGTGATGTGACTCCGTGTTCTCAATTATAACGCTAAATGTAGACTCCGTCCGGCACTCAGCATACCGTGGCCAAAATGAGCTGATCAGATGGGATGCAGTCCCTGAATCCCATGGAGCTCACACTCTAAGGGGGAGGGAGAGCACATATTGCATCCCCATTCTGTAGAGGAGGAAACAGAGGCCCTGAGAAACTAAGTGAATTGCTCGAGATTACAAGCGGCAGGCAAGCGGCAGAGCCGGGAACAGAACCCGAATCTCTTTCATTCATTCATTCATTCATTCAATCGTATTTATTGAGCAATTACTGTGTGCAGAGCACTGTACTAAGCGCTTGAGAAGTCCAAGTTGGCAACATATAAAGACGGTCCCTACCCAACAACGGGCTCACAGTCTAGAAGGGGGAGACAGTCTAATGGACACTCCGCTTGGCTCCGCTGCTTTCTGATGTTCTACTTGCCAAGAGGATGCTGGATTATGGAAGTCCGGGATGCAGGGGGAAAAAGCAAGCACTAGGGCCTTTGTCCCAAAAGAAGAGAGTACAGAATGTTTTTTCCCTTGAAGGAAAGCTAGAAAATGAGCTCCTCAAGCAGGAGAAGTGAAATGTACCCTTGCAGCAGCAGAAAGAAAAATATGTCTTAATAAATAATTGGCTTGTCAGCTAGAGGAGGAAAGGAAGTTAGGTGTATGGGGAAAGGGGAATTGGTGATATGCGATGTGCTAGAGTAGAAAAGAAAATTGTAAAGCTCGTAGCTCATCATATGCTGCATGACCACACTGATAGATCATCAAAATATTACAAGGCCTTTGGACAAACACCGAGTTTTATTGTGTATTTTACAAGGCCTCGAGGCTCTGGAGCACAAAATTATTCATTACAGCTCCCAAAATACTGAATGACTGTAACCTCACAATGGACCTTAATGGGGGCTTCATAAATACTGTGATAATTATCATTATGATTATTATGATTATTATCTCACCCAGATCATTAAGAACATTTTCTTTGATATTTTGATAGACATAGAACTCATAAAACCCGCTACTATTGGCTATGAAAATACCCAGAAAAGAAAAGTCCTTTCCCAAGAAGGAAGACGAATGAGGAGAAACGGGACTCGTGTATTTGAGGGCTCTGGAGGAGATGGTTTGAAAGCTGGGCCGGGAGGTTGTCCTTTTTTTAATCCTCCGTTTAATGGGACTGGGCTGAGGAATTCTACACGGAGTGCCAATGTAACAGGTGGAGTCGAGCCTCCCTCCATCTTGGGAAACAGTCACTTTACAAGACCACGGGACAGAACATCGAAGGCAATAATTTGTCTATTTATTTATTTATTTATTTTACTTGTACATATCTACTCTATTTTATTTTGTTAGTATGTTTGGTTTTGTTCTCTGTCTCCCCCTTTTAGACTGTGAGCCCACTGTTGGGTAGGGACTGTCTCTATATGTTGCCAATTTGTACTTCCCAAGCGCTTAGTACAGTGCTTTGCACATAGTAAGCGCTCTGTAAATACGATTGATTGATTGATTGATTGATTGATAAGACCATTAGCGGTGCTAATCTTGGACCCGTTCCACAGTCTAAACAGCCCAGGATTCTGTCTCCAACAGGATCACCAGGACGTTTGGAGAAACAGTGGCTTGCTGCCCTCCTGGATACCCACCCCCTGACTCTCCCCACTCCATCCCCTTCTCCATCCTTGGAGAAGCAGCTTGGCTCGGTGGAAAGAGCCCGGGCTTTGGAGTCAGAGGCCATGGTTTCAAATCCCGGCTCCACCAACTGTCAGCTGTATGACTTTGGGCAAGTCACTTCACTTCTCTGTGCCTCAGTTACCTCACCTGTAATATGGGGATTAAAACTGTGAGCCCTCCGTGGGTTGACCTGATCACCTTGTAACCTCCCCGGCGCTTAGAACAGTGCTTTATTTATTTCATATTTATTCTTATTTATTTTATTTTGTTAATATGTTTTGTTTTGTTGTCTGTCTCCCCCTTCTGGACTGTGAGCCTGCTGTTGGGTAGGGACCATCTCTATATGTTGCCAACTTGGACTTCCCAAGCGCTTAGTACAGTGCTCTGCACACAGTAAGCGCTCAATAAATATGACTGACTGAATGAATGAATGAATGCTTTGCACATAGTAAGAGCTTAGCAAATATCATCATCATCATCATCATTACTATTATTATTATTATCATCCCTGACTCTCCCCCAGTGACCCAGCACCATGATAGGTGTTAATAGTGATAAGTCAATCAATCAATCATACTTATTGAGTGCTCACCACGCTCAGAGCACTGTAGTAAGCACTTGGGAGAGTACAGTGCAACAGCGTGGGTGGCCACATTTCCTCTTCAAGAATGTAAGCTCACTGTGGACAGGGAGTGTGTCTGTTTATTGTTATATTATACTCTCCCAAGTGCTTAGTACAGTGCTCTGCACACAGTAAGTGCTCAGTAGATACGATTGAATGAGTGAATGTCCAAAATGAGTGTAGTCTAGAGATGAGCATACAGTCTAGAGTAAGAGAAGCAGCATCCTTAGTGGAAAAAGCACGAGCCTGGGAGTAAAAAGAACCTGGATTCTACTCCAGGATCTATCACTTATAATAATAATAATAATAATAATAATAATGGCATTTATTAAGTACTTACTAGGTGCAAAGCACTGTTCTAAGCACTGGGGAGGTTACACAGTGATCAGGTTGTCCCATGGGGGGCTCACAGTCTTAATCTGCATTTTACAGATGAGGGAACTGAGGCACAGAGAAGTTAAGTGACTTGCCCAAAGTCACACAGCAGACAATTGACAGAGCCGGGTCACTTAATAATAATAATAATAATAATGGCATTTATTAAGCACTTACTATGTGCAAAGCACTGTTCTAAGCTCTGGGGAGGTTACGAGGTGATCAGGTTGTCCCACGGGGGGCTCACGGTCTTCATCTCCATTTTACAGATGAGGGAACTGAGGCCCAGAGAAGTGAAGTGACTTGCCCAAAGTCAAACAGCCGACCACTGGTGGAGCCGGGATTTGAACCCATGACCCCTAACTCCAAAGCCCGGGCTCTTTTCCACTGAGCCACGCTGCTTCTCTGAGCCACTTGTCCTCCGGGTGAACTTGGGCAAGTCACTTAACTTCTCTGTGCCTCAGTTCCCTCATCTGTAAAATGGGGATTAAAACTGTGAGCCCCACGGGGGACGACCTGATTACCTTCCATCTACCCCAGCGCTTAGACTAGTGGTCTGTTCTAAATAGTAAGCGCTTAACAAATGCCATCATCATCATCATCATCTAGCGTGATTAAGTAAGTGATGATGGGGATGAGGAAGAGAGGGGAGATGAGGATGATGGAAAGGTGGAGAGGAATTACGGTCAGTGGCATGGGCATCTGCTAACTCGCATGTGCAGATGCAATTGGATTATAAACCGTCTCTCGATGTCATCTGTGCCCTAGTGCCGCCTGTCTCTGAGAGCAGCTGGCCATCGTTGCCCAAATATTTAATACATTTGATAAATGAGTTTATTTAATGGAGCAATCAGAGGGCGGCGATTGGTAAAACACCTGCTTTTCTGACCCCCAGCCCACCGCAGCCAAGAACATCACTCATCCATAGACACAGGAACAGGGCTAATAGTTAACTTTCGGGCCGTATCTCCCACCTCCCATCCAACATTTCCTGAGCAGGGAAAGGAGAGGGACTCACCCCCAAACCACCACCCCATCTGATCTTTTATTCCCTGGCATAGAGTCACAAAAGAAATCATAGAAACCCGTGGTCTATGAGTCAGAGCCCACTGTTGGGTAGGGACTGTCTCTATATGTTGCCAACTTGTACTTCCCAAGTGCTTAGTACAGTGCTCTGCACACAGTAAGCACTCAATAAATACGATTGATTGATTGATTGATTGGTCTGGGAGTTGGAAGGACCTGGGTTCTAATCCCAGCCCTGCCATTTCTCTGCTGTGTGACCTCTGGCAAATCACTTCACTTCTCTGTGCTTCAGTTCCCTCATCTGTAAAATGGAGATTAAGACTGTGAGTCCTGCGTGGGACAGGGACTTTGTCCAACTTTATCTGCTTGTGTCTACCCCAGCGCTTAGAACAGTGCTTGGCACACAGTAAGCGCTTAACAAATACCACAATTATTACTATTATTTTTATTAAGGACGATGGACAAACCTTAAACTTGGGGACCCAGAATCTGCATGAAGAAATTGGTTCTGGGGCTGGTGGTTTCTGAACTCCAATTCTCTCCCGCTGACTGTCATGCGCGTGTGTGTCTGTGTACCCGTGTAGTAATAACAATTCATTCATTCAATCGTATTTATTGAGTGCTTACTGTGTGCAGAGCACAGTACTAAGCGCTTGCAATGTGTGCATCTGTGTACCCATATAGTAATAATAACCGTGTGTCTGTGTTCATGCCCCTGAGTGTTTGTGGGTTATGTGCAAGCGGGTAGAAGGAGAAGGGGAAAAGGGGAGAGGTAATACGTTTTATGGAATTTTATAACAAGTGAAACTTGACTAGCCGGTTTTGTTGTTGTTTTTTTCCCGAGCTATAAGGTCTAAACTTAAAAGGCGCATTAGAGGATCTGAAGTTTAAAAACAGAAAAGCCTGGTAACCGATTATATATGTATATATGTATATATGTTTGTACGTATTTGTTACTCTATTTGTACATATTTATTCTATTTATTTTATTTTGTTAATATGTTTTGTTTTGTTCTCTGTCTCCCCCTTCTAGACTGTGAGCCCACTGTTGGGTAGGGACCGTCTCTATATGTTGCCAACTTGGACTTCCCAAGTGCTTAGTACAGTGCTCTGCACACAGTAAGCGCTCAATAAATACGATTGAATGAATGAATGAATGATTAGCCTATAAAGTGGCTTCTAAGGTGGTGTAGACAGTGGACTGAGTTGAGCAATAAACCATGCCGAGTACATTATATGTCCTGTTCTGATTTGATGGTCCTGAGAAGTTCACCCCCTTTCCTCCCCGGCGGTGTGATTGCTTGAGATAAATACCGCTGATTGTTTGCTTGTCTGATTGACAGGGATCGCGTCTACCAACTCTATTATATCATACTTCCCCAAGCGATTGGTCCGGGGCTCCCCACTCAGTAAGCGTTCAATAAATGTTCGTACGCATTTATTACTCTATTTATTTAATTTGTACATATTTATTCTATTTATTTTATCTTGTTAATATGTTTTGTTTTGTTCTCTGTCTCCCCCTTTCAATATGTCTGTACGTGTTTATTACTCTATTTATTTTATTTATACATATTTATTCTATTTATTGTATTTTGTTAATATGTTTTGTTTTGTTCTCTGTCTCCCCCATCTAGACTGTGAACCCGCTGTTGGGTAGGGACCGTCTCTATATGTTGCCAACTTGGACTTCCCAAGCTCTTAGTACAGTGCTCTGCACACAGTAAGCACTCAATAAATACGATTGACTGAATGAATAAATAAATACGATCTATTGACTGATTAAGCGTCCTAACAGGAGGACGGGATGCAGGCTAGCGTCCCGGGATAAGACCATTCGAAGCGGATACCAGCTCGTTCAAACGAGTGTGACGTTTGAAATCAACTCCCATTCCCGGGCCAATAGATGCCTTATTATTCTTTAATGAAAATATTGGCTGAAGTGTAAGCAGTTCATTCAAAGTCCATCTCGCCCGGTTGGCTGCATTTTGAATTAATGAGTTTTTCCTGCGTTTACTACATTATTGCTCTGGAGGGCTGGATGGCTCTCGGCTAGCCTCGGGGCATTCTTATGCCATCTGAGAGGGCCCTTTTACCCTGAGCAAAGTTTGCTCCTCGGAGGAGTCTGTTGGTCTGGTTTTGCTCTCCAGCTTAAAGAAAACTACGTGATCTCAAATCCCTTCCCGTCACAACTCAGCCCAAGAATCCAAGAACTGCTATTTTGGAGTGGGTTTCCCCAGTAAAAGCACCCAGGACGGTTAGAGGAATGACTTTGTTTCTTTCTTTTTTTGTTTGTTTTTGTCATTTCTGGTATCCGTTAAGCACTGTTGTATTTATTGAGCGCTTACTTTTAGAGTGGGTTTCCCCAGTAAGAACACCCAGGATGGTTAGAGGAATGATTTTGTTTCTTTTTTTGTTTGTTTTTGTTGTTTCTGGTATCCGTTAAGCACTGTTGTATTTATTGAGAGCTTACTGTGGGCGGAGCACCGTACTAAGTGCTTGGGAGAGTACAATATAACAATAAACGGACATATTCCCTGCCCATAACGAGCTTACAGTCTAGAGGGGGAAGACGGATGTTAATATAAATGAATCCCCACCATCCCTGAGGGAAGACCACATTCCCCATTCCCAGTCTGGAACCAAGAGCAGTGTGGACTCCCCATTTTCTAGGAAGGCCCCGGAGTGAGGAGAGACAGCGGGGCCGGCAGGCAGACGTGATGGATTGAAGTGAGGCCGGAGAGGTATAAAGGTCGGATTCAATTAGGGGGAAAGAAAATCATTTTTCTTTTCTTTTTCTCTCGGTGAGATTCTTCGCATGGCTGTCAGCGTCGGGGAATGGGAAATGATACCATCCGGAATATTAAATCATGAAGAACAAAATGTCCAATTTGGAAGTTTTCTTGGATCATTTATGAATCTCCCCTACTGACCGTGGAGCGGGAGGAAGATCCTTGAGGAGGGACCTCTGAAGAGAGGAAGAAAAGGATGGAAGGAGGGAGAGGGCCCGGGAGGGAAGGTGTGAGGGAAGAAGGGAAAGAGGGAGGGAGAGAAGCAGAGTGGCCTAGTGGACACGCAGTAAGCGCTCAATAAATACGGTTGAATGAATGAATGATTGAATAAATACGACTGATCGACTGATGGATCTTTACAGTCTAGAGGGAAAAGTCAAGTCCCTCTGCAACTATTTTGACTCCCAGGAAGAGTAAGACACTGCTGTCAGAACCCACTCTGACCTCCCCATCCCTCCAACCAGGAATCACTACCTTAGAGACCCCGGACTTCATAGTAATTGATTAACAAACTTGCCTTTACATAGCAGATGCAAGCAGACCCTTCCGGCCGATCCGATCAGCCCTCCAACACAACAGTTTGCCACGGAGCGCGTGCTGGTCGGAGAGCAAATACGGCTATCTGATTAATTGATTCTGACCTCATAAATATTAGACTTTGGAAGCTCTAATGGAACTTCCTGAGGGTAAATTGAGCGGCTCACTTTGCTCATTTGTATCTGCGGCTGACGGATGTACATTATGAAATGTCACCGGATAGTCCGACGACAGATGAGGTTTATGCATTGCCATCTCGATTCCGCTTTTCACACTTCGGTTTCGCGTTTTCGACACCGATAAAAAGATCGCAGCCCCCTCCCCGGCCCCATCTGATCCTTTTGATTTCAGCAGTCCTCTTGTCCATGGTCGACCGTCTCGGTAACCCGGAGGACTGGCGAGGCAGGGCAGATGACTTTCCCCCTGCCCGACGCGATCTCTCGCTCGTAACGATCTCATCGTGGCGGGTAGGTAGGTAGCAAGGAGCCCCTGCCATCATCACCGCCACGTTAACGTGAGAGTCGTGAAGACTCCTCGTTTCCCCAAAGTGTACGGCTGCTCAGTATTCAGCGATCAGACTCCCCAAAACGGGCTATAAAAGGAGGTGGCTCGTGAGAAGCTGGAATTCCTGGTTTTTATTTGTAGCTGAGACTCCTTTCCGTCTTCATGCATATGCATGACGTGCCCATGAAGGAGGGAAAGGCAGCTAACGACGTAAAGCGCGATTTAATGAAATGACAGATTTGTACCATATTACCATAAGCCCCCGAAGGATGCATCGCATACAGCAGAGATCCCAAGGAGACGAGCAGATTCCAGTGCGCCATTACGCCGAAGAGGGAACAGTCCGTTATTGTAAACACAATTTAGCTACAGGACGTGGAATAGCATCCGCGGCAAACGCAGGTATCCACGATGGTTGAGGACCAGAGACAACTATCAGAGACTGGGCTTGGGAGTCAGAGGTCATGGGTTCAGATCCCGGCTTCGCCGCTTGTCAGCTGTGTGACTTTAGGCGAGTCACTTCACTTCTCTGGGCCTCAGTTACCTCATCTGTAAAATGGGGGTTAAGATTGTGAGCCCCACATGGAACAACCTGATCATCTTGTATCCTCCCCAGTGCTTCGAAAAGTGCTTTGCACATAGCGCTTAACAAATACCAAAATTATTATTCTAAGGATGAGGACGAAGAGGTCTATTTCCCAAGATCTCATTTAAGATTCACCCACTGACTGTCATTTGTCAAAGAAGTCCGGACCATCGGATGAAATGCTCGCGCTTACTTAGCTTCCCGGTGTCTCAGTTTCCTCATTGGCTAAATGGAATTAAATGAGTGTTCTCCCACTTAGACTGTGATTCCCAGTGGGGAGAGGGGCTGTGTCCAACCCACTGATCTCATATCTACCCCAGCGCTTAGTAGGATGCTTAACGCATACCATAAATCTTTACTATTATTAATAGTGGCAGCAAGCAGAATATCAGCTGAGAATCTGCTGAAGGAGACGCCTTGTGTTAGCGTTTGTTGGATGGCCTGGGGTCACTGGAGAAGAATTAAGGATGGTGAAGGAAGAGTTGTGGATGGGCTACGTCTCACCCCGAGGGTGTGTGTCCACTGCACAATCACACACAGTTTCTCCAAGCTCCCTTAGCAAAAATAGTAACAACAACAATAAAAATTAGTACTTGCTTAGTGCTTACTATTCTCCAAGCCCTGTTCTAAGGACTGAGCTAGACACAAGTTAATCAGTTGGACACAGTCCCTGTCCCACATGGGGCTCACACTCTTGAGCCATCTTGTACATACTTACATATTCCATTTATTTTATTTTGTTAATATATTTTGTTCTGTTGTCTGTCTCCCCTTTCTAGACTGTGAGCCCGCTGTTGGGTAGGGACTGTCTCTATATGTTGCCAACTTGGACTTCCCAAGCGCTTAGTCCAGTGCTCTGCACACAGTAAGGGCTCAATAAATACGACTGAATGAATGAATGAATATCCCATTTTTTACAGATGAGAGAACTGAGGCACAGAGAAGCGAAGCGACTTGCCCACGGTCACTCAGCAGATGCGTGGTGGAGCCGGGATTAGAACCCAGGTCCTTCTGATTCCCAGATCCGGGCTCTATCCACTAAACCACGCTGCCCTCATCAAAGTCAGAGTCCCGGGGCGGAGGGGCTGAAAATGAGCTTACCTCAGCTCCTAAATTGACCCCAAATCATCTCTGGAACCTCGAGGGGAGGGAAAGGGAAGAGGCAGAATCCACTTTTCCCTCCAAGACCTATCACGGACAGTAAGTCCCTCTCGACTGTAAGCTCATTATGGGCAGGGAATGGGCCTGTTTATTGTTGTATTATATTCTCCCAAGGGCTTAGGACAGCTCTCTGCTCATAGTAGCACCTGTATATATGTATATATGTTTTTACAGATTTATTACTCTATTTATTTTATTATTTTATTTTTATTTTATTAGTGCATATTTATTCTATTTATTTTATTTTGTTAATATGTTTTGTTGTCTGTCTCCCCCTTGTAGCCTGTGACCCCGCTGTTGGGTAGGGACCGTCTCTATATGTTGCCAAGTTGTACTTCCCAAGCGCTAGTACAGTGCTCTGCACGCAGTAAGCGCTCAATAAATACTATTAAATGAATGAATGAATAGTAAGCAATCAATAAATACAGTCGACTGACTGACTGACTCTCTGCTAGCCAGGGTCGAGAACCGCCAAGTCACCAGGGCAGAAGGCCTCGCCCTGTCACTTGGCCTTAATTACAGGCCGGCCAGGGAGCCAGTCAGGACAGTGAAGTATTTAGGGTCACCTTCCACGTGGCCCTCGAGAGCAGGCCGGCGGCCACCTCGAAACATCCACCGCGACTCAATAAATACAATTGATTGATTGATTGATTGATTGACTCACGCCGAGCGATGCAACCCTCTCCAGACCAAACAAATCAGGACAATCCATGAATTCATCATCATCAATCGTACTTATTGAGCGATTACTGTGTGCAGAGCACTGTACTAAGCGCTTGGGAAGTACAAGTTGGAATTTGCCCGTGAATTCGTGAATCCATGAATTCGCCCGTCCGCCTCCCACCAACTGGAGCCCTTAAGCATCTCCGCTCCGGGACGATTGTTCTCTCATAAAAGAGACACGATAAAGGTGGGGGGAATCGGCCTCAGTCGCAGCCTCTTGTTCGCTCAATTTCCTCCCGTGGCTTAATGGAAATTCAGCCGAAACCGGAGCTGCCGAAACGGAGACACGGGGAAAGGGAGTTGGGGAAGGGGGTGGAAGCCAGTTCAGCGGGAGCGGGGGTCTCTGAGCTGCCAGGACCCAGGGGAATGAAGCGGCTGTTCGGAAGAAGGATCATTTCCAAGTCTTGGACACCAAAGGCCTGTTCCCCCACTGTCTGGGGGTAATTCCATTGGTTTTTTTGACCCTGATTCCCCTGCTCTTAATTCCTCTGCTTTTCTGCAGTCCCTCTTCCTTGGTCTGTTGCTTGGGAGAGACTGCCATCCTGTGGAATTGAGGTAAGGTTAGGCAAGCGACAGAAAGCCCACAGGAGCTGATGAGGGCAGTGCTTAGCACATAGTAAGCACTTAATAAATGCCATTTAAAAAAAAATCCCTGGGACAATCACCTCTCTCTCTCTCCCATCCCCCAGGCTCTGTTCCCCCACCAACTCCCCTCCCCACCGGGAGCTGTCAATCAATCAGTCTTGCTCAGTGGAAAGAGCCCGGGCTTTGGAGTCGGAGGTCATGGGTTCAAATTCCGGCTCCGCCAATTGTCAGCTGTGTGGCTCTGGGAAAGTCACTTCACTTCTCTGGCCCTCAGTGACCTCATCTGTAAAATGGGTATTAAGACTGATCACCTTAATAATAATAATGATAATAATAATAATGGCATTTATTAAGCGCTTACTACGTGCAAAGCACTGTTCTAAGTGCTGGGGAGGTTACAAGGTGACCAGGTTGTCTCACGGGGGGCTCACAGTCTTAATCCCCATTTGACAGATGAGGGAACTGAGGCACAGAGAAGTGAAGTGACTTGCCCAACTGGTGGAGCTGGAATTTGAACCCACGACCTCTGACTCCAAAGCTCACGCTCTTTCCACTGAGCCACGCTGCTTCTCTTATAACCTTGTAACCTCCCCAGTGTTAGAACTGTGCTTTGCACACAGTAAGCACTTAATAAATGCCATTATTATTATTTATTGAGCACTTACTGTGTGCAGAGCACTGCGCTAAGCGCTTATGAGCGTACCATTAACAGAGTTAGTAGGCCCTTTCCCTGCCTATGAGCTTATTGAGATCATGGGCTTTAGTTGCGATGAGGAGGGATACGGAGGAGAGGAGGAGAATTCAGGAACCATGAGCATTGCCATTTCAATCCAGGCCCTGCGGCCCATCCAGGGAAGCAGCGTGGCTCAGTGGAAAGAGCATGGACTTTGGAGTCAGAGGTCACGGGTTCGAATCCCGGCTCCGCCGCTTGTCAGCTGTGTGACTTTGGGCAAGTCACTTCACTTCTCTGGGCCTCAGTTACCTCATCTGGAAAATGAGGATGAAGACTGTGATCCCCCTGTGGGACAACCTGATAACCTTGTATACCCGCAGTGCTTAGAACAGTGCCTTGCACGTAGTAAGCGCTTAATAAATGCCATTATTATTATTATTATTATTATTATTATTATTATTATTATTATTATCCAGCCCAGGACTCTGAAAGGGGTATTTTGAGGAACCATGTGCTGGTCCTTCTGTGGGCATTCACCCTCAGGGTGAGAAATGGACCATCTACAATTCCTCCCTCTTCCCTCTCCCCCCCAGTTCTCCCCTAGTGAGCCAGCACAGGCCATCCAACATCCCCGACCCTCCCCTCTCCCACCCTGACTCTCCCTCAGTGACCCAGAGCAGACTATTCAACACCCCTGATTCTCCCCTCTCCATCTCTGAGAAGCCGCGTGGCTCAGTGGAAAGAGCGTGGGCTTTGGAGTCAGAGGCCATGGGTTCAAATCCCAGCTCCGCCAATCGTCAGCTGGGTGATTTTGGGCAAGTCACTTCACTTTTCTGGGCCTCAGTTCCCTCATCTGGAAAACGGGGATGAAGACCGTGAGCCCCCTGTGGGACAACTGGATCACTTTGTAACCTTCCCAGCGCTTAGAACAGTGCTTTGCCCATCCTCCTTCCCCTCCCCACAGCACCTGTATCTATGTTTGTACGTATTTATTACTCTATTTTATTTGTACATGTTTATTCTATTTATTTTATTTTGTTAATATGTTTTGTTTTGTTCCCTGTCTCCCCGTTCTAGACTGTTCTAGACTCTAGACTCTAGACCGTTCTAGACTCCCACTGTTGGGTCGGGACCGTCTTCTAGACTGTGAGCCCACTGTTGGGTAGGGACCGTCTCTATATGTTGCCAACTTGGACTTCCCATGTGCTTAGTACAGTGCTCTGCACACAGTAAGCGCTCAATAAATACGATTGTATGTGTTGCCAACTTGTACTTCCCAAGTGCTTAGTACAGAGCTCTGCATGCAGTAAGGGCTCAATAAATATGATTGAATGAATGAATGAATGAATAGTAGGTGCTTAATAAATACCATCATTATTATTATTATTATTATTATTATTATTATTATTACTATCTCTGGCTCTCCCCCAGTGACCCAGCACAGACAATCCACCGCCCCTGACTCTTCCCTCTTCATCCCTGTCTCTCCCCCAGTGACCCAACACAGACCATCCAACACCTTCCTTCCCATTCTCCATCTCTAACTTTCCTACGGTCCATCCAGCCTAGGGTGACGGGGAGCGGACCAGATTCCCCCCTGCTGTGCATCCACCACAAGCATAAATCACGGTTCCTTGGTGTGATGATGATGGTATTTTTTAAGCGCTTCCTATTTGCCGAGCACTGTTCTAAGCACTGGGGAAGATACAATAATAATAATAATAATGGCATTTGTTAAGTGCTTACTATGTGCAGAGCACTGTTCTAAGCACTGGAAGGGATACAAGGTAATCAGGTGGTCCCACGTGGGGCTCACAGTCTTAATCTCCATTTTGGAAATGAGGTAACTGAGGCACAGAGAAGTTAAGTGACTTGCCCAAAGTCACACAGCTGACAAGTGGCAGATTCGGGATTAGAACCCATGACCTTTGACTCCCAAGCCCGTGCTCTTTCCACAAAGCCACACAATCGTTCACTCATTCATTCGTTCAATCGCATTTATTGAGCGCTTACTGTGTGCAGAGCACTGGACTAAGCGCCTGGAAAGTACAATTCGGCAACAGATAGAGACAATCGCTACCCAACATTCACTCATTCAATCATATTTACTGAGCGCTTACTGTGTGCAGAGCACTGTACTAAGCGATGGGCTCACAGTCTAGAATTTTGCTTGCTTGCCTTGTATTCATTCATTCATTCAATCGTATTTATTGAGTGCTTACTGTGTGCAGAGCACTGGACTAAGCACCTGGAAAGTACAATTCGGCAACAGATAGAGACAATCGCTACCCAACATTCACTCATTCAATCATATTTACTGAGCGCTTACTGTGTGCAGAGCACTGTACTAAGCGATGGGCTCAAGTCTAGAATTTTGTTTGCTTGCCTTGTATTCATTCATTCATTCATTCAATCATATTTATTGAGCACTTACTGTGTGCAGAGCACTGGACTAAGCACCTGGAAAGTACAATTCGGCAACAGATAGAGACAATCCCTACCCAACATTCACTCATTCAATCATATTTATTGAGCACTTACTGTGTGCAGAGCACTGTACTAAGCGATGGGCTCACAGTCTAGAATCTTGTTTGCTTGCCTTGTATTCATTCATTCATTCAATCGTATTTATTGAGCGCTTACTGTGTGCAGAGCACTGTACTAAGCACTTGGGAAGTACAAGTTTGCAACATATAGAGACGGACCCTACCCAACAGCGGGCTCACAGTCAAGAAGGGGGAGACAGACAACAAAACATACTGTATCTATACCTTGAATCTATCCTAGTGCTTAGAACAGTACTTGGCACATAGTAAACACTTACCAAACCCAAACATCCGTTCTTCCTGGTAGCCAAAAACTCAGCCATCGGGACCGAGGGTCAAATAGTATAGTATCCAAGGGGAATGCTCACAGGTTGAGAGGGAGGCAGGGTCTCCCGGCGCGGGGGACTGGGCCTGCTGGAAGATGAGGAGAGGACCTCATTCTTACCATGCAGTTGTCAATATTCCTTCTAGACCAGTGGGTTGTCAGGTCGGGATTCGCGTCGGAATACAAACAATCAGACCCATCAGTCACCCCGCGATCGTTCGCCTGACAGTCTCCAGGCGGGAACCCGCATAACGAAACCGTTTGCGGTGGATGAAGGCCTACGTGGCAGCCACTTTACAAGGTCATTAAAGACGCGCGTCCGACTCTGAGGGAATCTTCCCGGCGACATCGACCCAGGCGCGTTGATTGACGTGGACGGGGGAACACAAACTTCGGCAGGAAGGAGGGCGGAACTTCAGAGGACCCCAATTAATGAAAGATCTTCCAAGAGGCTATTAATCAATCAATCGTATTTATTGAGCGCTTACTGTGTGCAGAGCGCTGTACTAAGCTATTAAGCGGTGGAGATGTGAAAGAGTTTTTTATGAGGAAGCTTGGTTCCCAGCTTCGATGTCTTTAATTTTTCTTCGATGGGAGTCAATTGTTTCTGGGCCTCATGAGAACCAAAGGAGCAAAACGGCCCATTCTGTCTGTGTGTGCTTGGAACAGCTGTCTATTCAGTCATTCGAATGTATTTACTGAGTGCTACATGCGGAGCATTGTACTACACACTTAGGAGTGTACAATATAACGGGCACATTCCCTTCCCGCAATGAGCTTACAGTCTAGGGGGGAGATAGACATTATCGTGGGAGGCGGGTTTGGGTACGCCAATGAAGCTTAGAGCTATGCCACTGAGAGACGCTCCCTCGTCAGGATTATCCATAATGGAAAGGGGAAAGCCAAAGGGCCAGAACCGATTCATCTGTGCCGGGCAGCAGCAGCGTGGGAAAGAGTTAAAAGCGGATGATCAAGTGATCAAAATGTTGATCAAAGACAACAGCAGAGACTTGAGTGTTTACCGCGCGAAAGAAAGCAGTGGTAGACCACTTCCATACTTCATATGGATAAAGTCCGTAAAGTCGCTACGAATCGGAAACGACTCGATGGCATTAGACCGTGAGCCTGTTGCTGGGTAGGGACCGTCTCTATATGTTGCCAACTTGTCCTTCCCAAGTGCTTAGTACAGTGCTCTGCACATCATCATCATCATCAATCGTATTTATTGAGCGCTTACTGTGTGCAAAGCACTGTACTAGCGCTTGGGAAGTACAAGTTGACAACATATACAGTCCCTACCCAACAGTGGGCACACACAGTAAGCACTCAATAAATATGATTGAATGAATGAATGATGATGATGAGGATGGCATTTATTAAGTGCTTACTATGTGCAAAGCACTGTTCTAAGCGCTGGGGAGGTTACAAGGTGATCAAGTTTTCCCACATGGGGCTCACAGTCTTAATCCCCATTTTACAGATGAGGTAACTGAGGCCCAGAGAAGTGAAGTGACTTGTCCAAAGTCCCACAGCTGACAATTGGCGGAGCCGGAATTTGAACCCATGACTCCAAAGCCATGGCTCTTTCCACTGAGCCACGCTGCTTCTCTCTATCATAAGTGCTGTGGGACTCGAGAAGGGATTACCTCATCTGTAAAGTGGGGATTAAGACTGTGGGACAACTTGATCACCTTGTATCCCCCCCAGTGCTTAGAACAGTGTTTTGCACATAGTAAGCGCTTAACAAATGTCATTATTATTAGCCGGGGTTTGAACCCTCTGACTCCAAAGCCTTTCCACTCAGCCAGGCTGCCCAGGGAAGGTATCTACCAACCCTGCTACATCCTACTTTCCCAAGCGCTTAGTATAGCACTCTGCACACAGTAAGAGCTCAGTAAATATGTTTGAATAATTAATTGATTGATTAACTGATTGCTCAACCCCACTTCCACAAACAGCTTCCGCGGGGCACAGCCCTCCGCTAGCCTGGAGTTAAAGAAGGGACCTGAGCTCAGGTGTTTTCAATGTTGAAGGGCAGCCTCGGCCCCAGCCCTAATCAACTCAGGTGCTTCTAAATGAGGTGTGGAGGCACTGGCCCTTTATGGCCCCAGCAGCTGCTGGGCTTTTCCCTGCCCTATAAAAGGCTCCTGATTCGGAGCTGCCCCTCTTTACAAGAGGATAGGAGACAGAGCATGGCCCATTGTGGGTCCAGGTAAGGAGGGGGGGCCCTGGCTGTTTCAGCTACATCCTCCCCAGTCCTTTTTTTAGGGTGGGTGTGGGATTGAAATTGTGGGAATTGCTGATGGCTATTGCATGGATGATGATAATGAAGGTTGGGGAGGGCTATTAAGGGGTGGGTTGGGGTTGATTCAGGGTTTGTGAAATGATTTAAAAACACATGTTGGGGGGCAAGGGAATGGGTTGTGACATTGCCAATGATGTGTATATGTTGTACATTGCCCAGGGCGGGGGAGGATTTGGGAAAGTGGGGAGGGAGTGTGGGGGGGGGGGGGTGATTGTCCTGGGGGGTTCTGATGATTTTTGTGGGTTTGGGGCTGGAGGGAGGGGCTTAGAACTGCCCTTGCTGGTTGGGGTTTGGGGGGCACATGCGGGTTGGTTGGGGGAAGGTTTGGGGAACAGATAGATAGCCTAGGACTTGGGGAAAGTTTGGTCTGGTTTAGGGGTGACTGCTGGACCTCGGGTCTAAAGGCCTGAAGGGCTGGGACAGAGGATGCCTTGCTGATGGACGAATGGGGCATGTGGGCTGAGTGTCAGGTGATGCATACTCACTGTCTTGTCTGTCGGTTTGTCTACACCTCTGTGTGTCTGAACCTTGGTCTGCCCCACTCTCTGTAATGATAATAATAATAACAATAATGGTATTTGTGAAGCACTTACTATGGGTCAAGCACCATTCTAAGCACTAGGGGAGAGACAAAGGTAATCAAATTATCCCACGTAGAGCTCACAGTCTTCACCCCCATTTTACTTGCCCAAGGTCACACAGCTGATAAGTGGCAGAGCTGGGGTTAGAACCCACAACTTCTGATTCCCAAGCCTGGGCTGTTACTACTAAGCCACGCTGGTTCTCTAATAAGAGAGTTGGGACAACTGTCCTCTCCATCCATGACAAGCAGCATGGCTTAGTGGGTAGAGCATGGACTTGGGAGTTAGAAAGACCTGTATTCTAATCCCAAACCAGCCACTTGTCTGCTGTGTGACCATGGGTGAATCACTTCACTTCTCTGTGCTTCAGTTACTTCACCTGTAAAAGGGGGATTAAGATTGGGAGTCCCATGTGGGACATGATCTAATAATAATAGTATGTATCAAGCACAGTTCTAAGCTCAGGGGGAGCTACAAGATAATCAGGTTGGACACAGTCCGAGAAGCTTGTATCTATCCTTGTGCTTAGTGGAGAGCCTGACACACAGGAAATATTGAACAGGTACCGTAAAAAAAAGAACCCCGAACTCAAAATGGTGCCCGATGCCCGACGGCGGATGCCCCTGCCATGGCTGTGGTATTGGTCTCTCCTCCCTTCAAAGCCCTACTGAGAGCCCACCTCCTCCAGAAGGCCTTCCCAGACTGAGCCTCCTCCTTCCTCTCCCCCTCCTCCCCCTACCCATCCCCCCAGCCTTACCTCAGTCCCCTCCCCACAGCACCTGTATAAATGTTTGTATGTATTTATTACTCTATTTATACATATTTATTCTATTTATTTTATTTTGTTAATATGTCTTGTTTTGTTGTATGTCTCCCCTTTCTAAAATCTGAACCTGCTGTTGGGTAGGGACCGTCTCTGTATGTTGCCAACTTGTACTTCCCAAGCACTTAGTGCAGTGCTCTGCACACAGTAAGCGCTCAATAAATGCGATTGAATGAATGAATGAATAAATAAAGGAGGCAAGTCATTTCCTTTCTTCTGTGTCTCAGTTCTTATGTTCTCAATCCAACTTGGACTGTGAGTCCCATGAGGGACAGGGACTGTCCAACCTAATTAACTTTTATCTACTCCAGAGCTTAGAACAACTTAAGTGCTTGACAAATACCATTAAAAAAAAAATTGAGGTAAAGAGCGCCTTAGAGGAGTGAGGTGTGAGGGCTAGGTTGCAGTGAGAAAGTACGGAGGACAGGTAGGAGGGAAAGAAGTGATTGAGTGCCAGAGCAGAGTTTAAAAAATAAAATCTGACTGTGAAAAATGGGGAACACAGCTTTGTTTAGGACTTGATTTACTATATCACCTTTTGGGAATAGACAAAGCTCTGTTTTACCAAGAACTTTTTCCTCTTGTGTGGAAATATCCCATAGGAAACCTAATCTGTGTGTTTCTGATTCTTTTACACTTAACTCATCAAAGTGCTGTTTTGTAACAGCTATTTGATATATTAAAAGCCCTTTGAGTTTTTTTCCCTAAGACTTTTAAACTTGTTTTTCTTGGAAACAAGAAGTCATATTTAGCCAGAAGGAAACAGATTCAAACACCAATAAGTTCAAGTTCAGTTCAAATGTCTGCTCTCCCAATTTTCAAGCGGGGAATCCATGTTTGGTTTTGAATAAGATGTGTTCTCTTCTTCCTGGCTTCAATTTCAAGGGCCACTTGTGGGTAGCACAAACGCGACTGCCATTTTGCTAATCCTGTTAATCTTATCCTGTAAATTCCAAGCGATTCCCTGGATAACGCCCCACAAAGAGCTCAGGGTCTAAGCAGGAGGGAGTTGGGAGGCAATCCCCATTCCACAGGTAACTGAGGCACAGAGAAGGGAGGCCACACAGCAAACATTTGGCAGAGCCAGGATTAGAACCCAGGTCTTCTGAATCCCGAACCTGTGCTCTTTACACTAGGCCATGTTGCTTCTCACTTTCGCTCACGGAGAAGCAGTCAAAGACCGTGTGGCTTGTTCCCTCTGAGCTCTTCTAAACAGACACCTCTGCCTCCCTTTCCTTTAGAACATAAAATTTGCCCCTCTTTAAAGCTGTGCAACTCCACATGAACCTGCTCTCCGCAATGCTAGGTGTCCAGTACAGTGCTCTGCACAAGTCGAAATTCAGTACAGTGAGCCAAATTCAGCAGGTGTTCAGTCAAATGCTCTGCACCCAGTTGGAACTCAGAACAGTTTTCTGCACACCATAGGCATCCAAAACACGTAAGGGAGAGCAATCAACTGTCTTCTGAGTGCCTGGACCTGCCTTCTTTTTATTTAAATTTCATTCTATGAGAATCAGAAAGGACCATTGAGAGATTTGTTGGGGGACCAATCATAAATATGCAATTTCTTCATCTTTGCTAAGAATGAAAGCAACGCGGCCTCGTGGGAAAAGCCACGAGTAGCAGGAGCTCAGTACAGTGTTCTGAATAGTCAGCCCTCAGTAGAGTGTTTGGCACCCAGTAGGAGTTCAATACAGTGTTCTGCACACCACAGGCCTCCAGAACAGTACGGCACCTGCCACACAGTAGGTGCTCAATAAATACCATGAATTGATAGACCATTGGAAAAACCTTTCATCCTACAAAAATACAAAAGGTTCTTATAATAATAATGATGGCATTTGTTAAGCGCTTATTGTGTGCAAAGCACTGTTCTAAGCATTGGGGGATACAAGGTGATCAAGTTGTCCCACGTGGGGCTCACAGTCTTCATCCCCATTTTACAGATGAGGTAACTGAGGCAGAGAGAAGTTAATAATAATATGATAATGGCATTTGTTAAACGCTTACTATGTGCAAAGCACTGTTTTAAGTGTTGGGGGGATACAAGGTGATCAGGCTGTCCCACATGGGGCTCACAGTCTTCATCCCCATTTTACAGATGAGGGAACTGAGGCTCAGAGAAGTTCAGTGACTTGCCCAAGGTCACACAGCAGACGTGGCGGAGCTGGGATTAGAACCCATGACCTCTGGCTTCCAAGCCTGGGTTCTTTCCACTGAGCCACACTGCTTCTCTGTTTCTTCTCTGCTTCTTATCTGTCTTAGAAAATGCAAGCCAGGGCTGGGAGCCTCTGAAACTACTTTTTTCACCTAAAACCACAACTATCTGAATTCCCCATCTCTCTGTCTGCAAATCACTGCCTGATTGTTCATGTTCATTCCAGAGTGCTAACTCCAATTTTCCATTTTAAGACACTTCCACGTTCAAACGATTTTATCCCTGGCAAAAAGGTTTAATGCATTTTTAACCTTAAAACTTCACTTTTTGCTCAAGAGTATGATTATCCACTTCCCTATTTATCTTACTCCATTAAAATGTAATTCCAGCCTTGACATGTCACAGTGCACGCTGGTTTGTTCCCAAGATCCACCTTCGTGCACTTAGGCAGTACAGGGAACCAATGGCCTCAGCCCGTTGTTGGGTAGGGACCGTCTTTATATGTTGCCAACTTGTACTTCCCAGGCGCTTAGTACAGTGCTCTGCACACAGTAAGCGCTCAATAAATACGATTGAATGAATGAATCTTGTCGTTATTAATATTATCATTAATTATGGTATTCATTAAGCACTTACTGTGTGCTGATCTCTCTACTAAGCACTGTGGTGGACTTGGGATTATTAAATCAGTTGGTCCCTATCTCAAATGGGATTTCCAGTTTAAGAGGCAAAGTGAATAAGCATTGAAATCTCATTTTTCAGTAGAGAAAACGGAGGAAGAGAAGGTCAATACAGCAGAGCAAACATCAGATCCTTCAATTCCCTGGGCAAGAACCTTCCGCTACACCACGCTGCTTTTCCCACGAGGCCTCGTTGCTTCCATTCTTAGCAAAGATGAAGAAATTGTGTATTTATGCCTGGCCCTCCAACAGATCTCTCAATAGTCCTTTCTGATTCGTATAGAATGAAATTTAAATAAAAAGAAGACAGGCCCAGGCATTCAGAAGACAGTTATTTGTTCTCCCAGCATTCCAGAACCTATCATACCTCAAGGTTAGGAGCTCTAGATTCTGAGGATCTGGGTTATATAATATATATACTTATTATATATATATAAATATAAAATATATAATCCCAACTCTGCCTCTTACTTTCCGTGCAAACTGGACAAACCACTTCATCTCTCCATGCCCCATATGGGACAGAGTGATCAGATTACCTCATACCTCCCTCCATGCTAAAAATAGTAAATGGCAAAAAGTTTAACGAATACCACAATTATTATTATTTAGCCTTCGAAGCAAAATGCTCCTCAAAAAAGCAGAGGACATTACAAAATTCATGAACATTAAAGAAATCCAAAGGGGAAAAAAAAAATGGCAGTGAGCCATAGTTGCGAAACCTTAGACGGTTATTAACCAAGTACAAATCAATTGATAGAGCACATTTTTGGAAGGGAAGGAAGAGTTTTAAAAAGGAAAGAAAGCAAGGGATGGGGGGGCGGGGACAGAAAATGTCCAGCATATGCCACTTTTAAAACAGAGCTGATCAAGGACAAAGAACCAAAATCGAGAGATAGGCCCTGATGGCTATTCCTCAGAGGCCTGGATTTTTCCAACAACCGCAATTTTTTTTGCAGTTTGAAATAATAAACTGCAGGACTTCAAAGGCAAAGAGAAGAGGGGTGTTTTGAGAAAGTAATTTATGGAGACACATTTCCTTACAGCAAGTTTTTGGACAGCTTCAAGGAAAGAAAGGCTCAAATTAGTGTTTAATTTTGAGATAGAACAGGGAACATGTCACTACTTTATTTTGTACTTCATAAGCGCTTAGCACAGGGTACTGGACCCCGTGAATGCTCAGAAAACTTATTCCTTCTATGTACAGTGCCCAGATCATATACATCCTGAAAAGGGAATCCCAGTATGTGAGAAATGAAAATAAAATACAAGCAAAGGTTAGGAAGAGCTTCTTTGCTAGAGATTTGGAACAATAACAATAATAATTGTGGCATTTGTTTAACACTTAACTCATGCCAAGTACTGGTTCATCCATTTGTACTTACTGAGTGCTTACTGTGTGCAGAGCACCAAATTAAATGCTTGGGAGAGTATAATACAACAATAAACGGACACATTCCCTGGCCATAATGATCTTACAGTCTAGTGGGGGAGGCAGATGTTAATAGAAATAAATAAAAATTACAAAAATATGCATAAGTGCCGTGGGGCTGGGCGGGGGGATGAGCGTGGTTCAGTGGAAAGAGCCCGGGCTTTGGAGTCAGAGGTCATGGGTTCAAATGCCGACTCCGCCAACTGTCAGCTGTGTGACTTTGGGCAAGTCACTTCACTTCTCTGTGCCTCAGTTACCTCATCTGGAAAATGGGGATGAAGACTGTGAGCCCGCCGTGGGACAACCTGATCAACATGTGACCTCCTCAGTGCTTAGAAGAGTGCTTTGCAGATAGTAAGCGCTTAATAAATCCCATCATTATTATTATAAAGGGACCAAGTTAGGGCAGTGCAGAAGGGAGTGGGAGGAGAGGAAAAGAGGGCTTAGGGAGGGCCTTTTTAGAGGAAATGGGCCTTCAGTAAGGTGGGGAGAGTGATCATCATGAACTCCTTTTAGGACAATAAATAGCCAGCTAGTCTCCCAAAATGATCTGCTATTTGGTATTTGTTGCCCCAGTTTACAAAAATCCCCCCCTCCCCTGCTCTTACCCCCATAAATTAAAGTCTGGGGGGATCTAGCCCAATACCGATGCTCCTCTGATACCTTGCTACCTAATCCCAAAGTTGAGCCAAATCGTTCCACTCTTCTTTGCTTCGTTCGACTAGTGGAAACTATGTTTTTTGAAACTTAAGCAAATTGAATCCTTCCTGTTTAATTTCTTGGGTTATCTTCTCCCATCGACTTCTTTCAAGAATCATTGAGTTTTCTTAACATTCTTCCCAAACATCGTTAAAAACCCAGCAACTCAATTTGCGGCACTCAAATCTATTTGATCTCGAAAAAAGGAATCACTTTTTCCAGAGGCCTTTTCACTTTTCTATCTTTCCCTCTGCATCTTATAATAATAACAATGCTTTCTTGAATTTCCGTTCCTTTTTTATTTCTCCTAAGAGCTTTTACATCAGCTATCTTACCTGATGCTCACGACATCTCTGGGTGTTAGGAAAAGGTGAGCACCAGCTAATTTCCCCATCGAACAAATGGGAAAACTGAGGCACAGAGAGATTGAGTTACTTGCCTGAGGCCAAACAGCAGGCTAATGGCAAAGTGGGATTTAGAACTCAGATCTCCTGACTTTTGGAGCTCTGTTCTTCTCTCTAGACATATGCTTCTCTAATAATAATTATGACAATGGTGTTCATTAAGAACTTACTCTTGTGCCAAGCATTGGGCTAAGCACCAGAATCAATACACAATAAATATATATATATATTATGGTATTTATGTGCTTATTGTGTGTCAAGCACTGTACTAAGCACTCAGGTAGATAATCGGGTCCCACACAGGGCTCACAGTCTAAGTAGGAGGGAGAGCAGGTATTGATTTCCCATTTTGCAGACGAGGGAACTGAGGCTCAGAGAAATTAAGTGACTTGCCGAAGGTCACGCAACAGTCAAATGGCAGAGACAGGATTAGAACCCAGGTCCTCTGACTTCTGGGCCCAAGCTCTTTCCACTAGGCCTCTCCATTTCTCTAAAATAATTAGGTGCCTCACTGTTTTTCTAAAATAATTAGGTTAGACATATCCCCCATCCCACATGGGGCTCACAGCCTGGAAAGGAGAACAGATATGTCATCTCCATTTTACAGAAGAGGAAACTGAGGCACAGAAAGGTTAATTGATTTGCCTAAAGTCACACAGCAGGTCAGTGGCAGAGCCAGTATTAGAACCCATGTCTCCTGGACCGCAGCCCTGTGCTCTTTCCATTCGGCCACATCAATTGTTCTCAATAAATACGATCGAATTAATTAATTAATTGTGCTAAGGAAGAGAGACTTTGTCAGAGTGTTTCATCTTCCTCTTTAGGGTGTGCAGGTTTCCTGAAACTTCACTCGCATCTTTTAGCGAGGTTTCTTTTTCCTTGATGGATGAAAGCCTTTCATTTGGTGATAATTGTAAAGTTCTTCTCAGGCAGGAAAGTTTCCTACGCAATTTCAATCCTATTTACAACTCCTCAGAGACCAATATGGTGTCTAATGGAGTTGCTAGATACATGTAAAAAGTCAGATTGGCCTCTAAATTACTGCCTAATCCTCTCTTCAGCAGTCACATGACGATTTTCTTGACTAATTGGATACAGTGGGTGGAGTGATACCACATTTAGTCACCCATGTTAATCTAATGTGTTTGAGCCTATGCTGGGTGTCTCAATTACTCCATGAAAATTGTTACAAGGATGTCATTTCTTGTCAATATGGCGCTAGGAGCCGATGACACTCAAAGTGTTTCAAACACGATTACCCCAGGGGGGCTGAATTGAAAACAAGAAGGGGGTTTACCCATTCGCTGATGATTTCTGCTTGCAAAATAACGTTGCTGAATTTCAGTGGCAGGATTCTTTAGCACCGTCACTCCCACTTTGCGTACATGCTCTGCCTTGGCAGTGCGGGCAGAGTTTACTAGGCTCGCCCTCCTCCCACCGCATTCTTTCTCATAGTTTCTTTTCCACATTTTTCCCAAACCCCCACCCATCTCCCTCACCTGTTCAAAAATAATTTATCATTCAGGAAGCATGAAGGCCTGTCCTCTTTCTCTCCTGAGATACTTGTCTCCCTAGAAAGCCTATTAGGGTACCTGATCCAGCATTAGAAGACAGCTCTCGGCACTAACTGCCTAATTCCCTTCTCTTCATTTGTCTCTTCAAAAGACAAAACTTTAAATAGCAGGTTTGTCATTCAGCCCTACTTAAAGATTTCGCTGGTTTCACTTGGTATTTCATCAAATGGCCTATTTTCTCTCCGAATATGTATTTTCTTGGATGTATTTATAAAATGAATTCCTTTTATTGTCAACTCTTTTCTTCTAGTATGGAAATCATTCTATTTTTCTACTTACATTTTGCCTGCAAACTTCAACTAAGGTGGCATATCTGAGGCTGGTACTGCTCTTTCACCTCCAAAGATTTTTCTTTACCTGTAAATCTTTTAGAAGTGTTTTGGGAAAACCCATTAGCTGCTTCTTCTCTCTACATTCTCTCTTTCCAAAGACAGTCTTATTTCATGATCTTTCACGCTTCCCTCGTAAAACACCGCAATCTCTCAGTTTCTCTATTCCTCCAAAAATGCAGCCTAACATTTTTGCAGGACAGAGAACGATGAACTCCTTTTTCAATGGTGCCAAGTCCATGGTCACCAGAGCCAACCTGGCCAGGTGTTATCTCATGAAAAGAATAGCCAGGTTCAACTAGAACTCATATTTTCATTACAGTTTCTGAATGAATGAGGTGGTGGAATCTGCTGGAAAGAGTGTGGGCTGGGAGTCAGAAGACATGAGTTCTTTGCCACATGCCTGCCGTAGGACTTTGGACAAGTCATTTAAGTTGACTGTGCCTCAGTGTTTTCATTGGTAAAATGAGGATAAAATATCCGTTCACCCTTTTTCCTATACCGTGAGCCCCACTTGAGACAAGGATAGATCTGAGTATATCCACCTATAGTGTGTGGCCTATAGTATGTACTTAAGTACCACAATTAGAGAGGAGAGGAAGAAATAGAGGGAGAGGGATTTGAAGAAGGAGAGAGGGAAAAAAAGAGAAAGGGAAAAGAAGAGCAAGGAGGAGGATTTTGAATTCATGAGGCCCTCTTTTCTAGCCAGTGATGGGGGGGAGGAAAGACAAAGAGAGGGAACCAGTCTAGCTGACCAGTGAGGAGCAAAGAGAGTCAACTAGGAGACAAACTCAATCGGTCCTGATTCCAGATCCGATTAAGAGGTAAAACACCATTTTTCTTGGAAAATGCCGGTCAACGGTGGATGGAGGGGGGACCCTGAGGGGACTCGACATGTGGTCACTTTAAAGTCACTTAAAGTTGATTCTGTTACAGGCACTTAGAGTCATTTCCTTTTCACACTGTAGCTAATCTCAGCTCCTCCTGATGGGACCAAATTAGCCCAGGGGGGTTTAATAGTCACTTAGGAGAGTATTAGTGGAGCTCCTTTCAGAGTGGGAGAGAGTCACTTCCTGAGTGGAAATCAACTCCCTAACGCCTGTCTCCCAGAGACTCCTTGAGATGAACTTGGAAGAAAAGCCCCCGGAGTGCTTAGGTCAGACTAGCTGGCCTAATAAAATTGTGGCTCCAACAGGTAAAGAGACCCCATTAGATTCTAAACTCCTTGAGGGTAGGGAAGGTGTCACAGTTTGTTTCATACTATTCCTCTAACACTAAACTTCTCCATCTCCATCTATGGCTGTCTCTCTATTGACCCCGGCCCAAGTCCAGCTTCTGGCCCAGAACAATCCCGCCCAAGTCCAGCTTCTGGCCCGGAACAATCTCCCTCCTCAAATCTGCCGGACGATTCCTCTCCCCCACTTCAAAGCCTTATTGAAGGCCCATCTCCTCCAAGAGGCCTTCCCTGACTAAGCCCTCCTTTCCTCTTCTCCCACTTCCTTCTGCATCGCCCTCACTCCCTATCTTCATCCCCCGTCCCAGCCCCACGGTACTTATGTGAATATCTGTATTTTTTAAATATCAGTGCCTGTCTCACCCTCTAGACTGTAAGCTCATTGTGGGCAGGGAACATGTCTGTTGATTTTTATTTTGTACTCTCCCAAGCTCTTAGTACAGTGCTTTGCATGCAGTAAGCGCTCAATAAATACGGTTGAATGAGTAATGATAATAATAATGATGGTATTTGTTAAGCGTTTACTATGTGCAAAGCACTGTTCTAAGCACTGGGGGGATACAAGGTGATCAAGGTGTCCCACGTGGGGCTCACAATCTTAATCCCCATTTAACAGATGAGGGAACTGAGGCACAGAGAAGGAAGTGACTTGCCCAAAGTCACACAGCTGACAATTGGCGGAGCAGGGATTTGAACCCATGACCTCTGACTCCAAAGCCTGTGCTCTTTCCACTGAGCCATGCTGCTTCTCTTATGAATGAATGAATAATAATAATAATAATAATGGTATTTGTTAAGCGCTTACTATGTGCAAAGCACTGTTCTAAGCACTGGGAGGGGATACAAGGCAATCAGGTTGTCCCATGTGGGGCTTACAGTGTTAATCCCCATTTTACAGATGAGGTCACTGAGGCCCAGAGAAGTTAAATGGCTTGCCCAAAGTCACACAGCTGACAAGTGGTGGAGCCAGGATTCGAACCCATGACCTCTGACTCCCAAGCCCAGGCTCTTTCCAGTGAGCCACTCTGCTTCTCGCCTGAGTGCTTAGCACAGTACATTACGTCCAGTGTGAACCCAGTGATATCCCTTTATAACATTTAAAATAGGGTCTCTTGGCTACCAACCTGCTTCAAAAGCAGGAATGGAAAGGAAAGCACAGTTCTCTCCACTGGAGTCATGGACGCAGCATGGTCTAATGAAAAGAGCACGGGCTTGGGAGCCAGAAGGACCTGGGTTCTAATCCCGACTCCACCGTTTGTGTGCTGTGTGACCTTGGGTAAGTCATTTCACGTCTCTCTGCCTGTTACCTCATCTGTAAAATGGTGATTAAGACTG
This sequence comes from Tachyglossus aculeatus, assembly GCF_015852505.1. NCBI lineage: Eukaryota > Metazoa > Chordata > Mammalia > Monotremata > Tachyglossidae > Tachyglossus > Tachyglossus aculeatus. Next base: position 29,326,937 of record NC_052100.1, read on the forward strand.
TGAGCCCCATGTGGGACAGGGACTGTGCCCAACCTGATTACTTTGTATCTACCCCAGGGCTTAGAACAGTCCCTGGGACATAGCAATTGCTTAACCAATACCATAAAAAAAAAAAAGAGTTTACAGTCTGAAGATGATCTTACAGGCTAGATGAAGTGAATCTCCCACAGTGGTTAGTACAGAGCTTGGCATTAGCGCTTGGTAAATATCACAACCAGTGCCTTCTGAGACCCTTTTCTGAAGAGTAGCAAACGTGAAATGACAGTCCCTCGATTTGAAACGGTTTTCCAATTTGCAACTTCCAAGGTAAAGAGGGTTAGAATGGTTCCTCCCTTCCTCCTTCCTTCTTCAGCGTCCGTGTTCCCGCTGTGACTGCTGTTTATGAATCCCCCACTGTGATCGATTTTTTTTCAGTCCTCTTAAACCCCTCTTAACAGACCTGGGGAATCTGATCAGGTGTGTTCTGACAGCCCAAAGTGCTCTCCCTCGAATGGGCTTTGTAATATAGCATCAGACCCAAGGTAAGGACTAAAATGTTATTACGGTCTGGCCCTCGTGGGGTATATTTCCTCAGAGGAACTGTGGGCACAAGCAGAGTTATTAGGATGCCGGCTGCTATTTTATGACCTCTATGCTGCAGTAGATAGAATGCATTCAAACAACAATCATAGAGTATTTGATTTTACTACACGTGCCCGAGCATGTGTGTTGCTGGACCACTGAATGTGTGAGGAATAGTCTGCAAGCACTCCCCAGTCTTCTGGGGAGTCTTTATTTATTTTACCTGTACATATCTATTCTATTTTATTTTGTTAGTATGTTTGGTTTTGTTCTCTGTCTCCCCCTTTTAGACTGTGAGCCCACTGTTGGGTAGGGACTGTCTCTGTATGCTGCCAACTTGTACTTCCCAAGTGCTTAGTACAGTGCTCTGCACACAGTAAGCACTCAATAAATACAATTGATTGATTGATTCTGGCCTGCTCCCCCACATCTGGGGCAGCTGTCAAGGGAGGGGAGATGGAAGAAGATCCCCAAATTTCTTCAGAGCTTTTCAATATTTCTACTGATGAAGGGTCTGAGGGAGGGGATGGAAGAGGAGGGAGGGGACAGAAGGCAGAAGGAACCCAGAACTTTAAAAAAAAAAAATTGAGAGCCAGCCAAGAAGAAAAAAAAAAAACTTTCCCTGTATATCCTGGAGCTAAATGGCAGCCAAGAATTACATGTTCAATGAAATCCTGCCCGTTGACCTAAACCAGACTCCAGTGTGTGGTCTTGCGTTTCTACATCTGTCTCCTGTTTGGAGTGACCAGGAGAAGAGAGAGAAAGAGTAAAAGAAGTAACCACAAGGAAAGCCAGGAATAAAATTCACACTGAAGTCAAGAATTAACCAGATTCCATAGCCAGGGGTTACTAGGTGACAAAGGGTCCGTCTCAGGGTGTCTTCCGCCCTCACAGGAGACTCTCTGCCAACCTCTGGGGAAAGGATATGCCTCCTTCAGCCTCATGCCCCTCCAGTCCCCTCATCCGAACATCCTACAGTCCTCTGTGGCCAGTTGAAATCAGAACAGCCCCGTCGCGGGGCATGTTTTCCGGATGACAGAATGCAGGGCTGTAACTCAGCTTTGAGCACAGAGACAGTAATTCGATGGCCAGAGCTCCTGGAACCATTCATAGAGAGATCAGGCTGCCTCTCTGGGTTTGTGATCTGATCAGAGATGGCCAATTGAATTACAGCCTGGTATTTAATTGTACCCAAATGGGTTATTCCACCAAATCAATGGAGCAGGGCTGATCGGTTGCAGGAGATAGATTTGAAATAGGAAGACAAAGCTATGTGGGGATAATAGCAGGCGGGGCGGGGCATTAATACTGGATTTAATTGACAACTGAAGAATGTAAAAACATCGGCCCATTGGCAACAGTTCCATTAGTGGGTCTGACCCATGGTCCATCACCTCGGTCTTGGAACGGGATAACAGGATCCTTGGAACAACTGTGTGATGGTTGCCCTCCTGGACACCCACTTTTATAGTTAGGGATGGACCATCCAATATCCTTGACCCTCCCCTCTCTATCTCTGACTCTCTCCCAGTGACCCAGAGTGGACAGTCCAACAACCCTGATTCTCCCCTCTCTAACCCTGACTCTACCCAGCATGTGACTCTCCCCTCTCTATCCCTGACATTCCCCCAATGACTCAGCTCGGACTATCCCTACTCTCCCTCCCCATCCCTACTTTCCCCTCAGTGACCCACCTCGGACCATCCAACACCCCTGACTCTCCCCTCTTCAATCATTGACTCTTGTGCTAGCTTAACCATTGTCAATCTCTTTTCAAACAAATGCATCCAAACCTTTTCTGAGCATATTAATAATTTCAAGAATGAGTTTCAGTAGTCCTAGTAGTAGTAATAATGGGAGAAGGAGAAGGAAGAGGACAAGGAGGAGGAGGAATAATGGAATTTTTTGAGCTCACACAGAATGCAATGCACTGTACTAAGCACTTGGAAAAGTACAACACAACACACGCCGCCTATCCAAAGAAAGTTGACAATCTAAGGGACAGACAGGTACAGAAATATTCATTAGCTGTGAAATCAGAATAAATAAAATTCACAGTTGATGAAAATAACACTAACTGTGGTATTTTTAAAGTGTTTATTACGTGCCAAACAAAGTACTGAGCACTGGGATAGACACAAGAAAATCAGGTCAGGTACAATTCTCCCTCATGAGGCTCTTAGCAGAAGTAGGAGAGAGAACAGGTATTTTAATTTCCATTTTCAGATGAGGAAACTGAGACAAAGAAAATATAAGCGACTTATCCAAGACTAAACAGGGAGCAAATGATGAGGCCAGAATTAATGTTCAACATATACACAAGGAGCACTGGGGCTTAGTGGGTAAAGCACAGACCTGGGCACCAGAAGGACTTGGGTTCTAATCCCGCTCTGCCACATGTCTGTGGTGTGACCTTGGGCAAGTCATTTCATTTCTCTGGGCCTCAGTTACCTCATCTGTAAAATGGGGATGGAGACTGTGAGCCCCCCCGTGGGACAACCTGATCATCTTGTAACCTCCCCAGCGCTTAGACAGTGCTTTGTACATAGTAAGTGCTTAATAAATGCCATTATTATTATTATTATTATTGTAAAGGGAGATTAAGAGTGCGAGTCCCATGCGGGACAGGAACTGAGTTCAATCTGATTAACTTGTATCTGCCACAGTTCTTGGAACAGTGCTTGACACATAGTAAGTGCTTAACAAGTACTATTATTATTATTATTATTATTACTAAGGAGCTTACAGTCTAGAGAGGGAAATGGACGTTAATATAAATAATTTATAGATATGTGCCTAAGTGCTGTGGGGATGAGGGTGAGGTGAATACTAAATGCAGTTGTTCGCAATGCAGCTATACGCCTTGTGGCTGCACTCCTTGTGATTGTACACACTGCAAATGAACCCATTGCAACTGCAGGCATTGAGTCGCTACACATTGAGGCCCTATACATTGCAGCTGTACCCATTAAGACTATATTTCTTGGGCCTGTCCCCATAAGTAATCTTATGCCGGCCGGAAAATTGCCGTCATTCATGGGTTATGTCTTGTTTTTGTTGGGTAAAAGAGATTTACAATGAAAAGAAACCAAATTGCCACCGGAGAAGTAAGTGACTCCCTTTTCTGCATCCATTTTCCCTCCCAGAACACAATAATGGTTATCGTGGCCCTCCTCCCCTACCCCGCTGAATACCCCCAGCCCTCCCTGAAGTCAGGTAGAGGAGGTGTGGATGTAGAGAGCGCCGACTGCAATAAACACACAATGGAATACACCTAGATAATTACAGGACCACCTAAGGAAGCCTGCTTTCCCTTCCCCTCCTCCAGGAAGCTTCACGAGTCTCATATTATCCGGCTCACAGAAAGAATTTCATGAAGGTGACCTTTTTCAAGGCAGTATCCATAGAAACAGGTTTCCAACTGCTAGCTCTGTGACACTCCTTGTACATTGCAAATGTTACAGAGATGTTGAGGACTGATATTTTCAGTCGCCCTCCTGAGACAGAAGCTGCATAAATACTTATCAATTTGAGGGCGAGATGTTCAAAGAAATTTAAGGCCACGCTCTCCCCTCCCGCCCGCTAATCAGAAAGCAATTCTTTTTCCCACTGGGCTGTGCATTCCTCCTACCTAGGGGCCATCAAAGAGAAAATAAAAGGCGGATGTCCTAAAGAGAAGTAGGAAAAAGGAGATCCTGGACTCTTGCATCTTTCCTAAATAATGACATTTGACGAAGCACAGCCATGAGAGACAGGTACCTCCAAAGGATAGCTCTTCAACAGCCCAGGGCGAAGACAGGATCTCTGAGTCGCTGGAATGGGAGGTAACAGGTGCCTATGAAGAAGGGACTGACTTAATTGTCTTGGAAATAAGGCCGAGGGAGTTTCTCCCAAAGTGTTAGGATTCCAGCCATAGTTCAGCCATTCACAAGACCACAAAGATAGCCGAATCTGCTGAAATCCCATAGGGAAAATTTAAAGTCGGGGGAAAAAAGGAAGGAAACAGACAAAAAAAATTGTTCATCTAGTAGCGAATCGAAGCCTCCTGAAGGAGCAACAACTTGGAGCCAGGCACATCAATCACAAATGAAATTGTCATTGATGTTGTGATGCATGGAAGACTGAATAATAATAATGGCACTTAAGTGCTTACTATGTGCAAAGCACTGTTCTAAGCGCTGGGGTGATTAGAAGGTGATCAGGTTGCCCGACGGGGGGCTCACAGTCTTAATCCCCATTTTACAGATGAGGTAACTGAGGCCCAGAGAAGTGAAGTGACTTGCCCAAAGTCCCACAGCTGGCAATTGGCAGAGCTGGGATTTGAACCCATGACCTCTGACTCAAAAGCCCGTGCTCTTTCCACTGAGCCACGCTGCAATCTGGGTGTGCCGCACCTCCCAATAATAATAACAACAACAATAATAATAATGACAATGGCATTTGTTAAGCACTCACTATGTGCTAGACACTGTACTAAGCACAACAGAGTTAAAATATGTGATCCCTGCCCTGGAGAAGCTTACAATCTAGTGAGGGAGACTGGCACTAAATAAATTACAGATAGGAGGAAGTAATGGAGCTTAAAAGGGGGACTTAGAGCAAGGAATGTATAACAGGGAACTTCTATCTTGTCCCATTCATTCTATGGACCATAGTAAGCAAATCCTCAGCAGAACAACAATATTATTTGTCCGTTATCACGGCCTTTCTGTGAGAGAGATCAGTCTAAAAAAGACAAACGTTGCCAAAGAAAGTTTGCGTTCAGCTTTCTTAACTCCCACGGATGGGTGAATATTTCCCCGCGCTAGTTCAGAACTAACGCAGTTTGTGACTTCTTTAAGGCCTCTCTTTGAGTCAGTGGTAGAACCTCAGCCTCTGATTCTGCAACTCCACTCTGAGATGAAGCATCTCTTTTATGACGACATTACCCCTTGCTTATGAAGCATCCCATTTTTCACTCATATTCATTCATGTTAATGTCCGTCTCCCCGTTTAAACTGCAAGCTCATTATGGGCAGGGAACATATAAGTTAATTCTGTTGTACTCCCTCAAAGCACTAAGTACAATGTTCTGCACATAGTAAGCACTCAATAAATACCATAGACTGACTGATTTACCCGTCTGAAAGAAAAGTGCATAAGAGCACAGGGAAATGGTCACGGATGGAACCCCCTTTTATCAGTTTAAACTAGTTTGACCACATCTGCTGTGAGCCAGTGGGGCAATTTTCTAGAGAAAAAGTTTTTTCTAGAGAAAAAGCTTTTCTAGGGGCTTAATGGCAGTCCCACCTTTCTCTTATTCCCTCACTGACTCTTATCTTTCCCTGCCTTCTCTCCTGAGGAGATTTCCTTCCTCCTTCAGATAGTGTTTTCAGGAGTAGGAAGGGGATGGCCCCCAGCTTCAAAGGCAGCTGTCCGGTCTGGAAGGATTAGGATGAAGTGGAGTCCATTGGATTTGGCAAGAAGGAGGTCACTGATGACCTTGGGAAAGTCACTTAACTTCTCCGTGCCTCCACTTCCTCATCTGTAAAATGGAGATGATATCTGTTTTCCTTCCTGCTTAGACTGGAAGCCCCATGGGGGACAGGGGTTGGGTCCGATCAGCTTAAATATTATCTACCCCACTTAGTACAGTGCTTGCCACAAAGTAAGCATTTCATAAATACTCCAATTTAATTTTTATTCTTAGGAATATTTTCAGGAGCCAGTATTGTGGTCCTAGTACAGAGCCTGATTGTCCCGTGCTAGACTTATTATATTTTCATTTTATGGTATTCATTAAAAGCACTCTGTGCCAGGCACTGTTCTAAGCACTGGGATAGATTGGGTTGGACACAGTCCATGTCCCACTTGGGGCTGATGGGCTTAATTACCATTTTACGGGTGAGGAAACTGAGGCAGAGGGAAGTTAAGTGAATCCAAAGTGACACAGCCAACAAGTGGCAGAGCTGGGATTAGAATCCAAGTCCTCTGACCCCCCCCACCCTCGGGCTTTATCCACTAGGCAATGCTGCTTCTCAACTAACTCTTAGATTTTGGGACACGGACTGTGCCCTGATTAGACTCAACTTTTATCCACCCAGTGCTTAGCTTTTAGGCAGCACTTAATAAATACCATAAAAATGGCTAAAAGCAACTGCTAGATCATTTTGAACATAGGGCATCAATCGGTCCATCAATTGTATATACCGAGCACTTACTGTGTGCTGGGCACTGTACTAAGCACTTAGGAGAACACAATACAACAAAGCTGATAGATCCATTCCCTGCCCACAAGAAGCATCCAGTCCAGATGGGGAGAAAGACATAAAAATAAATTATGGATCATTTGTAAATGCTGTGCGGGTGAGGGGGCTTAAAGGGTATGGCTCCAAGGGCAGAGGTGACACAGAAGGGAAAGGGGAAATGAGGGTTTATTTGAGGAAGGCTTTGTGGGGAGCACTGGGATTTTAATAAGCCATCACCATTGTTCCCACCCAACTCTGAGATGAACAGTTCCCAGATTTTCCTGCTATGATTTACCAGATCTAGAGGACTAAACCCCGATCGCATATCTTCAGAAATTGGAAACACAGCAACAAAGACAGAAACTCAGGCTCTTTGAAAAATGCAGGCACATTGTGTGGGCTATTGAAAGCGAGTCCCAGACCAGGAGAGGCACTGAGATGGCTAATGACCTTCAAAATTACAGAATATTCATCATTTCCAAGGTCACCCTGACATTTCACTTGTTTTTCAAAAATCACGGGCCTTACAAATGACCTCAAGAAGAGTCCGTCCTCCCCCACCAAACTTTGGAAAAAAAACAACCCTCTGGGTTCTTTATTTCTCCCTCTGGGTCATTTATTTCCTCCATCCTGCTTCCCTTGTTTGCGATTATCAGGATATTTGAGAGTGGGGCTTGGTGGGCTCACTGAGCAGAGCTCTGAAACGGAAACTGCTAATCAAATTCTGCTGGGATGCTGGTCTGCCTCAGGGGCTTCCTGCTACTCTAGTGGATTTAGCCGGCGCAGGAGAAAGAATGATGAATCTCTAAGGGCCGGCGTGATTTCAGACCACCGAACCCCTTCCTGAAAAGATTTAACCAGCTCCTGCCGTGTCCAAAATCCCGGTAGATCGTAAGCTTACCGAGGGACAGGGATTGTGACTTCAGACTCCTTTGTACTGTACTTTTCCCAGCACCTTCTCTGCACCCAGGAAGCGCTTGATAAATAGCATTGATTGATTGGCAGCAGGAACATGGCCAGAGAAAGGCGGACACAGGCACCGGGCAATGGTTTGCTCCTCCGGGAGCAAGCGGAGAAATACTTTTAATAGCCACAACTCCAGAAACCTGCAGCTGTCTCTCAGACTTTTGGAAGGCCGGTTATTCTAGACTGTAAACGTGAAGTGGGTAGGGATTGTGTCCCTTTACTGCTGAATTCTACTTTCCAAGCACTTAGTACAGTGCTCTGCACACAGTAAGTGCTCAATATGATTGAATGAATAAATAAATAATTTTTTTTGTTTTTTAAAAGGTATTTGTGAAGCACTTACCATGTACCAGGCACTGTACTGAGCGCTGGAGTACAGAGAAGCAGCGTGGCTCAGTGGAAAAGAGCCCGGGCTTGGGAGTCAGAGGTCATGGGTTCTAATCCTGGCTCTGCCGCTTGTCAGATAAGTGACTCACCCAAAGTCACTTAACTTCTCTGTACCTCAGTTACCTCATCTGCGAAATGGGGATGAAGCCTGTGAGCCCCATGTGGGACAACCTGATCACCTTGTATCCCCCCCAGTGCTTAGAACAGTGCTTTGCACATAGTAAGTGCTTAACAAATACCATTATTATTATACAAGATAATCGGGTTGGACACAGTCTCTATCCCACCTGGGGCTCAGGGCATTAATCCCCATTGGACAGATGAGGTAACTGAGGCACAGAGAAGTGAAGCGATTCGATCAAGGTCACACAGTAGACAAGTGGCGGAGTGGGGATTAGAACCCATGACCTTCTGATGCCCAGGCTCTAGCCACTAAGCCAAGCACATCTGCCGGCCCACCGTGGGTTGGGGCGTTTGAGAGGCCTAGTTCACATTCCTCCACGATGTCAGAATAGACGTCGGCGTGTCGGAGCATCAGCCGGGGACGGTGGGGGGATGATTTATGAATGAAGCCGCGGGAAGAGGCCTGCCCCTGACTGCTAATTAATCAAATGCCAAAAACCGTCCAACAAAGGGCCCCGCTCGGATAATGAGAATCTCATTAGGAAAGGGCCCTTCCAGCCCCACAAGAGCCTTCAAAGAATCTGGGTAATGAAAACCATCTATCAGCTGTGAGGCTGTCTGCTAATGAGACGGCAGACCCGGGGCGGGTGGCTTTAATAAAAATAAATAAATAAGTGAGCGATGGGGCAAATAAATAAATAAACCCTCGGTGAGAGAACAGCTTCCGTGCGGGCTTGGAAATGAGACCTGACCTTCCCCAGAGGGGGATTCGAAAGTCTAGCGCCTGCTTGATGGGAGAAAAATGGATTCTTTGCCTCCATCGTTATGGTTTTCAGTTCCATTAAGTCGGGCCGTTTCGGAGAGTCAGATGAGCTTGATGGGTGTGCCGATGGGTAAGGGAGATACTGCCTTTGCTGGGAAACCGGCATCTTGATGGTTAACTTGATGAAGGTCACAGAGAAAACGCTCACCCACAGAGAGAATATGCTCATGTAAAATCAACACGCATAGGCCCACACAAGGACCTAAATTTATTCATTAATAATAATAATAATAATTATTATGGCATTTATTAAGTGCTTACTAAGTGCAAAGCACTGTTCTGAGCACTGGGGAGGTTACAAGGAGATCAGGTTGTCCCACGGGGGGCTCACAGTCTTCATCCCCATTTTACAGATGAGGGAACTGAGGCCCAGAGAAGTGAAGCGACTTGCCCAAAGTCACACAGCTGACAATTGGCAGAGCTGGGATTCGAACCCCTGACTCCAAAGCCCGGGCTCTTTCCACTGAGCCACGCTGCTTCTCTTAATTCATTCTTCATTCATTCGGTCGAATTTATTTGAGCGCTTACTGTGTGCAAAGAGCTGTATTAGGCGCTTGGGGAGAGTACACACACGTGTGAGAATACAACCACATGGAGACACATTCTCACACGTACACGGATGAACACACCCTCCCCATCCAACTTTCCCCGGACACACAAATCGGATAGGTTGTCGCCATCCTAACTCTGCTCTGTCATCACAATACACCATCCTCTCTGTCCACTTTTCCTCGCTGTCCATCACACTCCTATCCTCCATCCTCACTGCCCTCCATTCACTTACTCCTTTATTCCATCTTATTTATCGACTGCTTACTGTGGGCAGGGCACTGTACTGAGCGCTTGGGAGCGGACGATAGAACAATAAACAGACACATTATCCACCATCCTCACTGTCCACCGTTTTCGGAGATTCCACACCCATCACCCCCGGGGATGAAGGCTGAGTCAGCCGGTCCTCACCCCTGTCCGCTTCCCAAACGCCAATGTGGGAAGGTGTGGAAGAACTGCTTCAGAGTCAGTGCACTGAACTCAATCGGACGAGGGACCCCGGTGGAAGTGACACAACCAAGGTCTGCAAAAGAGGCCGGAGAGGAACTTGTTGGAGTCCCCCGAGCATCTAATTTATAGCTTGCTCAGGCTGTGCCCCTTACACCTGGACTTTTCCCTGCATTTCCAGTCCCGGGCCACTGTCGTCTACCTCCCGTTTCCCCGTTGGCACCCCACATTTCCCCACTGGCCCCCCGTGAGCGGCTTTGTCCAATCGCGTTGGTATTAAATATCCGGTAACGAGACGGCTTCGCCCTCCTCTGTCACAATTGTTTTTAATGTGTCAAGCACAATGGACCCGTTATGGTAATAGAGGAAAATTAACCTTGGGTTTATGTGGCACCTTTCCTCCGTAGAGCGTTTCCATGGATATTTTCTCATCTCCTCACAACACCCGTGGGAAGTGAACCTAGGACTCTGCCATCTGGAGGGGTGCGGGCTGGGAAGAGACGGGATTGGGGCTTGTAAAAAAAAAAAAAAATCTGGGATGGGGAAAACACAGATTTGCTGTTCCCCAAATCCCAAACTCTCAGAGTGAGGGGCTTCCATTTGAGGCAGGTTGAAATCCAACAGGAGGAAACATTTCTTCCCCCTGTGGGGTTGAATCCCTGGAGTCCAGGCCCTACAGGATACATCCCACAGGCTGGAATTAGCAGAGGGCCACGGGGGATTTGGAAAAATTTCTGGGTGAGCAGTCCATATCAGCTTGCTAGAGGGAAAGAGGAATAAAGGATAAGGAGGCTGGTACGGAGCCAGTAGTCTTTTTGGCAGGTTAGTCAATCAGTCATCTTTATTATGTGCTTACTGTGTGCAGAGCACTGTACTGAGCGCTTGGGAGAGCTCCCTAGAACAATAAACACAGTACCTGCCCATAACGAGCTTACAGTCTAGAGGGAGAAACAGGCATTAATATAATATCAGATATTTTCAGAGGTGGGGGGGAGGAGGTCCGGCTCAGACCTTCACCATGAGGGGAAGGGAAAGGCATAGTCCTCTATAATCCTGGTGGAGTGGCCATCAGGTTGTCCCACGGGGGGCTCACAGTCTTCATCCCCATTTTACAGGTGAGGTAACTGAGGCCCAGAGAAGCGAAGTGACTTGCCCAAAGTTGTTGAACATCACGATAGTTCAACCTGGTGGTCATTTAGCCAGTTCTAACCTGTTAAAGAGTCAGCCGGGAAGCAGCTTCTGTCATATTTTCCCCAGTGCATTCGAGCATCCTCAGTAAATACCCTTACTACTACTATTTCTATTAATCCCGCAGACTGTAGACTGTTACCTCCTTTTTCTACAGTGTTTGTTAAGCTTTTACTATGTGGCTTAGTGGAAAGAGCCCGGGCTTCGGAGCCAGAGGTCAAGGGTTCTAATCCCGGCTCCCCCACTTGTCTGCTGTGTGACCTTGGGCAAATCACTTCACTTCTCTGTGCCTCAGTTCCCTCGTCTGTAAAATGGGGATGAAGACGGTGAGCCCCATGTGGGACAACCTGATTACCTTGTATCTACCCCAGCGCTTAGAACAGTGCTTGGCACATAGTAAGTGCTTAATAAATGCCATCATCCTTATTATTATTACCTTGTACCTACCCCAGCACTTAGAACAGTGCTTGGCACATAGTCAGTGCTTAATAAATGTCATCATTATTATTATTACCTTGTATCTACCCCAGCGCTTAGAACAGTGCTTGGCAAATAGTAAGCGCTTAATAAATGCCATTATTATTATTATTATTATTATTATTATTATTATTATTATTATTATTACCTTGTATCTACCCCGGCACTTAGAACAGTGCTTGGCACATAGTAAGTGCTTAACAAATTCCATAATTATTTTTATTATTATGTGCCAGTCACTGTACTAAGCACTGGGGTAGATATATGTTAATCGGGTTGGACACAGTCCCACATGGGGTTCACAGTCCTAAACCCCATTTTACAGATGAGGTAACTGAGGCACAGAGATGTTAACTGACTTGCCCAAGGTCACAAAGCAGAGAGGTGGCAGAGCTGGGATTAGAATCCGGGTCATTCATTCATTTAATCATATTTATTGAGCGTTTACTGTGTGCAGAGCACTGTACGAAGCTCTTGGGAAGTCCAAGTTGGCAACATATAGAGATGGTCCCTACCCAACAGTGGGCTCACAGTCTAGAAGGGGGAGACAGAGAACAAAACAAAACATATTAACAAAATAAAATAAATAGAATATGTACAAGTAAAATAAATAAATAGAGTAATAAATACGTACAAACATATATACATATATGTATATCCCAGGCCCATACTCTATCCATAGGAAATTCTCCTAGGGATTATGTGTTCCAACTCTATTATACTGTACTTTCTCTAGTGCTTAGTACAGGGTTCTGACCACAATAAGTGCTCAGTAAATACCACTGATGGACTGATTCTATTACTACCACGACACGGAAAGTCAAAGAATGATTCGGACACCTGCTCCTGGCAGACAAGGATAATAATAATGACATTTATTAAGCACTTACTATGTGCAAAGCACTGTTCTAAGCGCTGGGCAGGTTACAAGGTGATCAGGTTGCCGCAGCAGCGTGGCTCAGTGGAAAGAGCCCGGGCTTTGGAGTCAGAGGTCATGGGTTCGAATCCTGGCTCTGCCAATTGTCAGCTGTGTGACTTTGGGCAAGTCACTTAACATCTCTGGGCTTCAGTTCCCTCATCTGTAAAATGGGGATTAAGATTGTGAGCCCTCCATAGGACAACCTGATCACCTTGTAACCTCCCCAGCACTTAGAACAGTGCTTTGCACATAGTAAGTTCTTAATAAATGCCATCATTATTATTATTATTATTATCAGGTTGTCCCATGGGGGGCTCACAATCTTCATCCCCATTTTACAGGTGAGGTAACTGAGGCCCAGAGAAGTGAAGTAACTTGCCCAAAGTCACACAGCTGACAATTGGTGGAGCGGGGATTTGGACCCATGACCTCTGGCTCCAAAGCCCGCACTCTTTTCCACTGAGCCACGCTGCTTCTCTAATAATAATAATAATAATAATAAAATATAATAAAGTATGACCCCCATTTCAACGGCCACCAATAGAATTTTTTCCACCAGAAGACGCTGACCACCCTGGGTTTTCTGTTTGAATTCTTCCAAGCTACTCCCTCGGGGTCCGCTTTGTGCCAGGGTCCTTAGGGGCAGGATGAGAAAGGCTCTGTAGATTTGACTTGATCTTTGTCTGGTTTCTCCATTTGTTCGTCGCTCTCCAGCTGGCTGGTTACTTCAGAGACCAACCCTGGGTAAGAGTTGAAGGTCAAGACATTTGAACAACAAAGCCAGCCGGGCTAAGGCAGGAGCCAAACCTTCTCTTTATCTTGGGGATAAGAACCACGATTTAAAGCGGCATTTGGACTTTCAGGAGTCTGTTGGTTTCTTTCCAAAACTTCAACGGTTCCACAACTCCATTTTTAACATTAATCAAGCTTGTGTTGTCAAGCCAACACACCCAAACTCTCTAATCGTATTCTAGTAAAATGACCTCATTCATTCATTCAATTGTATTTATTGAGCACTTACTATGTGCAGAGCACTGTACTAAGCGCTTGGGAAGTACAAGTTGGCACCATATAGAGACGGTCCCTACCCAACAGCGGGCTCACAGTCTGGGCCGAACTCGGGGCGATTACTTTCTACTTTCCCATCCACAAAGATTTGGAGACCCAACAAAAAATTAAGGCGGGACAACAACCCTTTACCATAGAAAACTGGCCTGCAAGAACACTAAACTACAAGTTCTCCCCAAACTGAAAAATTCAACTTGGTGACACGGCCTTTCATTCAAGCAGAAGCAGCGTGGCTCAGTGGAAAGAGCCCGGGCTTTGGAGTCAGAGGTCATGGGTTCAAATCCCGGCCCCGCCAACTTGTCAGCTGTGTGACTTTGGGCAAGTCACTTCACTTCTCTGGGCCTCAGTTCCCTCATCTGTAAAACGGGGATTAAGACTGTGAGCCCCCGTGGGACAACCTGATAACCTTGTAACCTCCCCAGTGCTTAGAACAGTGCTTTGCACATAGTAAGCACTTAATAAATGCCATTATTATTATTCAAGGAAATCGGGTTAGGCATGGTCTTAATCATGGAGATCTTAATCTTAATCTCCATTTTACAGCTGAGGTACAGAGAAGTGAAGTGATTTGCCCACAGCAGACAAGTGTCAGGGCCAGGATTAGAACTCAGGACCTTCTCACTCTCAGGTCCTCGCTCTCCCCACTATGCCACGCCGCTTCCACTGGGAAAAGCCCCTACCTCCTATGAGAAATCTGCTCTCTTTAAGAGGTCTCAGGGTTTCCTTTCTTTGGTTAAATCGCAGCAGGGGACTTGGCAATTAATTAGTGGTTTAGGGGGGAAAATTAGCTTCACAGCCTGGCTTCCCTGCACCCCATCAGCAAACAGATAGGCCCATTAATCTGTCGTGGGTGAGCTCTCCTGTCTGCATTTCTCAGATTCTCTCCAAATTGGATCTAAAGGGACATTTTTCAAGCCTAGAAACAAGGCTTGCTTTGATAGAGCAAGGTGAGGTGGGAACCCCGCTTCTGATTTGTCCACTCTGACATGGGCGGCAGATATAACAGCTCATCTCAATGGCAAAACTTCCCCCAAGAAAATGAAATAAGCACACGCTGCTTCAGCGAGCCCATCAGCGGGACAATAAAGCAGTAAAGATGATGGCGGGGGCCACCTTTGGGACTGGGCTGTCTCCTTCAAATCTCCTCGGAAAATTACCTCCACGGAGGCTTTAACGTGATCTGAAGTGAACAGGAGAGACTTCTGGAGGAAGAAACAAGTCTTTGGTAGCAGAATCTCCACCCAACCCTAAAAAATAGGTGAAACAGACAAGTGGGAATGGGGCAGGAACAATGATCGGGAAGAATGAGTCCTGTTTTGTTTGTTTTTTTTTGCCATATCTAGTCTAAAGATCCCATTATAAAATGAAAGTGGGAGATGGGGTGAAAAGGAATGTTTTGGAGGAATGTGACTCAGGGGTGGGAGAGGCAGATGGAGTGAGTTTGGGGGAAGAAAGGAGTTAGATTTTTTTTATGGTATTTAAGTGCTTACTATTTGCGAGGCACTCTACTAAGCGATGGAAGTAGATACAAGGATTGACTGAATGAATACAAATTAATCGGGTTAGATATAGTCCATGTCTCACATGGAGAATCTCAGTCTTAATCCCCATTTTACAGATAAAGTAACTGAGGCCCAGAAAAGTTAAATGACTTGCCCAAAGACACACAAGCAGACAAGTGGTGGAGTGGGATTGGCACTCAGGTCCTTCTAATTCCCAAGCCTGCGCTCTACCCTCTTGGCCTAGTTGCTATTTAGTCTACTGGAAAAGGGCATGGGTAAAGAGATGAAGAGACCTGAGTTCTGGTTCCAGCTCTGCCATTAACCTGCTGTGTGACCCTGGGCAAGTCCCTTAATCTCTCTGGACTTCAGTTTCCTCACCTGTA
This sequence comes from Tachyglossus aculeatus, assembly GCF_015852505.1. Classification (NCBI taxonomy): domain Eukaryota; kingdom Metazoa; phylum Chordata; class Mammalia; order Monotremata; family Tachyglossidae; genus Tachyglossus; species Tachyglossus aculeatus. Next base: position 29,342,560 of record NC_052100.1, read on the forward strand.
AAATGGAGTTAAAATACCTGTTCTCCCTCCCTCTTGGGCTGTGAGTCCTCAGTGGGACAGGGATTGGTCCAATCTGATTATCATACACCTGTCCCAATGCATAACACAATGCTTTGGTAATAATAATAATAGTGATGGTATTTGTTAAGCACTTAGTATGTGCAAAGTACTATTCTAAGCGCTGGGGAGGTTACAAGGTGATCAGGTTGTCCCACACGGGGGCTCACAGTTTTAATTCCCATTTTACAGATGAGGTAACTGAGGCCCAGAGAAGTTGAGTGACTTGCCCAAAGTCACACAGCTGACAACTGGCAGAGCTGGGATTTGCACTCATGACCTCTGACTCCAAAGCCCGGGCTCTTTCCACTGCGTCACGCTGCTCTTCTTAGTACCTAGCAAACACCCAGTAAATACCAAAATGATTCAAAGAGAATGGAAAGCCACCCCACAGCATCCGGCGAAGATCAGACCCAAATCCCTCACGGCTTCCTTTCCCCTCGGAAAAGGAAGGCCGGGAAGCAACTTTCTCAGCTGTGGATATTTTGCCCGACGCTTTCCACTGGAGACACTTGGACCTAAGCAGCCCCCTTGCAGTGCAGGTTGAGGGGACCCTCTTCCTCTCACCCGCAAACCTGTTCTTTTCTGCTTCCTCCTCCAAAACAGGCCCAAGGAAACCCAGTCCTCCAGAGGGCCCGAGTGCATCTGTCCGACCCTGAAGAGAAAGCTGGGAATCAGAGTCAGGGAAGAGGCCAAGAGAAACGGGAAGGAGGAGCAGGCAGTGCGTGTTTCTGACAGGAACCTTCCAGACGGATGACATCCTCCTAGAATTTTAATGGATTGATTTTGCTCCTGACCCCTTCAGGATGTCAAATTTCACATTTATATGGAAATGGTGGAGCCCACGGGTGCTTGTTAGCGGCTGGCTGAGACGAGCTGTTTCTCCTGCTCTCAAAGGGGAAATCCCCTGTTGCTTCTCTCCCGTTTTTCTGGAACTGTCAGACCCCATTTCCAGCCCCCATCTGCCGCCCCCTCCCCACCGGCCCCGACGCCGGACTGTCGCAACCCGTTATTATCATTAAAAACAGCACTAAAAGACTGGTCGCAGCTATGAACAGACTCATCAGAGAGAAGCAGCTTGGCTCAGTGGAAAGAGCCCTGGCTTTGGAGTCAGAGGTCATGGGTTCAAATCCCCACTCTGCCATTTGTCATCTGCGTGACTTTGGGCAAGTCACTTCACTTCTCTGTGCCTGTTATCTCATCTGTAAAATGGGGATGAAGACTGTGAGCCCCACGTGGGACAATCTGATCACCTTGTATCCTCCCCAGCACTTAGAACAGTGCTTTGCACATAGCACTTAACAAATGCCATACTTCTATTATTATTATCAGAGGGGCCCAATGCTTAGCAAACAGCTCAGAGTGTAAGCTCTTTCAGGGCAGGGAATGCGCCACATTCAATTATTTATTTTGATTGTACTGACTGCATGGAGCCTGATTGCTTACTGTTAGTACACAGTAAGCGCTCAGTAAATCCACTGATTGATTGGTAATGTGTCCAACACCAACCCTCCCCTCACTCTAATAGATGTTGGACCAAGAGTCAGGTCCAATTTTCAAGGATCCACTTTTTTTTAACAGCATTTAGTATAGTGTTTTGCATGCAGTAGGAGCTTAATAAACACTATTGCTACTATTACTCTGCTTTGGCTGCTATTGCTGCAGATGTAAGCATTCCCAAGAGTTTAATTTTTGCCTGTTTGGGAATGTGTGAAGATCTGGAGTCTGAAAAGACCCAATTTCAAATACAGAAGGTTATGCTAGCTGTCTTGATGCTTGAGGGTGAAGCTACAAACAGTGAGATTTTGTCCAGGGATTTGGGTGAGGCTGAGAAGATGGATGTGTCTTTTATATTGTTAGGTTGTACTTTCCCAAGTGCTCAGTACAGTGCTTGGCACATAGTAAGTGCCCAATAAATATGATTGACTGATAGATGAGAAACTGATATCCCATCAGGTGGAATTCTATACACAAAAAGACTGTACTTCGCTGGACTAACACCTTCACCACTATTTTCCAAAATGATCCTCATTCTCCCCATCTTTCTGAACCCTTTGCATAAGAATGTTCCCTCTCCTGACTGAGAAGGGGGGGAGGTGAAGAGACAGAGGGAAACAGAGAGAGAGAGAAGGATGGAGAGTGAAAGAAAGAGATGGAGAATATGCATGTGGAAAAAAAAATCACATTTGTGAGTCAGGGAGAGGGGAGGCTGATTTTGCTGGAGGCCTTTCTGTGTCACCAATGAAGGAAAGGGAAGCTGCTGCAGATGAGAAAATACAATTTATTGAGGGGCCGAAAGAAATATTAAATCGTTTTCCCATTGCAAATAAGGCAATTAAAATTATTCAATTGGACAAAGCTCTAGGCCCAGCTGAATTGATCCCGTAATTCAGGAGAAAGAGACAGTCGGGAGAGCAAAGATAGCCCCTAGCAGAGCTCAGCATGGGAGGAGAGGAAGCAGAAACCATTCCGTTCCCAGACTCACCCTGCTGTCGGTCCAGTGGTGGGCTCTAGGTCAGGACAACCGGGTTCTGATCCCAGTTCTGCCTGCAGGGAATTGTCTCCTAGGTTGTGCCATCAATCCATCGGCAAGTAGTGTGGCCTAGTGGGAAGAGGACGGGCCTGGGACTCAGAGTACCTGGGTTCTAATCCCAGCTCCCCGACTTCTTTTGGTCCTGGTTAAGCACTTACTAGGTGTCAAACACTGTTCTAAGCACTGGGGTAGATCCGAGTTCTTTAGGTTGAACGCAGTCCCTGTCCTGCTGGGGTCTCACAGTCTAAGTAGGAAGGAGGACAAGAGCACGGGCCAGGAAATCAGAAGGACCTGGGTTCGAATCCCCGCTCCGCCACTGGTCTGCTGCGGGACCTTGGACAAATCACTTCATTTCTCTGGGCCTCAGGTCCCTCATCTGTAAAATAGGGATTAAGTCTGCGAGCCCCACGTGGGACAGGGACTACGTCCAATCTGATAACCTGGTGTCTACCCCAGTACTTAGAACAGTGCTTGGCACAGAGTAAGCGCATAACAGATGCCATCATCATTATTATTTTTATTATTATTAAAAGTTGTCCGGCGATTCGCAGGAGTGTATATGCCTTCCCTGAGACGCTGGAGTAGGGCATCTCGCTGGAGGCTGGGAAAGCACCGGCCCAGAAATAATCAATCATTGGAGGGATGTTTAGGGTGACAGATGGAACCCCCTGGTGGTCCTCGAGCTGCTATATTTCAAAGAAATGGCAACCGCAGGCAGTAACCTTGGGTTCTATTTCTACGAGAAATGGCTCTGGGCGTCTCAAAAAGGCATCTGAGAGCCATTCATTGCTAGTTTCTTAACACGGCGGTGCTTTATCCAAATAACCCAGACCCAAATAAGTCAGAAGCGGCCTGGCTTATCTGAAAGAGTTCGTGCCTGGGAGTCAGGAGATGGGGGTTTTATTCCCAGCCAGCAATGCCACTTGCCTGCCGAGTGACCCTGGGAAAATCACTTAACTTCTCTGGAGCTGAGTGTCCTCATCTGCAGCGAAGAAGCAGCAGCGTGGCTCAGTGGAAAGAGCCCGGGCTTTGGAGTCAGAGGTCATGGGTTCAAATCCCGGCTCCACCAATTGTCTGCTGTGTGACTATGGGCAAGTCACTTCTCTGCGCCTCAGTTCCCTCATCTGGCAAATGGAGATTAAGACTGGGAGTCCCTCGTGAGACAACCATATCACGTTGCAACCTCCCCATCGCTTAGAACAGTGCTTTGCACATAGTAAGTGCTTAATAAATGCCGTCATTATTATTATCTGCGAAATGAGGATAAGATGTCTTTTCTCCTTCCCCATTAGACTGTGAGTCCCATGTGGGACTGAATCTGATTGTATCCAGCACTTAGTATGTTGCTTGGCACGTAGTAAATGTTTAAACTACGCCCCGATTGGTTGTTATTATACGTGTGGGAGTCAGAGGACCTGGGTTCTAATGCTGACTCTGCTACTTGCCTGCTGTGTGACCTTTGCTTCTCTGTGCCTAGGTTACCTCATCTGTAAAATGGGGATGAAGACTGTGAGCTCCATCGGGGACATGGACTATGACCAACCTGATTAGCTCGCATCTACCCCAGAGCTTAGTACGGTGCTTGGCACATAGTAAGCGCTTAACAAAAAACCCTGAAAAAAGAAAGCAGCATCGTAGCCTAGATTAGAACCCAGGCCCTCAGACCCCGAGGCCTGTGCTCTTTCCACTGCTTCTCACATGAATGTCTGAGAATCAAACACAAAATTAAAATGAGAAGGTCCTGGATCTAATGGAAAGGGTAGCTTTCGTTACGGTAGACCCACTGGGCTTCGGTTGATCCCGATTTCAGCCGGGAGCCTATCATTCTGATGCCATTGGCTTGTGTTGGTTGGATAGGGATGGGGCTTGGAATCAGTGGGAACTGTTGCTAGCCAGCGAGGTCCTAATGTAGGTCAGTTCCGGTGAGAGGAACGCACATCCATCGCCCAGAGCACTTAGCAAATTGAAAGAGCTCCAGTAACTCGAAATCTGGGCCTGAGAAGCATTTGGAGGGAAGGCTTGAGATAAATCCAACTAATAAATACGTGAACTTAAACCTTTCCCTCCAAGAGGACAGAACCCCTATCCTTCAAGCCAAAGGAACACGAGGGCCAGTTTCTGGCTTATTAAGACTTCCATCAACCCTGCAGCCTCCCAAGAGTGTCTGGTCTGTTGACAGAGGCACCTAGAGAAAATAATACCAATTCAGGGAAATTGTCCCCTCAGAGAGGGCAGAGAGGAAGGCGGAGGATGGATTTTACCATCACCTAATCTGACCCTTGAGAGGTCAGCGTGGGTATTTTTTCTTTCCGTCAGCACATTTGTTGTAAGTCTGAAGAATGCAAGGCAGCTTTCCTTAGGACACAACTTGGGAAAGAGTCATCCTCTTGGTAACTTGACATTTAGTATAATAATAATGACCATTATTATGATTGTTGTTGTAATTGGAGAGTATATTAAGCTTATTCTAGCCAAACACTGTATTAAGTGTTGCTTCTCTGATTTAAGGTAATCAGGTCAGACAAGGTCCCTGCCCCACACAGTCAAAATAGGAAGGGAAACAGGAATTGAATTCCCATTTTATAATAAGGAAACTGAGGCCCAGAGAAGTTAAGCAGCTCTGGTTTCCAACACAGCCCAGTTTCTGATGGAAAAGCCATTAAAAGCCTGTGACCTGGGGGAGAAGGATCGCTATGGGAAAGCGGGCTAACATGCTGACTGAACTATTGAACAAGGTAGGCCGGGACTTTGAGAGGAATCCGCCATCCTGATCTAAAGTCACCCCGGATGGGGACTGTATCCTAGAGCTCAATAATCTCATATTGTTGCCTCTTTCTGAAGACAAAAGCATCTTCAATATGAGTGGCATAACTCTTCCAGAAAGCATCAGTCAGTGAGTTTGTAGGTATTGAATATCTAGTAGTAATCAGTCAATCAACAGTATTTATTGAGTGACTTGATCCTCGCTTGCAAGGAGCTTACAATTTATTGGATAATAATAATGGCATTTATAAAGCGCTTACTATGTGCAATCACTGTTCTAAGCGCTGGGGAGGTTACTAAGTGATCAGGTTGTCCCACGGGGGGTTCACAGTCCCTCATTTTACAGATGAGGTAACTGAAGGCCAGAGAAGTGAACAGCTGACAATTGGCAGAGCTGGGATTTGAACCCATGACCTCTAACTCCAAAGCCTGGGCTCTTTCCACTGAGCCACACTGCTTACTCCCCCAGTACTACTCTAATTTTGTGGAAAGACCCCAGGCCTAGAAGTCGGAGGACCTGAGTTCTAATCCCAGCTCCAACCTTTAGCTGCTATGTGACCCCTTGGGCAATTCACTTAATTTCTCTGTGCCTCAGAACCCTCATCTGTAAATCCGGGATTCAATATCTGTTTTCTCCCTCCTGCTTAGGCTGTGAGCTCCACATGAGACCTGATTATATGTACCCCAACACTTAGTAGAGAAGCAGCGTGGCTCTGTGGAAAGAGCCCGGGCTTTGGAGTCGGAGGTCGTGGGTTCAAATCCCGTCTCCGCCAATGGTCAGCTGTGTGACTTTGGGCAAGTCACTTGACTTCTCTGGGCCTCAGTTACCTCATCGGGAAAATGGGGATTAAGACTGTGAGCCCCACGTGGACAACCTGATCACCTTGTATCCCCCCAGTGCTTAGAACAGTACTTTGCACATAGTAAGTGCTTAATAAATGCCATCATTATTATTATTATCTGTACCAAGAAAACTCTACGGATGCACTACCAAAACGATTGCAGATGGAGGTGAGGCATTCCGGGAGAGATGTGTCCATTCATTCATTCATTCAATCGTATTTATTGAGCACTTACTGTGTGCAGAGCACTGTACTGAGCGCTTGGGAAGTACAAGTTGACAGTTTCGAAGGTGGCTGAGAGGTCAAGGAGGATTAGAATAGAGTAGAAGCCGCTGGATTTGGCAAGAAGGAGGTTTTTGGTGACCTTTGAGAGGGCGGTTTCAGTGGAATATAGGGGATGGAAGCCAGGTTGAAGGCTTATTGTACATAGGAGGGCCCTACTTACAATATTGGGGCTCCTATTATTATTATTATTATTACTGGGCATCATGTGCTAAGCGTCCATGGAGTTGCTATCCATCAGATGACTCCACAGCATAAGAAAAGACACTATTGCTACTATTCATTTCAGATTCAATTCATTCATGCATTCAATCATATTTATTGAGCGCTTACTGTATGCAGAGCACTGTACTAAGCGCTTGGGAAGTCCAAGTTGGCAACATCTAGAGATGGTCCCTACCCGACAATGGGATCACAGTCTAGAAGCGGGGGGACAGACAACAAAACAAATCAATCAACAGTATTTCCTGGGTGCTTCCTAGGAGCACAGCATCATCATCATCAATCGTCATCAATCGTATTTATTGAGCGCTTACTGTGTGCAGAGCACTGTACTAAGCACTTGGGAAGTACAAATTGGCAACATATAGAGACAGTCCCTACCCAACAGTGGGCTAACAGTCTAAAAGGGGGAGTAAGCACTGCAGTAAGACCCTGGGAAAGTGCAATACAGCATGGCTTAGTGGAAAGAGCCCAGGCTTGGGAGTCAGAGGTCGTGGGTTCAAATCCCGGCTCAGCCACTTGTCTGCTGTGTGACTTTGGGCAAGTCACTTCTCTGTGCCTCCATTCCCTCATCTGTAAAATGGGAATGAAGACTGTGAGCCCCATGTGCAACAACCTGCTTACCTTGTATCTACCCCAGTTCTTGGCACATAGTAAGTGCTTGACAAATACCATATTTATTATTACAATACAGAAGACTTGGCAGACACGTTCCCCGCCCACAACAAGCTTGCAGTCTAGATTCCTGCCCTCCTGGGCTTCCTTGAGCTCGGCTCAAATAACTGCGGGATGAATGTATCCATTCCATCGGCACCGCCCAATGTGGGGGGAAAAAGAGAGGGGGACAAGGCACTGGATGGGATTATTAAATAATCGGCATATTCTATAAAAAGGTCTCTGAGTTACAAAGTGCTCTGTTTGCATTTCCTGGAAGCATTCCATGCTCGAGGTCATCAACTTTAAACTAGTCAATTAGATTTTATTCCGAGCAATACAATTTAGCTTTCCGTAGACGCAGGGTCTCTTTGACACTTGGTGAATTAAAAAGCCCTACAAGCAGAACATTCACCCAGTGCATATCGTCCATTCATTACTACCCCAGCGCTAATGTAATTAAGAAAGAGAACTGAATCCTTTAGCTCCTTATTTCGATTGCAGCTATACAGTTCCAGTCTCCATTCAGTAACTTTAAAGGAGCCCTTGAATACCCCTTTCTCCTGCCTGGCCTTGGCTGTCCATTGATTTTCATTTGTATCGACCTGTTCCACGCAACTCTGAATCAGAATTAATTCTACACAGCTATGGTTTCTATTTCTTCCACCCTCTTCACATTCTCCCCGGATCCTCGTTGGGCGGTAGCATCTAGCACATGTAAATCAGAGCAATTAGGGATAAATACGAGGAATATTTTTGTTTTAAAGTTAGGGGTGCAGAGGGGATGTTTAGGGTGGGATGGGTGGGGAGAGACAAGGATGAAGAGGGGACCATCAGGGGTGTTGGGTGGTCCGTGCTGGGTCACCGGGGAGAGTCAGGGATGGAGCGGAGAAAGTCAGGGGGTGTTGGATGGTCCATGCTGGGAACTGGGGGGAGAATCAGGGATGGAGAGGGGAAAGTCGGGGGTTTGGGATGGTCTGTGCTGTGTCGCAGAGTTAGGATTGAGAGGGGAGAGTCATGCTGGGTCACTGGAGAGAGAGTTGGGGGAGAGAGGAGACAGCAAGAGCTATTAAATGGTCCAGGTTGGGTCACTAGAGAGAGAAAGAGAGGAGCAAAAATGGAGAGGAAGTAGATTTTGAGGTGCTGGTTTGCTCATCCCTAACCAGGAGGGAGGGTATCCAGTGGGGATTTGGACACAAACATTCTGGTGCCTCTGTTGGAGATAGAATCCGGGACTGGTTCAGTTATTATTATTATCATTATTGTACCATACTTATTATGAGAAGCAGCGTGGCTCAGTGGAAAGAGGCCCAGGATTTGGAGTCAGAGGTCAGGGGTTCAAATCCCAGCTCCGCCAGTTGTCAGCTGTGTGACTTTGGGCAAGTCGCTAAACTTCTCCGCACCTCAGTTACCTCATCTGTAAAATTGGGGATGAAGACTGTGAGCCCCCGTGGGACAACCTGATCACCTTGGAACCTCCCCAGCGCTTAGAACAGTGCTTTGCACATAGTAAGTGCTTAATAAATGCCATCATTATTATTATGATATCAGCCTGGATCAGGGTTAAAGGACTTATTTCTATTGTATCCCCTCAAGTGCTTACCACAATGCTGTGGCTTAGTGGAAACAGCCCGGGTTTAGGAGTCAGGGGTCATGGGTTCTAATCCCACCTCTGCCACTTGTCAGCTGTGTGACTTGGGGCAAGTCACTTCACTTCTCTGGGCCTCAGCTCCCTCATCTGTAAAATGGGGATGAAGACTGTGAGCCCCACGTGGGACAACCTGATCACCTTGTATCTACCCCAGCGCTTAGAACAGTGCTTGGCACATAGTAAGCGCTTAACAAAAACCATCATTATTATTATTATTATTAATTGGCACTCAACCAATGAGAAGCAGTGCAGCCTAGCAGTAAAAGCACGGGCTCCCAGAGGATCTGGGTTCTAATTCCAGCTCTACCGCTTGCTTGCTGTGTGTCCTTGGGTGGGTCATCGAACTTGTCTGCACCTCGGTTTCTTCATCTGCAAAACAGGGATCAGGACTGTGACCCTTAGAGGGACGGGGACTGTGTCCAACCTAATTAGCTTGTATCGACCCCAGCGCTTAGTACCTGGCACATAGTAAGCATTGAACACATAGAGAAGCAGCGGGGCTCAGTGGAAAGAGCCCGGGCTTTGGAGTCAGAGGTCATGGGTTCAAATCCTGGCTCTGCCAATTGTCAGCTGGGTGACTTTGGTCAAATCACCTAACTTCTCTGGGCCTCAGTTACCTCATCTGTAAAATGGGGATGAAGACTGTGAGCCCACCGTGGGACAACCTGATCACCTTGTAATAATAATAATAATAATAACTGCATTTGTTAAGTGCTTACTATGTGCAAAGCACTGTTCTAAGCGCTTGGGAGGGGAAACAAGGTAACGAGGTTGTCCCATGGGGGGCTCACAGTCTTAATCCCCATTTCCCAGTTGAGGTAACTGAGGCTCAGAGAAGTTAAGTGACTTACCCAAGGTCACACAGCAGATGTGTGGCGGAGCCGGGATTCGAACCTATGATCTCTGACTCCAAAGCCCATGCTCTTTCCACTGAGCCACGCTGCTTCTCGGCCTCCCCAGCTCTTAGAAGAGTGCTTTGCACATAATAAGCGCTTAGCAAATGCCATTATATTATTATAACATTATACTTGTACTTCCCAAGCTCTTAGTACAGTGCTCTGCACACAGTAAGCGCTCAATAAATACGATTGAATGAATTTTTAAAAAATCGCGTTGATCGATGGATTGATCAGTGATGTGGATTTGCTCTCAGGAGCTCTGCCTTCCGTCGAGTCATATCCCGCCACCCTCTGAGCTTCGCCCCAGCCTGATGAAGGGTCCCGGGGAGAGCGGAACTCTAAAATAAACCGGGCTGATTCATTCTAGAGCACCTTGCTATTTTAGAGCTTTCTGAACGGCATTTGGAGGCGGTGATTAAACGCCGTTTGTCATCTCGGCTCTGTCGCCTCAAAACACACCAGAGATAGGTATAGGCGTCAACAATTGATCATCCCATAAAGCTCAGGGGATCTGAAGGAGGTGGGACAGGTCATCCAGTTTCCAGAATTCCCCCTTGGGTTGATCTCACTGAATTCTTCAAAGGTGCATCCCGACTTGGATGGCCAAGGGATCGCCACCGAACCAAGGGCAAGAAGGGCAGTGGAGGATGCTAACAGGCTAGGGTTCAAAGGCTTACTTCAAAGCCCTACTGAGAGCTCACCTCCTCCAGGAGGCCTTCCCAGATTGAGCCCCCTCCTTCCTCTTCCCCTCTCTCCCTCCCCATCCCTCCCGCCTTACCTCCTTCCCCTCCCCACAGCACCTGAATATGTGTATATATGTTAGTACGGATTTATTACTTTATTTTATTTGTACATATTCATTCTATTTTCTTTTGTTTTGTTGTCTGTCTCCCCCTTTTAGACTGTGAGCCCGCTGTTGGGTAGGGACCGTCTCTATATGTTGCCAACTTATTATATTTTATATTATATTATATTATGTTATGTTATATTATGTTATATTATAATGTTATATTATATTTTGTTATATTATATTATATTGTGTTATATTATATTATAGATATATATATATACATATATGTGTTAGTAAGCACTTCATACATGCTAGGAACTTCACTAAGCACTGGGGTAGATTCGAGCTAACCATACTCTGCACACAGTAAGCGCTCAATAAATACGATTGAATGAATGAATACTGGATTCAGTCCCTGTCTCACATGGGACTCACAGTCTCAAAGTCCCTTGCACAGTTGCAGCAGCTGAGGCACAGAGAGTGAAGTGACTTGCCCAAGGTCACACAGCAATCAAGTGGCGGTGCATGGATTAGAACCCAGGTCCTTCTGCCCCCCAAGCCTGTACTCTACCCTCTAGGCCACGCTGCATCTCTGCAGCGTCGCAGTATCGGTGTTTCTCAACTCTTCCACGTGGTCAATAATAATAATAATGATAATAATAATAATGGCATTTATTAAGCGCTTACTATGTGCAAAGCACTGTTGCAAGCGCTGGGGACGTTACAAGGTGAGCAGGTTGTCCCACAGGGGCTCGCAGTCTTAATCCCCATTTTCCAGATGAGGGAACCAAGGCCCAGAGAAGTGAAGTGACTTGCCCAGAGTCACCCAGCTGACAATTGGCGGAGTCAGGATTTGAACCCATGACTTCTGACTCCAAAGCCCGGGCTCTTTCCACTGAGGCACGTCAGTAGTACAAGGGATGAGCCGGACAGGTAATTTCAAGAAATCTTTGGTATGGGGAGAGCTAGGCAAGTAGTCGGAGATGAATTTGTAAAGAAATAAAACATTATTAATCCTGGATAAAGCAACCAAAGCATTAGGCACTTAGCGCCCCCCACTGGTCACTGGAAGAAACATCGCTAGATTGACACTTGTCTTGCCTTTGCATTAAGGTGGGATAACATTAATTGGGAATAATAAATAATAGTATTAAGCGCTTACTATGTGCAAAGCACTGTCCTAAGCGCTGGGGGGTGATCAGGTTGTCCCCCGTGGGGCTCACAGTCTTCATCCCCATTTTACAGATGAGGGACCTGAGGTGTGGAAAATAATAATAATAATAATGATGGCATTTGTTAAGCGCTCACTATGTGCAAAGCACTGTCCTAAGCGCTGGGGGGATATAGGGTGATAATAATAATAATAATGGCATTTATTAAGCTCTTTCTATGTGCAAAGCACTGTTCTAAGCGCTGGGGAGGTTACAAGGAGATCAGGTTGTCCCACGGGGGGCTCACAGTCTTCATCCCCACTTTACAGATGAGGGACCTGAGATGCAGAGAATAACGATGATGATGATGGCATTTGTTAAGCACTTACTATGTGCAAAGCACTGTTCTAAGCACTGGGGAGGATACGAGGTGATCAGGCTGTCCCACAGGGGGCTCACAGTCTATATCCCCATTGTACAGATAAGGGAACTGAGGCGCAGAGAATAATAATAATAATAATGGCATTTGTTAAGTGCTTACTATGTGCAAAGCACTGTTCTAAGCGCTGGAGAGGACACAAGGTGATTTGTCCCACGTGGGGCTCACAGTCTTCATCCCCATTTTACAGATGAGGGACCTGAGGCGCAGAGAATAATAATAACAATAATGATGGCACTTGTTAAGTGCTTACTATTTGCAAAGCACTGTTCTACGTGCTGGGGAGGGTACAAGGTGATCAGGTTGTCCCACGTGGGGCTCACAGTCTTCATCCCCATTTTAAAGATAATAATAATAATAATAATAATTGCATTTATTAAGCGCTTACTATGTGCAAAGCACTGTTCTAAGCCCTGGGGAGTTTACAAGGTGATCAGGTTGTCCCACGGGGGGGCTCACAGTCTTCATCCCCATTTTCCAGATGAGGGAACTGAGGCCCAGTGAAGTGACTTGCCCAAAATCACACAGCTGACAATTGGCGGAGCCGGGATTTGAACCCACGACCTCTGACTCCCAAGCCCGGGCTCTTTCCACTGAGCCACGCTGCTTCTCTAAAGGAGCTGTTTCCCTGTGCTTTGTGGTACGGGCCCGTCCGTAGCTTATTTCAGGAAGGGTTACAAACCCTTTTCCCCTACGGCCACTTTTCAGAGCCCCCCACTAGTAAGCCAGGAGGCAAGAAGTGAATTTTAAAAGACAAAACCCTAAGAGTCTAATATCAGATCTTTCATCAAGCAATCCTGATCATCATCAATCATATTTATTGAGCGCTTACTGTGTGCAGAGCACTGTACTAAGTGCTGATGAAACTAGGGGTCCCACACAAAGATTGTCGTACCAACCACCAAACTTCAGAATCTCTAGAAATGCCCAAAGAGACACAAAGGATGCCCCAGTCAATCAATTGTATTTATCGAGCATTTCTTGTGGGCAGAACACTGTACTAAACGCTCGGTTGAGTACCATGTAAGGGTTGGCAAAGACTCTCTGCCCTCTCTTTGGAGAGGACGTTCATTCTCTCCTTTCCCATTTCCCACTGTTGGTCTTCCTTTATTTGAAAAAGCGCAAGCAATCCAATACGGCGAAAGAGATACCATAAAATAATGCTCCGTCTCAGACCCTTGCGAAGATGACCCCAGCTTTGATCTCGTGCCTTGTTTAAGTGAGCCTTTCGATTTTAATTAAAATAAAACGGGCCCTAAAAGAAAATAGATCTCCGCCAGCCAGAATTGAATTCTGCCTGTTCCCCGTAATATTTACCCATCACGCGGCCGGCTTGTTGCTTTTTCCACAGCTTTTAAATGGGGTCTAAATTGGCCGGCTCCGTTGCCAGGGAAATGGATGGAATGGTGCTAATAGGAGCTACTTAGGACACACTGTGAAAAGCTCAGGAATAAAACTGTTTGACATGAAAGGCTGCGTGTCAGAAGTCGGCGACCCTGTTAAAGGCAGAGCCGAGAGGAGGTGGAGAGTCGCATGCCTTCTCCCTACGTCCTTTTCTCCTTGAAATCTCTTCTGCTGAATTCGCTCCTGCAGATTTTCTGGTCAAAGTCGCTTAATATTTCTTTCTCCGAGAGGACAAAATTCTTCATGCTGGGACTTCCCAGTCTCCCAGATTCGGATTCTGGGGAGCAATCTGTTGTTTGTTGTTGTTGTTTTCCCCTTCTACTAATGGTGCCCTTCCCTCCCGTGACTGAATGGCAACTATTCCTCTGGATTTTACGAGACTGTTAATTAAAATCTCCTTGATTTAAGCGCCTTTCTCCCATTTTGTGCACATAAACCATAAATTATTGAGGAGGTCAAAAAATGAATGGCAATTTGACAGGGAGAGGTGATTTATGGCTTCAGAAGGAATTTTATACCAGATGTGGCAGGAGTCATAAATTAAATGCTAAATGTTATGTATTATTATGCTTTCAGGAATATAAATGTGTCTAAAATGTTATGCAGGTGGAATGATAAAAAATAGGAACCTTCTCTCCTGGCAATTTGAAAAGGCCCTTTAAGTTGTCAGAAGGAAAATCAAGAGAAAGAAACCTTTCTGTACGTAGCTCTCTCTTGAGCTTTTCTAAGGCAGGTCTTTAACAATAACCTCTGCGGGTAATGGATGGGATAGTCTCTTGATGATAACAAGGCGGCTTTTGGCTTTAAGAAGGTCCATAAACCAAGGCGCTGCTTTTTCCATCCTACAGTGGCTCTGAGCAATTATTTCTCGCCGGGTTTTCCGACGAGGACTCCGATCTCATCCATCAACCCGAAGCAGAAGCCAACCTGGCTGAGAATGAGACTCTTCTAACTCCATCTGAATGAATGAATGATGGTATCTGTTAAGCAATTACTATCCTGAGGGTTGGGGTGGATACAGGTAAGCGGGTTGGACAGAGTCCCTGTCTCACATGGGGCTCAAAGTCCATTTTCCAGGTGAGGTAACTGAGGCACGGAGAGGGGAAGCGACTTGCCCAAGGTCACCCAGCAGACAAGTGGCGGAGCAGGGACTCCCGGGGCCGGGTTCTATCCTCTGGGCCTTGCTCGTTCCCAACTGGAAGGAACTACGGTGAGAGCTTGCCCAACACGATGTCGAATAAGCCGATGCAGCCTCCGGGAAGCCCTCCTGTCGGTCCCCTGGAGAGAAGGCAGGCAGCTCTGGGAATCGGGAGACTTGGGTTCTAGTCCTGGCTCTGCCAGCTGGAGCTGTGACACCGGGACAAAAAACACCCCATGGGACAACCTGATCACTTTGTACCCTCCCCGACGCTTAGAACAGTGCTTTGCACATAGTAAGTGCTTAATAAATGCCATTATTATTATTATTACCTTCACACATTCCTCCACGAGGAGGACGGACACGTCAGAACTGGATCACGAGGGCGGGAAAGACCACACGGGTGGCTTTGGAAGGCCCGGCCGGGTTGCGGCTCTATGTGCTAAGGCTGTGCTGTATTGAGAGCTTGAGAAATTACAACAGAAAGAGAAAACGCTTTCTCCGTCTACAAGGGACTCCCGCTCTAATGGGGGAGTGTTTACCAAGAGAGTAAAATGAATGGATGTCTGTAAGCTCCTTGATGGTAGGGAATGTGTGAAGGTAATAATAATAATAATAATGATAATAATAAAGCACTGTTCTAAGCGCTGGGGAGGTTACAAAGTGATCAGGTTGTCCCATGGAGGTGCTCACAGTCTTCATCCCCATTTTACAGATGAAGGAACCAAAGCCCGGAGAAGTTAAGTCTTCTAGACTGTGAGCCCACTGCTGGGTAGGGACTGTCTCTATATGTTGCCAACTTGTACTTCCCAAGCGCTTAGTACAGTGCTCTGCACACAGTAAGCGCTCAATAAATACGATTGATTAAGTGACTTGCCCAAAGTCAGTCAACTGACAAGTGGCCGAGCCGGGATTTGAATCCATGACCTCTGACTGCAAAGCCCAGGCTCTTTCCACTGAGCCACGCTGCTTCTCGATGTTAGGGTAGAGAAAGCAGTGTGGTCTAGTGGATAGAGCATGGGCGTGGGGGCCAGAAGGCCTGGATTCTAATCCCGGCTCCGCCACTTGTCAGCTGTGTGACCTTGGGCACATGACTTCATTTCTCTGGGCCTCAGTTCCTTCATCTGTAAAATGGGGATTAAGACTGGGAGGCCTATGTGGGACGTGGACCATGTCCAGCCTGATTAGCTTGTATCTACCATAGTGTTTAGTACATAGCCTGGCATATAGTAAGTAAATACCATAAAAAAAGTATCTACCAATGTTATACTCTCCCAAGCACTTAGTACAGTGCTCTGCGCACAGTAAGAGCTCAATAAATACCATCAGTTGCTAAGTCCTTGAGGACAGGGATCACCCCTATCAACTCTACTGCACCGGACTCTCCCGGGTGCTTAGTTCAGTGCTCGGCACACAGTAGATTGCTCAATAAATACCACTGATTGATTGATAGAACGATTGACTGTACAAAGCCCCCAAGCTCCCATCTCTCCACGACAGAGTGCCAGTTAACTAATTTTCCTTTCAGATCACCCGATCCTGAGGCGGCACTTGATCCGATACAAACCGAGGCAGGAGGACCCATTTGTTTTCTGATCCCAGAGTAGTGGTCATTCACTCAATCGTATTTATTGAGCGCTTACTGTGTGCGGAGCACTGTACTAAGCGGTTGGGAAGTACAAGTTGGCAACATATAGGGACGGTCCCTACCCAACAGTGGGCTCACAGTCTAAAAGGGGGAGACATCCCCCATCCCCACCCAAGGTCCCATCCTCCCACCCCACTGGGGCAGCTGGACTCGCAGTGGGCCCGTGGCACTCTCCTCACAGGTGGCCACGAGAATCATCATCAGTGGTAACTACTGAGTGCTCACCATGTGCACAGCACTGTACTAAGAGCTTGAGAGAGAGTACAATACGACAGAGTTGGCAAGTTCCTTGTGGAAGTAATATCCGAACACCCCCCCAGAGAAAACCTGTTACCTCAGTTAAACATATCTCCGCTCACAAGACCATAAATCTTGCTAATTAGCCACATGCAGTCCCCCCATTTTCTTTGGCGACCAAGGGGGGCCCTCGGGCTCTATACACCCACCCTTTCCCCAGTTGGTAAATGCTCTTTAATTCTGTTTCACGCTCCTTCAAACTCTTCCTTCTATTTCCACACCCGGGGATTAAACATTAGTCATGCATTTCAGTGAGCACAGACACATGCGTGTTACCAAAAACCAAGAATACAACCCCTCATATCCCCACCTCAAAGCAAACGGGACTCCATTTTAGGCTGACGTTCCTCCATTGAAAGATTTTCCCCATATCTGCAGCAGGTTTGGCTTGTCGCCTTCCAACGGGGTCAGTTGGGGGTCCTCGAGACCAGGGAGGGACTAGAGCCGAGGCCCGGGAGTCAGAAGGACCTGGGTTCTAATCCCAACTCTGCTGTGTGACCTTGGGCAAATTGCTTAACTTCCCTGTGCCTGTTACTTCACCTATAAAATGGGGATTGAGACTGAGTGCCCCATGTAGGACTATGTTCAACCTGATTAGCTCATCTCTACACCAGTGCTTAGTACAGTACCTGGTAGATAATAGTAATAATAATAATGGCAATTTTTAAGCACTTACTATGTGCAAAGCACTGTTTGAAGCACTGGGGAGATTACAAGGTAATCAGGTTGTCCCACTGGGGGCTCACAGTCTTCATCCCCATTTTACAGATGAGGGAACTGAGGCTCAGAGAAGTGAAGGGACTTGCCCAAAGTTACCCAGCTGACAATTGATGGAGCGGGGATTCGAACCCATGACCTCTGACTCCAAAGCCCGGGCTCTTTCCACTGAGCCATGCTGCTTCTTATAGTAGGCACTTAATAAATACCTTGAGTGCTGAGTTGTTTGGGTCTCTGGTTGTCTTTTCAGTCTTCTCTGTTTCACTGAGCAGCGGGGTCCAGTGGGGTTGGACAGTGCTTTGCACATAGTAAGTGCTTAATAAATGCCATCATTATTATCATTATTATTATTATTATTATTATTGGACCCATCTCTTAATAATAACCACGGCATTTGTTAAGGTCTTATTATGTGTCAAGCACTGTGCTAAGCTCTGGGGGTAGACCTGAAGATCGTCAGGTCCCACACAGGGCTCACAGTCTAAGTAGGAGGGCGAACAGGTACAGAATCCCCATTTTGCAGATGAGGGGACTGAGGCACAGAGAAGTGAAGTGACTGCCCAAGGTCATACAGCAGACCAAGTTAGGATTAGAACCCAGGTTTTCTGATTCCCAGGTCCACGCTCTTTCCACTAGACCATGCTGTTTCCCTCTTCCACCAAAGCCGGCATCCCAGGATTGAAGACTTCTCATCCATCTTATACCTGTAATTGTATTTATTTATTTTGATGTCTGCCTCCCGCCCTCTAGACTGTAAGCTTATTGTGAGGAGGGAATGTGACTGTTTTCTGTTGCACTGTACTCTCCCAAGCGCTTAGTATGTGCCTCAATTAATACGACTGAATGAATGAATGAATTTACCAAAGTCATCCTCTTGCTGACGACTGAGATTTTGCTTGCCCCTAATGCAGTCTGTCCCTCTTACTCGAACACAAATCCACGAACATGAGCGTACAAACGGCCTGACTCCCTCCTTGCTGGGTAATTAGGGCTCTGACGCGCGACCCAGGATCTCTCCCGTCTCATCCCAGTTCATTCCTAGCATTTGCATCCTCCTCCTGCTTCTGTCCTGGGTATTTCGGGAAAGTAAAGTAGGGCAGAGAGAATGTAGGGCAGGTCTGGCCCGGGCTTCCGAAAGCCAGGATGTGAAGAAAATGTCATGAGGTTGGATCGGGGCCCCAGTCGGTGTTTGCGCTGAGCTCCTGCAGGGAAGGGAGGGAGGCTGAGGACCCCAGGACAGACCCCTAGGTTGGGGCAAACCTCTGGAGAAGGGCAGAATGTGTCCGAAACAGGTGTGTCCCCATAGGGGACACTGGCCGTCCGGTCAGAACCAAAAGATGACCAGTACCAGCATGGCCTAGGATAAACAGCCTGAGTTCTAATCCCGGCCCCGCTGTTGAACAAGTCGCTTCACTTCCTCAGTTTCCTCATCTGGAAAATGGAGATTCTATACCCCTTCTCCCTTCCCCTAAGACTGTGAGTCCCGGGTGGGATGGGAACTGTGAATCAATCAATCAATCGTATTTATTGAGCATTTACTGTGTGCAGAGCATTGTACTAAGCGCTTGGGAAGTCCAAGTTGGCAACATATAGAGACGGTCCCTACCCAACAGTGGGCTCACAGTCTAAAAGGGGGAGACAGAGAACAAAACCAAACGTACTAACAAAATAAAATGAATAGAATAGATATGTACAAGTGAAATGAATAGAGTAATAAATATGTACAAACATATATACACATATACAGGTGCTGTGGGGAAGAGAAGGAGGTAAGATTGGGGGGATGGAGAGGGGGACGAGGGGTATGACCTATCGTCTAGCTAACACGGGATTTAGGACAGGGTTCGGTACGTAGTAAGTGCTTCATTACTATTATTATAATTATGATGGTGATGGATGTCGAAGGCTGAGCGAGGGACTCTACAGAAATGGGGGGTTTGGCAATCACTGGCCCCCAGACTCCAGCCTCGCCCCCTCTGCGGCCTCTCTCGCATTTGGACATGTGTGTTGACCATCCTTCCCAAAGGCTGATGGTTACACTTCTCTCCCTTCCTCAGAAACTTCTGATGGGTTCCCCGCCGCTTACAGCTTCAAGAAAAAAATTCCCAACAACCAACTTCAATGCTGAATGAAACTCCTGACTGACAATCAATCAATCAATCATATTTATTGAGCACTTACTGTGTGCAGAGCACTGTACTAAGCGCTTGGGAAGTACAAGTTGGCAATGTATAGAGACAGTCCCTACCCAACAGTGGGCTCACAGTCTAGAAGGGGGAGACAGAGAACAAAACCAAACATATTAACAAAATAAAATAAATAGAATAGATATGTACAAGTAAAATAGAATAATAAATATGTACGAACATATATACAGGTGCTGTGGGGAAGGGAAGGAGGTAAGGTGGGGGGGATGGAGAGGGGGAGAACACTCACACTCAGCTCACCCAGACCCTTCCCAATTAATCAATCATATTTATTGAGTCCTTACCATGTGCACAGCACTGTACTAAGTGCTCGAGAGACTACAATATAACAGGAGGACCGACCTGGGTTCTAATCCCGGCTCTCCCCACTTGTCTGCTGTGTCACCTTGGTAAGTCACTTCACTTCTCTGTGCCTCAGTTCCCTCATCTGTAAAATGGGGATTAAGACTGTGAGCCCTATGTGGGACAGGGTCTGCGTCCAACCTGATAAGCTTATATCTACCCCAACGCTTAGTAAAGTGCCTAGCACATAGCAAGTGCTTTCCAAATACCATAAAAAAAAAAGAATGGTGATTATAAGCAAGATTTTTTTTTTCCCTCAAGCTGGGGTTCTTTTAGGACAGAGCTATTGCATTATAGGAGACCTGAGCATATTATTTCCTGAAGCATTGTTTCCAAAAGGTCAGTGGATTACTGAGAGACTGCAGAAATTCATTATCTTAAAACTCTCCCCTGCCTTTTTTTTGTTTCTGAGTTTATATGATTCTCCTCTATCTCCCGTCCCCCATCCGTCTTCCTTTCTTCCTCCTTTTGGCACTCATTTCCTTCCAACGGTACCTATGGTAACACCCAGAATATAAAGTCAGAAGCTAAGAAAGGAATCTTGCAAACCTCATCCATCACTGGCATTCACTGCATGCTGAATTCTTGGCAGAGTTCAACAGAAGCAAGAAGTGCAATCTCTGCCTTCAGGGAGCTTACAGTCTAATAGAAGTGTGGCCAAGCAATGAAAAGTCACATGGCCCCATTGCCAGTCAGTCCATCATACTGATTGAGCGCTTATTGTGTGCAGAGCACTGTACTAAGCACTTGGGAGAGTACAATAAAACAGACACTTTCCCTGCCCACACCGAGCTTACAGTCTAGAGGAGGAGACGGACATTAATATAAATAAATGTAAAGAGCCCAGGCCTGGGGGTCAGAGGACCTGGTTTCTAATCCCACCTCCTCCACTTACCTGCTCTGAGACCTTGGGCAAGTCACTTAACTTCTCTCTGCCTCATTTCCCTCATCTGCCAAATGAGGATCTGATACCTATTCTCCCTTCTTCTAGACTGCAAGCCCGCTGTTGGGTAAGGACCATCTCTATATGTTGCCAACTTGTACTTCCCAAGCGCTTAGTACAGTGCTCTGCACACAGTAAGCGCTCAAATACGATTGAATGAATGAATAGACTGTGAGCCCCATGTGAGACCTGATTACGTTGTACCTACTCCGGAGTTTAATGCAGTGCTTGGCACACAGTAAGCCCTTAACAAATACCACAGTTATCATGATTAGAAGAGACCGACCTACACAAATGATTTGCAAAGTCGAGGAGCAGAGGGAGGAGCAGGGCTAAAGCAAAAAGTGATACAACAAATACCGGTATTATTGTGAATTAAGTAGCTGAATCGATAACTGACTAAATGAAGACAATGAGAACTCCCTGCCTGCGATCTCCGTCTAGCTAAAGGCATGGTTAATCAAACAATCGTATTTATTAAGCACTTATTGTGTGAGAGAGTACAAAACGGCAGCAGAACACATTCCCTACATATGGTGAGTCCACTCAAATAGAGCAATGCCTTTCCAATACCTAGCTCCTTCATTTCTCACCTGGCTACCAGGGCCATTTGCAAAATTCACGGGACTCCTAAAATCGGCCTGGAACGAGGCAGAACTGAGATGCCCCCGCCATTCACCCATCACCAAGATCTTCAAGGTTGAAACCCTTGACTCAAACAATCATATTTATTGAGCGCTTGCCATGTAGCGAACACTGTACTAAGCACTTACGAGAGTTCAATGTAACGAACTTGGCAGACTTGGCTGGACGGTCTGGGTCTCCCGCCTGCTCTCCTGTCTCCCCACCTCAAAGCTCCCTCAGACAATCAGTGGTATTTATTGAGCGCTTACTATGGGCTGAGCACTGTACTCAGCGCCTGGGAGAGTACAATAGAACAATATAAAAGACACATTCTGGGTCAGGCGGAAATCAGCCGATTCATGACGCCTCCTTTCCTTCACTCGCTTCCGCCCTGGAGGAACTATTTCTGTTCCCGAAGCTTCCAACGCTCCCATTGAATATTCCATGAGACTGTCAGCTACTGCCCGCTTTCCCTGACTGTACTGAGGCTACGTGAATTATGAAAAAAGGACGAGGTCTTAATACAAAACTGGCCTGGTGAGAGGCTCTTTTATTCCAAGCAGACCTGATATGACTCTCCAGCGTCTTTGTCTACTCTGCCAGAATGCCTAATAATTGATCATGCAGTGGAGAATCCAAAGAGGTTTTAGACTAATCATGAGCTGAAAAACACTAAATCACTAGCGGTAGAAGTCACGGTTGTAGAAATAGTAATAGTATTTTTAAGCACTTACTGTGTGTGGAGCACTGTTCTAAATACTAGGGAAGAATACACAGTCCTTGTAAAATTAGACATGTTTCCTGGCCCTCACAATCTACATATAAAAGTGAGGGGGAACTGGAGATAGACAATTATTCTCCCCACCCTCAAAGCCTTTTTGAAGGCCCACCTCCTCCAGGAGGCCTTCCCTAAGCCCTCCTTTCCTTTCCCACTCCTATCTGTGTCACCCTGACTTGCTCCCTTTATTCATCCCCCATCCCAGCCCCACAGCACTTACGTCCATATCTGTAATTTTACTTATTTTAATATGTCTCCCCCGCTAGATGTAAGCTCATTGAGGATGGTAATGTGTCTGTTGTATTGTTATACTGTACTCTCCTCAGTGTTTAATAGTGTTCTGCATACTCAATAAATAAATAATATTTATTAACAATAATAATAATAATAATAATAATAATAAATAAAAAAGTGCTCAATAAATACAATTGACTGACTAGTAAAAAACCACTACTCCTGAAGCAAGAAACAAATACCCTTAACTTTTATCTAGAATAGTGTCTGGGACGTGGTAAGTGCTTAACAAATGCCATATATCTATATTTATATACCTCTATATATCTACATATATCAATACATGGATATATATATATATACCCTGTCCACAAGAAGCTTACATTCTAAAAGGGCAACAGGTATAAACATTTTTCCAAACAGAACAATCCAACAGAGCAATCAAAACAAAATGATGCCATTGAAATATGTAAGTGCTGAGAAGGGGTATAAATAATCAATCAGTGTAGATTGATAATAATAATAATAATGGCATTTGTTAAGCATTTAATATATGCCAAGCACTGTTCTAAGCGCTGGGATAGATACAAGGTGATCAGGTTGTCCCACGTGAGGCTCACAGCCTTAATCCCCATTTTACAGATGAGGGAACCAAGGCACAGAGAAGTTTGTGTCAAACACTTAATACAAAGTCACAAAGCTGACAAGTAGCAGAGCTGGGATTAGAACACATGATCTCTGACTCTCGAACCCGTGCTCCTTCCACTAAGCCACTCAAGACCGTAAGCTTGTTGTGGGCAGGTGTGTCTGTTTATTTTTATTCTCAGTACAGTGCTCTGTACACAGTAAGCGCTCAATAAATACGACTGAATGATGGTATTTATTAAACCTTACTGTGAGTAGAGTACCGTATTTAAGCATTTGAGAGAGCACAATACAACAGAGTTGGAAATACTATGATGAGAACGCTAGAGGTGACTTATGGGTTGTTGCGTCTCTGGATTTAGGAATATCCCGAAACAGAGCCTTAAGGCATCTAATCCCATTTCAGCTTCACCCTGTTAGAAATTTGAGGGGTTGGGGGAGGGCTGTTTGGTCCAGGAAGAAGAAGAGGGAACTGGGAGTCTGGAAACCTAGGTTCTAGTCGCAGCTCTGTTCCTTGACCTCACTGGTGCTCAATAATCCTCCCAGTGGCGCTCAAACTACGTCGGAAAGGATAATGAACAAAGGATGCCACCAGCAATCTGGAGGAAACCCCAAACCCGACATTTTAATTGCTGCCTGATTAATGGGTCTTCAGCCCATTTCCAGCACTTAAGGAGCTGCCTGGACCTCTGAAACCAATCTGAAATCCCCCGCCCCAAGTGCGCATGAAGGGAAAATGGGAACGTCTCATGAGGACACTAACTAGAATCCCTGCTCAGCTCCAACCTAAGAGGCTGGACTCGGAGAGAGAACAAGAACTATCTTTCAGAGTTGGGAAACCAGAAGACACTGACTGAAGCTGTACGGACTCAGCCCAAATGAGCTCCCGGGAACTGCTCAACTGTGGCATTTGTTAAGCGCTTACTAGGTGCCAGGCACTGTACTAAGCGCTGGGGTGGATACAAGCAAATTGGGTTGGCCCCAATCCCTGCCCCACATGGGGCTCACAGTCTTAATCCCCATTTTATAGAGGAGGTAAGTGAGGCACAGAGAAGTCAAATGACTTGCCCAAGATCACACAGCAGACAGGTGATTTAGAACCCAGGACCTTCGGATTCCCAGGCCCGTGCTCTAACCACAAGGCCACACTGCTTCTCTTATGAGATTTTCCAGTGACGACCGCAGTTTCAATCTGAGGGTCCAGGCGGCCTCTAAGCTGTGGGCCGGGAACCCCTCTTTCAACTTCGTTGGATTGTCCTCTCCCAAGTGCTTAGTACAGTGCTCTGCACGCAGTAAGCACTCAATACGTACCACCGACTGATCGATTGACTCACTTAAAGGGTCAAGATTGCGGAAAATGAAGATGAGGAGGAAACTCTCCAGACTTTACAGTGAATCATTCAGTGCTATTTATTGAGGGTTTAGCCTGTGCAACGCACTGTGCTTAAAATAACCTGCAGGTTGTAGAAATGGAGTATAAAAATACATACTTAAGGTCTGCGGGGGTGAAGGGGATTAGAGTTTGAGTGTAAACTTGAGTGCATAGTTGAAGCAGTGGGGCAGGAAAATAGAGCGAGGAGAATGGAGGATTAGCCTCGGAAGGCTTCCTGGAGGAGATGTGACTTTACTAGAGTTTTGCAGTGAAACGTAAATGAGCGCTCAATAAATACGATCGAATGAATGAATTCCGACTTGGGTCCGAGAGCCTTTTCCATCGAGCAAGATGCATTCGGCCACTCCCGCAGCCAGGGTGAAATGAATGACGCCCAACTTACAAGGTACTTAGTGCTTTCAACCAGCAACATCTTCAAGCTATCGACCAGCGTGACGTATGCCACCCCACAGGGGAATATCCTCGAAGGGTTATTTGCAGCAGATAGGCATTAAACTTCAAGGGACAAATAAAAGGACTTTGTACGATCAACGTAAATAGAAGGTCTTCCAAAGCCTGAGTCATCTGTGTGTTAAAATGGCAATTAGGGGCAGAGAAGAAAATCTATTGAGGAATTACTGGACACATTCCCTCCTGTTCCTGTCATTTCTTGGCAGTAAGCTAGGTGTGTTATCTCTTGCAGACCATTAAGGAACCACACTTTGTGAATTTATCAGGCCTTATATGTCTTCGACCATTTCTATCTGCCATTCCACCCTCTCACCCCCTCCTCTCCCCCTAAAAGCCACATTCCCAAGGAAACCCATTCAATCCTGCTACCTTGTCTCTGTAGGACTGGGGCTTCTGAGTTTGTATTGTGCCATTCCCTGAGGTTCTGAGCTGAGATTCTGCCATTCCTGAGGCTCTGAGTTCAGGTTCTGCCCTTCCCTGTAGCTCTGAGTTCAGGTTCTGTCATTTCTGAAGTCCTGTGTGACCTTGGTTAAGTCACTTCACTTCTCTGGGCTTCGGTTCCCCCATTCGTAAAATGGGGATTGAGAGTGCGAGCCGGCCTGGGACAGGGACTGTGTCCAACCCTATTTGCTTGTAGCCACCCCAGCGCTTAGTACAGTGCCTGGCACATAGTAAGTGCTAAACCAATGCCACAATTATTATCAGGTTCTGCCATTTCCTGGGGCTCTGAGATCAGATAGTGGCATTTCCCTGTGGTTTGGAGTTTGGGTTCTGTCATCCTTGGAGTTGTAAATTAAGGTTCAGCTATTTCTCAGATTCAGAATTCAGATCTTGCCAATACCCCACCCAGGGCTGCTTCCTGAGAACTTTGTTCTGTACCCCGGGTAGCAAAGGATATACAGGCTTTTTTATGGTATTTGTTAATTGCTTACTATGTGTCAAACACTGCTCTAAACACTGGGGTAGGGGTGTGAAAAGCAGCGTGGCTCAGTGGAAAGAGCCCGGGCTTTGGAGTCAGAGGTCATGGGTTTGAATCCCAGCTCTGCCACATGTCTGCTGTGTGACCTTGAGCAAGTCACTTCACTTCTCTGAGCCTCAGTACCCTCACCTGGAAAATGGGGATTAAGACTGTGAGCCCCATGTGGGACAACTTGATCACCTTGTATCCCCCCCCCCCCAGCGCTTAGGACAGAGCTCTGCACATAGTAAGTGCTTAACAAATGCCATCATTATTATAATAAGTGAATTAAGTCAGACACAGACCCTGTCCCGCTTGGAGCTCACATTCTTTCATTCATTCAATGGTATTTATCAGTGGTATTTATTGAGCGCTTAATGTCTGCAGAGCGCTGTACTAAGCTCTTGGGAAGTACAAGTTGGCAACATATAGAGACGGTCCCTACCTAACAACGGGCTCACAGTCTAAGTAGGAGGGAGAACCGGCATTTAATCCCCATTTTACAGCTGAGGAAAAAGAGGCACAGAGATTTGCCCAAGGTCGCACAGCAAGCGATCGAGAGAGCCGGGATTAGAACCCAGTTCTTCTGACCCCTAGACCGGTCCTCTTTCCACTAGGGCTCTTTTTTCTGCTGCAGAACTGCGTCTCTACCCCCCGTCTTCCCCGGTAGCCCCGACGACATCGGGAGTGACAGCGAGCTTGGTTTCTGCTCTGGAAGCTTCTCAGAGTCGGCACACATGTCAACAACATATCTCGCTTTCGTGCCAGCCAGGGAGTAGGGATGAATCACAGCCATCAAGGGGGCCGGGTTGGGGGGGAGAGGGGGGCGAGGGGAGGGGGCGCGGATGGCCAGGGGAAGATGTGTCATAGCTTCAGGATGCAGAAGCTACCCACACAGAGGATGTCGATGGGCTTGGGCAGCGGAGAGAACTCAGAGCCGGAACATAGGGGTGGGATGGGGTCGGAGGAGTGGGATGAGGGGGGATGAGGGAGAGGGAAGGAGGAAAGGTAGAGAGGGAGAGAAGCAGAAAAAAGTGAAGAGTGGGAGAAAGAAGAAGTGGAGGTGAAAGAGGGAGGAGAGGAAAGGTTGGTAAAAAAAAAAATAAAAAAAAAAAGAAGGGAAGGCACAATTCCTATTAGCACCCTCCAAAGTTGAGTGGCCACTCTGTGCCTGGCTCTGTAGAGAACACCTCCTGGTCATATAGCACTGTATTGAGAACCTCCATCAAGGACGACATTGCACTGAGTGTCTCTGATGTTGGGTTTCGGAGGTTTGGCAGACGTGTGTGATTTTAGATGCTTTCCAAGGTTGGGAAGACCTCAGCAGTAACCAAAAAACCCCATCTGCAAGATGTTCCTCTCTCTCTCTCTCTCTCTCTCTCTCTCTCTCTCGCTCGCTCGCAAAGAATCAAGGGCAGAGTGATCTGACAGTAGCTTCTCGGAGGGCTCTGTGTGGTGGAGCAGCTGTTGTGTTCTTTTATTCATGACCCAACGTTTCCAGGATGATTAAGATGGCAGGGGGGAGGAGTCATCTGCATCTATTGAGCGACAAGGATTAAGTGAGTTTCAGATTAAATTGCAAAGTGAGGTCATACCTAGATCAAACCAGATACGGACTAAACACTGGGAAAACGATTGCTGGAGTCAAAACGTAAAATCAACTATCGGGAGGAAAAAGAATCTTATAATGACAAATTTTACATGAGAAAGTGCCCTGATAATAATGGCATTTATTAAGAGCTTACTATTGCAAAGCACTGTTCTAAGCATTGGATGATCAGTGAGTCAGCAAGGAAAATTAGACAAAATGAGTGGACTGCCCGATTCTAAAAAAAGTCACCTCCCAACACACAACATTGCCAAAGCACCTGAGAGGATGAGAGTGAAAGAAAGGTGGAGAGAATAGTGCTATGACTTAAGTCTGTAGACCATGAATTTTAAGGTGAGATGTCTAAGTAACAATAAAGAAAAGATAAGGTGCCAGAAAATACAAAAGCAATCGTTATATAAAATATTGGAGAACTGTGGGAACAGCAATAAAATTCCGCTTACATGCGGGAAAAATTATTAAAACTTTATCTCAAGGCAGACGGAGAGATTGAAGAAAGAGATACTTGTTCTCACGAGTTGTCAAATGTAATTGTTCAGTGTTTCAGGACAGACAGCGTGGCCTAATGGAAAGTCTGGTAATCCGAAGACCTGGTTTCTGCTTCTAACTCTGCTCCTAGCCTGCTGTTGACCTTGGGCAAGTCACTTAACCTCCCTGAGTCTCAGTTTCTTCAACTAATTATGATAATTGTGATATCTGTTAAGCGTTTACTGTGTGCCGCGTACCCTACTAGGCGGTAGGGAAGACACAAGATAATCAGATTAGTGAAGATCTCTCTCAGATTGTGATCAGCAGGTGGAATAGGGATTGAGTCCCATCTGATTATTACATAGCTACCCAAACACGGAGCATAATGCTTATCACATAGTAAGCACTTAATGAATATCATCATCACTGTTACAATGCACGGAAAACAGGTGTTCAGAAAACCACCACTGAATGAACAAACGATGAATGAGCAAAATTAATCAATCGATGGTAGTTAATTGAGCATTTATTGTGTGCAGAGCACAGTGCTAAGTGTTTTTTATGGTATTTGTTAAGTACTTACTATGTGCCAGCCATGGTTCTAAGCACTGGAGTAGATACAAGAAAATCGGGTTAGATACAGTCCCTGTCCCTGATGGGGCTCACAATCTTAATCCCCATTTTCCAGATGAGATAACCGAGGCCCAGAGAAGTGAAGCGACTTGCCCAAGGTCACCCAGCAGACTTGTGGTGGAGCTGGGATTAGAACCCAGGCCCTGGAGCATGCTGCTTCTAACGCTGTTTGGGAGTTGGTAGATATGTTCCCTGCCCTAAACAATGAACAAATGAACGACTGAACAAACGGGAGTGAATGAAATGAACGACTGAACAAACAGGAGTGAATGAATGCATTCTAGACTGTGAGCCCACTGTTGGGTAGGGACTGTCTCTATATGTTGCCAGCTTGGACTTCCCAAGCGCTTAGTACAGTGCTCTGCACACAGTAAGCGCTCAATAAATATGATTGATTGATTGATTGAACGACTACAACACTGAATGAACGAATGCTCGTCTGGGGAATATCTGTTTCTGTTACTCGTGTGTCTGGCTGAGAGGGATCTGCTTCTGAGGAGCCTTTGGCTGGTTTCTCTTCTTCCTTTTCAACTGGCACGGGGGGTGGCTGGCATTGGCCCTCGTTTAAAGAATGGCCGTATTGAACTGGCGAGCCGGACACCCTCTGGAGACGGGCCAGATTGGGCAAGCAAGGACGCGGGGCCCCAAGCCCGGGGAAACACAAGGACACCCCAGCTGGGAAAGGGCCGGGTCAAACTGATGGGGAAATGACAAATTCCAGGTTTTGGTGGGGAATTCGCATCCAAGCAGGAGAGAGGACACCGCTCCAAAGTCTAACCTGGGGTGACTGGGACTTTGTTTCCAGGAAAAACAGACATTCAGCATAGACATAACCACCCCCGACACAGGGCAAAGAGAAGTAGCATGCCTCTCCATTGCACTGAGCAAAGTGGCAGCAGTTTTGATTGGGCTTTGTCCAGGGGCTAGGGAAATGAACGGGAGACAAGAAGTTGCCCTCGAGGTGCTTAAAGTCCAGTGGGGAGGAGGGGTCAGCGTGGAATGGTGAGAAGTCCTGCCCAAAGTCACCAGTGTTTAACAGATACCATAAAAAAAAAACAACGGTTCCCTCCTCACTTCTCTGGGCCAGTTGAGATATTCCCTCTGCCACAGAGTGGTGAGATCTTCTTCCCGAAGTGTATGGATTGAGTCCTCATCCATCCCCCTAACTCCAAACATCCTCCAACATTTTCCATCTCAGGACACCACCATCCCCCCGGCCCTAAAGTTCGCCATCTCGACGCCGTAACCGACTCCTCTCAGTCTTTCACCTCCCACGTTCCCTCTGCCTCAAAATCCTGCCAGGTCATCCTCCGCAAGATTTCCCAGATCTATCCCTTCCTCTCAGTCCATCAAACAGTGGCATTCGTTAAGCATCTGCAGTGTGTTTTAGGGAATGCCTGGGAGCATCCAGTAAATGCAAAAACAGTTGCGGCCTTCATGGAGGTTACAATCAGATGGAGACTGCGGCCAGACAAATTATTTCTAAAGCCTTCTAAAGCAGAAGAGGGGATAAATCTTCACGTGGGATTAACGAGAGTACGGAAAGATGAGTAACTGAGTAAAATGAAAGAACGACTGCTTCGTATGAATCAGTGCTTGGAAAAAAAAAGGCCTAAGGCTGTTGTACAAACATAGCGCCGAGGATGGCTGTTGAGTTGACACAACCTTGAGTGCAGGGGAAGTCTTCCTGGAGGAGGTGGGCTTTAGGAGGCTTGAAGATGGGGAGAGCTATGGCCCAGCATATTTGAAAAAGGAGGAAGCTCCAGGGGAGGGAGAACAAGAGGTCAGAGGTAGGAGATTTGAGAGCGAGGCTCCATCCTGGCCAAGTTCCACCCCCTGAGATAAGCGCTAAGCTTTCTCCAGGCTGAACTTCCACTTCAGCCTCCTCCTTGGTCGCGTTCATTCATTCAATCGTATTTATTGAGCGCTTACTGTGTGCAGAGCACTGTACTAAGCGCTTGGGAAGTACGGTCTCCCTGCCTCCACCTCCTCCCAGCTTTCTGCTGGGTGGCCTAGGGGATTGAATGTGAGTCTGAGAGTCAGAAGGTCCTGGGTCCCAATCTCTGCTCCACCACTTGTCTGCTGTGTGACCTGGGGCAACTCACGTCACTTCTCTGGGCCTCAGTTTCCTCAACTACAAAATGAGGATTAAGACTGCAAGCCCCACGTGGGACATGGACTGTATCCAGCCTGATAAACTTGTAGTAATAATAATAATGATGGCACTTATTAAGCGCTTACTATGTGCAAAGCAGTGTTCTAAACGCTGTGGAGGTTACGAGGTGATCAGGTTGTCCCACGGGGGGCTTACAGTCTTAATCCCCGTTTTACAGATGAGGTCACTGAGACCCAGAGAAGTGAAGTGACTGGCCCAAAGTCACACAGCTGACAGGAGAAGAAGCGTGGCTCAGTGGAAAGAGCCCAGGCTTTGGAGTCAGAGGTCATGGGTTCAAATCCCGGCTCCGCCAACTGTCAGCTGTGTGACTTTGGGCAAGTCACTTCACTGGGCCTCAGTTCCCTCATCTGTAAAATGGAGATTAAGACTGTGAGCCCCCTGTGGGACAAGATGATCACCTTGTAACCTCCCCAGCACTTAGAACAGTGCTTTGCACATAGTAAGCGCTTAATAAATGCCACTGTTATTATTATTAAGTGGCGGAGCGGGGATTTGAACCCACGACCTCTGACTCCAAAGCCCCGGCTCTTTCCGCTGCTTCTCTACTGCACTTGTATCCACCCCAGAGCTTAACACAGTGCCTGGCACATAGTAAGTGCTTAACAAATACCATTAAATAAAACTGCTGCCCAATCATCAGCTTTAAAACATCATCCAGAATGCACAGCTCCCTTCCTCTGAAATCTCCAGTTTCCTCTACAGTCAATAGAAATGCAAATGATTGGCTGCCTCTTTCTTGCATATCTGCTCTCTTCAATTAATCAATCGGTGACATTTATTGAGTGCTGACTGCTTGCAGAGCCCTATATTAAGTGCTTGGGAGAGTACAATACACCAAGCAATAATGTCCTGCCCAACAGGAGATTATATGACACCAATTCTCCACTCCTCCCATGCTAACCTCTGCCATATTCCTTGCTCTTCACTCTCCCCACCCCTTTTCCAGGCCCCCATCTTCCCTCAGATCTGTCAGATCACACCTCTCGCTCCATCTCTTCCAGGAAGCCTTCCCCATCTAATTACCACCTCCCCAGGACAGGTTATACCAACAGCCTCTCTCTCGGCATTTACGTATCTATAGCTGCATTTATTCCATCTAAAATAAATATAGTCATTTTCCAAGCTCTTGCTGTTATTATTTGTATCTGTGCTTTTCCTTCTGCTTCCACAGAATGTATAAAATGTGTGCCTGTCCGTAAGCTCTCTGAGGGAAGGGACCATGTCTTTTCCTTATATTGTAAAAGGGCTTCGTTCGGTGATTTGGACGTTATAAGTCTTCTATAAATATGGATGGATGGATGAGTGGACAGGAGAAGGGGCGGTTGGGAGGATAAGTGGGGGGTGGTGAATGGATGGATAATATAATAATAATGGCATTTGTTAAGCGCTTACTACGTGCAAAGCACTGTTCTAAGCGCTGGGGAGGATACAAGGTGATCAGATTGTCCCACATGGGGCTCACAATCTTAATCCCCATTTTACAGACGAGGTAACTGAGGCGCAGAGAAGTGAAGCGACTTGCCCAAAGTCACACAGCTGACAAGCAGCAGAGCCTGGATTTGAAACCATGACTTCGGACTCCCAAGCCGGGGCTCTTTCAACTGAGCCACGCTGGACAGGTGAGAAGGTCAGAGATAGGAAAGTGAGAGGAAGTCCCAAATTTTCCATGGTATTTTCCTTGTCCTCTCTTTCCTCCTGAGCACAGCAGCCTCAAACACCAGACCCATCAATGTGTCTTCCCACCTCGAACCCCCAGCCCCTTTAGTTCCACACAAAATGTGAACACCTGAATCTTGGTAGTGGCCAAAGCAGAGTTTAGAATCCATTATCCGGACACCAAAGGCCAGAGTGGAGTTAATCACGCACTGAAGAGCCCCTCCAGCCACAGGGAAGAGCGTTTTAATTGGCTTTTCTGTTCAGCTAATTTGCTCCTTTGTGATTTATCATACAAGAGAAAATGAAACAATTATGCCTCGCTGGAAACCCTAATGAATTATTTAGCATGGGTTGAGTAAAAAGATACTCTGACCTGCATTAGCTTCTCCTGGAAAAGCAAAGCGAGAGCCAAGAAGGCCCGGAAAATTCCTGGCCGGGCCATGGAAACGTGGCTATCACATAGCTAGGACTCTGTGCCAATCAATCAATCGTATTTATTGAGCGCTTACTGTGTGCAGAGCGCTTGGGATGCACAAGTTGGCGACATATAGAGACGTTCCTATCCAACAGTGGGCTCGCAGTCTAGAAGGGGGAGACAGAGAACAAAACATATTAACAAAATAAATAGAATACATATGAACAAGTAAAATAAATAAATAGAGTAATAAACACGTACAAACATATATACAGGTGCGGTGGTGGGGGGAGGGAGAAAGAACGTGAGGCCACTACCTGATCTGACCCTAAAGAGGATCCATGGAGAACCTCTCTCCTCCCTTAGTGGAGCGGAATATTTGCCAAAATTGCTGCCCAGCTTTGGTCCTGGCCAAATTGCGAGAGTCTCTCTCAGCCCGGAATCATTCATTCCTTCGGTTGATCAATCAATTATAGGGGTGCAGTACTCACTGTGTGCAGAACACTGGGCTAAGCACAATGGAGGAAGAGGCATGGCCCTTTCCCTCTAGAAGCTTGCATTGTAGCGGGGGGAGCCCTGCAAGCCGAAGCCATTCACCAAGAGGAGAAAGCAACGATGGAAACCCTGGAAAAATCCAGCTCTCCGAGCTGATGTCCTTATCCATAGCTTTCATCCATCCGGAAGCCGTGTGGTCTATTGGAAAGAGCTTGAGCCTGGGAATCAGAGGACCTGGGTTCTAATCTCAGCTCCGCCACGTACTTGCTCTGTAACCTTGGGCAAATTCCCAACTTCTCTGTGCCTCGGTTCCTTCATTTGAAAAATGGGGAATTTAATACTTGTTCTCCCTCCTCCTTGGACTGTGAGCCCCATAGGGGACCCGTTTCTCTTGTCTCTACCCCAGCTCTTAGATCAGTGCTTGCATGTAATGAGTGCTTAACAAATACCGTGGGCAAATTCCCAACTTCTCTGTGCCTCGGTTCCTTCGTTTGAAAAATGGGGGATTCAATACTTGTTCTCCCTCCTCCTTGGACTGTGAGCCCCATATGGGACCCGTTTCTCTTGTCTTTACCCCAGCTCTTAGATCAGTGCTTGCATGTAATGAGTGCTTAACAAATACCACAATTAATATTATCATCCATCCATAGGGATGAACATTCAGAAGCAATTTGGAATCCCTGCCACCCAACACAGCTCCAAACGCCCAGAAGTGGCACTTACCTAGAAGCAATTTACCTTCTGTCTCCTGGGAAGTGAGTTCATCCCTCTAAACTGTGAGCTCGTTGTGGGCAGGAATGTGCTGTGAAACTGTCCTCTCCCAAGCACTTAATACTGTGCTTTGTGCATAGTAAGCGCTCAATAAATATGATTGAATGAAATATTTAGAATTCCCTCCCATGCACTCACACACAAAAAAAGAATTATGCCCCTTTGTGGGTCACCCCATGAAATACCACCATACCGACACATTTTTCTGAGGCAAATGATAGTAGTAGTATCAATCACTTAATCAATGATATTTTTTGAGCGCTTACTATGCAGAGCACTGAAAAGAGAGCTGGGAAAGAAAACCCAGCCGGGAATTAGACACAGATCCCGTCCCTTGGGGGCTCGTAATCTGAAAATAGGAAGGGGTGGCCAAGAAAGTGGGAGAAGGTAAGCCAGGAATGCCTCCCGGAGGTGACTTTTTAAGGCGGGTCATTGAAGGAAAGGGGCAGGAAGAAATGAAAGATGGGAGTCTGAGACTGCCAAAGCCAAGAGGAAAACAAACCCTAGAGATGTTTTCTGGGGAATAAACACAGCAACCTCATAAACCAGAGAGTTCTTGATTAATTAGTAGGTTATTAGTAGAGGAGACACGATGTAACCCAGGGAATATATATAGTGAGATTTGTGTAGGAGTCAATGACTTCATTCTTATTCACGTACGTTCCCTCGTCAAAATAAGAAGGCTTAGCTGGGGTAAAGGGAGGGAAAGATTGATGGCAGACTTTAAAACTTCTCCAGCTCGGCTCACTGATTCCCAACTGCCCCAAAAGGAGGGCAGTCTGGCTCCATGGAAGAGCATGGGCTGGGAATGAGGAGCCAGGGGATTCCATGAGAAGCAGCACGGCCTACTGGATAGAGCACCTGCCCGGCAGACAGAAGGTTCTGGGTTCTAATCCCAGCTCTGCCGCTCGTCCGCTGCGTGAACTTGGGCAATCCATTTCACTTCTCAGCTACCTCACCTGTAAAATGGGGATTGAGACTGTGAGCCCCACATGGGACAAGGATATTTGTCTATCCTTCTAGACCATGAGCCCGTTGTTGGGTAGGGACCGTCTCTATATGTTGCCAACTTGTACTTCCCAAGCTCTGCAATCAATCAATCAATCAATCGTATTTATTGAGCGCTTACTGTGTGCAGAGCACCGTAGTAAGCGCTTGGGAAGTACAAGTCGGCAACACATAGAGACAGTCCCTACCCAACAGCGGGCTCAGCACACAGTAAGCACTTAATAAATATGATTGAATGAATGAATATTGTCCAACTTGATTTGCTTGATTCCACCCCAGCATTTAGTACAGTGCCTGGCACATAGTAAATGCTTAATACCATTGTTATTATTATTAGTCCCAGCTATGCCACTGGCCTACTGTATGACTTCAGACAAGTCACGCACTGTGCCTTGGTTTCCTCCTCTGTTAAATGGGAAGGAGATAACTGTTCATTGCTTGTATCCAGCCCCAGTGCTTAGTACAGCTCCTGGCACATCATCATCATAATAATGATGGCATTTATTTATGTTCCAAGCACTGTTCTAAGCACTGATAGTAAGCACTTAGATTTCATAATTGTTATTATTATGCTCTGAGATTCTGAGTAAGCCCACTGTGGGCAGGGAATGTGTCTGTCTATCGTTATAGTGTCCTCTCCCAAGCTTTTAGCACAATGCTCTGCACACAGTAAGCTCTCAATAAATACGACTGAATGAATGAATACTGTCCAACGATTTGCTTGATTCCACTACAGCATTTAGTACAGTGCCTGGCACATCATCATCATAATAATAATGATGGCATTTATTTATGTGCAAAGCACTGTTCTAATCACTGATAGTAAGCAGTTAGATTTCATAATTGTTATTATTATGCTCTGAGATTCTGAGTAAGCCCACTGTGGGCAGGGAATGTGTCTGTCTATCGTTATAGTGTCCTCTCCCTAGCTTTTAGCACAATGCTCTGCACACAGTAAGTGCTCAATAAATACGATTGAATGAATGAATATTGTCCAACTTGATTTGCTTGATTCCACCCCAGCATTTAGTACAGTGCCTGGCACATAGTAAATGCTTAGTAAATACCATTGTTATTATTATTAGTCCCAGCTATGCCGCTGGCCTACTGTATGATTTCAGACGTCACGCACTGTGCCTTGGTTTCCTCCTCTGTTAAATGAAAAGGAGATAACTGTTCATTGCTTGTATCCAGCTCCAGTGGCATTTGTTAAGTGCTTACTACGTGCAAAACACTGTTCTAAGCACTGGGGGGATACAAGGTGATCAGGTTGTCCCATGCGGGGCTCACAGTCTTAATCCCCATTTTACAGATGAGGTAACTGAGGCCCGGAGAAGTTAAGTGACTTGCCCAAAGTCACACAGCTGACAATTGGTGGAGCTGGGATTTGAACCCATGACCTCTGACTCCAAAACCCGGGCTCTTTCCACTGAGCCACACTGCTGCTAAGCTTAGTACAGCTCCTGGCACATCATAATAATAATAATAATGATGATGGCATTTATTAAGTGCTTACTATGTGCAAAGCACTGTTCTAAACAATTAAGCGCTTACTATGTGCAAAGCACTGTTCTAAGCACTGATAGTAAGCATTTAAATTTCACAATTGTTATTATTATGCTCTGAGACTCTGAGTAAGCTCATTGTGGGCAGGGAATGTGTCCGTCTATCGTTATAGTGTCCTCTCCCAAGCTCTTAGCACAATGCTCTGCACACAGTAAGCGCTCAATAAATACGATTGCATGAATGTTTCCCACCTGGTTGGTGGTTTGGAGGGCCTGGTGTCATCTATGGGTCTCGTTGGCCTTGCGCTCCCCCTGGGCGAGGTTGGCCCTAAGCAAAGACCCCAAAAGAAACGTGCAAAGGGGGTCAACCAAAATGGGTTGGCCCTCCCCCGCCTGGAAATGAGGGAGGGGACCCCAGCGA
Source organism: Tachyglossus aculeatus (assembly GCF_015852505.1). Lineage (NCBI taxonomy): Eukaryota > Metazoa > Chordata > Mammalia > Monotremata > Tachyglossidae > Tachyglossus > Tachyglossus aculeatus. The sequence continues at coordinate 29,379,778 of NC_052100.1, forward strand.
GCTCCAGGGCTTGAGAAGCAGCGTGGCTCAGTGGAAAGAGCCCGGGCTTGGGAGCCAGAGGTCATGGGTTCGAATCCCGGCTCTGCCATATGTCTGCTGTGTGACCTTTGGCAAGTCACTTAACTTCTCTGAGACTGTGACCTCATCTGTAAAATGGGGATGAAGACTGTGAGCCCCACGTGGGGCAACCTGATCACCTTGTATCCCCCCCCCCAGCGCTTAGGACAGTGCTTTGCACATAGTAAGTGCTTAACAAATGCCATCATCATTATTATTATTATTATTATGAGAACAGGGCTTGGCACATAGTACGCGCTTAACAAATGCCATCATTATTATTATTATTATGAGAACAGGGCTTGGCACATAGTAAGTGCTTAACAAATGCCATCATCATCATTATTATTATTATTATGAGAACAGGGCTTGGCACATAGTAAGCGCTTAACAAATGCCATCATTATTATTATTATTACTATGAGAACAGGGCTTGGCACATAGTAAGCGCTGAACAAATGCCATCATTATTATGATTATGATTATTATTATTATTATTATTATCAGAACAGGGCTTGGCACATAGTAAGCACTTAACAAATGCCATTATTATTATTATTATTATGAGAACAGGGCTTGGCACATAGTAAGCGCTTAACAAATGCCATCATTATTATTATTATTATGAGAACAGGGCTTGGCACATAGTAAGCGCTTAACAAATGCCATCATTATTATTATTATGAGAACAGGGCTTGGCACATAGTAAGCGTTTAACAAATGCCATCATTATTATTATTATTATTATGAGAACAGGGCTTGGCACATAGTAAGCGCTTAACAAATGCCATCATCATTATTATTATTATTATTATGAGAACAGGGCTTGGCACATAGTAAGCGCTTAAATGCCATTATTATTATTATTATGAGAACAGGGCTTGGCACATAGTAAGTGCTTAACAAATGCCATCATTATTATTATTATTATTATTATTATTATTATTATGAGAACAGGGCTTGGCACATAGTAAGTGCTTAACAAATGCCATTATTATTATTATTATTATTATTATTATTATTATTATGAGAACAGGGCTTGGCACATAGTAAGTGCTTAACAAATGCCATCATTATTATTATTATTATTATCATTATGAGAACAGGGCTTGGCACATAGTAAGCGCTTAACAAAAGCCATCATTATTATTATTATTATTATTATTATTATTATTATTATTATCATTATGAGAACAGGGCTTGGCACATAGTAAGCGCTGAACAAATGCCATCATTATTCTCATTTCCCCAGGCCCCTGAAAGTGCGCCATGGAGAGGCAGCTGCGCCCAGGGGCTGAACGAGGCCCTGGTGAAAAGCAACAGGGTCCCCAGGGGCTCGGTGAATCCCCCTCCCCAAAACCCCCCACCCCCAATCAACCCCAGCGCTCTGCACATAGTAAGCGCTCAATAAATCCGACTGAATGAATGAATGAATGAATGAGCCCCGGTCCTTCATCCCCATCCTCCACATCTGCATCAGTGATGCTCTCCAGGCTGAGCCACCGTCTCCAAGGCGCAGAGGGGGTCGGGGGGGGATGGGGGGTCCAAAGGGGGGTGGGGGGGGGGAGAGGGGGGGAGGGGGCTCCTGGGGGAGCTGGTGGCCAGTGCGCAAGCGCGGGGAGACCAGAACCCCGGTGTCCCCGGGCGCCCAGGCTGGCACAGCGCACAGAGGAGGAGGAGGAGGAGGAGGATGGCGATGGGCTCCCGGCGAGAGATCTGCGGCTGAGCCGGCCGCATTTGCTCGGCGGGGCGAGGGGACCGGACAGTCAGGTAGCCGGGGGGCCTGTGGACCCCTGGGTCCCGCTGGCCTCTGCATGCTTGGGCTCTGGGGGTTTTTTCCCGGCTCAAAGCCCCCTGCCCCCCCGCCCGTCTCCATCCCCATCCCCATCCCCATCCCTTCTCCAGCCGGGTACCAGGAGGGGAGGAGGCAGCCCCCAGCCCTGAGCCCAACTGGCCTCGCTTCTGGGGAAGAAGGGGAAAGGGGGGAAGAAGGGGAAAGGGGGGAGGAAGGCCTGGGCGGAGCGGGAGGGCTCCCCGGAGGAGGCGAGGCAGGCCGGGGCCCACCTCGCCCCCCATTTCTCCTCCAGGCGCGGGCCACAGTCGGTGGGGAGGTGGGATGGAGGGGGGATGGGGGCGTCTCCCCCTGGCTCTGGGACGGGGTGGAGGGGGGGTCCGGCTCCCGGAGAGGGGCTTGGCTCCATAGTAAGCGCCCACCAAATAGCATCATTATCATCCTCATCACAGAGAAGCAGCAAGGCGTAGTGGGCAGAGCCCGGGCGTCAGAAGGGCGTGGGTTCTCATCCCGGCCCTGCCGCCGGGCTGCTGGGTGACCTTGGGCGAGTCCCTTCACTTCTCTGGGCCTCGGTTCCCTCATCTGGAAAATGGGGCACGTGGGACAGCCCGATGACCTTGTATCCCCCCCCAGCGCTTAGAGCAGTGCTTGGCACATAGTAAGCGTTTAACAAGCGCCGCTATTATTATTATTCTCTTGGCCTCGGTTCCCTCATCTGTAAAATGGGGCTTACTACGGTCAGCCTTATGTGGGACAGGGACTGTGTCCAATCTGATTACTTTGTATCCACCCCAGCGCTTAGAACAGTGCCTTAAGCGCTTAACAAATGCTAATATTATTATTATTATGATGATGATGGTCAGGGGCTGGTTTCAGTGCCACGTAGAGGACCAGGATGGACGACCTAGCCCAGGGCAAGGACAGAGGGGTGGACGCCACCCTTCACTGACCCTCGCCTCTCCAGCCCAGAGAGGCAGAATTAGCCACAAACACAACTACATGCCAACTGGCTCACTGAGGCAACGGACACGTACAGATGGGTGGTCAGACACACACTCACAAGAGACGGGTGGATGCGTTCACTCAAGGACACATCACAAACAGAAAGACTCACGGACAGGATGACACGGAGACAAGCAGCGAAAGACGCGCGTGCATCAGGCGGACGGATGCGGACACGTACACGCAGAGGAACAGACACAGAACGAGTACACACAGATACACAAACAGGCAGACACAGATAGGTGGACCACAGACGCACACAGATTTAGGCAGAAATTCAAGGATACATCAGAAATAAGCGAGCACAGAGCAAAGAAGCCACCGGCATCCAGTTTCCCTTTTCCCATTATCCCCCCACCCCCAAGAAGGGTACTATTCAATTGTATTTATTGAGCGTTTACAGTAGGCAGAGCACTGTACTAAGCGCTTGGGAGAGCACAATCAATAGCCCTCCTCACCCAGGGGCAAGGACAGGAGCAGGTGACTGACAAGACAGTGGTTTTAGCTCAGCCCCTGGGGAATCGAGGTACAGTGGCTTGACTTCTTCCCTCGCCCACCCCTCCGAGCATCCTCAGAGGTTTTGGCAGATGGCTGACGAAACCAGACTCTTCAGGCAGAAAAACTCCATCCTCAGGGTCACCTTGAATCTGGCCCACCAGACGGACGGCCCCGGACCCCAGAATTGGAGCCCGGGGGGAGCCCGCCACTTGGAAGCTGAGGAGGCTTTGAAATCCAATCTGCCCAAGCGTCCGTTCAGCCTGGCAGATGGGAGGATGTCAAACGTGCCCAGAAGGAGAGGAGAAAGGCACCGCGTTCCCTCTCTGGTCCCGGTCCCAGGGCTAGCGGTGGCCTTGGAAACCGTCTAGCCGGGAGGGAAATTCAGCAAATCCCAAAGAGCGATGCCCGGGAACATCTCCCTCTTCATTCCCTGAACTAGCAAAGAAAGAAGGATTCCCCCGAATAAGACGTACAGCAGAACTCACTTAATCGGGCCAACAATATTCACCAGGGAGAAAAGACTGTTGTCTTAAGGAATTGGGTGGGCAATGCTAAAGTGGAAAGTAATAAGGCTTAGGGCCCACTGTTTTCAGGGTGTGCACAATCACCCATCGCTATTCTGTAATTTTCCCCAATCCCCCGCCCCGGGAAGATGGACCAGGGGTATTTTGGTTACTGGGGTCATTTGATCCGGATGATGGAGGACCAAGACTACTTTTCCATAGGCAAAGATTGGAAAGATGAACCCTTAGGTGAGACAAGCCAAAGCGTAAACACCTGGAGGAAGAGAGGAAGCAGACTTTGAAGGTAAGAATCTATCACCTTGTTCTGCCTGTTCCCCTTGTCCTGTGGAGATGGTTTGGGAGCCCAAGTAACAGTGAATCGATACCGCTTCTTCAATTCCTCCTAGCTCTTCTTCCCCTGAAATTCAGGTGTCGCATGATAAGAATAGTTCCTCAAACTGTTCGCTGCGTAGTTTTCTTAGAGGGGACTTGTGCTGATTTTTCTGGGGACTTTTTTTATGCACCTAATGGATAGGTGGTAGATCCTCTGATCCACGGGAATTTTAAAAGATGGAAATAGATTCGGAAAGACGTGAAGCTGTAAACAAACCCATTCCTGGATCAGCCTCACGAGCCATTTGGCTCAGGGCTCTGTCTCCATCTGTTTGTTTATTTGGATCCTACCACCTTCACGTTTGGGGTTGGGGGGACCCCCTCATTCTGTGCAGTGGGATTTGATGGACAACAATTGTGTTCGCCTTGTCCTTTAAGATGTTGTCAACTTTAAGCATGTCCCTCTCACCCCTTCACCTCTGGAAGAATCCCAACTCTTTCCATCCTTCCTCACAAAGAAATTTCTCCATCCCTCTGATTATCCTGGTTTTCCTTCTCCGTCCCTTTGCTAGCTCAATTCAAAAGACGCGGATGCTTAGACTATGGCTAGTACTACTCTGGACTCTGAGTTCATCTCTAGACTGTAAGTTCGTTGCGGGCAGGGAATCTGCCGACTGTCGTGTGCTACTCTCCCAAGCGCTTAGTACAGTGCTCTGCTCATAGTAAGTGCTCAATCAGTACCATGGAGGATGTTGATGAGTGATAATGCTGTGGGGTGCTTTACGGGGCACCTGCTGGGTGTGGGATGCTATACTGGCCACCTACTGCGCGAAGGGCACTTGACTACTGGGCACCTACTGTATTGGGTGCGTGGGAGAGTACCACTGAGTTGGCCTGCCCTCAAGGATATTATAATCTAGCTTTCTAGACTGGGAGCCCACTGTGGGGTAGGGACCGTCTCTATATGTTGCCAACTTGTACTTCCCAAGCGCTTAGTACAGTGCTCTGCACCCAGTAAGCGCTCAATAAATACGATTGAATGAATAATCGGGCGCCTGTACAGCCGTAAGAGCCGCTGGGCATGGGGCAAGCTCCGAGGCATTCAGAGGGGTGCCCACCTGAGGACTGACCCTTGTGACCTCTCCGGTTACAGAAGAGGAAGATGAGTTCGTGCGCCAACCCGTGCGGGCCCAAGCCCGGCCCGAGCGGGCCCGAGGGAAGCTACCCGCGCTACGGGGTCCGGTCCTACCTGCACCAGTTCTACGAGGACTGCACGGCGTCCATCTGGGAGCCCGAGGACGACTTCCAGATCCAGCCGTCGCCCAACCGGTGGAACTCCGCTCTGTGGAAGGTCAAGGCCGGGAGAGAGAGGCCGTGTCTCGCGGCCGGGGGAGGCCTCCTTCCGTCTTCCCAGAAGTAGCCTGACGGGACCAGGGCAGCCACTGCGGAGTTGCCCGAGACCAGCCGGGGGTCTGGGGGGGTCGGAGGGAACAGAAAATTAGGGGGAGAGCGGGGCAGAAGCACCCCGCGTCAGCCCCTGGGCCCTTGGCAGTCGCAAAACCAGCGTGGCCAGTGGTTAGAGTACGGACCTGGATTCTAATCCCGGCGCCACCACTTGTCAGCTGGGTGACTTTGGGCAAGTCACTTAACTTCTCTGTGCCTCAGTTACCTCATCTGTAAAATGGGGATTGACTGTGAGCCCCACAGGGGACAACCCGATCACCTTGTATCCCCCCAGCTCATAGAACAGCGCTTCACACATAGTAAGTGCTTAACAAATGCCATAATTACCCAACTTGTACTTCCCAAGCGCTTAGTACAGTGTTCTGCACACAGAAAGCGCTCAATAAATACGATTGAATGAATGAATGAATGACTTTGGGCAAGTCACTTCACTGGGCCTCAGTTATCTGTTATAATAATATTAATGGCATTTATTAAGCACTTACTGTGTGCAAAGCACTGTTCTAAGCGCTGGGGTAGATACAAGGTAATCAAGTTGTCCCACGTGGGGCTCACAGACTTAATCCCCATTTTCCAGATGAGATAACTGAGGCCCAGAGAAGTGAAGTGGCTTGCCCAAAGTCACACAGCTGACAAGTGGCAGAGCCAGGATTTGAACCCATGACCTCTGACTCCAAAGCCCGGGCTCTTTCCGCTGAGCCACGCTGCTTCTCTTCTTCGCTGCTTCTATTTAAACGAGGGTGAAGACTGCGAGCCCCATGAGGGAGAGGGACTGTGTCCAACCCAATTAGCTTGTATTTACCCCCGTGCTTAGTACAGTGCTGGGCACGTATTAAGCGCTTAACAAATACCATTCAAAAAAAACAACTTGGAGTTAACCCTATGATGCTCGATGTGACCAGTACCAGGGGTCCATCACTGCCTTTACAGCCCCAAATGCACTCACAAGTGAAGGTCACCATCAGCGGTGTTTTGGGGAGTAAGAAAGACTTGTATTGGAGAAGCAGCGTGGCTCAGTGGAAAGAGCCTGGGCTTTGGAGTCAGAGGTCATGGGTTCAAATCTCTGCTCTGCCAATTGCCAGTTCTGTGACTTTGGGCAAGTTACTTCACTTCTCTGTGCCTCAGTTACCTCATCTGTCAAATGGGAATTAAGACTGTGAGCACCCCGAGGGGACAACCTGCTCACCTTGTAACTTCCCCGGGGCTTAGAACAGTGCTTGGCACATAGTAAGTGCTTAATTCATTCATTCCTTCAATCATATTTATTGAGCGCTTACTGTGTGCAGAGCACTCTACTAAGTGCTTGGGAAGTACAAATTGGCAACATATAGAGATGGTCCCTACCCAACAATGGGCTCACAGTCTAGAAGAGGGAGATAGACAACAAACCAAAACATATTAACAAAATAAAATAAATAGAATAGTAAATATGTACAAGTAAAATAGAGTAATAAATCTGTACAAGCATATATACAGGTGCTGTGGGGAGGGGAAGGAGGTAGGGCGGAGGGGAGGGGGAGAGAAAGGAGAGGGAAGGCCTTCTGGAGAAGGTGAGCTCTCAGTAGGGCTTTGAAGGGAGGAAGGGAGCTTAATAAATGCTATCATTATTATTATTATTATTATTGGAAGATCCTGACAGTGAAATTCACCGGTGGGTGTGAGTGAGGCTGATAAACCCAGTGGGGGACACCTAGTTCCGATCCCACAGGGCACCCTCACAAAGGCCGCCCTCCGTTCATTCATTCATTCAATCGTATTTATTGAGCGCTTACTGTGTGCAGAGGTCTGTACTAAGCGCTTGGGAAGTCCTAGTCGGCAACATATAGAGATGGTCCCTACCCAACAGTGGGCTCACAGTCTAGAAGGGGGAGTTGCGCAGATGCAGCCGTTACTTGCTGATCCTGATGCCATTTCTGCTCTTGCCCACTGGCTCCTTCTGCAACCCCAGCTCTTTGCGAGTGGGGTGACCACAAGAACAACTGCCTCAGCTTTTAGCTGCCTATTTAATATATGCCTGAGTCTTGTCCTCATTCAATCATATTTATTGAGTGTTTACTGTGTGCAGAGCACTGTACTAAGCGCTTGGGAAGTACAAGTCCTCCACCTCCAAGGCACCGCATTCAATCATCCCAGCTCAGAGGCTGGCCAGCAAATGGCTGTTGGGTGATTGTCTCTTCCCAGCTCCTCTCACCCATCCCCAAGATGAGGGGATTGCTAGGACTTTTCCAGGTGTTGCCAATCAACTGGAGCACTTTCCCACTCCGCCCAAGGCCATTGATGGGATTCACCTGCTCCCAATTACCCACTCCACCCAAGCCCATTGATTGGATTCACCTGCTCCCAATTACCCACTCCACCAGGTGATTCTCCTCCCAATACAGTCCCTCAGGCCCAGAGAATCAGCTGAATCAGTGGTTTCTGTTTGCCCCAAAAGGCGGCCAAGGGTGGAGGGGAGAAGGGGAGGGAGAGGAACGTCAACCCCTCTAGCCGCCGCCCGTGGGGGAGAATCCGCCCGTCTCCATCCTCCATCATCTCTCCGCAGGTCGGACTCATCTCCGGGATGGTCTTCATGGCCACCGGTCTGACGGTCCTCGCCGTGGGCTTCCTCGTGCCCGCCAAGATCGAGGCCTTCGGCGAAGCGGACTTCGTGGTGGTGGACCCGCAGGCGATCCAGTTCAATGGGGCCCTGGACGCCTGCAAGCTGGCGGGAGCCATCCTGTTCTGCCTGGGCGGGTCGGCCATGGCCGCGGGCCTCCTCACGTCCGCCTTCGCCAAGAACTACTCCAAAGAAGAAAAGTTCCTTCAGCAGAAGTTCAAGGAGAGAATAGCAGACGTTAAAGCGCACGGCCAGCCCGCCACCAGGGCTCCGGGCCCGGGGGAGGCCAAGATCCCTGTCACTTTGTCCAAAGTCCAAAACGTCCAGCCTTCCTCCGAGACCTGACATTCCTCCCTCTCCCCCCCGTCCCGCCGACACCCGGGCATCAGTCAAGCGTGGAAGGTCCCCTTCCCCTCCATAATGAGGATCGGGTTATTGGGGCACCAGGGGAGGAGGCAGGGCGGGAAGGGGGGCTGACAGGGAGCCAGAACCCTTTGGCTGGATCGGCTCTAACCTGTTAGCAAGAAAAAGTAGTGGGCTCACGTTGCCCCCCACCCTGTGCGTCTTGCTGTGCTGATGTGGAATCCCCCTCCGAAGCCAACGCTGAGGCACAGTGATCCCTCGCCCTCCTCTGAGTATCTGGGGATCGTGGTGAAGGGAAAGGAAGAGATCCTCAAGCTCTCCTCTGATCCCAGAAACCGGGCACAGTCTCCTCTCTTCCTGCCCTCCTCCCCATCTTTCCTGCTTGGTAACGTTTCCAACGTCAGTCCTATTATGAGATAGTGTCGTGTGCCTCCATGGAAAAACCGATCTCCTTAATCAGTTCCAGGCCTCTGCCTCGTCACTATATCCTGGGGCTCTTCCTCTAACCCCCGCCCCACCTGGTCCCCCCCGACTTTTCACGCAAGATTTCTGAAATTCAAAGTCAAGAGTCTTAAAATGAAGCATTTCCACTACGGCTCCGAGCGCGTCTCCTTCCACGCGCTTCCTGTTTCCGCTCACTTCCTATTTTCTGTCCTCCTCCATTACGACGGGCTGCCCGGTAGAGTTTGTTGTGTCCCGGTCACTTCAAAGCCCCAGATTGCTGTTTTAAATGAGATTTATTGACCCAAAACCAGCCTTCTAGAAACCAACCCGCTCCCAACTAAAGACGCTTCGGTACTACTTCTGTGATATTTTTGTAGATCGCCGAGAAAGCCCTGCCCTTCGGCTGAGAGAGGATTTCTTTCCCAGTGATGGATCTTATTCCCCTCCAGAGCCGTTGTCTCATCTCTCTGCACTTTAAATTAATCTGTGGGTTTGAATTAGGCTGCTAAAAGGAAGGTGCAAGGTCTCGTCTTCTCCCCAAATCCGGGCCCTACCCCCACGTGGGGGTCTGTCTATTTTTTTGATGGAATAAAGAGAGTCGAGTCGAAAGCCAGTGGTGCTGTCCTTCTTTGAGACCCCTCCCCTGGAGCGTGTGATCTTGTGGGCCGTCTTTTTAGATTCAGGGGAAATGCAAGGATGGCTGATTAGAGTCTCCCCACGGGTCCTGCTTGCTTTCCCCGGATCATCTCCAAATTAGCGGATCGCCACGAGACGGGCCCGAGAGCCTGCGATTTCCAGATCTTTGGGGGAGAACTCCCCGGGGGAGGCTAAGATTCCCGGCCCGCTCCTCCGCCATCCCTCTGCGACTGTGAGCCTACTGTTGGGTAGGGACCGTCTTTATACGTTGCCAATTTGTACTTCCCAAGCGCTTAGTACAGTGCTCTGCACATAGTAAGTGCTCAATAAATACGATTGATCGATTGATTGATTTATACGTTGCCAACTTGTACTTCTCAAGTGCTTAGTACAGTGCTCTGCCCACAGTAAGTGCTCAATAAATACGATTGATTGATCCCTCAGCGTGAATTCCTCCTTGACCCCTGTGCCAATTTAGCCAGAATGCCCGCCCTCCTCACATCCGACAGACAACCCTCCTCAACTTCCAAATCTTATTGAAGGCACATCTCTTCCTGGAGGACTTCCCGGATTACGCCCTCTTCCTTCATCTCCCTTCTGCATCGCCCCGACTTGCCCCCTTTATCTGGGGAGAAGCCGCGTGGCTCAGTGGAAAGGGCCCGGGCTTGGGAGTCAGAGGTCGCGGGTTCTAATCCCGGCTCCTCCACTGGTCAGCTGTGTGACTTTGGGCAAGTCACTTTGCTTCTCTGGGCCTCAGTTTCCTCATCTGTAAAATGGGGAGGAAGACTGTGAGCCCCACGTGGGACAACCTTGTATCAAAGAACAGTGCTTGGCACATGGTAAGTGCTTAACAAATACCAACACTATTATTATTACCCCAGCGCTTAATACAGTGCCTGGCATGCAGCGAATTCAACAAATATCATTTAAAAAATTACCATTATTATTATCATTATGCTTCCCAAGTGTTTACTTCAACACTCTGCCCCCAGTAGGAGCTTAGTAAATACCCTTAGTACAACTGCTAAGTACAATCTTCTAGGCTGTAAGCCCACTGTTGGGCAGGGACCGTCTCTATATGTTGCCAACGTGTACTTCAAAAGCGCTTAGTACAGTGCTCTGCATACAGTAAGCGCTCAATAAATACGATTGAATGAATGAATGAACTGAGAAGCAGCGAGGCTCAGTGGAAAGAGCACAGGCTTTGGAGTCAGAGGTCATGGGTTCGAATCCCTGCTCTCTCAATTGTCAGCTGCGTGACTTTGGGCGAGTCACTTAACTTCTCTTCACCTCAGTTACCTCATCTGGAAAATGGGGATGAAGACTGCGAGCCCCCCGTGGGACAACCTGATCACTTTGTAACCTCCCCAGTGTTTAGAACAGTGCTTTGCACGTAGTAAGCGCTTAATAAATGCCATCATTATCATTATTATTATTAAATGCTACTGTCCAAGGTCTCTGAGTCATGCCTGTGCTAAGCGCTTGGGAAGTACAAGTTGGCAACATCTAGAGACGGTCCCTACCCAACAGTGGGCTCACAATCCGACGCCGTTGGAGGTGCTTTATTTATTATTTATTTATTTTACTTGTACATGTCTTGGAAGCAGCATGGCACAGTGGAAAGAGCCCGAGCTTGGGAGTCAGAGGTCATGGGTTCAAATCCCAGCTCCGCCAATTGTCAGCTGTGTGACTTTGGGCAAGTCACTTCACTTCTCTGGGCCTCAGTGACCTCATCTGGAAAATGGGGATTAAGATTGTGAGCCTCCCGTGGGACAACCTGATCACCTTGTAACCTCCCCAGCGCTTAGAACAGTGCTTTGCACATAGTAAGCGCTTAATAAATGCCATTATTGTTATTATTATTATTATTATTATTATTATTATTATTATTATGCCACCTAAAAGGGCAGTCCAGAAATGACCTTTTTCCTCATTCCTGTGAAATACTCAAGTGCAGCCCTTAATCTGGAGGCCCAGCAGTTAGAGGCCTGAGAATCAGAAGGCCCTGGGTTCTAATTCCACTCCACCACTTGTCTGCTGTGTGACCTTGGGCAAGTCCCTTCACTGCGCCTCAGTGACCTCATCTGTAAAATTGGGATGAAGACTCCGAGCCCCACGTGGGACAGGGACCGTGTCCAACCCGATTAGCTTGTATCCACCCCAGCGCTTAGAACAGTGCCTCGCACAGAGTAAGTGCTTAACAAGTAGTAATAATAATAATAATAATGGTATTTGTTAAGCTCTTACTGTGGGCCAAGCACTGTTTCTAAGCATTGGGATAGATACAAGGTGATCAGGTTGTCCCATGTGGGGCTCCCTGTCTTCATCCCCATTTTCCAGATGAGGGAACTGAGGCCCAGAGAAGTGAAGTGACTTGCACAAAGTCACACAGCTGACAATTGGCAGAGATGGGATTTGAATGCATGACCTCTGACTCCAAAACGCGTGCTCTTTCAGTCATTCAGTCGTATTTATTGAGTGCTTACTGTGTGCAGAGCACTGTACTAAGCGCTTGGGAAGTACAGGTTGGCAACATCTAGAGACGGTCCCTACCCAACAGTGGGCTCACAGTCTAGAAGTGGCTCTTTCCACTGACCCACCCAACTTGCGTACACACAGCCCCTCACAAATACACTGACATGCCCTACACACCTCTCACACTCACAAACACATCACACTCGGAAGCACAAACTCATACGTGCACATATGCACACCCTCTCACACTCAAAAAAACAAACACATACACACTCTCCCTCTCTATCCTTTTAGCAGTTACATCCAGGTTTGCCTGGCCACAAATCATTGCCAAAGGGTGATCCGGTGCCTTTTTTTTTTTGAAAGTGAATTAATTCCGGGGGAAAAATTCCAACCTGAGAAGGAAGGAGTGATCCCTCTCTCCCCGCATCCCACCCAGAAGGCAAGAGGTTGGTTTTTTCGGGCCCTTTGTGCCTGTTCTGAGCACTAGAAATTCATCATCATCATCATCAATCGTATTTACTGAGCGCTTACTATGTGCAGAGCACTGTACTAAGCTCTTGGGAGGTACAAATTGGCAACATATAGGGACAGTCCCTACCCAACATTGGGCTCACAGTCTAAGAAATTCCCCAGGCTGGGTCCTTTTGCAAAGCATTTGAGCCTCCCTCCTCCTCCTCCTCCTCCAGGGGACTAGCTCATCTTCCACTGCAAGAGAACATCATCACAGACCCATTAAGCACTTAATAATAATAATAATGGTGGCATTTATTAACCGCTTACAATGTGCAAAGCGCCGCTCTAAGCGCTGGAGGGCTCCCGTAATCCCCATTTTCCAGATGAGGTAACTGAGGCCCAGAGAAGTGAAGTGACTGGCCCACAGTCACACAGCTGACAGTTGGCGGAGTTTTGTTCTCTGTCTCCCCATTTTAGACTGTGAGCCCACTGTTGGGTAGGGACTGTCTCTATATGTTGCCAACTTGTACTTCCCACTTGTACTGTGTTGCTCTGCACACAGTAAGCGCTCAATAAATACGATTGATTGATTGATTGATTGATTGATTGACTCCAAAGCCCGGGCTCTTTCCACCGAGCCACGCCGCTTCTCTCCCACCCCCAGCCTCCGGCTCTGAAACGGAGCTCCCAGACGTGCCGTCCACGGTTTATTCACACCTCAGGAAAACATCACATTACATTTCACCGGATTCACCAAAAGTAGCCTCTCTTCTTTTCTTTGTTTTTTTTTTTCAACACGTCTTTTAGGATCCTCCGAAACCTACCAGATCTACTTCTACCTTTCTTAAAAGAGGGATCGATCCCGTCGAGGAGTGTCGTCCCAGGACGAGGCAGGGAAGAGTCCGTAGGGCAACGAAATCCTCCCCGCCTGGCCTGGAAAAATCGCATTTGGAGGGACCGGGCCTTCCTTTTGGTTAAGGGCAGGGCTGTGAGCCTCAGTGGACCAGTGCCCTCGTAATTTGCGAGGGCGGCCTCCGATCTCACGGAGAGACGGAGTCGGCAGTCCCGGCCGAGCTCGTGTTGAAATCCCAAGTCTTAGAAGTCTTTGCTTTTCCTCCTGGATCCGCTTCCGCGACGCCTCCTCTACGCCACGGCCGCCCGCTCCTTGCCTGCCTCGTTGTGATCGCTTTCTTGAGGACTGGTGATTTTCACCTCCGGCCGGGGCGGCCGGGCCGGATCCAAGTCGTCCTGCGGAGAGAAAGAACGGAACGAAGGGTTCAGGCAGGACTGGCGTGGGGCACGACGGAATTAACAATTATAACAATAATAATAATTGTGGTATTTGTTAAGCACTTACTATCATCATCATCATCATCATCAATCATATTTATTGAGCGCTATGTGCTTGGGAAGTACAAATTGGCAACATATACAGTCCCTACCCAACAACGGGCTCACAAAAGGGGGGAGACAGAGAACAAAACCAAACATACTAACAAAATAAAATAAATAGAAGAGATATGTACAAGTAAAATAAATAGAGTAATAAATATGTACAAACATATACACATATATACAGGTGCTGTGGGGAAGGGAAGGAGGTAAGATGGAGGGGGTGGAGAGGGGGACGAGGGGGAGAGGAAGGAAGGGGCTCAGTCTGGGAAGGCCTCCTGGAGGAGGTGAGCTCTCAGTAGGGCCTTGAAGGGAGGAAGAGAGCTAGCTATGTGTCAGGCACTGTAATAACAATAATAATAATAATAATAATTTTGGTATTTGTTAAGCGCTTACTATGTGTCAGGCACTGTAATAATAATCATAATAATTTTGGTATTTGTTAAGCTCTTACTATGCGTCAGGCACTGTAATAACAATAATAATAATAATAATAATTTTGGTATTTGTTAAGCACTTACTATGCATCAGGCACTCTAATAACCATACTAATAATAATAATTTTGGTATTTGTTAAGTGCTTACTATGTGTCAGGCACTGTAATAATAATCATAATAATTTTGGTATTTGTTAAGCGCTTACTATGTGACAGGCACTGTAGTAATAATAATAATAATTTTGGTATTTGTTAAGCGCTTACTATGCATCAGGCACTGTAATAACAATAATAATAATTTTGGTATTTGTTAAGCGCTTACTATGTGCAAAGCACTGTTCTAAGCGCTGGAGAGGTTACAAGGTGATCAGGTTGTCCCACGGGGGGCTCACAGTCTTAATCTCCATTTCACAGATGAGGGAACTGAGGCCCAGAGAAGTGAAGTGACTTGCCCAAAGTCACACAGCTGACAGTTGGTGGAGTCACGATTTGAACCCACGACCTCTGACTCCGAAGCCCGGGCTCTTTCCACTGAGTCGCGCTGCTTCTCTAATAATTGTGGTATTTGTTAAGTGCTTACTATGTGTCAGGCACTGTACTAAGCACTGGGGTAGATACAAGTTAATTGAGTTGGACACAATACCTGTTCCACCAGGGGATCAAGGTCTTAATCCCCCTTTTAGACTGTGAGCCCACTGTTGGGTAGGGACTGTCTCTATATGTTGCCAACTTGGGCTTCCCAAGCGCTTAGTACAGTGCTCTGCACACAGTAATCGCTCAATAAATACGATTGATTGATTGATTGATTGATTGATTGATTTTACAGATGAGGGGATTGAGGCACAGAGAAGTGACGCCACTTGCCCAAGATCACACAGCAGACCAGTGGCACCATTCTTCCTGTCTTCCTGGAGTTATTCTTGACTCCTCTCTATCAACCCACACGTTCGATCCTTCACTAGATCCTGTCAGTTCTACCTTCACAACGTCTCTAAAACCCTCCCTTTTCTCTCCGTCCAAACTGTTACCACGTTAATACAATCACTTATCATCATCATCATCAATCGTATTTATTGAGCGCTTACTATGTGCAGAGCACTGTACTAAGCGCTTGGGAAGTACAAATTGGCAACATATAGAGACAGTCCCTACCCAACAGTGGGCTCACAGTCTAAAAGGGGGAGACAGAGAACAAAACCAAACATACTAACAAAATAAAATAAATAGATTATCCTCTCCCACCTCGATTACTGTATCAGCCTCCTTGCTGTCTTCCCAGCCTCCCATCTCTCCCTACTCCGGTCCCTATTTTCCTCTGATGCCCAGCTCATTTTCCCACAAAAAGGCTCAGGACGGGTTTCCTCACTCCTCAGGAAACTCCAGCGGTTGCTCATCCACATCCGCATCAGACAAAAACTCCTCATTATTGGCTTCGGAGTGCTCAATCTACCTCACCCTCGCTACTCTTCCATTACAACCCAGCCCAAACACTTCATTCCTCTAATGCCAACTTTCTTACTGTACCTTTATCTCATCATCATCATCATCAATCATATTTATTGAGCGCTTACTGTGTGCAGAGCACTCGTCCATCTCTCCGTCGACCCCTCTCCCACATCCTCCCTCTAGCCTGGAGATCCCTCCATCTTCAAATCTGACAATGACACTCCCCCCATTCAAGAGGCCTTCCCCAAATAGGCCCCGCTTTCCTCTTCTCTCTCGCTTTTCTGCATTACCCTGACTTGTTCTCTTTAATCACCCCCTCTCCCAGCCTCAGCACCTATGTCCATATCTGAAATGATTTCTGTTGATGACTGTCTCCCCATCTGGACAGCAAGCTCACTGTGGGCAGGGACTATGTTTATTGTTCTCTTGAACTCTCCCAAGTGCTTAGTATAGTGTTCTGCGCCCAGGAAGCTCTCCATAAATACGATTGACTGAAAGTCCGACTGGGACCCAACTAACGAGAACTCGAGGAATAAGATACCGTTTTAGAGAACACGACGAATACCTTGTCCTGTCCACCGCCATCCCCCGCTGACTTTGTTTCGTCCTCCTCGTCCGCGTGATGCTTGTCCTCTGTTGTTCGTTCCAGTTCTTCCCCATTTTCCTCATTGGTGCCATTTATATGAGGGAGATTGTCCTCTCCCTGGTCTGGATTGTCCTCTCCCTGGTCTGGATTGTCCTCTTCCTGATCTGGATTCTCTTCTTCCTGGTCTGGATTCTCCTTTCCCTCCTCAAGCCCTGTCTCTTCCTCATTAGGCTCCACGCCTTCCTCTTTAGGCCCCAACCCTTCTTCTTCAGGCCCCGCCTCTCCCTCGTCAGCATCATGAGCATCTCCATTAACTTTCTCCTCCACCTCACCATTCATTCCCGAATGGTCTTCTTTGCTCCCCTCAGCGACCTCTCCTTCTGGTCTTCCATTATCTTCTTCCTCCTCGTCCACCATCTCTGCAGGCCTCTGGTGAAATCAAGCAGTGGCATGTCATTTTCCCCCCCCCGAGATGTTTTTTTCCACAGACCTCAGCCCAGGAGTCTGACCATCTGATTTCATTCAGGTTTCTCCCAGGGAATTTCTCAGGGGGTTGTCCCTTCAGCAAAAATGGGTGAAAATCAGCTGGGGGGAGGGAAATGGTTTTTCGGGATCTGGGAATTGGACTTCAGCCCCCTCAAGCCCAGCTAGGAATCTGGGTTTGCCATTGACACGTCTCCCCGGTCAATCCAAAAGGACAAAGTGGGTCTCGGGCCTCCCAGAGCCAGAGTTTTTTCCACGCTGCTTCTTTAGGAATCGAGGTTCAGACTCTCCGGGCTAAAACCCATCTGGAGATTCCGACAGCATTCGCAGAATGCTCTGCTTCAAAAAATGTGGGATAGGCTAAGAGGCCACTGGGATCGATCAGAATGAGATGGTAAAAGACTCATAATCCTCTAAAATGTCCTGAGTCTATCATCAAACGTATGATTGCTGCAACACAACAGCACGGAATGAGAAACTGTTCCTAGGACATATTTGTAATGAATAAATGAAAAGCACCGGGCTGGTCGGTGTAATCTCTTCTGGAGCCGGCATTAAATTATTCAAGATGTTTCCAGGTCGAACATCAATCAAATAGGCCCCAGAAGGAAGGCTTGGTTCCCCTGACCCTATCCGCCACATGGCTGGGAAGTCGGAGGTGGAAATATGCTCCGAAAGGTTTGGGGGAGAGGGAACAGTAGGTGTTGGGGTGATCAATCATGGCTGAGGGTTGGCGTGACAGGTGGGGCGGCTCCCCGGGAATCTTTCTCTGCCCAACCCCCTGGCAGGGAAACTTTTTTCTTTAAGATTTATCCCACCTGTGGGAAAATCACCAACGGAAACCCTTAGAGAGAGGCCGACTCCAAACAGAAGGAAATGCATCTTTTCTCACGATATTTCTTAAGTGCTTTCTACATCTCCGGCACCGTTCTAAGAGCTGGAGTAGACAGAGATTCGTCAGGCCGGGCCCAGTCCCTGTCCGACGTGGGACTTAGTCTCAGCAGGAAGGACAATGGGTTTTGAATCTCCATTTTACAGTTGAGGAAACTGAGGCAAAGAGAAGTGACACAGCGGAAAGCTGGCAGGGCGGGGATTAGAACCCAGGTCTTCTGATTCCCAGGTTCATGTTCTTCCCACTAGGCCACAGTGCTTCCCAATGAGGGAGGAGGGCACGGGAATTAGAATCTATTCCTGCAGGAAACCGCAGTCAAAAATACCAGCGGGAATAATAATAATAATAACAATAATAATAATAATAATAATGGTATTTATTAAGTGCTTACTATGTGCACAGCAAGAGGGTGTTGAGGCAGTGATGGAAAGGGGAGAGTCAGGGCTGTGGATGGGTTATCGGTGGGCGGGAAGATTAAGCAGTATGGCTTAGAGGAAAGAGCGCTGACCTGGGAATTGGAGGACCTGGGTTCTAATCCCACTGTGAGACCTTGGACAAGTCACTTCACTTAATCAATCAATGGTATTTTTTGAGTGCTTACTGCATGCAGAGCATTGTACTGAGGGCTTGGGAAAGTACTATACAATAGTAGGCTTGATCTCTGCCCACGAGGAACTTGCAGTCTACAGGAGGAGCTACAGGGAGAATCAGGGATGGAGAGGGGAGAGTCGGGGGTGTTGGATGCTGGTTCGCTGGGGGAGAGACAGGGAACTTGTACTTCCCAAGCGCTTAGTACAGTGCTCTGCACACAGTAAGCGCTCAATAAATACGATTGAATGAATGGGGGGGGGAACAGGGGTAGAGAGGGTATTGGATGATCCACGCTTAACCACCATAAAGATGGGGGTCCGGTGGTAATAATAATAATGATGATGGTATTTATTAAGCACTTACTATGTGCAAAGCACTGTTCTAAGCGCTGGGAGGATACAAAACAATCAGGTTGTCCCACGTGGGGCTCACAATCTTAATCCCCATTTTACAGATGAGGTCACTGAGGACCAGAGAAGTGAAGTGACTTGCCCTAAGTCACCCAGCTGACAGTTGGCGGAGCCAGGATTTGAACCCATGACCTCTGACTCCAAAGCCCGGGCTCTTTCCACTGACGTGGTTTCTCCAAATCCTAGCAACGGGGACAGAGTTCAAGACTGCCCCGGTCCGTGGGTGCTTTCGATCTTAATTCTAAGAAGGGAGGGAGAGTGGGGTGGAGACATGAGGTTAGGTAGGAATGGCTTCCTGGAGGAGTTGGGATTTTTTAGAAAGGCTCTGGAGTTGCTTCCGAATAGTCATCCAAAGGGTTCGTTCCCGATAGCGCTTTCCACGTCGAAGCCTTTTCTGTTGGAAGTCACACAGGGTGTTTGGGCTTTTCTCCACAAATGGAAGAACTCTGGCACTAATGATGAACATTACCCAAGTTACCCTATTTCTGTTTCCATGGAAACCAAAACCAAAGCAGCTTTAAAGCCATCCCTTTCAACTCTCGACTGTTTTAAAGATGGTTTCTACATTTTGGACTGCCAGTGGGAAACAGCAGGGCCTAGTGGAAAGAGCAGGGGCAGGGGACCTGAGTTCTAATCCCAGCTCCGCCACTTCTCTGGGCCTCAGTTCCCTCATCTGTAAAATGGGGATGAAGACTGTGAGTCCCTCGTGGGACAACCTGATCACCTTGTAACCTCCCCAGCGCTTAGAACAGTGATTTGCACATAGTAAGCACTTAATAAATGCCATTATTATTATTATTAAACACTTAGTACAGTGCTCTGCACACAGTAAGCGCTCAATAAATACAATTGATTGATTATTATTATTATTATTATTCTCTGCTTTGTGACCTTGTTCGGGGGATTTTTTTTGGTATTTGTAAAGCGCTAAGTGCCGGTCACTGTTTTAAAAGCCGGGGAGGATACAAGCTAATCAGGTTGGACACAATCCGCGCCTCACGTGGGGCTCACAGTCTCCATCCCCATTTTACAGGTGAAGCAACTGAAGCACAGAAAAGTGAAGTGACTTGCCCAAGGTCATACAGCAGACAAGTGGCAGAGCCGGGATTAGAACCCAGATCCTTCTGACGCCCAGGCTCACGCTCTGTCCATTAGGCAACGCTGCTGCTCAACCTTGGATAAGTCACGTAACTTCTCGGTGCCTCAGTTGCCTCATCTACAGAATTCATTCATTCAATCGTATTTATTGAGCGCTTACTGTGTGCAGAGCACTGGACTAAGCGCTTGGGAAGTCCAAGGTGGCAACATCTCGAGACGGTCCCTACCCAACAGCGGGCTCACAGTCTAGACGGGGGAGACAGCAATCAAAACAAAACATACTAACAAAATAAAATAAATAGAATAAATATGTACAAGTAAAATAAATACTGGACTCAGAGGTCACGGGGTCAAACCCCAGCTCTGTCAACTGTGTGACTTTGGGTAAGTCACTTCACTTTTCTGGGCCTCAGTTCCCTCATCTGTAAAACGGGGATTAGGACTGTGAGCCCCACGTGGGACAACCTGATGGCCTTGTATCCCCCCCACACAGCGCTTAGAACAGTGCTTGGCACATAGTAAGCGCTTAACAACCTCCATCATTATTATTAGTGCGTTCAGTAAGTCAGAATGAACAAGAAGATGCTACCGTTGGGACTTGGAGAAAGAAAGAGGGACGAAGGGTTACCTGATCCAGTGGAACCTCCACTAGAGTGTCTTCATCTTCTTGGATTTCCACGGCTCCGTTCATTTCGGATCTCTCCGCTCCCGCCTTGAAGATCCCCTCGTCTATCGGATGGAGAAAAATAACGCCGGGAGGAGATCATCAATCGTATTTATTGAGCGCTTACTGTGTGCAGAGCACTGGACTAAGCGCTTGGGAAGTACAAACTGGCAACATATAGAGACAGTCCCTACCCAACAGTGGGCTCACAGGAGATGGGAATCCAACCGTGCCAACTTGTGGTCTCGTTGGCAAAGTCTGGGCTAGTGAATTGATCTGTGGGCTAGTCCCATGGGCCCCTCTCAGGGTGGCACCTAGAGAGGGCCCCGACCTCTACCAATCAATCAATCAATCGTATTTATTGAGCGCTTACTGTGTGCAGAGCACTGGACTAAGCGCTTGGGAAGTCCAAGTTGGCAACATCTAGAGACGGTCCCTACTCAACAGCGGGCTCACAGTCTAGAAGACACAGGTTCAATCCCCATTTTGCAGAGGAGGTAACTGAGGCCCAGAGAAGTGAAGTGTGAGCCCACTGTTGGGTAGGGACTGTCTCTATATGTTGCCAATTTGTACTTCCCAAGCGCTTAGTACAGTGCTCTGCACATAGTAAGCGCTCAATAAATACGATTGATGATGATGATGATGAAGTGACTTGTTCAAGGTCACACGGCAGACACGGGACTGAGCTGGGATTAGAACCTACGACCTCCGACACCCAGACCGGGGCTCCATCCACTAGGCCACGTCGCTCCGAAGATCCAATAGGGCAGCTCTCATCTTCATAATCCATCAGCATCACTGAGGGTGTTTACTGAGCGCTTACTGTGTGCACGGCACTGTACTAAGCGGCAGCTTCCTGACCCATTGGGAATCACGTGGCCCAGTGAAAAGAGCTCAGACCTGGTCGCCAGAAGACCTGGGTTCAGCGTGGCTCAGTGGAAAGAGCCCGGGCTTTGGAGTCGGAGGTCATGGGTTCAAATCCCAGCCCCGCCGCTGTCAGCCGTGTGACTTTGGGCCAGTCACTTCACTTCTCCGGGCCTCAGTTCCCTCATCTGGAAAATGGGGATGAAGACTGTGAGCCGCCCCCCCCTACCCCCCGCCGCCGTGGGACAACCTGATCACCTTGTAACCTCCCCAGCGTTTAGAACAGTGCTTGGCACGTAGTAAGCGCTTAATAAATGCCATCATTATTCATATCGGCTCTTTCATATGTGGCATGTGGAGGGGAAACAGAGCTGGAAAAAAACCCTACCTCTCCTCCCCCCAGCTCAATCAATCAATCAATCGTATTTATTGAGCGCTTACTGTGTGCAGAGCACTGTACTAAGCGCTTGGGAAGTACAAGTTGGCAACATCTAGCTCCCCATTAACACAAATCCTGACCCCGAAGGCAAGCTCGCTGAACTTAGAGAACACATCCACCAACTCTACCATAGTGGACTCTCCCAAGCGCTTAGTACAGTCTCCATCCCCCCCATCTTACCTCCTTCCCTTCCCCACAGCACCTGTATATATGTATATATGTTTGTACATATTTATTACTCTATTTTACTTGTACATATCTATTCTATTTATTTTATTTTGTTAGTATATTTGGTTTTGTTCTCTGTCTCCCCCTTTTAGGCTGTGAGCCCACTGTTGGGTAGGGACCGTCTCGATATGTTGCCAACTTGGACTTCCCAAGCGCTTAGTACAGTGCTCTGCACACAGTAAGCGCTCAATAAATAAGATTGATTGATTGATTGATTGCTCCGCACGCAGTATGGGATTACGGGAGGGGAAGAACCTTTCCCAGGTCCAGACACGCCGGCCGAGCATCCCTTGGGCATCCTAACTAACCGGGAAAAAAAGAATCACATCCGTGTAGGCGACAGCTAATTGAGTGATAAATTCAAATGACCGATTGCACGTCAATATATTTAAATATTTAAGCAACAACAATTAATGCCTCCTACATATGCTGGCTTTCTAACCAGGACTATAAAAAATTAATTGGGGCTCAACTGACAACATTTTACCCGGCTTTTTTTTCCAAGGCATTTCACATCTAAAGCTGATTGAAGTCTAGCAGGAGAGAGAAAAAAAATCACGGCAATAATGGCCCGGCCTGAATATTTTATGGCTATTTAAGGCATTTATTAACTGTAAGCCCGGTATGTAAGCAAGAAAGTTAATGCGACCGTAAACATCTTTAATGTGATTTACCACCGAGGCCGCCTCGTAAAAACGTTCGATCGGATTAAAAACCGAATGTAAAAAATTGGCGGCTCATTAAGTCCAACAGATTGCGGCGAGGGATGGAGGGGGTTAGGCCTGGGCCGTCTGCGGGCGGGAAGAGTGGCATAGACGTTTCTAGACTGTGAGCCCACTGTTGGGTAGGGACTGTCTCTATATGTTGCCAACTTGTGCTTTCCAAGCGCTCAGTACAGTGCTCTGCACATAGTAAGCGCTCAATAAATATGATACTTATTACTGTATTTACTTATTTTACTTGTACATATCTGTTCTATTTGTTTTATTCTGTTAGTATGTTTGGTTTTGTGAAGCAGCGTGGTTCAGTGGAAAGAGCCCGGGCTTTGGAGTCAATCCCAACTTGCCAACTTGTACTTCCCAAGCGCTTAGCGCAGTTCTCTGCACACAGTAAGCGCTCAATAAATACGATTGATGATGATGAGTCAGAGGGCATGGGTTCGAATCCCGGCCCTGCCACTCGTCTGCTGTGTGACCTTGGGCAAGTCACTTCACTTCTCTGAGCCTCAGTTACCTCAACTGTAAAATGGGGATTGACTAAGAGCCCCCCATGGGACACACTGATCACCTTGTAACCTCCCCAGCGCTGGGAACAGTGCTTTGCACACAGTGAGCGCTTAACGGATGCCATCATCATTATTATTATTATTATTTGTTCTCTTCCTCCCCCTTTTAACAATAATAATAATGATGATGATGGTGTTTGTTAAGCGCTTACTGCGTGCAAGGCACTGTCTAAGCGCTGGGGAGGTTGCAAAGTGATCGGGTTGTCCCGCTGTTGGGTAGGGACCGTCTCTATATGGTGCCATCTTGTGCTTCACAAGCGCTTAGTACAGTGCTCTGCACACAGTAAGCGCTCAATAAATGCGATTGATTGATTGATTGATTGATGACTGAATGAATACTAATCTGGGCAAGGACGGGTGGGATGGTGGGAGCGTCACGATGTTGGATTCAATAAATATGATTGATGATGATGATGATGGGGTAGCCTCCCTCTGCCCCCCGTCCACCCGGCGGGCACTCACCGCCGTCGGGGAGGTCGGCGGCCGACTCCTGCGGTGCCCGTTGCTTGGTCTTAAGGGGTCTGTCTGTGCCCGGCCCGTTCTTCCTCCCCTTGCTCTTCGGGGGCTGCGGGGACGAGCCATCGCTGGACTCCACCGTCGACTTGGAGTGGCGGTCCTTCCCCTGGGGGTGGAGAGGAAGGGGACAGGGGTCACCGGGCGGAGAAGGGCGGACCCCCCACCCAATCAATCAATCAATCAATCGTATTTATTGAGCGCTTACTGTGGGCAGAGCACTGGACTAAGCGCCTGGGAAGTCCAAGTTGGCATCACATAACGCCCATGCCACGGAGAGACCCATGTGGGGGCGTCAATCGCCATCACGGAGAAGCAGCGTGGCTCAGCGGAGGAAGCCCGGGCTTTGGAGTCACAGGTCGTGGGTTCGAATCCCGGCTCCGCCCACTGTCAGCTGGGTGACTTTGGGCAAGTCACTTCACTTCTCTGGGCCTCAGTTCCCTCATCGGTCAAACGGGGACGAAGGCCGCGAGCCCCCCGTGGGACAACCTGATCACCTTGTCACCTCCCCAGCGCTTAGAGCGGTGCTTTGCACATAGTAAGCGCTTAATAAATGCCATCATCATCATTATTATTATTGTTATTATTATCTGCACACAGAAGCACTCAATAAATACAACAATGTTGCATTTATACGGGGAGGGACAGTGTGCATGTCAGCGTGTTTGCTTGGGTGGGAGTGTGGGCCGGGGACAGGGGATAAATAATTGCGTCTTTTAGACTGTGAGCCCACTGTTGGGTAGGGACTGTCTCTATATGTTGCCAACTTGGTCTTCCCAAGCGCTTAGTACAGTGCTCTGCACACAGAAAGTGCTCAATAAATACGATTGATTGATTGATTGATTGATTGATACTGTACTCTCCCAAGCGCTTAGTAAAGTGTTCTGCACTCCGCGAGTTCTCAATAAACACGATGGCTGGACTCCAGCGATCGATACTTACGCTCCCTTTCGATTTCCTGGATCCCACGATGGGAGGGAGGGAGGAGGCTTTCTGACTGCAGAAATAAAGCACAGTTTAGGAGTGGGGACATGGTCTCAGAGTAATATTGTCGGGTGCTTAGTACAGTGCCCGGCACATAGTAAGTGCTTAACAAATGCCATTAAAAAAACGGCGCGGCAACACCGAGCGATACAACGTCTCCTATTTCGTTGCTGCTAGAAGTAGAAGCAGTGTGGCTCAGTGGAAAGAGCCCGGGCTTTGGAGTCTGAGGTCATGGGTTCAAATCCCGGCTCCGCCGACTGTCAGCTGGCTGACTTTGGGCAAGTCACGTCACTTCTCTGGGACTCAGTTCCCTCATCTGGAAAATGGGGATAAAGACTGGGAGCCCCCCGTGGGACAACCTGATCACCTTGTATCCCCCCCAGCGCTTAGAACAGTGCTTTGCACATAGTGAGCGCTTAACAAATACCATCATTATTATTATTATTATGTATGAAGACGTGGGGTGTCCACCTCCTCTGGTCTACTGGGAGAAAAACACTGTTTTCCGGTCATTCCGGAGCTCGGATTTTTCAGTGGCGCCCTTCCACTTGCGTTTGCGTCCATCACAGCGGATGCGATTTGAACACTTTCCAACTCACTTTTATTAATCAATCAATCAATCAATCGTATTTATTGAGCGCTTACTTTGTGCAGAGCACTGTACTAAGCGCTTGGGAAGGCCAAAGCTTTGATTCTAGGTGAATCAAGTCTGGGCTCGGTCAAATACGGCTTGGGTGAGAGTTAAAATGAAATCACAGAGAAGCAGCGCGGCTCAGTGGAAAGAGCACGGGCTTGAGAGTCAGAGGTCATGGGTTCAAATCCCGGCTCCGCCACTTGTCAGCTGGGTGACTTTGGGCAAGTCACTTCACTTCTCTGGGCCTCAGTTACCTCATCTGGAAAATGGGGATTAAGATTGTGAGCCCCCCCATGGGACAACCTGATCACCTCGTAACCTCCCCAGCGCTTAGAACACTGCTTTGCACATAGTAAGCGCTTAATAAATGCCATCATTATTATTATTATTATTATTATTATTATCTCTTGTCTTAGGCTGCCGAGTCATTTCTCTATAAATATTATTCTATTTATTTATTTATTTATTTATTTTACTTGTCCATATCTATTCTATTTATTTTATTTTGTTAGTATGTTTGGTTTTGTTCTCTGTCTCCCCCTTTTAGACAGTGAGCCCACTGTTGGGTAGGGACTGTCTCTATATGTTGCCAATTTGTACTTCCCAAGCGCTTAGTACAGTGCTCTGCACATAACAAGCGCTCAATAAATACGATTGATGATGATGATGATGATTTCCGACCCACGGCGACACCACGGACACATCTCTCCCAGGGCGCGCCGCTCTCTATCTGCAATCGTTCCGGTAGTGGATCCGCAGAGTTTTCCTGGTCAAAATCCGGATGTGGATAACCATCACTGCTTTCCAAGCAATAAACTCGGCTCTCTCCCGTGATGATGGTATTTGTTAAGTGCTTACTATGTGCCAAGCACTGTTCTAAGCGCTGGGGGGGATACAGGGTGATCAGGTTGTCCCACGTGGGGCTCACAGTCTACACCCCCATTTTACAGACGGCACCGAGAAGTGAAGCGACTTGCCCAAAGTCACACTGCTGCCACCTTGTACTTCCCCAAGCGCTTAGTCCAGTGCTCTGCACACAGTCAGCGCTCAATAAATACGACTGAATGAATGACTGAAGTGGATTAGAACCCACAACCTCTGACTCCCAAGGCCGGGCTCGTTCTACTAAGCACGCTGCTCCTTAGTTCTGGGTACTAAGCATTCAATAAATACGACTGATCGATTAGGAGATTAGTCCCCAAGAGTGTTAGGAAGGTTATTTACTGAGTATCCACTGGTGGGGGGGGGCGAGGCACTGTACTGAACGGTTGGGAAAGCACAGCGCTGAGAAGGGGGGGCAGTTCCTGCCCTCAGGGAGCTTCTACTTAGTTACCGAAGTTCCCATGCCACCTATGCCCAGCGTGGGAGAGTTTTTTTTTTTAATGGCATTTGTTAAGCACTTACTATGTGCAAAGCACTGTTCTAAGCGCTGGGGAGGATACAGGCTGATGAGGTTGTCCCACTTGGGGCTCACAGTCTTAATCCCCATTTTACAGATGAGGTAACTGAGGCCCAGAGAAGTGACTTGCCCAAAGTCACACAGCTGACAATTGGCGGAACCGGGATTTGAACCCATGACCTCTGACTCCAAAGCCCGGGCTCTTTCCAATGAGCCACGCTGCTTAGCCGACTGCCGTCCACTCGATAGCCGCCGCCCGAGCCAGGAATGGAGCCCACTGTTGGGTAGGGACCGTCTCTATGTGTTGCCGACTTGTACTTCCCAAGCGCTTAGTCCAGTGCTCTGCACCCAGTAAGCGCTCAATAAATATGATTGATTTATTGATTGATTGATTGATTGACAGGCCTCTGCTTGACTCTCCCTCTCAAAGCCGAGACTAGAAGAGGACTGGAACTCTCCAGGTGCCCCCCGAGAGGGGTTCACTTACCTCAGTGGGCCGAAAAAATCACCCCCAATGCCCCAGAACCGAGAGCAGGCTGTTTTAGTGCCCAGGGCGGGGAGAGCCAGGAGAAAGTATGGAATAATAATAATAATATTCATTCAGTTGTATTTATTGAGCGCTTACTGCGTGACTAAGCAGTAAGGCCTCCTCCAGGAGGCCTTCCCAGACTGAGCCCCTTCCTTCCTCTCCCCCTCGTCCCCCTCTCCATCCCCCTCATCTTACCTCCTTCCCTTCCCCACAGCACCTGTATATGTGTTTGTACAGATTTATTACTCTATTTATTTTACTTGCACCTATCTATTCTATTTATTTTATTTTGTTAGTATGTTTGGTTTTGTTCTCTGTCTCCCCCTTTTAGACTGTGAGCCCACTGTTGGGTAGGGACCATCTCTAGATGTTGCCAACTTGCACTTCCCAAGCGCTTAGTACAGCACTCTGCACACAGTCAGCGCTCAATAAATACGATTGATTGATTGATTGATTGATAATATTCATTCAGTCATATTTATTGAGCGCTTACTGCGTGACTAAGCGCTTGGGAAGTCCAAGTTGGCAACACCTAGAGACGGTCCCTACCCATCATCATCATCATCATCAATCGTATTTATTGAGCGCTTACTGTGTGCAGAGCACTGTACTAAGCGCTTGGGAAGTCCAAGTTGGCAACACCTAGAGACGGTCCCTACCCATCATCATCATCAATCGTATTTATTGAGCGCTTACTGTGTGCAGAGCACTGTACTAAGCGCTTGGGAAGTACAAGTTGGCGACATAAAGAGACAGTTCCTACCCAATAGTGGGCTCAACGGGCTCACAGTCTAGAAGGGGGAGACGGAGAACAAGACATATTAAGAGAATAAAAGAAATATAGAATAAATATGTACAAATAAAATAGAGTAATAATAGTATTTGTCACGCACTGTCCTAAGCACTCTTACCTCCTTCCCTTCCCCACAGCACCTGTATATATGTATATATGGTTATACATATTTTTTACTCTATTTATTTATTTATTTATTTATTTTACTTGTACATTTCTATCCTATTTATTTTATTTTGTTGGTATGTTTGGTTCTGTTCTCTGTCTCCCCCTTTTAGACTGTGAGCCCACTGTTGGGTAGGGACTGTCTCTATGTGTTGCCAATTTGTACTTCCCAAGCGCTTAGTACAGTGCTCTGCACATAGTAAGCGCTCAATAAATACGATTGATTGATTGATTGATTAAGCACTGGGGTAGATACAAGCTAACCAGATTGGACACGGTCCCTGTCCCACATGGGGCTCACAGTCTTAATCCCCATTTTACAGAGGAGGGAACTGAGGCCCAGAGCAGTGAAGCAACTTGGCCAAGGCCACACAACAGAGAAGCAGGGGAGCCGGGATTCGAACTCACTTCTAAGGACGGCGTCCAGCCCGATTAGCTTGTATCCACCCCAGCGCTTAGAGTAGAGTGCATGGCACCCAATAAGAGCTTCACAAATACCGCAATTATTATTATTTACCGCAATTATTATTATTATTATCCTCTTTACCCAAAAGGTCTTCGCACTGTCGACTTGTCAAAGAGCAGTTCGCTGTAAGGCAGCTTCTTGAACTTGTCTCTGCCGACCGCAACGTAAAACTGGCCGTTTTCCAGCTCCGACCCGCTCTGCACAATCTTCCCTTCCAAGGTGTAAAGCCTGGAAAAAGATTAAGGGGCCGGAGGTGGGAATTCTCGTCCATATTCATTCATTCAATCGTACTTACCGAGCGCTTACTGTGCGCAGAGCGCTGTACTAAGCGCTTGAAGGGCTCCCGCAATCCGCGGATAGAGGGAAAAAAAAATCAGAGGCGGTGAGTTTTTCCGAGGGGGTTTGTTTTGCTTTTATGATGTTTGTTAAGGGAGTGCTGCGTGGCAAACGCTGTGTCTCTATATGTTGCCAACTTGTACTTCCCAAGCACTTAGTACAGTGCTCTGCACACAGTAAGCGCTCAATAAATATGATTGATTCGAAGCACTGGGGTCGAAACAGGTTAATTAGGTTGGACAATCAATCAATTGTATTTATTGAGTGCTTACTGTGTGCAGAGCACTGTACTAAGCGCTTGGGAAATACAAGTTGGCAACATATAGAGATGGTCCCTACCCAACAGTGGGCTCACAGTCTAGAAGGGGGAGACAGACAACAAAACAAAACATATTAACAAAATAAAATAAATAGAATAAGGGGCTCACTGTCTAAGTAGGAGGGAGAAAAGAAGAGCTGAAGCATGGAAGAAGTGACTTGCTCAAGGTTGCACAGCAATCGATCGACCAATCAATCAATCGTATTTATTGAGCGCTTATTGTGTGCAGAGCACTGTACTAAGCACTTGGGAAGTCCAAGTTGGCAAGATATAGAGATGGTCCCTACACAACAGTGGGCTCACAGTCTAGAAGCAGGGGACAGAGAACAAAAGCTAACATATTAACAAAATAAAATAAATAGAATAGACATGTACAAGTAAAATAAATAAATAGAGCAATAAATGTGTACAAACATATATACATATATACAGGTGCTGTGGGGAGGGGAAGGAGGTAAGGCGGCGGGGATGGAGAGGAGGAGGAGGGGAGCAAGCGTTTGGCAGAGCGGAGAGGCGGCATGGCTTAATAATAATAATAACGATAGCATTTATTAAGCGCTTACTATTCATTCATTCAATCAATCATATTTATTGAGCGCTTACTGTGTGCAGAGCACTGGACTAAACGCTTGGGAAGTCCAAGTTGGCAACATATAGAGGCGATCCCTACCCAACAGCAGGCTCCCGGTCTAGAAGCAAAGCACTATGTGCAAAGCACTGTTCTAAGCACTGGGGAGGCTACAAGGTGATGAGGTTGTCCCCCGGGGGACTCGCAGTTTTAATCCCCCTTTTACAGATGAGGGAACCGAGGTGCCGAGAAGTGAAGTGACTTGCCCAAAGTCACACAGCTGACAGGTGACAGACCCACGAGCTCTGACTCCAAAGCCCGGGCTCTTCCCGCTGAGCCATGCAGCTTCTCTAAAAGCCCAGGCTTGGGAATCAGAAGCCGTGGGTTCTAATCCCGGCTCCGCCACTTGTCTGCTGTGTGACCTTGGGCAAGCCACTTCTCTGTGCCTCAGTTCCCTCATCTGTAAAAAGGGGATTAAGACCGTGAGCCCCACATGGGACAACCTGATCACCTTGTATCTCCCCTAATGCTTAGAATGGTGCTTGGCACAAAGCTTAATGAATACCTTTATTATCATTATTATTATTATTATTAAGACCTAGACCCTCTTTCCACTAGGCCACGCAGTCAAGCAAACGCACATAGACAACAACTGTGTTTTGCAGATAAAGTCTAAAATCATCAGTATTTTGGGGTCTTAGTGTAGTGTATGGCACATAGTAAGCGCTTAAGAAATATCACGTCTCTCACACCCACACAGACGCACGGACGTGGACAGAAACTAATGTTCCCATCAGTCCGGACAATAAAGCTGCCGCCTTGGCTGGGGATTTTCCCTGGCCTTCTCCTGACCCCTACCATTCCTCTTTCTTTCCCTCTGGGCTCCAGATAGGAATCAAGGAAGCCAATGGACCCGCAAGGCTCAAGTCAGCACGGCCGGGGGGCAAGTTGGGGCTGGGTCTGGGACCGGTTCTCCCTGTTCGTTCATTCATTCAGTCGTATTTATTGAGCACTTACTGTGTGCAGGGCACTGTACTAAGCGCTTGGGAAGTACGAGTTGGCAATATCTAGGGACGGTCCCTACCCAACAGTGGGCTCACAGTCTAGTCTGTTCATCCTAGGCGGGTGGGGGAAGAGGGGTGGAGGGGAGGAACTGGGGGTGAGGTGGAAGGTGGAGGAGTAATTGGGGGGGTGGCTGGAGGGTGAGAAGACATCAAGCCTACTGTTGGGTAGGGACTGTCTCTATATGTTGCCAACTTGTACTTCCCAAGCGCTTAGTACAGTGCTCTGCACACAGTAAGTGCTCAAGAAATACGATTGATGATCAGGGGTCAGAGGTCAAGAAGACAGGTGGACTGGTCCCTCCTGTCCACCGTGGAGGGGCTGGGGAAGCAGGGAAGCGGGGGAGGCTGAACGAGGAGGCGAGGGGATTGTCGGGGGGGAGAGTGGGGGCGTCATCCAGCCCCGGAAAAGTAGGAAAAGGGGCCTGGGGGCTCTCAGGAAGAGCAGTGTGGCCTAGTAGAGAGAGCGGAAGCCTGACAGTCAGGACATCTGGAAAATGGGGATTGAGACCGTTGGACCGTGTGGAACGGGGACTGTGCCCAACCTGATTTGCTTGTAATAGTCATAATAATAATAATGGCATTTAGTAAGCACTTGCTATAATAATAATAATAATGGTATTTATTAAGTGCTTACTATGTGCAAAGCACTGTTCTAAGTGCTGGGGGGATACAAGGTGATCAGGTTGTCCCACCTGGGGCTCACAGTCTTAATTCCCGTTTTACAGATGAGGGAACTGAGGCCCAGAGAAGTGAAGTGACTTGTCCAAGGCCACACAGCTGACAGTTGGCAGAGCCAGGATTTGAACCCATGACCTCTGCCTCCAAAGCCCGGGCTCTTTCCACTGAGCCACGCTGCATAATAATGATGGTATTTATTAAGTGCTTACTATGTGCAAAGCACTGTTCTAAGCACTGGGGGGATACAAGGTGATCAGGTTGTCCCACCTGGGGCTCACAGTCTTAATTCCCATTTTACAGATGAGGGAACTGAGGCCCAGAGAAGTGAAGTGACTTGCCCAAAGTCACACAGCTGACAGTTGGCGGAGTCGGGATTTGAACCCATGACCTCTGCCTCCAAAGCCCGGGCTCTTTCCACTGGCCACACTGTTTTTCTATGTGCAAAGACTTTACTATGTGCAAAGCACTGTTCTAAGCACTGGGGAGGTTACAAGGTGATCAGGTTGTCCCACGTGGGGCTCACAGTCTTCATCCTCACTTTACAGATGAGGGAACTGAGGCACAGAGAAGTGAAGTGGCTTGCCCAAAGCGCTTGGCACCTAGTAAGCGCTTAACAAAACATTTTAACAAATGCTTCCTAGGTGCCAGGCACTGTGCTAAACACCAGGGTGGATATAAGCAGATGGGGTTGAACACGGTCCCTGGCACACGTGGAGCTCACAGTTTCAATCCCCATTTTCCAGATTCATTCATTCAATCGTATTTATTGAGCGCTTACTGTGTGCAGAGCACTGGACTAAGCGCTTGGGAAGTACAAGTTGGCAACATATAAGAGATAACCGCGGCCCAGAGAAGTGAAGTGACCAGCCTTAGGTCACACAGCAGACAAAGTGGCGGAGCTGGGATTGGAACCAGTGACCTTCTGACTGTCAGGCACCGGTTCTACCCACAACACCTCGCTGATTCTCTGGGCCTCAGTTCCTTCATCTGTAAAATGGGGATTCAGACCGCCACGTGGGACAGGGATGGCGTCCAACCCGATTTGCTTGCATCCACCCCAGCGCTTAGTACAGTGCCTGGCACATTAACAGCTAGCACAGTCGTTATTATTATTCCCCGTCCCTTCACCATGCCGGCCGCAAGGGCCAGCAGGGTGGTCGAAGGGAAATCGATCGTATTTATTGAGCGCTTACGGTGTGCGGAGCCTTGGGAGACTAGGGGAGAAAGTTCGTTCGGAGAGCCTGCCTGAAGCCCAGCACCGGTAAAAAACCTTTCCAGTTAAGAGCGTTCACCGACAAACACGCCGAAGCTCAATGTGAGAACCTGCACTGTAAATGCCAGAAACAAGGGACCTAATATTAACAAACACCGCACTAGAAAATAAAATAAATCTCTTCCAAGCGTAGAACAAATGCCCTGCCCACGGTAAGCGCCCGATGAGTACGGTTAAGACGAAGCGAGTCGCCCTTTCCTTACCTGTGGGCTGCCCCGCTGCGGAGGGCTACCTTCTCCGTCACCATTTCCAGAACCAAGTCCCATTTATTCAGGGCTTTCCGGGGGATGAAGAGGCGCACGGCCGGATTGATGAGGTCTCCGTTGGCGATCAAGCTGCGGGAGACGGAAAGGGAGAGGGAAAGAGAAAGACAGAGCGGGAGAGAAGAGACAGAGAGGAGGGGGAGAGACAGAGACACAAACCCAGGGTGAGGGTAGTAAGAATAATAATAATAATTCTGCTGTCTGTTAAGTGCTTACTAGGTGCTGAGCACTGTCACTGCTCTACAACTTCTTTTTCTTATCTGTCTGGTTGTCCGTTGCCTTTCTGTTGATTTGTTAGTTTGTTTTCCCCAGGGCAAGCGGAGAGGGAAGCCGCCAGGCTGGTCTGGCTTTCCGGGAGGGGGCCGGCCACTTACAAGATGGTGCAGGGTTCCTGCAGGGGCTTGCGAAAGCGCGCGGACACGTTGATCCTGCTGTGGACAACTGGTTTCACCTGCGCGAGAGGAGAAAGGCCGTGTGAGTCGCCCGCGGTGGACCCCGGGTCGTCTCTGGACCGTCCGGCCGGCTCAGGCCTCGCCTTGTCTTCTAGACTGTGAGCCCGCTGTTGGGTGGGGACCGTCTTATATGTTGCCAGCTTGGACTTCCCAAGCACTTAGTACAGTGCTCTGCACACAGCAAGCGCTCAATAAATACGATTGAATGAATGAATGAAAGGCGTCTGTTAACTCCCTCACTTTCCCGGCCCACAAAGCTGCACGTCTAACACAAACGGATGAAACAAGCCCACTCCCCCACTCAAAAGCTGAACTCTCCTCTAGCCTTGTCGGTGCTATCTTTGACTCGGGGGCTGCAGGGCTCTTGGGGCACCCAAAGGGGCTGAGGATACTCTGTGAAATTCTTGCATTTATTATTAATAATAATAATAACTGTATTTGTTAAGCACTATGTGCCAGGCACTTTACTAATAACAATAAATAACGATGGCATTTGTTAAGCGCTTATTATGTGCAAAGCACTGTTCTAAGAGCTGGGGAGGATACAAGGCGATCAGGTTGTCCCACGGGGGGCTCACAGTCAATCCCCATTTTCCAGATGAGGGAAGAGAAGTGAAGTGGCTCGCCCAAAGTCCCACAGCTGACAGTTGGCGGAGCCGGGATTTGAACCCACGACTCCTGACTCCAAAGCCCGGGCTCTTTCCACTGAGCCACGCTGCTTCTCTGAGTAAATAGTGAATTTCCAAATAAATAATGAATACCAATAAGTACCGCCAATTGATCGATTGAAGAGAGACTCTCTGCCACGTGGGCAAACTGGCAAGTGTGGAAATCGGTCGAAGAGCCAGACCAGACCCTGGAAATATTTCTTCAGTATCGCAGGAGGGCCGAAACACCAAATGGCTGACTTTGACAGCCAGTAGGGGTTGAATTTCCTTCCTACAAGCTGGTCCTTCGGATGGGGAATTTGGTCACCGGATTAACCCGGTGCCCGGCACATAGTAAGCGCTATCTCGTCCTTTGATGATGAGGAGGAGGATGGTATTTGTTAAGCACATTCCACAACACCGTACTAAGCACCGGCTTAGGACTGGTGACCAAATCCCCCATCCCTACCCACCTCTGCCCCCTGACAGAGCCAGGGTCAGCGGCAACTTCCCAAGCGCTTAGTCCAGTGCTCTGCACCCAGTAAGCGCTCAATAAATACGATTGAATGAATGAACCATGGCTCCTGGCCTTTGCACTTTTGACGTCCGTAGCCCCCGATGCCGTTGGCGAAACATTAAGCCCCGGTTCTCCCGGGAACCTTCTGAACCAACTCCTTTGAAGCCGGAGACCCGTTTCCCAAGGGCTATTTTTAATCTCCGAAACCCCGCCGCCCCCCGCGGCTTGAGTTAATGGACTCTCACCCGGGCTCCGTAGTCTGGAGCAGGGTGACCCTTCGCGGTTAAAACGTTACAGATTAACTGACCCCCCCGGGGAACTCTGGCCGAGATGGAGGAGGATGGAGTTCCGGAGCCCAGAGGCCTGGAAGCTGAGGCTGGGCCTGGCCTTCAGTAGAGAACGTGGAATCGGGAATCTGGGAATCGGGAACACCGAAGAGAGGCCGGACTAGGCCCTGGGACGATCTAGGGGCTGGAAAGGGGCTTCGATTATCCCCCCTGCAGCCCCCCTACCCCATAAAGCCACTCTCCTTCTCACTGGGGACGCAGAGGGGAAGCGGGGAAAATCAGAGGATGATTAAAGGGCCTTAGAGATCCCTACGGGAGGTTCAGTGGCCTAGTGGATAGAGCCCGGGCCTGGGAATCAGGAGGACCTGGGTTCTAATCCCGGCTCCGCCACCTGTCTGCTGGGCGACCCTGGACAAGTCACTTCTTTTCTCTGTGCCTCAGTGACCTCATCTGCAAAATGGGGATTAAGACTCTGAGCCCCACGTGGGACAGGGACTCTGTCCGACACGATTTGCTTGCATCCATCCCACCTCTTAGGCAGTAGCGCTTGCCCTTAGTCGATTTATTCATTTCTATTATTTTCTATTATTTATTTATATCATATTATTTATTTATCGAGCGCTCATCATGTGCAGAGTACTGTACTCGGCGCTTGGGAGAGTCCAATGCAACAGCGCCAACTTGTACTTCCCAAGCGCTTAGTACAGTGCTCTGCACACAGTAAGCGCTCAATAAATACGATGGAATACAACAATAAACAGAGCGGAGCCCTGCTATCCTGTGCTGGAGGGGCTGATGGAAACGCAGTAAACTTGGCACATAGGAAGCACTTAAATACCACAGTTATGATTATAATTTACATCCCACCTGAAAGCCAATTCCTCAGTGAACCAACCTCCCCTACAAGGCGCCGTCTTAAAAATGGGGGTTGAGGGAGGACAGAGAGAGAGAGACAGACAGACAGACAGGGTCCACGGCATCTTAAAAATGGGAGTTGAGGGAGGACAGAGACAGAAAACAGAGGCAAAACAGCCCACCCGAGAGAGCCACCCTGATCCAGAGGCCAAAGGAGAGAAGAAGCCTTCCAAGGATGAAGCTGAAGCCCCTGGAATTTTATCTTTCGGAAAGTGGAGGGGCTCAAACTGAGCGACGACCCCCCCTTTATCCAAGCAACATGGCCCAGTGGAAAGAGCACAGCCTTAGGAGTCAGAGGACCTGAGTTCTAATTCCGGCTCCGCCACCGGTCTGCCGTGTAACCTTGGTCTTCCTTCCTCCCTTCAATCGTATCTATTGAGCGCTTACTGTGTGCAGAGCACTGGACTAAGCACTTGGGAAGTACAAGTTGGCAACATATGGAGACGGTCCCTACCCAACGGTGGGCTCACAGTCTAGAAGGGGGAGACAGAGAGCAAAACCAAACGTATTAACAAGATAAAATAAATAGAATACGTACAAGTAAAATAGAGTAATAAATAGGTAAAAACATATATACAGGTGCTGTGGGGAAGGGAAGGGGGGATGGAGAGGGGGAGGAAGGGGCTCAGTGTGGGAAGGCCTCCTGGAGGAGGTGAGCTCTCAGCAGGGCCTTGAAGGGAGGAAGAGAGCTAGCTTGGCGGACGGGCAGAGGGAGGGCATTCCGGGCCCGGGGGATGACGTGGGCCGGGGGTCGATGGTGGGACAGGCGAGAACGAGGCATGGGGAGGAGATTAGAGGCAGAGGAGCGAAGGGTGTGGGCTGGGCTGGAGAAGGAGAGAAGGGAGGTGAGGTAGGAGGTGGCAAGGTGATGGACAGCCTTGAAGCCCAGGGTGAGGAGTTTCTGCCTGGTCAAGTTCGCTTCTCTGGGCATCAGTTCCCCCAAGGAGTTTCTGCCTGGTCAAGTCCGCTTCTCTGGGCATCAGTTCCCCCATCTTCAAAATGGGGGTTAAGACTGTAAGGCCTATGTCGGACAGGGACTGTGTCCAACCTGATTAGCTTGTATCTACCCCAGCGCTTAGAGCAGTGCCTGGCACATAGTAAGCACTTAACAAATACCATTATTATTGTTATTACTATCACTAGGCCATGCTGCTTCCCTAATCGATGCCTCAGAAAGCCAAACATCACAGAACTAGAGCCGGGGGTATGAGCAGCAGAGGTAAAAGATTAATTCAGGGTTTATCGATACACTTATGGGCCCCATGGTGATTATAGAGGAGTGACTTGACTCCCAAAGACCCGGGAGACTTTTCTTTTTAACTGCTGTCGATCACAGCCGTCACACCCAACAACCCACCGAATGGATCCCACAGGATACTCACATTTTCCTCTGATGACTGTCAGCAAAAATAAAACAACAGGTTTAGTGGCTAAATCAACGGCTTTGCGGCAAGACTGTCTAGAGGCTCGAACGCGCTGCCGCCCGGGAGGGATGGCGCCATGTAATTTCGTCTACCAAATAATAGGATTTTACTTTCGGTTGAGTGGATTTACTTCTGGGCTCGGACCATTCCGGAAGAGATGGGAACTCTCTTGGAGAAGCCGCGTGGCTCAGTGGAAAGAGCCCGGGCTTTGGAGCCAGAGGTCATGGGTTCAAATCCCAGCTCCGCCACTTGTCAGCTGTGTGACTTTGGGTAAGTCACTTCACTTCTCTGGGCCTCAGTTCCCTCATCTGTAAAATGGGGATGAAGACTGTGAGCCCCCGTGGGACAACCCGATCACACTGTAACCTCCCCAGTGCCTAGAACAGTGCTTGGCACGTAGTAAGCGCTTAATAAATGCCATTATTATTATTATTATTAACTTATGGGGATCTTACACTGGGGTGGAATCCTTCAGGGTTCACGATCGTGACCGATTTAAGCCCACCAACATGAGTTAGAACAGTGCTTGGCACATAGCAAGCGCTTAACAAATACCAAAATTATTATATTATTAATGATAATAATAATGCTGGTATTTGTTAAACGCTAACTGTGACGTATATCTTCTAAATTCGACCGATATTTAACTCGCCTATCACAGTGCTGGTTGAATAGGCTCAATCAATAGTATTAGCATTGAATCATATTTTTTGAGCGTTTACTGTGCTCAGAGCACTGTCCTAAGCGCTTGGGAGAGTACAATACAACAACCTTGGTAGACACATTCAACTTCAGCTAACACAGTCAACATCAACTTGTACTTCCCAAGCGCTTAGTCCAGTGCTCCGTACACGGTAAGCGCTCAATAAATACGACTGAATGAATGAATGAATCCTCTCTGCTAGGACTTCACACTAGCCAATCGATTCATTCGTTTCATTCAGTCGTATTTATTGAGCGCTTACCGTGTGCGGAGCACTGGACTAAGCGCTTGGGAAGGACAAGTCGGCAACATATAGAGACGGTCCCTACCCGACAACGGGCTGGAATTAATCAATCAATAGTACTGACAGAGAACCTACCGCTCGCAGTGCACTGTATTAAGCGCTTGGGAGAGTACGATAGGATTAGTATCGTACTCTGCACATAGTAAGCGCTCAATAAATACGATTGAATGAATGATTAGTAGAAAGAATCCCTAGTAGACTATAAGCTCCCCATGGGCAGGGATTATGTCTACCAACTCTTTTATATGGAACTTTCCCAGGCTTAATCTAGTGCTCGGTGCACAGTATATGCTCAATAAATAGCACTGATTGATTGATTGGTAAGAATGAAGGAATGTTTTACGTGCCAAGCACCACGCTAAGCACTGAGGTAGAAGACACAGCCCCTGTTCCGTACGACGATCGCGGTCCGAGGGGGAGGAAGAGCGAAGATCCTGACCCGATCTTACAGATGAGTCTCTTAAAATGGAAAACCACTGCGCTACTCATTGATTCACTCATTCAATCGTATTTATTAAGCGCTTACTGTGTGCAGAGCACTGTCCTAAGCGCCTGGGAAGTACAAATTGGCAACCTATAGAGACGGTCCCTACCCGACGACGGGCTCACAGCCTAGTCACGGGCTACTCATCCTTTTGGGTGGAAAAGAACAGCCCAAGACGCCCAGCAAAATTCTTCGGGCGAACTCACTACCTGAGTCCCTGGGATTATCATTATTATTTTTTTTTTAAATCCCATTACACAAGGGCGATGCCTTAGGCACCGGTGACCCCAATTAACAGCGAACAAACTCGAAGGCAGTTTTGTTTGCACGGGCTGTCTGGCCAACCCAGGCGGATTCCCTCGTGGCCTTGCTTTCATTAGGAGCGCTCAGAAGGGTTACTGTGTTTAGATAGCTTGTTGTGCTAATTAGGTTGCCCAGATACTAGGGACCAAACAATACCTTGAAGGATCTGATTTCTACAGGACGCTCTGAGACCTGCCATATCTACCAGAAGATTAATTTCCAGGTCCGCACGTGGGGGGAAGTGGAATAATAAACCAGAGTAAGTTTCCATGCCCAGTACGGGCTGGATTGGTTGGGCAGTCTTTGTTTTGAAACGTTTATCCAGCTCTGTAGAAAGGGGAATTTGGACACCAGAGGTGGTAGATTCAACACAAAAGGAAAATATGCCTTCCACCCGGCGGGAGGTAAGGATGCAAAATCCACCCACCCCGGGAAGTTGGGTAGGTAGAAAAGACGCGTAGGCTCTAGAAGGGTTTGGATACCCTGATGCGTGAGAGTCCTATCAATCAATCAATCAATCAATCAATCGTCTTTATTGAGCACTTATTATGTGCAGAGCACTGTACTAAGAGCTTGGGAAGTCCAAGTTGGCAACATAGAGAGACGGTCCCTACCCAGCAGTGGGCTCACAGTCTAGAAGGGGGAGACAGAGAACAAAACAAAACATATTAATAATGGGGTGATCATTGTTATCATTGCCATTATTCTTATTATTCATGCTTAACGATCCCTTAATATTAGTAAGATCATGGTTCATTCGTTCATTCATTCAATCGTATTTATTGAGCCCTTACTGTGTGCAGAGCACTGGACTAAGCGCTTGGGACGTACAAGTTGGCAACATCATTTGTACTTCCCAAGCGCTTAGTCCAGTGCTCTGCACACAGTAAGCGCTCAATAAATACGATCGATGATGATGATGATGATCTAGAGACGGTCCCTACACAACAACGGGCTCACAGTCTAGAAGGGGGAGAGAGGCAACAAAACCAAACATGGCAAGTCATCAGAATTAATAAAAGTAAAGCCAGATGCACACCATTAACAAAATAAATAGAAAGTATGTGCAAGTAAAATAGAGTAATAAATCTGTACAAAAATGAATTTAGAGAGAGTTAAGATAAAAGTTGGGGGTGTAGGAGATCTCAGAAAGGCCGAACTGACCCCCTGTTTGACTCCAGATGGCACGATTCATTATCCTGGGATCTTAATCTTATGATGAAGGGGATTCGTAAGAGAGAAAAGGAAATGTTTTAGCTGGTATCGTGGCATTGGCAGAATTGTGTGTGTCTGTGCACACGTGTGTGGGTATTTGCAAGAGTTACGTGTACTGAGCATTGGCCAGTCCCTTCCCGGCCCGCGGGGGAGGCTGGAGAAGAGGAAGACAGGACATCCCCCCATGGGAGAATATCCTGGGAGCGCCACGAGGAGAATCAATCAATCAATCAATCAATCATATTTATTGAGCGCTTACTGTGTGCAGAGCACTGTACTAAGCACTTGGGAAGTCCAAGTTGGCAACACATAGAGACAGTCCCTACCCAACAGTGGGCTCGCAGTCTAAAAGGGGGAGATAGAGAACAAAACCAAACATACTAACAAAATAAAATAAATAGAATAGATATGTACAAGTAAAATAAATAAATAAATAGAGTAATAAATATGTACAAATATATATACATATATACAGAATGGGAGTTTTGGAATGGAAGTCGGAGGAGAAAAGCCCAGTGAGGTGGGAGGGTCCAACGCCGAGAGCGCAGAGGGCTTCTGTCTTAATAACAATATAATAATTGGGGTATTTGTTCAGTGCTTACTACGTGCCAGGCTCTGTACTAAGCGCTGGGGTAGGTACGAGCTGATCAGGTTGGACACGGCCCGGTCCCACCTAGGCCTCACAGTCTTAACCCCCATTTTGCAGATGAGGGAACTGACGCGCAGAGAAGTGGCGCGACTTGGCCGAGGTCCCACAGCAGACACGGGGCAGGGCCGGGATTAGTATGGCGTCAATCAATCAATCAATCAATCGTATTTATTGAGCGCTTAGCGTGTGCAGAGCACTGGACTAAGAGTCCTTGGCCAGTGCGCTCTCCGTTAAGCTACGGCGTTTCTCTTCCTCAGTCACCAGTGCCACCCGGGCTGATTGTAACCTCCCCAGTGCTTAGAACAGTGCCTTGCACGTAGTAAGCGCTTAATAAATGCCATTATTAAATGCCATTATTGGAGAAGCAGCGTGGCACAGTGGAAAGAGCCCGGGCTTTGGACTCAGAGGTCGTGGGTTCAAATCCCGGCTCCGCCAACTGTCAGCTGGGTGACTTTGGACTTCTCTGGGCCTCAGTTACCTCATCTGGAAAATGGGGATGAAGACTGTGAGCCCCCTGTGGGACAACCTGATCACCTTGTAACCTCTCCAGCGCTTAGAACAGTGCTTTGCACCCAGTAAGTGCTTAATAAATGTTATTATCATCGTCGTTATTATTGCTAGACTGTGAGTGAGCCCCCCGTGGGACAACCTGATCACCTTGTAACCTCCCCAGCGCTTAGAACAGTGCTTTGCCCATAGTAAGCGCTTAATAAATGTTATTATCATCGTCATCATTATTGCTAGACTGTGAGCCCACTGTTGGGTAGGGACCGTCTCTATGTGTTGCCAACTTGGACTTCCCAAGCGCTTAGTACAGTGCTGTGCACGCAGTAAGCGCTCAATAAATACGATTGAATGAATGAATGAGGCCTGGCGAAAGGAAACGGGCCAATGGGCCCCTGAGCGGCCCCCCAACGAACCTCTGCGTGACCCCTTTGGGGGCCGGGGAGGACTGGAGTTCAGCCATCGGCCTTGAGGGAAGCCTGAATGACCACGTGTGGGTTTGGAGGGTCCTCCTTTTTCCCCAAATTAATGCTCGGGGCATCTCTTAAGCTCCTCCTATGTGCCAAGCATTGGATGAATAATAATAATAATGGCATTTATTAAGCGCTTACTAAGTGCAAATCACTGTTCTAAGTGCTGGGGAGGTTACAAGGTGATCAGGTTGTCCCACGGGAGGCTCACAGTCAATCCCCATTTTCCAGATGAGGGAACTGAGGCACAGAGAAGTTAAGTGACATGCCCAAAGTCACCCAGCTGACAATTGGCAGAGCCGGGATTTGAACCCATGACCTCTGACTCCATAGCCCGGGCTCTTTCCACTGAGCCACGCCGCTTCTCATGAAGCAGATAAAAGGTTCTTCGATCAGACACGCAGTCCCCCGGGCCCACACAGGGATCACAGTCTATCTCACCCCCATTTTACAGATGAGGAAACCGAGGCCCAGAGAGGCTAAGCGGTCATACGGCTAGCCAGTGGCAGAGCCGGGACTAGAACCCGGGTTCCTAATCGCCAGCCCCAGGATCTTTCCACTAGACCATACTGCTTCCCTTCTTACTCCATCTCATTCTCACACTGTCCCTGAGAGACGGGGGGTGGCAGGAAGTGTCACCCCCATTTTACAGATGAGGAAACTGAGGCCCAGGTGTGCTATGTGGCTTGCCCAAGGTCACCCAGTGGGCCAGCGACAGAACCCAGGTCTCCTGATTTCAGGGCCAGAGCACTGGCCCCAAACCAAATCTTACTTGAGGGTTTACTATGTGCACAGCACTGTGCTAAGCACTTGGGTGAATTCAATATAGCCTAGTTGGTAGATATTCTTAATGACCAGAGACTTAGAACAGTCCAGGGACAGCCTCCTCTCCTCTAACCTAAATCCCTCCTCCTGCCCCATCCTCAGTAGAACAGTGCTTGGCACATAGTAAGCGCTGAAAAATACCGTCATTAGACTCATTCATTCATTCAGTCGTATTTATCGAGCTGCCTAATTCATTCATTCATTCATTCAATCGTATTTATTGAGCGCCTAATGCGTGCAAAGCACTGTACTAAGTGCTTGGGAGAGGACAATATAACAATAATCACAGAGACATTCCCTGCCCCGTCCTCAGTAGAACAGTGCTTGGCACATGGTAAGCGCTGAAAAATACCGTCATTAGACTCATTCATTCATTCAGTCGTATTTATCGAGCTGCCTCATTCATTCATTCATTCATTCAATCGTATTTATTGAGCGCCTAATGCGTGCAAAGCACTGTACTAAGTGCTTGGGAGAGGACAATAAAACAATAATCACAGAGACCTTCCCTGCCCACATCAAGCTTACAGTCTAGAGGGGGAATTAATGCATTAATGGATAAAGAAAGCAACCAGCCACCTGCCTTCTGGACCCCCCTTCGGCGTGTGAAAAGTCTCATCTCTTCTCCATCACCACTTCCATTAACAAAGGTATTGAATGAGCGCCTAATAATAATAATAATAATAATGTTGGTATTTGTTAAAAGTGCTTACTATGTGCTAATAATAATTATAATAATGTTGGTATTTGTTAAGTGCTTACTATGCGCAAAGCACTGTTCTAAGCGCAGGGGAGGATACAAGGTGATCAGGTTGTCCCATGTGGGGCTCACAATCTTAATCCCCATTTTACAGATGAGGTAACTGAGGCCCAGAGAAGTGAAGTGACTTGCCCAAAGTCACGCAGCTGACAAGCGGGGATTTGAACCCATGACCTCTGACTCCAAAGCCCAGGCTCTTTCCACTGAGCCACGCTGCTGCCTACTGAGTATCGAGCACTGTACTAAGCGCTTTGCGGAGTACAACTGAATCGAGTCGGTGGACATGATCCCTGCCCTCTAGGAGCTCGCATTCTAATAATAATAATGGCATTCATTAAGCGCTTACTATGTGCAAAGCACTGTCCTAAGCGCTGGGGAGGATACAAGGTGATCAGGTTGTCCCCCGGGGGGCTCCCAGTCTTCATCCCCATTTTCCAGATGAGGGAACTGAGGCCCAGAGAAGTGAAGTGACTTGCCCCAAGTCACCCAGCTGACAGTTGGCGGAGCCGGGATTTGAACCCATGACCTCGGACTCCAAAGCCTGGGCTCTTCCCACTGAGCCACGCTGCTTCTCTAATGTGACACAGACAAAACTTCTTCACCAGGGGAAAAGATTATTTTTAATTTGCCCCCCGGTCACCCGCCGAAAAAGAATTATCACCCTCATGTAGACACTGCAATTGGCTTGTATCATAGGCCGCTCCCTTGCATTTAGAAAGAAAACGATTTTCCAGAAACGGAAAACCTGGAGCGTCGTTCGCCCCGGTTGAGGAGCAGCGTGGCCTAGCGTCTAGAGCACGGGCCTGGGAAGAAGGGGACCTGGGTTCGAATTCCGGCTCCGACACGGGCCTGCCGGGGCGGGTCGCCTCACCTCTCTGGTGTCAGTTTTTTTTTTTTAATAGCATTTATTAAGCGCTTACTATGTGCAAAGCACTGTTCTAAGCGCTGAGCACTGTTCCTTCAGTTGTAAAACGGTGATTAAGACTGTGGGCCTCATGTAGGATAAGGATCAATCAATCAATCGTATTTATT
The DNA here is from genome assembly GCF_015852505.1 of Tachyglossus aculeatus. Taxonomy (NCBI): domain Eukaryota; kingdom Metazoa; phylum Chordata; class Mammalia; order Monotremata; family Tachyglossidae; genus Tachyglossus; species Tachyglossus aculeatus. The sequence continues at coordinate 29,424,687 of NC_052100.1, forward strand.
GAGCACTTACTGCGTGCAGAGCACTGTACTAAGCGCTTGGGAAGTCCAAGTTGGCAACATCTAGAGACGGTCCCCACCCAACAGTGGGCTCACGGTCGAGAAGGGGGAGACGGAGAACAAAACAAAACCAAATAAATAGAATAGATATGTACAAGTAAAATAGAGTAACAATAAATAGAGTAATAAATAAATAAATAGAGTAATATTAGCAGGTGCCACCTTATCTTGGTTTGGGGGGATATGGTGCACCCCCCATCTTACCTCCTTCCCTTCCCCACAGCACCTGTATATATGTATATATGTTTGTACATATTTATTACTCTACTTATTCATTTATTTTACTTGCACATATCTATTCTATTTATTTTATTTTGTTAGTATGTTTGGTTTTGTTCTCTGTCTCCCCCTTTTAGACTGTGAGCCCAATGTTGGGTAGGGACTGTCTCTACATGTTGCCAGTTTGTACTTCCCAAGCGCTTAGTACAGTGCTCTGCACATAGTAAGCGCTCAATAAATACAATTGATGATGATGATGATGATGATGATGTTGGCCTTGTTCATACTTTGATTATTTTAAAGACTTCCATCATATCCCCTATCAGTTTGCATCTTTATAGACTGAAGAGTCCTACCTCGTGTCCAACCTCAGGCATGTCAATCAATCAGTCAATCAGTCGGATTTATTGAGCGCTTACTGTGTGCAGAGCACTGTACTAAGCGCTTGGGAAGTCCAAGTTGGCAACATCTAGAGACGGTCCCTACCCAACAGTGGGCTCACGGTCGAGAAGGGGGAGACGGAGAACAAAACAAAACCAAATAAATAGAATAGATATGTACAAGTAAAATAGAGTAACAATAAATAGAGTAATAAATAAATAAATAGAGTAATATTAGCAGGTGCCACCTCATCTTGGTTTGGGGGGATATGGTGCACCCCCCATCTTACCTCCTTCCCTTCCCCACAGCACCTGTATATATGTATATATGTTTGTACATATTTATTACTCTACTTATTCATTTATTTTACTTGCACATATCTATTCTATTTATTTTATTTTGTTAGTATGTTTGGTTTTGTTCTCTGTCTCCCCCTTTTAGACTGTGAGCCCAATGTTGGGTAGGGACTGTCTCTACATGTTGCCAGTTTGTACTTCCCAAGCGCTTAGTACAGTGCTCTGCACATAGTAAGCGCTCAATAAATACGATTGATGATGATGATGATGTTCGCCTTGTTCATATTTTTATTATTTTAAAGACTTCCATCATCCCTCCTATCAGTTTGCATCTTTATAGACTGAAGAGTCCTACCTCGTGTCCAACCTCAGGCAGGTCAATCAATCAGTCAATCAATCGGGTTTATCGAGCGCTTACTGCGTGCAGAGCACTGTACTAAGCGCTTGGGAAGTCCAAGTTGGCAACATCTAGAGACGGTCCCCACCCAACAGTGGGCTCACGGTCGAGAAGGGGGAGACGGAGAACAAAACAAAACCAAATAAATAGAATAGATATGTACAAGTAAAATAGAGTAATAATAAATAGAGTAATAAATAAATAAATAGAGTAATATTAGCAGGTGCCACCTCATCTTGGTTTGGGGGGATATGGTGCACCCCCCCATCTTACCTCCTTCCCTTCCCCACAGCACCTGTATATATGTATATATGTTTGTACAGATTTATTACTCTATTTATTTATTTGACTTGTCCATATCTATTCTATTTATTTTATTTTGTTAGTATGTTTGGTTTTGTTCTCTGTCTCCCCCTTTTAGACTGTGAGCCCAATGTTGGGTAGGGACTGTCTCTATATGTTGCCAGTTTGTGCTCTGCACATAGTAAGCGCTCAATGTTGCCAGTTTGTACTTCCCAAGCGCTTAGTACAGTGCTCTGCACGTAGTAAGCGCTCAATAAATACGATTGATGATGATGATGATGTTGGCCTTGTTCATATTTTGATTATTTTAAAGACTTCCATCATCTCCCCTATCAGTTTGCATCTTTATAGACTGAAGAGTCCTACCTCGTGTCCAACCTCAGGCAGGTCAATCAATCAGTCAATCAACCGGATTTATCGAGCGCTGACTGCGTGCAGAGCACTGTACTAAGCACTTGGGAAGTGTAAGTTATGCATGTCCCTTCATTTCCCCGGGCCTCAGTTCCCTCATCTGTAAAACGGGGGTTGAAACTGCGAGCCCCGGGTGAAGCAGCAGCCGTGTCCAACCCGCTTGGTTGGCATCTACCTCAGAGCACCTGGCACCTAGTAAGCGCCTAACAAATATCGCAGTGATGATTGATCAAGCTGGGGCTGCCGCAAACAATTAGGAGCCGTACTAGGCCCGGCTCCCCAGAGATTTATTACAAAGGCGAAGCCATCGCGCCGAATGCCGAGAGCGCTCGAAATAGACGGCATCGGCCCGACGAGCTGGAGGAGGCCCACCGAGTCAGCCTGGGACTTTCCATCAGCCCCTCCGGCGGAGGCCAGCGGGGCTCCACTCTGTTTATCGCTGTACTGGACGCTCCCGAGCGCCGAGCTCACGATAAGCGCTCGATAAATAAATCATATAACACAAATAAATCATATAAAATACTATAAATAAATCGACATCCCCCCCCCCCCCTTTTAGACTGTGAGCCCACTGTTGGGTAGGGACTGTCTCTATATGTTGCCAATTTGTACTTCCCAAGCGCTTAGTCCAGTGCTCTGCACACAGGAAGCGCTCAATAAATACGATCGATGATGATGATGATGATGACTAAGGCCAAGCGCTACTGCCGGCGTCCGCCACTGTCCATCAGAGTTTCCCACCTCGGTAAATTCCTCCAAAGGCTTTTGGCGGATCGATCGATCGATCAACCAATCGTATTTATTGAGCGCTTCCTGTGTGCAGAGCACTGTACTAAGCGCTTGGGAAGTACAAGTCGGCAACGCATAGAGACGGTCCCTACCCAACAGCGGGTTTGGAATCCAACAAGACTGGGAAAAATACACATCAGGAGACGGGATGTGGGCGGATGTGAGAAGCGGAGTGGCTCAGTGGAAAGAGGCTGGGCTTTGGAGTCCGAGGTCATGGGTTCAAATCCTGGCTCCGCCCACTGTCAGTTGTGTGACTTTGGGTAAGTCACTTTACTTCTCTGTGCCTCAGTTACCTCATCTGTAAAATGGGGATCAAGGCTGTGAGCCCCCAGTGGGACAACCTGATCACCTTGTGCCCTCCCCAGCGCTTAGAACAGTGCTTTGCACGTAGTACGCGCTTAATAAATGCAATCATTATTATTATTATTATTTCTCTCAACCCAGAACCAATTCTCTAGACCAGAGCCGGGAGATCAGCCGAGTTCTGAGTCGTCACTTTAACCTGCTTTCCACTGATTTCCAGAGCAATGATAATCAAGCGCTTAGTACAGTGCCAAGCACTTAGTACAGTGCTCTGCACACAGTAAGCGCTCAATAAATACGATTGAACGAATGAATGAATTGAGAATCCATGTTTTTTTTTTCCATTTCTCAAACAGGATAACTGGGCAGCTCAGTTACATTAGGTTGAATCAGTTGGCCCTACTGATCGTATGGCTTGGTCCATGAGGTTTGCAAATCCCCAACAAAATTAATTACTGCCGAGAAAATAATAATAATAATAATAATGGCATTTATTAAGCGCTTACTATGTGCAAAGCACTGTTCTAAGCACTGGGAGGTTACAAGGTGATCAGGTGTCCCACGTGGGGCTCACAGTCTTAATCCCCATTTTACAGATGAGGTCACTGAGGCACAGAGAAGTTAAGTGACTTGCCCAAAGTCACACAGCTGACAATTGGTGGAGCTGGGATTTGAATCCATAACCTCTGACTCCAAAGCCCATGGTCTTTTCCATTGAGCCACGCTGCTTCTCTAAAAGAAGAAAATGATCAATCCATTGATGGTATTTATTGAGCAGGAGCCAGAAACAGCGCTTGTGATTATTCAATAATAATAGTAATGATAATAATAATAATAATGGCATTTGTTAAGCGCTTACTATGTACAGAGCACTGTTCTAAGCGCTGGGGGGGTTACAAGGTGATCAAGTTGTCCCACGGGGGGCTCACAGTCTTAATCCCCATTTTACAGATGAGGGAACTGAGGCTCAGAGAAGTTAAGTGACTTGCCCAAGGTCACACAGCAGACACGTGGTGGAGCGGGATTCAAACCCATGACCTCTGAGTCCAAAGCCCAGGCTCTTTCCGCTGAGCCACGCTGCTTCTCCAATAATAACAATAATGGTATTGTTACTCTCCCCCTTCTAGACTGTGAGCCCACTTTTGGGTAGGGACCGTCTCTATATGTTGCCAACTTGGGCTTCCCAAGCGCTTAGTACAGTGCTCTGCACACAATAAGTGCTCAATAAATACGATTGACTGATTGATTGATTGATTGATTGACTGTATAATGTTGCCAACGTGTACTTCCCAAGCGCTTAGTACAGTGCTCTGCACACAGTAAGCGCTCAATAAATACGATTGATTGATTGACTGTATATGTTGCCAACTTGTACTTCCCAAGCGCTTAGTACAGTGCTCTGCCCACAGTAAGCGCTCAATAAATACGATTGATTGATTGGTATTTGTTAAGCGCTTACTATGTGCCAAGCACTGTTCTAAGCGCTACAATGCTTTGAACATAGTAAGCGCTTATTCTATTATTATTATTATTATTACAAGGCAGTCAATCCCCATTTTACAGATGAGGGAACGGAGGCCCAGAGAAGTCAAGTGACTGGCCCCAAGTCACCCAGCTGCCAAGGGGCGGAGGCGGGATTTGAACCCACAACCTCTGAATCCCAAGCCCGGCCTCTTCCCACTAAGCCACACCACTGAGATCCGATCTCTGTCCGCAAGGAGCGTACAGTCTGGGAGAGACGGGCGTTAAAATAAATTCCGGACGGAGAGGAGCGGCAGAGCTAAGGATGGGTGACGGGAAATACGTTTCCTAGAGAGAAATGATCCCGGTTAAATATTAGCCGCCTTAGGAATTCTCACCCAACCGGCCCACTCCCCAGCATTTTTGCCCTTTTCCGTAAGCGGCCCGGAGCGGGGAGGTGAACGGGATTTGGGCAAGCCAAACATTCCAAAGAGGTGACCCGTCGGGAACATCCGCGCTCGCTCGAAAAGCTGTCGGGATGGGGGCCGAACTGGAAACTGAGGCCCTGACGCCTCGAAGCAACGATAGAATCGTTGCTCTCAGGGTGGGCCGCGTTTTAGTGCATGTTTGGGGCTGGAGGGGGATAATCATCATCATCGTCATCATCATCATCAATCGTATTTATTGAGCGCTTACTATGTGCAGAGCACTGTACTAAGTGCTTGGGAAGTACAAGTCGGCAACATATAGAGACAGTCCCTACCCAACAGTGGGCTCACAGTCTAAAAGGGGGAAACAGAGAACAAAACCAAACATACTACCAAAATCATCATCATCATCATCAATCGTATTTATTGAGCGCTTACTATGTGCAGAGCACTGTACTAAGCGCTTGGGAAGTACAAATTGGCAACATCTAGAGACGGTCCCTACCCAACAGTGGGCTCACAGTCTAAAAGGGGGAGACAGAGAACAAAACCAAACATACTAACAAAATCATCATCATCATCATCAATCGTATTTATTGAGCGCTTACTGTGTGCAGAGCACTGTTCTGAGCGCTTGGGAAGTCCAAATTGGCAACATATAGAGACAGCCCCTACCCAACAGCGGGCTCACAGTCTAAAAGGGGGAGACAGAGAACAAAACCAAACATACTAACAAAATCATCATCATCAATTGTATTTATTGAGCGCTTACTGTGTGCAGAGCACTGTACTAAGCGCTTGGGAAGTACAAATTGGCAACATATAGAGACAGTCCCTACCCAACAGTGGGCTCACAGTCTAAAAGGGGGAGACAAAACCAAAGATACCAACAAAATAAAATAAATAGAATAGATATGTACAAGTAAAATAAATAAATAAATAGAGTAATAAATATGTACCAACATATATACATATATAAAAAATATGGAACACTTCACGAATTTGCGTGTCATCCTTGCGCAGGGGCCATGCTAATCTACTCTGTATCGTTCCAATTTTAGTATATGTGCTGCCGAAGCGAGCGCAAGCACCGTTCTAAGCGCTGCGGTAGATACAAGCTATTCAGGTTGTCTCGCATAAGGCTACGTTGCCGACTTGGACTTCCCAAGCGCTTAGTACAGTGCTCTGCACACAGGAAGTGCTCAATAAATACGATTGAATGAATGAATGAATGAATGAATGAATCACCTCCTCCAGGAGGCCTTCCCAGACTGAGCCCCTTCCTTCTTCTCCCCCTTGCCCCCCTCTCCATCCCCCCATCTTACCTCCTTCCCTTCCCCACAGCACCTGTATATATGTATATATGTTTGTGCATATTTGTTACTCTATTTATTTATTTTATTTGTACATATCTAATCTATTTATTTTATTTTGTTAGTATGTTTGGTTTCGTTCTCTGTCTCCCCCTTTTAGACTGTGAGCCCACTGTTGGGTAGGGACTGTCTCTAGATGTTGCCAACTTGTACTTCCCAAGTGCTTAGTACAGTGCTGTGCACACAGTAAGCGCTCAATAAATACGATTGATTGACTGATTGATTGATTAATCTCCATTTGCCAGATGAGGAAACTGAGGCCCAGAGAAGTGAAGTGACTTGCCCCGAGTCACACAGCTGAAAGTTGGCAGAGCCAGGATTTGAACCCATGACCTCTGACTCCAAAGCCCGGGCTCTTTCCACTGAGCCACGCGGCTTCTCTGTGAGAAGCGCTTGAGAGAGTACCGTATAACAATAAACCGACCTTCCCTGCCCACGATGAGCTTACAGTCCAACGTGGGAGACTGACGTTAATATAAATAAACGAATTGCAGACTTGTGCAGGTCACTTCACTTCTCTGGGCCTCAGTTATCTCATCTGGAAAATGGGGATTAAGACTGCGGGCCCCAAATGGGACATAATAATAATAATTATTATTTTGGTATTTGCTAAGCGCTTACTATGTGCAAAGCACTGTTCTAAGCGCTGGGGAGGATATAAGGTGATCAGGTTGTCCCATGTGGGGCTCACAATCTTCATCCCCATTTTCCAGATGAGGGAACTGAGGCACAGAGAAGTGAAGTGACTAACCCAGAGTCACACAGCTGACAGTTGGCGGAGCCAGGATTTGAACCCATGACCTCTGACTCCAAAGCCCGGGCTCTTTCCACTGAGCCACGCGGCTTCTCTGTGAGAAGCGCTTGAGAGAGTACCGTATAACAATAAACCGACCTTCCCTGCCCACGATGAGCTTACAGTCCAACGTGGGAGACTGGCGTTAATATAAATAAACGAATTACAGACTTGTGCAGGTCACGTCACTTCTCTGGGCCTCAGTTATCTCATCTGGAAAATGGGGTTTGAGACTGCGAGCCCCAAATGGGACATCATAATAATAATAATAATTTTGGCATTTGCTAAGCGCTTACTATGTGCAAAGCACCGTTCTAAGCGCTGGGGAGGATACAAGGTGATCAGGTTGTCCCATGTGGGGCTCACAATCTTAATCCCCACTTTCCAGATGAGGGAACTGAGGCCCAGAGAAGTGAAGTGACTTGCCCAAAGTCACACAGCTGACAACTGGCGGAGGCAGGATTTGAACCCATGACCTCTGACTCCGAAGCCCGGGCTCTTTCCACTGAGCCACGCTGCTTCCCCTTGGGACATGGACTGTGTCCAATCTGATTAACTTGTATCTACCCCAGGGCTTAGTACAGTGCCTGGCACATAGTAAAAGTTTAACAAGTGTCATTAAAAAAAAAAGGGCGATGGAGCTCAGAATTGATGATGGCATCGTCATCAAATGAATAATAGTAACAGTATTTGTTAAGTGTTCAGTATGTGCCAAGCCCTCAGGTAGATATAATACAGTGACAGACTGGTCACAGTTTCTGCCCCTCTTGGGGTTCATAATAATAATAATAATGGCATTTATTAAGCACTTACTATGTGCAGAGCACTGTTCTAAGCGCTGGGGGGGATACAAGGCGATCAAGTTGTCCCACGTGGGGCTCCCAGTCTTAATCCCCATTTTCCAGATGAGGGAACTGAGGCTCAGAGAAGTTAAGTGACTTGCCCGAGGTCACACAGCAGCCTTGTAACCTTCCCAGCGCTTAGAACAGTGCTCTGCACATAGTAAGCGCTTAATAAACGCCATCATTATTATTATTATTAGAATCCACGTCGTCCGACTCCCTGCCAAGACGACGGAAAGCCAATCAAGCAATCAATTAATCGTATTTATCGAGCCCTTACTGTGTGCAGAGCACTGGACTGAGCGCTTGGGAAGTCCAAGTTGGCAACGTATAGAGACCCAACAGTGGGCTCACAGTCTAGAAAGCCAGGGAATGTATTCTTATCAACTTGGGCTCGTCGATTCAGGACCACCGAGAGCCCGTCGACTTGTCCGTCACCCCTCGCCGGCGTCGGATCGACAACCCCGAGCCCCCGGCTGAAGCGGTGCCCGCAGCGAAAAGTGGCAAAGTGGCATCGTGACCCACCGCCGAGGGCCACTCTCCAAAGTCAGACTCCTCTTATTATCTCCAATTGTGAGCCACCCCCCTCAAGGGGCCGAGACCACCTCTAATTCCCACCTGTTTATTCCCTCCCGGTGCTTAGTACAGTGTTCTGCGCAGTAAGCACTTAATAAATGCTATTACTACTACTACTACGTTACATTTTCCCCCTTTTCCTGCTCAGCTGTAACCAAATCAGTTACGTTTTAGTGTAAATTCCAGCTAGATGAGGTCTGGTCTGACCCAAGGTCATGGCCGCCTCCCCCCTCTTCCCCACCGGCCTTGGAAAAAATGCGTTCTTGTTGACTGCTAAAGGTGGAGGGATATCAACGAAGTTAATAATTGGAGGGGGGTTTTCGAGTTCTTTTTTCCCATCATTTTTTAAGCAGCGGTGGCCATAAAAGCCCAAACTACGGGAAACCTTGGCCGTGCGGGATGGAGGCTTCGCTTTACGGAAGTGTTGAACTTCCAATTATCCCCCTGAACCCGGAATTCCTGAGCTAGATTAGTGTGCAAAATCTCTCCGGTCTCCCACGTCTCCCCAGGCCAGTTTAATGATTACCCCGAGCCCAGTTCCCAAAAGAAAGCCCTCCTGTTCCCAGTCCGCCCCCCGCCGTGGGAGCTCCATTTTAGGGGAATCGTTGAGCTCACGTTGAACTTCGGAGGAATTTTAATATGGAGCTTTGGAGGCCACTGGACTCCTGCCCAGCCAACAAGCCCAGGATGTGAGGTTAAAGCCAGATTCTGAGATTTCGGAGGGGGACCGGCCTCCCCCTTCTCCACGCTTCTTCTTCCTCTCTGGTGGGTTCCCGGTATCCCTTAAGGGGAGCAAGAAGGGCTGTCACTCGGGGGTTCCCGGAATTCCTGCGGGAACCAGGGCTTTGGTGAATTTCCAGAATCCTCAGGGGCGGTGGGGAGCGTGAGGGAGGGCCAAAAAGGCCCTCCTCTCCAGCGGGCTCCGGGAATTCTCCGGCACGGGCAGGGAGAGGGGCAGCAGAAAAAAAAATCAGGATATTCCAAATGATCCTAATAAAAATGATGGCATCTGTTAAGCGTTTACTATGTGCCGAGCACTGTTCTAAGCACTGGGGTTGATTGGGTTGTCCCACGTGGGGCTCACGGTCTTAATCCCCATTTTACACATGAGGGAACTGAGGCACAGAGAAGTTAAGCGGCGTGTTCAAGGTCACGCAGCAGGCAAGCGGCAGAGGTGGGATTAGAACCCACGTCCTCTGACTCCCAAGCCCGGGCTCTTTCCGCTAAGCCACGCTGCCCCAATAAGAACCCGAGAAAGGGAATTATATTACCATTTTAGATTAGTCCACCTCTCATGCATTCATTCATTCAATCGTATTTATTGAGCGCTTACTGTGTGCAGAGCACTGTACTGAGCGCTTGGGAAGTACAGGTTGGCAACGTATAGAGACGGTCCCTACGACGCTCAGGTTTCAAATCCCAATTCCACAGTCCACGGAAGAGCCCCTCGAGGGCAGGGATCATGTCTACTCACCCTTCCAAGCACCGAGTAGAGCGCTCTGACAATCCAAACGCTCAGTAAATACTATTTATTGAAAAAAAAGTTGATTTTCAGAACGTCCCCTTCTCCGCTAATGCAGTTCCCAACACTACCAATCCTTGATGATCCTCCGCGGGGCTGACGGACTCGGCCCTCAGGGGAAGACTGTGTTTCTGGAAAGGATGTGTGTCCAGTGAAAATATCTCTTTCGCACCTGAATTCATTCATTCACCCGTATTTATTGAGCGCTTACGCTGTGCAGAACACTGTACTAAGCACTTGGAAAGTACAATTTGGCAATAAACAGAGATGGTCCCTATCCAATGACGGATGAATCTACCCAAGGCTCTAGACTGTAAGCTCTAGAGGGTAATCTCCTTGTGGGCAAGGAATGTGTCTGTTTATTGTTGTATTGAACTCTCCCAAGCGCTTAGTACAGCGCTCCGCACACAGTAAACGCTCAATAAATGCAATTGACTGACAGAGCAAGCCTGAATCATCACCGTAGTGGTGTCGTCACTACCTGGATCTAGTGAAATTCAGAGGTCCTGGTGACCACCCGATTTATAGAGTTCATTGTCCACCTCATCCCCATCGGGTCCTGACCCCTTTTCTATGGTAGTTATTAGGTGCTTACTATGTGTCAGGCGCTCTACTAAGCGCTGCGGTGGATACAAGCTAATCATTCATTCAATCGTATTTATTGAGTGCTTACTGTGTGCACTATACTAAGCGCTTGGGAAGTACAAGTTGGCAACATATAGAGACGGTCCCGACCCAACAGTGGGCTCACCGTCTAATCAGGCCCCTGTTCCATATGGGGCTTACAGATGTGGAAACTGAGGCCCGGAGAAGTGAAGTGACTGCCCCAAGGCACACGGCGGGCGAGAAGCAGAGCTGGGATTTGAACCTAGGTCCCAGGCCCACGCTCTACTCACAAAGCCACGCTGCTTTTAAACCTCCCCTCTTCATAAGTGCTCAATTAAAAGCCTTGCAACCCAAAGCACTACCGTAGCAACAACCAGGCCACTTTGCCCAGCTGAATACAAGGCTGGTTTACCAGCCTTATTTTCCTGCGTCTACCCCCAGCGCTTAGCACAGCGCTTGGCACCCCTCCCTAACATGCGCTTAAATCCCATCTTGCCACAACTACCGGTACTAAATCGGAAAGCTCACATTTCGGCTGCCCCGTGGCAGGTTTTGCTCTATCAGGGAACGTACCTGCTAATTCTGCTTTATTATACTCTCCCAAGCGCTTAATACGGCACGTAGTAAGCGCTCGATAAATACAACTGACTAATAGATTGATTCCAGAGAGCCAAAGCATTGCTCAACAAAAACTTGAAAAGCGGGTCTTATCTCTTCCAGAATGTTTAGATATTGCTCAACAAAGTGAAAAAGGCACCCTTTTTTGCCTCCCTACATACACATCATTTAAAACGCCCAGAAATTACAAGTTGCTTCCACTAATTAATTCTGAAATCAATTCAAAAGGGCCAGGACAGAGACAGGAAATGTTTAGAACAGTGCTTTGCTCATATTAAGTGCTTAATAAATGCCATTATTATTATTATTATTTATCAGACTATCACACCGCTGATTGTCTCTTCTTGCAAAAAGTACAAAGAGGTAGAGGAGGAAGACAGTCTGCCATTTAGGTGGGCTTTTCTGAAATGCCAGATTGAGTCCCTTCAAACCTATTTCAGGCCGGCAACCTCTACTTGGGGCACAAGACACTAGGGACATCATTCTTGAACAAAAACACAAAGGTACCCACACGGCGGGAGGTGGGGAGGAGTGATCACCCCCAGAAACTTAGAATGGACAGGGGATGGGGCCTTCACCCCATTTTTTGATGCTCAAAAAATATCCCCAAGCCTGTATCAGAAGGGATGTGATTCTTGAGTTTTAGGCTATTGAGGAGTGGAAATAAAACTCTATACTTCAGCCAACTGTTTCCCGAATCCCTTGGGGATTTGGCTCTCTCTCTCTTTCAAAATTCCCCCTGGGCTTGTACCCTGGAGCGTATGTGGGTGGGTACAGCATCATTTTAAAAATAACTACTGCTTAGTGGCCTGGATAGAGGCACTTCGTTATTAACGAAGGCTGCCAGAGCTTTTCTAGAAAGCAAGAATGACCCCTGGATTCCGGTGTGCTCAAGGAAAAAGGTATCCAGCCTCCTCCCCATCAGGGTCTACCATTTTGGAAGTGGAATGGCCAAAGGCGGGGGGCCGTCTGGAGACCCACCAGATCACATTGGCCCTTGTAGGTCTGGGCTGCCCAAATTTTTACTAATAATAGGCCACGTGACCAGAAATCTATATGCGTGGGGGCCACATAGTACAAATTCTTGAGTTAGAATGAATAAGAACGACCCATTGAGCAAAACAACTGATAAGAGAGTGAATTCTGCGGGGACAACAGCGGTGAAGCGTAGCCATCCGAAAGCAAGGATTTTTCTGCAGTAATAAAAAAGGTGAAAAAACAACTTGGGTGCACAAGGGGACTGTTCCAAGCCTTGCGCTTGTCATTGATCGCATCAGTGAAGACTAACGGTATCGAACAGACTCTACTATGGTCGAGAGCTCAGGGGAGGGATGTTCGGAAAGGGCCCTCGCGGTTCTGACGAAGTTCTGCTCGCCTGGTAGCTCGTGCGTTTTAGATATGAATATTAAAAAAAAAAGATTGCTATAACTCTCCACAGTCGAATATTTGGCCTTCCATGTCATTCATTCATTCATTCGTATTTATTGAGCGCTTACTGGGTGCAGAGCACTGTACTAAGCGCTTGGGAAGTACAAGTTGGCAACATATAGAGACGGTCCCTATGCAACAGTGAGTTCACAGTCTATGTCAGAGCAGGGCACTGTCAACATAAGCTCCATCTCGCTGCAGGCTACAGTCAACCAACTCTGTGTCATTGATTTGTTCCTGAAGGGTATTGTCAACCAACTCCGTCATTGTGAGCCCGGGCTTTGGGGTCAGAGGTCATGGGTTCAAATCCCGGCTCCGCCACTTGTCAGCTGTGTGACTTTGGTCAAGTCACTTCACTTCTCTGTGCCTCAGTTCCCTCATCTGTAAAATGGCGATTAAGGCTGGGAGCCCCCCGTGGGACAACCTGATCACCTTGGAACCTCTCCAGCGCTTAGAACAGTGCTTTGCACATAGTAAGCACTTAATAAATGCCATCATTATTATTATTATCTGTTAGGGCTTTGCCAACATAAGCTCTGTGTCACTGTAGGATAGAACCAATAATAATAATTGTGACGTTTGTTACGCACTTATTAAGTGCCAGGCACTGTACTAAGCTCTGGGGTGGATACAAGCAAATTCATTCATGCATTCATTCAATCGTATTTATTGAGCGCGTACTGTGTGCAGAGCACTGTACTAAGCGCTTGGGAAGTACAAGTTAGCAACATATAGAGACGGTCCCTACCCAACAGCGGGCTCACAGTCTAGAAGGGGGAGACAGACAACGAAGTATATAAACCAAATCAGGTTGGACACAGGCCTTGTCCCCCATTCATTCATTCATTCATTCATTCAATCGTATTTATTGAGCGCTTACAGAGCACTGTACTAAGCGCTTGGGAACATATAGAGACGGTCCCTACCCAACAGCGGGCTCACAGTCTAGAAGGGGGAGACAGAGAACAAAACAAAACATATTAACAAAATAAAATAAATAGAATAAATATGTACAAATAAAATAGAGTAATAAATAGAGTAGATAGATAAATAAATAGAGTAAATAAATAAATAAATAGAGTAGTCTCAATCCCCAATTTACAGAAGAGGTACAGAGAAGTGAAGTGACTCGCCCAGGGTCACCCAACAGACAGAGAAGCAGCGAGGCTCAGTGGAAAGAGCACGGGCTTTGGAGTCAGAGGTCAAGGGTTTGAATCCCGACTCTGCCACATGTGTGCTGTGTGACCTTGGGCAAGGCACTTAACTTCTCTGAGCCTCAGTTCCCTCACCTGTAAAATGGGGATTAAGACTGTGAGCCCCACGTGGGGCAACTTGATCGGGGCAACTTGATCACCTTGTATTCCCCCTCAGCGCCTAGAACAGTGCTCTGCACATAGTAAGCGCTTAACAGATGCCATTATTATTATTTATTAAGTGCCGGAGCCAGGATTAGAACCCGGGACCTTCCCTTAGTGAAGAGGATTGCCCACAAACGCTCCTCGTCGCCGACCTGATTTTGTAGGGTTTTGTCAACATTAGCTCCGTGTCACCTTAGAACACAGTCAAAGGGCACCGTCAACATCATCATCATCATCAATTGTATTTATTGAGCGCTTACTATGCGCAGAGCACTGTACTTAGCGCTTGGGAAGTACAAATTGAGCTCTGTGATTGTATGGTTTTATCAACCTGTCATTGATTTGTCAGCAGACGCTCCGGGGCACCAAGGACGCCGTCAACCTAAGCCTTCCGTTCTCGAAAAGAGCAAAACTGAGGGAATGGCATCTGGATAATACTAATACTAATAATAATAATGGCATTTATTAAGCACTTACTATGTGCAAAAGCTGTCCTGGTCAGAGTAAGGCCTGAAACACCCCCTGAAACTTTTAGGAGTAGGGACTGCCTCTATATGTTGCCAACTTGTACTTCCCAAGCGCTTAGTCCAGTGCTCTGCACACAGTAAGCGCTCGATAAATACGATTGATTGATTGATTGATTGACATTTTGGATGGCGTTCCATTACCTCAGCATTGGCGGAGTCTCCATGAAGCTTCTTCTTGGTTTCCCCGATGTCCAGGTAGCTGAAAGGAAAAGAGGGATGAAGACAGCCGTGAGAACGGTTCAGCCACGCGACGGCCGTCCCACGTGGGGCATTCAAACTACAAATTTGACTACAAAATACAATTTGAATTGATTCAAATTAGATCTGTGTTCTAATCCCGGCCCCACCACGTGCTGCCGTGTGACCTTGAGCAAGTCACTTCTCTTCTCCGGGCTTCAGGGACCTCATCTGTAAAATGGCGGGGGGGGGGGGAGACTGTAAGCCCTCTGTGGGAGATGGACCGTGTCCAACCTGATTCATTCATTCATTCAATCGTATTTGTTGAGCGCTTACTGTGGGCAGAGCACTGTACTAAGCGCTTGGGAAGTCCAAGCCGGCAACATATAGAGATGGTCCCGACCCAACGGCGGGCTCACAGTCTAGAAGGGGGAGACAGACAACAGAACATATTAACAAAATAAAATAAATAGAATATGTGCCAATAAAATAAATAGAGTAATAAATATGTACAAACATATATACATATATACAGGTGCTGTGGGGAGGGGAAGGAGGTAAGGAGAGGGGGAGGAGGGGGAGAGGAAAGAGGGGCTCAGTCTAGTAGTACAGTGTCTGGCACGTAGTAAATGCTTCACAAATACCAATTTTTTTAAAAAAAAGGAAAAACACAAATGGAGAACGAGAAGGGGGAATATTCAAATACACTTTGATTCCACCTAAAGCTTGATGTCCCATGGCCTAGTGGAGAGAGCACGGGCCCGGGATTCAGGAGGACCTGGGTTCTAATCCGGACTCTGCCACTTGTCTGCTGTGTGACCTTGGGCAAGTCACTTCACTTCTCTGGGCCTCAGTTACCTCATCTGTAAAATGGGGATTTAAAAAAGCGTGATTTAAAAAAAAACCAGAGCTTAGAATCAGTAAGCACTTAACAAATACCATCATTATTATTATCATGATTACTCGATGAGGTAACTGAGGCACAGAGAAGTGTAGTTTCTTGCCCAAGATCACACAGCGGGCAAACTGGTAAAGCGTGATTTTTAAAAACCCCAGAGCTTAGAATCAGTAAGCGCTTAACAAATACCATCATTATTATTATCGTGATTACTAGATGAGGCAACTGAGGCACAGAGAAGTGAAGTTCCTTGCCCAAGATCAC
Organism: Tachyglossus aculeatus; assembly: GCF_015852505.1. Lineage (NCBI taxonomy): Eukaryota > Metazoa > Chordata > Mammalia > Monotremata > Tachyglossidae > Tachyglossus > Tachyglossus aculeatus. Next base: position 29,440,714 of record NC_052100.1, read on the forward strand.
ACAGCGGACAACTAGTAAAGCATGATTTAAAAAAACCCCAGAGCTTAGAATCAGTAAGCGCTGAACAAATACCGTCATTATTATTATCATGATTATTAGATGAGGTAACTGAGGCACAGAGAAGTGAAGTTCCTTGCCCAAGATCACACAGCAGGCAACTGGTAAAGCATGATTTAAAAAAAACCCAGAGCTTAGAATCAATAAGCGCTGAACAAATACCATCATTATTATTGTCATGATTACTAGATGAGGTAACTGAGGCACAGAGAAGTGAAGTTCCTTGCCCAAGATCACACAGCAGGCAACTTGTAAAGTGTGATTTAAAAAAAACCCAGAGCTTAGAATCAGTAAGCGCTGAACAAATACCATCATTATTATCATCATGATTACTAGATGAGGTAACTGAGGCACAGAGAAGTGAAGTTCCTTGCCCAAGATCACACAGCAGGCAACTGGTAAAGCGTGATTTAAAAAAAACCCAGAGCTTAGAATCAGTAAGTGCTGAAAAAATACCATCATTATTATTATCATGATTACTTTTATTTTATTTTATTTATTTTATTTTGTTAGTATGTTTGGTTTTGTTCTCTGTCTCCCCCTTTTAGACTGTGAGCCCACTGTTGGGTAGGGACTGTCTCTATATGTTGCCAATTTGTACTTCCCAAGCGCTTAGTACAGTGCTCTGCACATAGCAAGCGCTCAATAAATACGATTGATGATGATGATGATGATTACTAGATGAGGTAACTGGGGCACAGAGAAGTGAAGTTCCTTGCCCAAGATCACACAGCAGGCAACTGGTAAAGCGTGATTTTAAAAAACCCTAGAGCTTAGAATCAGTAAGCGCTTAACAATACCATCATTATTATTATCATGATTACTAGATGAGGTAACTGAGGCACAGAGAAGTGAAGTTCCTTGCCCAAGATCCCACAGCGGGCAACTGGCAGAGCCAGGATTCGAATTCAGTTCCTTGGACTCTGAGGCCTGTACTCTTCCCCACGGGGACCCGCTGCCGCTTCTCATTTTCCCCACAGTGCTTGATGGTAGGGATGGAGGGATAGGGGAGCCAAAAGATGAATCCACCATCACGTAGGGCCAAGAGCACGCACCGTAGAAGAAATGTGAAGCGGTCCGCCCTCTCCATTTTTGATCTCCAAGTCCTTGAAATGAAGCACGTGGAAGCCAAACAAGTCCAACATCAGCATGGCCAACGGAGCCAGGTGAAGGATAACTCGCCCGGGAAATGCCAAAGTGTTGAATGTTACCAGGGAAGCAAATATCCCTTTAGCGGAAATGCTTAAAATCCAGCAGGGAAGCCCAGTGGAGAGAGACCACGCCTGGGAACCAGAGGACCAGGGGAGCAAATATTCCTTTAGCGGAAAAGCTTAAAATCCAGCAGGGAATCCCAGTGGAGAGAGACCACGCCTGGGAACCAGAGGACGTGGCTGCTGGGTGAATTTAGGCAAGTCGCAACTTCCCTGGCCCTCAGTTACCTCAACTGTAAAATGGACAGGCAATACCTGTTCTCCCTCCTCCTTCTCATGATGGTATTTGTTCAGCGTTACTACGTGCGGAGCGCTGTTCTAAGATTTTTCATTCATTCATTCAGTCGTATTTATCGAGCGCTTACCGTGTGCAGTGCACTGTACTAAGCGCTTGGGAAGTACAAGTTGAATCCAAACTCTATGCCCACGAGCTCTCAGAAGTGGCCCGGACTCTCTTAAAAAAATGTAGTCTAAACTTACAACGTCACTTAGCGTCTTGAAAAATCTCACAGAAGTGGCCTGGACTCTCTTAAAAAATGTAGCCTAAACTTACAACGTCACTTAGCATCTTGAAAAATCTCCCAGATGAGCCACTTGAGAAAAACACATACTTTCCTGACAATAATGGGCTTTACTGAGGGGTTTCTATGTGTTGTTTTTTTTACCATTTGTCCATTGCACAAGCCATCACAAATGTGCTTTAATTTTCCCCACTAAATGTATGAACTGTTCCCTGGTTCAATTCAACACATCTGATACCACATTACAGAGTGTTTAGTCTTGTCCCAACTGGCAATTTTTTGGGGGTGTAGCATGTACCATACAGAATAATAATAATAATAATAATATTACTATAATATAATAATAATATAATATAATATAATAATATATAATATATATTATAATTATAATATACTGATATAATAATATAATATAATATAATAATATATCATGTATGCAATATAATATATAATATAATATGATAATATATTATAATTATGATATAATAATAATATAGTATATAATAATATAATATAATAATATATAATGTATGTGATTAATAATATAATAATATAATATGATATAATATAATATAATATAATATAATTAATATAATATGATATGATATAATATAATATAATATAATATAATATAATATAATATAATAATATTATTATTGTACTTCCCAAGCGCTTAGTGCAGTGCTCTCCACATAGTAAGCACTCAATAAATACGATTGATGATGATGATGATAATAATAACAATTATTATTATTGAGAGAACCCCTCTCAGTTACCCTAGGATGTCTGACTGAAATAGACCATATTTTGCGCTTGCAATGAGAGGCCTTCAAGCAACAGGAAGGCTTCTAATAAAAATAATAATAATGGCATTTGTTAAGCAGTTACTATGTGCAAAGCACTGTTCTAAGCGCTGCTAATAAATTGGGAAAATAGATGCACTTTCATATAATAGCTATGTTGGTTTTGTCTGGCAGTGCCTGGGAAAATTGGTATGTGTGGTTATGAAAGCTTTCATTCTCATATGGGACACGAGAAATAAACTGTTATATGGAGAGTTTTTCAAATTTTCACATCTGATGATAAGGAAGACCACTCATCAATCCAGCTCTTAGGATGCAATGAACAAACGAGGTCATCAGGTTGTCCCAGGCGGGGCTCACCATTTTACAGATCGGGTCACTGAGGCCCAGAGGCCCAGAGAAGTTAAGTGATTTCCTCAGGGATGCACAGCAGACGGGTGGCGGAGCCGGGATTAGAACCCACGTCCTCTCACTCCCGAGCCCGTGATCTTGCCGCTAAGCCACACCGCTTCTCAATCCGGGAGACCCGTGTGGGACAGAGACTTTATTTGACCTGATTAACTTGTTTCTACCCCAGTATTGAGAACAGTGCTTGACACACATTATTACTATTATTATAATTATTATCAGGATGAATTATTGGATACACATTAAGCGTATATATTCAGAAAGAGTCAGAGAAGGAGGTCCAGACTAAAATCAGGGGCAGATGATTTTGTCTCCCCTCTGTGTCACTGACTAAACTGCTGCTCCCGACCACCTGTCATACGTAATATTAATAATTGTAGTATTTTTATGGCATTTATTAAGCGCTTACTATGTGCCAAGCACTGTTCGAAGTGCTGGGGAGGTTACAGGGTGATCAGGTTGAGGCTCACAGTCTAAATCCCCATTTTACAGATGAGGTCACTGAGGGCCAGAGAAGTGAAGTGACTTGCCCAAAGTCACACAGCTGACAATCGGCGGAGTCAGGATTTGAACCCATGACCTCTGACTCCAAAGCCCGGGCTCTTTCCACTGAGCCATGCTTCTTCTCTTGTACTTGTACTTCCCAAGCGCTTAGTCCAGTGCTCTGCACACAGTAAGCGCTCAATAAATACGATCGAATGAATGAATCCCCATTTTAATAATGATGGCATTTATTAAGCACTTACTATGTGCAAAGCACTGTTCTAAGCGCTGGGGAGGTTACAAGGTGATCAGGTTGTCCCACGTGGGGCTCACGTCTTAACCCCCATTTTACAGATGAGGGAACTGAGGCCCAGAGAAGTGAAGTGGCTTGCCCAAAGTCACACAGCTGACAATTGGTGGAGCCAGGATTTGAACCCATGACCTCTGCCTCCAAAGCCCGGGCTCTTTCCACTGAGCCACGCTGCTTCTCTTGAACTTGTGCTTCCCAAGCGCTTAGTGCAGAGCTCTGCACACAGTAAGCGCTCAATAAATACGACTGGATGAATGAATGAATGAATCCCCATTTTACAGATGAGGAAACTGAGGTAGGGACTGCCAACTTGTACTTCCCAAGCGCTTAGTACAGTGCTCTGCACACAGTGAGCGCTCAATAAATACGATTGAATGAATGAATGAATGAATGAACTTGCCCAAGGACACCCAGTAACAGGCTGCAGAACCCTTCCTTCTTCTTCTTCAATCGTATTTATTGAGCGCTTACTGTGTGCAGAGCACTGTACTAAGCGCTTGGGAAGTACAAGTTGGCAACATATAGAGACAGACTGAGACCCCTCCTTCCTCTCCCACTCGCCTTACCTCCTTCCCCTCCCCACAGCACCTGTATATATGTATATATGTTTGTACGGATTTATTACTCTATTTTATTTGTACATATTTATTCTATTTATTTTATTTTGTTAATATGTTTTGTTTTGTTGTCTGTCTCCCCCTTCTAGACTGAGAGCCCACTGTTGGGCAGGGATCGTCTCTAGATGTTGCCGACTTGGTCTCCCCAAGCGCTTAGTCCAGTGCTCAGCACACAGTAAGTGCTCAATAAAAACAATTGAATGAACCCCCCCATCTCCTTCCCCTCCCCATCTCCTTCCCCTCCCCATCTCCTTCCCCTCCCCACAGCACCTGTATATATGTTTGTACGGATTTATTACTCTATTTTATTTGTACATATTTATTCTGTTTATTTTATTTTGTTAATATGGTTTGTTGTCCGTCTCCCCCTTCTCGACTGTGAGCCCGCTGTTGGGTAGGGACCGTCTCTAGATCAATCAATCAATCAATCATATTTATTGAGCGCTTACTGTGTGCAGAGCACTGGACTAAGCGCTTGGGAAGTCCAAGTCGGCAACATATAGAGACAATCCCTACCCAACAGTGGGCTCACAGTCTAAAAGGGGGAGACAGAGAACAAAACTAAACATACTAACAAAATAAAATAAATAGAATAGATATGTACAAGTAAAATAAATAGAGTAATCAATCAATCAATCGTTGACAACACATAGAGACAATCCCTACCCAACAGTGGGCTCACAGTCTAAAAGGGGGACAGAGAACAAAACCAAACATACTAACAAAATAAAATAAATAGAATAGATAGATGTGGCCGACTTGGCCTTCCCAAGCGCTTAGTCCAGTGCTCTGCACACAGTAAGCGCTCAATAAATACGATTGAATGAATGAATGAAGTTGGCAACATATAGTTGGCAACATATAGTTGCCCCCCGTGGGACAACCTGATCACCTTAGAACAGTGCTCTGCACATATTAAGAAGAAGCAGTGTGGCTCAGTGGAAAGAGCCCGGGCTTTGGAGTCAGAGGTCATGGGTTCGAATCCCGGCTCTGCCACATGTCTGCTGTGTGACCTTGGGTAAGTCACTTAACTTCTCTGAGCCTCAGTTACCTCATCTGTAAAATGGGGATGAAGACTGTGAGCCTGATCACCTTGTACCCTCCCAGCGCTTAGAACAGTGCTTTGCACATAGTAAGCACTTAACAAATGCCCACATTATTATTATTATTAAGCACTTAATAAATGCCGTCATTATTATTACTACCTTGTATCATCATCATCATCAATCGTATTTATTGAGCGCTTACTATGTGCAGAGCACTGTACTAAGCGCTTGGGAAGTACAAATTGGCAACACATAGAGACAGTCCCTACCCAACAGTGGGCTCACAGTCTAAAAGGGGGAGACAGAGAACAAAACCAAACATACTAACAAAATAAAATAAATAGAATAGATAGATGTTGCCGACTTGGACTTCCCAAGCGCTTAGTCCAGTGCTCTGCACACGGTAAGCGCTCAATAAATACGATTGAATGAATGAATGAAGTTGGCAACGTATAGTTGGCAACATATAGTTGCCCCCCGTGGGACAACCTGATCACCTTAGAACAGTGCTTTGCACATATTAAGAAGAAGCAGTGTGGCTCAGTGGAAAGAGCCCGGGCTTTGGAGTCAGAGGTCATGGGTTCGAATCCCGGCTCTGCCACATGTCTGCTGTGTGACCTTGGGTAAGTCGCTTAACTTCTCTGAGCCTCAGTTACCTCATCTGTAAAATGGGGATGAAGACTGTGAGCCCCACGTGGGGCAACCTGATCACCTTGTACCCTCCCAGCGCTTGGAACGGTGCTTTGCACATAGTAAGCGCTTAACAAATGCCCACATTATTATTATTATTATTAAGCACTTAATAAACGCCGTCATTATTATTATTACCTTGTATCATCATCATCATCAATCGTATTTATTGAGCGCTTACTATGTGCAGAGCACTGTACTAAGCGCTTGGGAAGTACAAATTGGCAACATATAGAGACAGTCCCTACCCAACAGTGGGCTCACAGTCTAAAAGGGGGAGACGGAGAACAGAACCAAACATACTAACAAAACAAAATAAATAGAATAGATAGATGTGGCCGACTTGGACTTCCCAAGCGCTTAGTCCAGTGCTCTGCACACGGTGAGCACACAATAAATACGATTGAATGAATGAATGAAGTTGGCAACATATAGTTGCCCCCCGAGGGACAACCTGATCACCTTAGAACAGTGCTTTGCACATATTAAGCACTTAATAAACGCCGTCATTATTATTATTACCTTGTATCATCATCATCATCAATCGTATTTATTGAGCGCTTACTATGTGCAGAGCACTGTACTAAGCGCTTGGGAAGTACAAATTGGCAACATATAGAGACAGTCCCTACCCAACAGTGGGCTCACAGCCTCCTCGGGCCCCCCGGGGGGACGGGACTCACTTGAGTTTCTTGAAGGCCTCCCGGCCCCCGGCTACGTACTGCTCCCCGCTCTGAAGCTGCTCCAGTTTCCGGATGCGGTGGCCGGCCCGGGGGGTGTAGATGTTGCGGACGGCGCCGAAGGGGGCCTGCACCCCTCCGGTCACCTCCTTCAGGAAGACGTCGAAGCTGGACACCTTCTTCTCGTGGATGACCAGGCGGCGGCCGGCGAAAAAGGGGTCCCCGTTGCGGTAGACCAGGACATTCTTCACCACGGGCTGCGACAGGCAGTTGGGCCTAGTGCCGCTCATGATAGTACAGTCCACTTCCTCCTCCTCCTCCTCCTCTTCTTCTTCTTCCCGTCCCCTCCGGCCCGGCTGGAGGACGGTGGTTCCCGAGGACTGGCACCGCCCGCGATCCCAGGGCTCTTTCTGTCAACACACAGGGGGTCCAACACCGGGGTGGGAGGTGGATGGAGGAAAGTCTGACCCGTCTAGACAGCTGCCGGTGACCGTGCCCGCCGCCCAACTCCCGCCGCACGTGGCGGGTCGATTCCGTCACCGTGGCTTCTGCCCCCTTGCCCAGTGGGCATCCGCCCCGGCGCCTATCTCGGCCCATGCCAAGCACTGCGTCCGAGCGGCGTGGCTCAGGGAAAAGAGCCCGGGCTTTGGAGTCGGAGGTCACGGGTTCAAATCCCGGCTCCGCCACTGTGTGACTTCGGGCAAGTTACTTCACTTCCCTGGGCCTCAGTTCCCTCCTCTGGAAAATGGGGCTGAATCAACTGTGTGACTTCGGGCAAGTCACTTCACTTCCCAGGGCCTCCGTTCCCTCATCTGGAAAATGGGGCTGGATCGATCAATCAATCGTATTTATTGAGGGTTTACTGTGTTGCCAACTTGTACTACAGTGCTCTGCACACAGTAAGCGCTCAGTAAATACGATTGATTGATTGATTGATTGCAGAGCACTGCACTAAGCGCTTGGGAAGTACAAGTTGGCAACGTATAGAGACGGTCCCTACCCAACAGTGGGCTCACAGTCTAGAAGACTGAAGGTTGTGAGCCCCCCGTGGGACAACCTGATCACCTTGTAACCTCCCCAGCGCTTAGAGCAGTGCTTTGCACATAGTAAGCACTTAGTAAATGCCTTCATTATTATTATTATTGTTATTATTACCTTGTATCTACCTAGAACAGTGCTCGGCACATAGTAAGCGCTTAACAAATAGGATAATGATTATTATTATTATTATTACCTGGGAAACGGGGTAGAGCCCTTAAATAATAATAAGGATGGCATTTATTAAGCGCTTACTATGTGCCAAGCACCCTTCTAAGCGCTGGGAGGGGATACAAGGTAATCAAGGTTGTCCCACGTGGGGCTCACGGTCTTAGTCCCCATTTTACAGATGAGGAAACTGAGGCCCAGAGAAGTTGTGACTTGCCCAAGGTCACACAGCTGACAAGTGGCGGAGCCAGGATTCGAACCCATGACCTCTGACTCCCAAGCCCGGGCTCCTTCCACTGAGCCACACTGGGCATCCTATCTCAGCCCAGACTAGGCCATGCCAAGCACCGTGTCCAAACCGATTACCTTGTATCTACCTAGAACAGTGCTTGGCACATAGTAAGCACTTAACAAATAGAATAATAATAATTATTATTACCTGGCAAATAGGGTAGAGCCCTTAAATAATAACAAGGATGGCATTTATTATGCGCCTACTGTGTGCCAAGCACTGTTCTAAGTGATGGGGAGGTTGCAAGGTGATCAGGTGGTCCCACGGGGGGCTCACAGTCTTCATCCTCCTTTTCCAGACGAGGTCACCGAGGCCCAGAGAAGTGAAGCGACTTGCCCAAAGTCACACAGCTGACACCTGGCGGAGGCGGGATTTGAACCCGTGACCTCTGACTCCAAAGCCCGGGCTCTTTCCACTGAGCCACGCTGCTTCACGGCAGGGGAGGGAGGGGATGTTGGGGGCACCTGGGGACTGTCTAGAAACCACAACTCCCCACTCCCTCCCTGCTTCCTCCTGTCTCAGGACTCCGGAGCCCCCGTGGCCTCCCTTTCCCAGACAAACTAACCAGGGAGGTGGATGGGAAGAGGAAAAAGTAATAAAATAATAATAATTATCATTATTACTATTATTATATTAATTATTATATTTAATAATTAATTTAATTATTATATAATTATTGTATAATTAGATAGTGATGTGATTGCAATTAAGCATATTTATATATTATTATATATAATAATATATGTAAATAATATATGATATATGATATGTAATATATAATATATATTATGTATGATATAATAATATATAGCTATATACTATTTACATATTATTATTTTTATATAAAAATGTAATTATAATTTAAAATAATTAAAATTATATGTAATTATATTATTATTATATAATAATAATAATAATCGTGGGACTTCAAGGCTTGCCAATTTGTACTTCCCAAGCGCTTAGTACAGTGCTCTGCACATAGTAAGCACTCAATAAATACGATTGATGATGATGATGATGATGATGACTGTCGCTCTTGTACTTCCTAAGAGCTTAGTGCAGCGCCCTGCATTCATTCATTCAATCGTATTTATTGAGCGCTTACTGTATGCAGAGCACTGTACTAAGCGCTTGGGAAGTCCAAGTTGGCAACATCTAGAGACGGCCCCGACCCAACAACGGGCTCACAGTCTAGAAGGGGGAGGCAGACAACAAAACACAACACGTGGACTGGTGTCAAGTCGTCAGAACAAATAGAAATAAAGCTAGATGCACATCAGTAACAAAATAAATAGAATTGTAAATAGGTCCAAGTAAAATAAATGGAGTAATAAATCTGTACAAACATATATACGGGTGCTGTGGGGAGGGAAAGGAGGGAGGGCGGCGGGGATGGATGGGGAGGGGGAGAGGAAGGAGGGGGCTCAGTCTGGAGGAGGTGAGCTCTCAGAAAGCACTCAATCATCATCATCATCAATCGTATTTATTGAGCGCTTACTATGTGCAGAGCACTGTACTAAGCGCTTGGGAAGTACAAATTGGCAACATATAGAGACAGTCCCTACCCAACAGTGGGCTCACAGTCTAAAAGATAAATACGATTGAATGAATGTTAAGAACTTATTCTGTGCCAAACACTGATCTAAGCACTGGGGTAGACGCAAGGTCGTACACAGTCACTGTCCCACATGGGGCTCAGGGGCTCAATCCCCATTTTACAAATGAGGGAACTGAGGCCCAGAGAAGTCAAGTCACACAGTGGACATTCATTCATTCATTCAATTGTATTTAGTGAGCGCTTACTGTGTGCAGAGCACTGTACTAAGCGCTTGGGAAGTCCAAGTTGGCAATATATAGAGACGGTCCTGACCCAAAAGCGGGCTCACAGTCTAGAAGGGGGAGACGGACAACAAAACATATTAACAAAATAAAATCAATAGAATAAATATGTACAAGTAAAATAGAGTAATAAATACGTACAAACATATATACGTATATACAGGTGGCAGAGCCTGGATTAATCAATCAATCAATCAATCGTATTTATTGAGTGCTTACTGTGTGCAGAGCACTGTACTAAGCGCTTGGGAAGTACAAGTTGGCAACATATAGGGACAGTCCCTACCCAACAGTGGGCTCACAGTCTAAAAGGGGGAAATGATTAAAACTAAGGATGGGAGTGGGAAAGGAAAAAAGAAAAGAGAAAGAAGGGAGACGTGGCTTAGTGGAAAGTACACGGGCTTGGGAGTCAGAGGACGTGGGTTCTAATCCCGGCTCCGCCACTAATCTGCTGGGTGACCTTGGGCAAGTCTGTGCCTCATTTCCCTCATCTGTAAAATGGAGATGAAGACTGTGAGCCCCACGTGGGACAGCCTGATTTCTTTGGATCTCCCCCAGCACCTAAAGTTGCGCTTGGCACATAGTAGGCACTTAACGAATACTATCATTGTTACTAAGGGGGTAGAAAATGGGTGAGAGAGGAAGGGAAAAAAAGGACAGCCTGAAGGATAAGTGGCAGGAAGAAGGGAGAAAGGGGGAGGTGAGAGGTGGGTTTTGGCCGGGGTGGGGGGTTGTAAAGTGTCACCCCTTCCTCTTTCTCCTCGGCTTTTGCAGTGGGCCAGATGTATCATTTTAGAAGTCCGGAGCTGGTAAAGTGGGGAAGGGAGAGGGCAACTGGGTGGGAAGAAGGGAGAGAAGGAGAACTTTTTGCCCTGGACAGAGAGAGTAGCTGGGTCGGAGAGAGGGAGGGAGGGATACCTTTTTGTCCTGGACAGAGAGGGCAGCTGGGTGAGAAGGAGGGAGACCCTCTTGCCCTGGACAGAGAGGGCAGTTGGGTGGGAGAGAGGGAGGGAGGGAGATCATTTTGCCCTGGGCAGAGAGGGCAGCTGGGTGAGAGGGAGGGAGTCCAGTCTTTTAGACTGTGAGCCCACTGTTGGGTAGGGACTGTCTCTATATGTTGCCAATTTGTACTTCCCAAGCGCTTAGTACAGTGCTCTGCACATAGTAAGTGCTCAATAAATACGATTGATGATGATGAGGGAGGGAGGGAGGGAGGGAGACCCTCGTGCCCTGGACAGAGAGGGCAGTTGGGTGGGAGAGAGGGAGGGAGAGAGACCTTTTTGCCCTGGACAGAGAGAGCTGCTGGGTGAGAGGAAGGGAGACCCTCTTGCCCTAGAAACAGAGGGCAACTGAGTGGGTGAGAGGAAGGGAGGGGGGGAGGGAGACCCCTTTGCCCGGGACAGAGAGGGCAGCTGGGTGGGAGACAGGGAAGGAGGGAGACCCCTTTGCCCTAGACAGAGAGGACAGCTGGCTAGGAGAGAGGGAGGGGGGAGGGAGACCCTCTTGCCCTGGACAGAAAGGGCAGTTGGGTGGGAGAGAGGGAGGGAGGGAAACCCCTTTGCCCTGGACAGAGAAAGCAGCTGGGAGACTCTCTTGCCCTGGACAGAGAGAGCAGCTGAGTGGGAGAGAGGGAAGGAGGGAGACCCCTTTGCCCTTGACAGAGAGCAGTTAGGTGGGAGAGAGGGAGGGAGGGAGACCTTTTTGCACTGGACAGACAGGGCTGCTGAGTCGAGAGAGGGAACGAGGGAGAGCCTCTTGCCTTGGACTGTCAAGTTGGGTGGGAGAAAGGGAGGAACGGAGACCCCTTTGCCCTGGACAGAGAAGGCAGCTGAGTAGGAGAGAGGGAGGGAGGGAGACCTTTTTGCACTGGACAGACAGGGCGGCTTAGTTGAGAGAGGGAAGGAGGGAGAGCCCCTTGCCTTGGACTGTCTAGTTGGGTGGGAGATAGGGAGGGACGGAGACCCCTTTGCCCTGGACGGAGAGGGCAGTTGAGTGGGAGAGAGGGAGGGACGGAGACCCCTTTGCCCTGGACAGAGAAGGCAGCTGAGTAGGAGAGAGGGAGGGAGGGAGACTGTTTTGCACTGGACAGAGAGGGCTGCTGAGTCGAGAGAGGGAAGGAGGGAGAGCCCCTTGCCTTGGACTGTCTAGTTGGGTGGGAGAGAGGGAGGGACGGAGACCCCTTTGCCCTGGACAGAGAGGGCAGCTGAGTAGGAAAGTGGGAGGGAGGGGGACCTTTTTGCACTGGACAGAGAGGGCTGCTGAGTCGAGAGAGGGAAGGAGGGAGAGCCCCTTGCCTTGGACTGTCTAGTTGGGTGGGAGAGAGGGAGGGAAGGAGACCCCTTTACACTGGACAGAGAAGGTAACTGAGTATTTGGGAGGGAGGAAGGGAGGGAGACCTTTTTGCACTGGACAGAGAGAGCAGCTGAGTGGGAGAGAGGGAAGGAGGGAGACCCCCCTTGTCCTGGACAGAGAGGGCAGTTGGATGGGAGAGAGGGAGGGACGGAGACCCCTTTGCCCTGGACAGACAGGGCAGTTGGGTGGGAGAGAGGGAGGGACGAAGACCCCTTTGCCCTGGACAGAGAAGGCAGCTGATAGGAGAGAGGGAGGGAGGGAGACCTTTTTACACTGAACAGAGAGGGCTGCTGAGTCGAAAGAGGGAAGGAGGGAGAGCCCCTTGCCTTGGACTGTCTAGTTGGGTGGGAGAGATCCCTTTGCCCTGGACGGAGAGGGCAGCTGGCTAGGAAAGAGGGAGGAAGGGAGGCCTTTTTGCACTGGACAGAGAGGGCGGCTGGGTGGGAGAGAGGGAAGGAGGGAGAGCCCCTTGCCCTGGCCCGTCTGGGGGAGCTGGCCGGTTGGGTCCAGGGGGCAGAGAGGGGGGCACGGGGTTTCTCACCTGTCCCGGCGGTGGCTGCGGCAGCGGCAGCAGCGACAACAGGTGAGACTGTCCCTGTCCCTGTCCCGGGCGGGGAGGCCGTGCAGATTGGCCGGGGTGGCCGGCCGGCCGGCCTCCCCCGGCGTTGTAGCCAACCGCGTTGTTAGCGTTCTCCGTTGGCCCGGCAACCGTGCCCGCCCAGGAGGGCAGGCCCAGCCGGGGCTGCCACCCGGCCCTGCTCCCACTAAGCCCTCAATCCACCAATCAATCCCATTTATTGGACCCTTACTCTGTGCTCAGCACTGTACTGAGCGCTCACTTCCCCTTCCCAGACTGAGCCCCCTTTCTCCTCCCCACTCTACCTCCTTCCCCTCCCCACAGCACCTGTATACATGTATATATGTTTGTACGTATTTATCACTCTATTTATTTCACTTGTCCATATTTATTCTTTTTATTTTAGTCCGTTAATATGTTTTGTTTTGTTCTCCGTCTCCCCCTTCTAGACTGTGAGCCCGCTGTTGGGTAGAGACCGTCTCTAGATGTGGCCAACTTGGACTTCCCAAGCGCTTAGTCCAAGCACACAGTAAGCGCTCAATAAATACGATTGATTGATTGATTGATTGTTGGGTAGGGACCGTCTCTAGATGTGGCCAACTTGGACTTCCCAAGCGCTTAGCCCAGGGCTCTGCACACAGTAAGCGCTCAATAAATACGATTGATTGATTGATTGATTGTTGGGTAGGGACCGTCTCTAGATGTTGCCAACTTGGACTTCCCAAGCGCTTAGCCCAGTGCTCTGCACACAGTAAGCGCTCAATAAATACGATTGGATGAATGAATGAAAGTGGCGTGGCTCAGTGGAAAGAGCCCGGGCTTCAGAGTCAGAGGTAGTGAGTTCGAATCCCAGTTCTGCCACTTTGCTGTGTGACCTTGGGCCAGTCACTTAACTGCTCTAGGCCTCAGTTTTCTCATCTGTAAAATGGGGATGAAGACTGTGAGTCCCGTGTGGGACAACCTGATTACACTGTATCCGCCCCTCCCCCCCCCCCCCCCGTGCTTAGAACAGTGCTTGGCACATAGTAAGCGCTTAACAAATGCTATCGTTATTATTGGAGAAGCAGCGTGTCTCAGTGGAAAGAGCTCAGGCTTTGGAGTCAGAATTCATGGGTTCAAATCCCGGCTCTGCCAACTGTCAGCTGTGTGACTTTAGGCAAGTCACTTCACTTCTCTGTGCCTCAGTTCCCCTGTGAGCCCACTGTTGGGTAGGGACCGTCTCTATATGTTGCCAACTTGTACTTCCCAAGCGCTTAGTACAGTGCTCTGCACACAGTAAGTGCTCAATAAATGCGATTGAATGAATGAATGAATTATAATGATGGCATTTATTAAGCGCTTACTATGTGCAAAGCACTGTTCTAAGTGTTGAGGAGGTTACAAGGCAATCAGGTTGTCCCATGAGGGGCTCACAGTCTTCATCCCCATTTTACAGATGGGGGAACTGAGGCTCGGAGAAGTGAAGTGACTTGCCCAAAGTCACCCAGCTGACAATTGGTGGAGCGGGGATTTGAACCCATGAACTCTGACTCCAAAGCCCGGGCTCTTTCCACTGAGCCACGCTGCTTCTCCATATATGTATATATGTATGTACAGATTATCTATTTTACTTGTACATATTTACTATTCTATTTATTTTGTTAGCGACGTGCATTTAGCTTTAATTCTATTTGTTCTGGCGACTTGACACCTGTCCACCTGTTTTGTTTTGTCATCTGTCTCCCCCCTTCTAGACTGTGAGCCCGTTGTTGGGGAGGGACCGTCTCTAGATGTTGCCGACTTGCACTTCCTAAGCGCTTAGTACAGTGCTCTGCACACAGTAAGCGCTCAATAAATACGATTGAATGAATGAAATGAGGGTGGTCAATGCAAGCTTTGAAGAACCTAGTTATCCCCTGCCAGAATCCTCAGATGGTAGATATGGTCCCTGCCCTATGAGAAGCAGTGTGGCTTAGTGGAAATAGCCCGGGCTTGGCAACCAAAGGTCATGGGTTCTAATCCAGACTCCGCCACTTATCAACTGTGTGACTTTGGGCAAGTCACTTCACTTCTCTGGGCCTCAGTTCTTTTATTAATAATGGGTATATGGAGAAGCAGCGTGGCTTAGGGGAAAGAGCATGGGCTTCGGAGTCAGAGGTCATTCAATCGTACGGGTTTGTGGGTCATGGGTTCAAATCCCACTCCTCCAATTGTCAGCTGTGGGACGTTGGGCAAACCGCTTAACTTCTCTGGGCCTCAGTTACCTCATCAGCAAAATGGGGATGAAGACTGTGAGCCCCCACGTGGGACAACCCGACCACCTTGTAACCTCCCCAGCGCTTAGAACAGCGCTTTGCACATAGTAAGCGCTTAATAAATGCTATCATTATTATTATTATTTCATTCCTCTAGACTGTAAACTCCTTGTGGTTAGGGAATGGGTCCGTTTATTGTTGCGTCGTACAATCCCAAGCGCTTAGTACAGTGTGCTGCACAAAGCAAGTGCTCAACAAATATGCGGAAATAAATGAAGGAATGAATGAATAATAGGAGAGCGATTTGGAAGGAAATGATGTCATTGATCCCGAGGTTATTGATTAACAGGTCCTTCAGTTTCTGAAATTAATCAACCGGATCAACTTATCCTGTAATTTATCATCTCGCCTGCATCCGCAATCACTTCTAATGATTAACCAGCATCTGCAGGTGGACAGGGGCTGAAAAATTAAGAATGGCGCGAGTTTCTCCCCCTGATCCTGACGGTACCCTGGGCATCACGGGTGGATAATCTGTAGACCCCCAAAGAAGTTTCTAAATTTGCCCAATGGTGGGTTTTCTCAATCACGATGCTCCCCCACCCCTACACACAGAATTGTAGTGTTTGTTAAATACTAATTGCCAAGCACTGGGCTAAGAATTGGGATAGATATAATCTGCTCAGATCAGACAGAGTCTCTGTTCCACATGGGGTTCACTCACAGATGGGGAGGGAGATTACCAATTCTGGATTTATATTTTTTGAATCTTTCCGCTAAATCCAACCCAGAAGTCACACCTTCGAAGCCTTACTGAAGGCCCAACTCCTCCAAGAGGCCTTCCCTTACTATTACTATATTCCCTACTATTTATTTTATTTTGTTAGTATGTTTGGTTTTGTTCTCTGTCTCCCCCTTCTAGACTGTGAGCCCACTGTTGGGTAGGGACTGTCTCTATATGTTGCCAGCTTGTACTTCCCAAGCGCTTAGCACAGTGCTCTGCACACAGTAAGCGCTCAATAAATACGATTGATTGATTGATTGATAAGCCCTCATTTCCTTTTCTCCCACTCCCTTCTGCGTCACCCTTATTTGCTCCCTTTATTCACTCACCTCCCCCAAGCTCCCACAGCACTTATGTCCATAACCATAATTTATTTATATTAATAATAATGGTATTTGTTAAGCACTTACTATGTGCCAGGCACTGTTCTAAGCACTAGGGTGGATACAGGCAAATCGGGTTGGACACAGTCCCTGTCCCACGAGGGGCTCACGGTCTCAATCCCCATTCTACAGATGAGGGAACTGAGGCACAGAGTATAATAATAATAATAATGATGGCATTTATTAAGCGCTTACTATGTGTCAAGCACTGTTCTAAGTGCTGGGGAGGTTACAAGGTGATCAGGTTCACAGTCTTCATCCCCGTTTTACAGATGAGGCAACTGAGGCCCAGAGAATAATAATGGCATTTATTAAGCGCTTACTATGTGCCAAGACTGTTCTAAGTGCCGAGGTAGATACAAGGTAATCAGGTTCACAGTCTTCATCCCCGTTTTCCAGATGAGGGAACTGAGGCCCAGAGAAGTGAAGTGACTTCCCCGAAGTCACGCATCTGACAGTGACGGAGCAGGGATTAGAACCCACGACCTCATATTAATGTCTGTCTCCCCCTCTAGACTGTAAACTCATTGTGGGCAGAGAATGTGCCCGCAAATTCTGAGGTACTCTCCCAAGTGCTTAGAACAGTGCTCGGCATGTAGTAAATGATCAATACATTATTTTGTTAATATGTTTTGTTTTGTTCTCTTTCTCCCCCTTCTAAACTGTGAGCACACTATTGGGTAGGGACCATCTCTATATGTTGCCAACTTGGACTTCTCAAGTGCTTAGTACAGTGCTCTGCACACAGTAAGAGCTCAATAAATACGATTGATTGATTGAATACATTCCATTGGTTGATTGACAGAGTGATGGATGGACCAGAAGGGGGTGAGCTATAGATGATATTTCATGGAAACACCTTGACTAAATTCATCTGAGGGGGAAAGGAGCGACCCCAGGATTTTTAAAAACTTCGAAGCAAAGGAACAGTGTTCCCCCTGTTGGGTAGGGACTGTCTCTATATGTTGCCAACTTGTACTTCCCAAGCGCTTAGTACAGTGCTCTGCACACAGTAAGTGCTCAATAAATACGATTGATTGATTGATTGATTGATTCTGGTCTGATCTTCAAAAATCTGTTGGTGAACAATCACACTCCCCCAGCTTCAAAGCCCTCCTGAAGGCCCACCTCCTCCAGGAGGCCTTCCCAGACTAAGCCCCCCCTTTCCCTCTGGTCCTCCTCCCCTCCCCATCGCCCCCACTCCCTCCCCACAGCGCTTGTGTCTATTTGTAGGTGTTTATTACTCCATTTATTTTATTGATGATGTGTTTAGAGCTATAATTCTAATTATTTTGATGGTATTGACACCTATTTGTCTTGTTGTCTGTCTCCCCCTTCTAGACTGTGAGCCCGTTGTTGGGTAGGGGCTGTCTCCATCTGTTGCTGAATTGTGCTTTCCAAGCGCTTAGTACAGTGCTCTGCACGCAGTAGGCGCTCAATAAATACGATGAATGATTGATTGGATCACGTGGCCCAGGCCAGGCTGAAAACCGGCTTGGAGCGCATGCGCAGTGGGCGGGCGTTGGTGGGGGGTGGCGGCGGGATGCCGGCGCATGCGTGGAGGGTTGAGGTGGCCCGTCGGCGCATGCGCGGTATGCGGGGCTGGAGTGGAGGGGGCCCGTCGGTGTATGTGCGGTGGGCGGGGCTGTAGTGGAAAGGGTTAGCGCATGCGTGGTGGGCGGGGCTGTAGCGGAAGGGGTTGGCGCATGCGCGGTGGGCGGGGCTGCAGTGGAGGGGGACTGCAGTGTAGTGCTGTTGTGTTCCACCTCATTATCCCCCCATCTTACCTCCTTCCCTTCCCCACAGCACCTGTATATATGTTTGTACATATTTATTACTCTATTTATTTATTTTACTTGTACATAGCTATTCTATTTATTTTATTTTGTTAGTATGTTTGGTTTTGTTCTCTGTCTCCCCCTTTTAGACTGCGAGCCCACTGATGGGTGGGGGCTGTCTCTATATGTTGCCGACTTGTACTTCCCAAGCGCTCAGTACAGTGCTCAGCACACAGTAAGCGCTCAATAAATACGATTGATTGATTGGTTTTGTTCTCTGTCTCCCCCTTTTAGACTGTGAGCCCACTGTTGGGTAGGGACTGTCTCTGTATGTTGCCAACTTGGTACTTCCCAAGTGCTTAGTACAGTGCTCTGCACACAGGAAGTGCTCAATAAATACGATTGATTGATTGATTACTGTATTTATTTATTTTACATGTACATATCTGTTCTATTTATTTTATTTTGTTAGTGTGTTTGGTGTTGTTCTCTGTCTCCCCCTTTTAGACTGTGAGCCCACTGTTGGGTAGGGACTGGCTCCAGATGTTGCCAACTTGTACTTCCCAAGCGCTTAGTCCAGTGCTCTGCACACCGTAAGCACTCAATAAATACGATTGACTGATTGATTGATTACTCTATTTTACTTGTACGTGTCTATTCTATTTATTTTATTTTGTTAGTAAGTTTGGTGTTGTTCTCTGTCTCCCCCTTTTAGACTGTGAGCCCACTGTTGGGTAGGGACTGTCTCTATATGTTGCCAACTTGGTACTTCACAAGTGCTTAGTACAGTGCTCTGCACACAGTAAGTGCTCAATAAATACGACTGATTGATTGATTACTCTATTTATTTTACTTGTACATATCTATTCTATTTATTCTGTTAGTATGTTTGGTTTTGTTCTCTGTCTCCCCCTTTTAGACTGCGAGCCCACTGTTGGGTAGGGACCGTCTCTATATGTTGCCAACTTGTACTTCCCAAGCGCTTAGTCCAGTGCTCTGCACACAGGAAGCGCTCAGTAAATACGATTGATTGATTACTCTATTTATTTTACTTGTACATTTCTATTCTATTAATTTTGTTAGTGTGGTGTTCTCTGTCTCCCCCTTTTAGACTGTGAGCCCACTGTTGGGTAGGGACTGTCTCTATATGTTGCCAACTTGTATTTCCCAAGCGCTTAGTACAGTGCTCTGCACACAGTAAGCGCTCAATAAATACGATTGATTGATTGTTGGGCCGCCGGTACGTGCGAAGTGGAAGGGGGCCGGCAGCGCATGCGCGGTGGGGGGGGGGGGAGTGTACGACGTTGGGTTCCGAGGGCCGCCGGCACGTGCGCAGTGGAAGGGTGCCGTCAGCGCATGCGCGGTGGGGGGGGGGTGCATGGCGTTGCGTTCTGGGAGCCGGCGCAAGCGCAGTGGGGAGAAGGTCGCCTGGTGGCGCCTGCGCAGTAGACAGGGCGTTGAGGCCCCCGCCGGCGGCGCCTGCGCAGTGGGCCGGGGGAGCTATGGGGAGCGTGGCGGGGCTGCTCCTGCTCCTGCTGCGGGGGCCCCCCAACGTCGGGGGTCCCGTGCGCGGCCTGTGGGGGGCGACGCTGAGCGCACGCACGGCACGCACGGACGCACGGCGGCCCCACGTGACGAGTGAGTCCGGCCTCCCATTGGCCACCACCGGGTGGGGGGGCAGTGTGGCCTAGGGGTCACAAGGTCACGGCTTTTAACCCCTCTTTCACAACAGTGCTTCGCACATTGTAAGCGCTAAACAAATGCCATCAATCAATCAATCAATTCATCATTCATTCAGTCGTATTTATTGAGCAATTACTGAGTGCAGAGCACTGGACTAAGCGCTTGGGAAGTCCAAGTTGGCAACCTTCTAGACTGTAAGCCCACTGTGGGGTAGGGACTGTCCCTAGATGTTGCCAACTTGGACTTCCCAAGCGCTTAGTACAGTGCTCTGCACACAGGAAGCACTCAATAAATACGATTGATGATTGATTTACCGTGTGCGGAGTACTGTATTAAGTACAAATGGGCCACATAGAGAGACAGTCACTACCCAACACCAGGGACAGGATCAAAGGGGAAAAGCCCCCTGCTTCCTCCTCTTTTGAACAGTAAAATCCTTAAGGGAGGATTTAGTCCAATCAATCAATCAATCAATCGTATTTATTGAGGCCTTACTGTGTGCAGAGCACTGTACTAAGCGCTTGGGATGTACAAGCTGGCAACATATAGAGACAGTCCCTACCCAACAGTGGGCTCACAGTCTAGAAGGGGGAGACAGAGTACAAAACCAAACATACTAACAAAATAAAATGAATAGAATAGATAGGTACAAGTAAAATAAATAGAGTAATAATTAAAGTCCAGTGCTTTGCGCACAGTAAGAGCTCAATACAATTGAATGAATTAATGATGGTGGTCTTCATGGAGTGCTCTCTGATTTAAGTTAAGCATCGTGATAAATCCTGGGGTAGATATAAAATAATCAGATTAGACACGGCCTCCCTCAATCAATCAATCAATCAATCGTATTTATTGAGCGCTTACTATGTGCAGAGCACTGTACTGTCGCAATGTCTCTTAAAAACTAAGGAATCAAGATTATTATTATAGAAGCAACCCTCCTATTCTTTCATTCATTCGTTCAGTCGTATTTATTGAGTGCATTACCGTGTGTGGAGCACTGTACTAAGTACAAATGGACCACATAGAGAGACAGTCACTACCCAACAACAGGGACAGGATCAAAGGGGAAAAGCCCCCTGCTTTCTCCTCTTTTGAACTGTAAAATCCTTAAGGGAGGATTTGGTCCAGTGTTCTGCACACAGTAAGTGCTCAATAAATACAATTGAATGAATTATTGATGGTGGTCTTCATGGAGTGCTCTCTGATTTAAGTTAAGCATCGTGATAAATCCTGGGGTAGATATAAAATAATCAGATTAGACACGGCCTCCCTCCCAACCCTCCCCAGCCCAGATTAGTTTTCTGTCTCAGTGTCTCTTAGAAACTAAGGAATCAAGATTATTATTATAGAAGCAACCCTCCTTTCCTTTCATTTATTCGTTCAATCGTACTTATTGAGCGCTTTACCATGTGAGGAGCACTAAGTACGAATGGGTCACATTTAGAGAAGGTCCCTACCCAACAACAGGGACAGAATCAAAGGGGAAAAGCCCCCTGCTTTCTCCTCTTTTGAACTGTAAAATCCTTGGGGGAGGATTTAGTCCAGTTCTTTGCACACAGTAAGCGCTCAATAAGTACAGTTGAATGAATTAATGATGGTGGTCTTCATGGAGTGCTCTCTGATTTAAGTTAAGCATCGTGATAAATCCTGGGGTAGATATAAAATAATGGGATCAGACACGGCCTCCCTCCCAACCCTCCCCAGCCCAGATTAGTTTTCTGTCCCAGTGTCTCTTACAAACTAAGGAATCAAGATTATTATTATAGAAGCAACCCTCCTTTCCTTTCATTTATTCGTTCAATCGTACTTATTGAGCGCTTTACCGTGTGAGGAGCACTAAGTACAAATGGGTCACATTTAGAGAAGGTCCCTACCCAACAACAGGGACAGAATCAAAGGGGAAAAGCCCCCTGCTTTCTCCTCTTTTGAACTGTAAAATCCTTAAGGGAGGATTTAGTCCAGTGCTTTGTGCACAGTAAGCGCTCAATAAATACCACTGAATGAATTAATGATGGTGGTCTTGATGGAGTGCTTTCTGATTTAAGTTAAGCATCGTGATAAATCCTGGAGTAGATATAAAATAATCGGATCAGACACGGCCTGCCTCCCTCCCGACCCTTTCTGAGTGTCTCTTAAAAACTAAGGAATCAAGATTATTATTATAGAAGCAACCCTCCTATTCTTTCCTTTCATTCATTCGTTCAGTCGTATTTATTGAGCGCTTTACCGTGTGCAGAGCACTGTACCAAGTACAAATGGGCCACATAGAGAGACAGTCACTACCCAACAATGGGGACAGGATCAAACGGGAAAAGCTCCCTGCTTTCTCCTCTTTTGAACTGTAAAATCCTTAAGGGGGGATTTAGTCCAGTGCTCTGCACACAGGAAGCGCTCAATAAATACAATTGAATGAATTAATGATGGTGGTCTTGATGGAGTGCTTTCTGATTTAAGTTAAGCATCGTGATAAATCCTGGGGTAGATATAAAATAATCAGATTAGACACGGCCTCCCTCCCAACCCTCCCCAGCCCAGATTAGTTTTCTGTCGCAGTGTCTCTTAAAAACTAAGGAATCAAGATTATTATTATAGAACCAACCCTCCTATTCTTTCATTCATTCGTTCAATCGTATTTATTGAGCGCTTTACCGTGTGCGGAGCACTGTACTAAGTACAAATGGGCCACATATAGAGACAGTCACTATCCAACAACAGGGACAGAATCAAAGGGGAAAAGCCCCCTGCTTTCTCCTCTTTTGAACTGTAAATTCCTTAAGGGAGGATTTAGTCCAGTGTTCTGCGCACAGTAAGCGCTCAATAAATACAATTGAATGAATTAATGATGATGGTCTTGATGGAGTGCTTTCTGATTTGTACATATTTATTACTCTATTTTGCTTGTACATATCTATTCTATTTAATTTATTTTGTTAGTATGTTTGGTTTTGTTCTCTGTCTCCCCCTTTTATCATCATCATCAATCGTATTGAGCACTTACTGTGTGCAGAGCACTGTACTAAGCGCTTGGGAAGTACAAGTTGGCAACATATAGAGACAGTCCCTTTTAGACTGTGAGCCCACTGTTGGGTAGGGACTGTCCCTATATGTTGCCAACTTGTACTTCCCAAGCGCTTAGTACAGTGCTCTGCACACAGTAAGCGCTCAATAAATATGATTGATTGATTGAAGTTAAGCATCGTGATAAATCCTGGGGTAGATATAAAATAATGGGATCAGACACGGCCTCCCTCCCGACCCTTTCCGAGTGTCTCTTACAAACTAAGGAATCAAGATTATTATAGAAGCAACCCTCCTTTCCTTTCATTTATTCGTTCAATCATACTTATTGAGCGCTTTACCATGTGAGGAGCACTAAGTACAAATGGGTCACATTTAGAGACGGTCCCTACCCAACAACAGGGACAGGATCAAAGAGGAAAAGCCCCCTGCTTTCTCCTCTTTTGAACTGTAAAATCCTTAGGGGAGGATTTAGGCCAGTGCTTTGCACACAGTAAGCGCTCAATAAATACCATTGAATGAATTAATGATGGTGGTCTTGATGGAGTGCTTTCTGATTTAAGTTAAGCATCGTGATAAATCCTGGGGTAGATATAAAATAATCGGATCAGACACGGCCTGCCTCCCTCCCGACCCTTTCTGAGTGTCTCTTAAAAACTAAGGAATCAAGATTATTATTATAGAAGCAACCCTCCTATTCTTTCCTTTCATTCATTCGTTCAATCGTATTTATTGAGCGCTTTACCGTGTGCGGAGCACTGTACCAAGTACAAATGGGCCACATAGAGAGACAGTCACTACCCAACAATGGGGACAGGATCAAACGGGAAAAGCCCCCTGCTTTCTCCTCTTTTGAACTGTAAAATCCTTAAGGGAGGATTTAGTCCAGTGCTTTGCGCACAGTAAGCGCTCAATAAATACCATTGAATGAATTGATGATGGTGGTCTTGATGTAGTGCTTTCTGATTTGTACATATTTATTACTCCATTTATTTATTTATTTTGCTTGTACATATCTGTTCTATTTATTTTATTTTGTTAGTATGTTTGGATTTGTTCTCTGTCTCCCCCTTTTAGACTGTGAGCCCACTGTCGGGTAGGGACTGTCTCTAATATGTCGCCAACTTGTACTTCCCAAGTGCTTAGTCCAGTGCTCTGCACACAGTAAGCGCTCAATAAATACGATTGATTGATTGATTGATTGAAAAGCCCCCTGCTTTCTCCTCTTCTAAACTGGCAAGTCCTTAAGGGGGGATTTAATTCAGTGCTTTGCGCAAAATAAGCGCTCAGTCAATCAATCAATCGTATTTATTGAGCGCTTACTGTGTGCAGAGCACCGTACGAAGCGCTTGGGAAGTCCAAGTTGGCGACATATAGAGACGGTCCCGACCCAACAGCGGGCTTACGGTCTAGAAGGGACTCAATAAATGCGATTGAGTGAATGAAAAGTACAGTGCTCCGCACACGGTAAGCGCTCAATAAATACGATTGATTGATTGAATGATTGATTGAAAAGGCCCGGGGTTGTCGGAGCAAGGAGGGAAATCATCAGGTGCGGTGCGTTTAGCTCAGTGTCTCTGTCTCCGTGTTTCTCCCCAGGGGAATTGCTCCGCCTCAGCTCATCAGATGCCACTCAGGCCACGCTAGCCAGCGTGGCACCGGTGTTTGCCGTGGTAAGTCCCGGGCACGGATCCTCCGAGGAACTCCGATAACTAAGTAGACGCTCCCTGAGGGCAGGAACTTTCCCCCTTCTCAGCGCTGTATCGGTGTATCCATCCCAGTGCTTGGCACAGAGTTAGACCCTTAATCAATCAATCCATCAATCGTATTTATTGAGCACTTACTGTGTGCAGAGCACTGGACTAAGCGCTTGGGAAGTCCAAGTTGGCAACATATAGAGACAGTCCCGACCCAACAGTGGGCTCACAGTCTAGAAGGGGGGGAATGCCATTATAAATGCCATTATTATTAGGATTACCCCCCACTGTCGGGTAGGGACCGTCTCTAGATGTTGCCAACTTGGACTTCCCCAGTGCTTAGCACAGTGCTCTGCACACAGTAAGCGCTCAGTAAATACGACTGATTGATTGAGTAGAGAAGCAGCGTGGCTCAGTGGAAAGAGCCCGGGCTTTGGAGTCAGAGGTCATGGGTTCAAATCCCGGGTCTGCCAAGTGTCAGCTGTGGGACTTTGGGCAAGTCACTTCGCTTCTCTGAGCCTCAGTGACCTCATCTGGAAAATGGGGATGAAGACCGTGAGCCCCCCGTGGGACAACCTGATTGCCTTGTATCCTCCCCAGCGCTTAGGACAGTGCTTTGCACATAGTAAGCACTTAACAAATACCATCATCATCATCATCATTAGAATCTCTAGAAGAGATTCATTCATTCAGCCGTATTTATTGAGCGCTTACTGTATGCAGAGCACCGTACTAAGCGCTTGGGAGTCAGAGGTCATAGGTTCAAATCCCGGCTCCACCAGCTGTCAGCTGGGTGACTTTGGGCAAGTCACTTCACTTCTCTGGGCCTCAGTTCCCTCATCTGGAAAATGGGGATGATGACTGCGAGCCCCCGTGTGGGACAACCTGATCACCCTGTAACCTCCCCAGCGCTTAGAACAGTGCTTTGCACATAGTAAGCGCCTAACAAATAACAGCATCATTATTATTATTACAATTCAGCAACATATAGAGACGGTCCCTACCCAACAGCAGGCTCCCGGTCTCGGAGAGATTCATTCGTATTTATTGAGCGCTTACCGTGTGCAGAGCACTGTACTAAGCGCTTGGGAAGTCCGAGTTGGCAACATATAGAGCCGGTCCTGAGTTCTGGGAGTAAGACTGTCAGCCTAGAGATGTTTGGCGAGCTTTGTTGAAAAAAGAACATTAACCCCGTGCTTTTTCCTCCCCGCCCACCCCCGGAGACGAAATTCGACAAGAACGGAAACGTCACGTCTTACGGTGAGTACATGGGGGATGCGCCTCTCGGCCGGTCCGAATCGGGCCGGGACGGTGTCCGAGGGGCGTTCAGGTCACTTTCCGTGCATCCTGTGCATTTTATTTTGTTCGTATGTTTGGTTTTGTTCTCTGTCTTCCCCTTTTAGACTGTGAGCCCGCTGTTGGGTAGGGACTGTCTCTAGATGTTGCCAATTTGTACTTCCCAAGCGCTTAGTACAGTGCTCTGCACATAGTAAGTGCTCAATAAATACGATTGATGATGATGATGATGACTGTCTCTATATGTTGCCAACTTGGACTTCCCAAGCGCTTAGTACAGTGCTGTGCACACAGTAAGCGCTGAATAAATACGATGGATTGATCCCCTTTTAGACTGTGAGCCCACTGTTGGATAGGGACTGTCCCTATATGTTGCCAATTTGTACTTCCCAAGCGCTTAGTCCAGTGCTCTGCACATAGTAAGCGCTCAATAAATACGATTGATGATGTTGATGATGATGACTGTCCCTATATGTTGCCAACTTGGACTTCCCAAGCACTTAGTACAGTGCTCTGCACACAGTAAGCGCTCAATACATATGATGGATTGATCCCGAATCAAGGTTGAAGCAGAGGAGGTGACGGTAGCGTTCCCCGCAGCCCCATTCTCTGCTTCGGGGCCCAGAGGATGGCTCAGATTCTCCGTGCCTCAGTTTCCTCATCTGTAAAACGGGGACCCGACGCCTGTCCTCCCTCCCCCTTAAACCTGAATATCTTGTCCCGATCCCAGGGGGAGAAGGGGTCACGGTTGCTTACAAATTCCTGATTCTTTGGACCAGTGGCCGGCACACTTTTTTGATTTTGTCCAGTAACGGAACCTTTTTCTCCCTGTATATATGTTTGTACCTATTTATTACTCTATTTATTTATTTTACTTGTCCATGTCTATTCTATTTATTTTATTTTGTTAGTATGTTTGGTTTTGTTCTCTGTCTCCCCCTTTCAGACTGTGAGCCCACTGTTGGGTCGGGACTGTCTCTAGATGTTGCCAACTTGGACTTCCCAAGCGCTTAGTACAGTGCTCTGCACACAGTAAGCGCTTAATAAATATGATTGATTGATTGATTACTTTATTTTACTTGTCCATATCTATTCTATTTATTTTATTTTGTCAGTATGTTTGGTTTTGTTCTCTGTCTCCCCCTTTTAGACTGTGAGCCCACTGTTGGGTCGGGACTGTCTCTAGATGTTGCCAACTTGTACTTCCCAAGCGCTTAGCACAGTGCTCTGCACACAGTAAGCGCTCAATAAATATGATTGATTGATTGATTACTTTATTTTACTTGTCCATATCTATTCTATTTATTTTATTTTGTTAGTATGTTTGGTTTTGTTCTCTGTCTCCCCCTTTTAGACTGTGAGCCCGCTGTTGGGTAGGGGCTGTCTCTAGATGTTGCCAACTTGGACTTCCCAAGTGCTTAGTACAGTGCTCTGCACACAGTAAGCGCTCAATAAATGCGATTGATTGATTGATTACTCTATTTTACTTGTACATATCTATTCTATTTCTTTTATTTTGTTAGTATGTTTGGTTTTGTTCTCTGTCTCCCCCTTTTAGACTGTGGGTAGGGACTGTCTCTATATGTTCCCAAGCGTGTAGTCCAGTGCTCTGCACACAGTAAGCGCTCAATAAATATGATTGATTGATTTCTCCCGTGGTGAGCTGGTGGGGTGTTTTGGGTGTTTTTTTTTTTTTTTAACCTTTCTGTAGTCCACTAACTCTCGCCCCCATCGCTTCTTTCGTAGAGAGGAAGAAAATCGAATTGTACCAGGAATTGGGTCTCCAAGCCCGAGATTTACGTTTCCAGCATCTAATGAGCATCGCCGCCAGAAACAACAAGATTATCATGAGAATGGAGGTAATCGATCATCTCTAATCATTTCTCCCCTCTCGTATTTTCCCAAAAACTGTAGATCTTGTTGGTAATCAACCCCAGTGCTCAGCATAGTACTTGGTACGTAGTAAGCACTTAGTTATTATGAGTATTATTATAGAGAAGCAGCGTGGCTCAGTAATCAATCAACCAATCAATCGTATTTATTGAGCGCTTACTGTGTGCAGAGCACTGGACTAAGCGCTTGGGAAGTACAAGTTGGCAACATAGTCGGAAAGAGCCCGGGCTTTGGAGTCCGAGGTCATGGGTTCAGATCCCGGCTCCGCCCATTGTCAGCTGGGTGACTTTGGGCGAGTCACTTCACTTCTCTGGGCCTCAGTGACCTCATCTGGAAAATGGGGACTGAGACTGTGAGCCCCATGAGGGACAACCTGATAATCTTGTAGCCTCCCCAGCGCTTAGAACAGTGCTTTGCACATAGTAAGCGCTTAATAAATGCCATCATTATTATCTGGCCTGGTCCTTGTTCAGTGAGATCAAAAGAAGAGCCCCGCCGAGAGAAGCGGCGTGGCTCAGTGGGAAGAGCCCGGGCTTGGGAGTCAGAGGTCATGGGTTCAAATCCCGGCCCCGCCACTTGTCATCTGGGTGGCTTTGGGCAAGTCACTTCACTTCTCTGGGCCTCAGTGACCTCATCTGGAAAATGGGGGTGAAGACCGTGAGCCCCACGTGGGACAACCTGATCACCTTGGATCTACCCTGTCAGCCTGTCAGAGAAGCAGCGTGGCTCAGTGGAAAGAGCCCGGGCTTTGGAGTCAGAGGTCATGGGTTCAAATCCCGGCTCCGCCAATTGCCAGCTGGGTGACTTTGGGCAAGTCACTTCACTTCTCTGGGCCTCAGTGACCTCATCTGTCAAATGGGGATGAAGACCGTGAGCCCCCCGTGGGACAACCTGATCACCTTGTAACCTTCCCAGCGCTTAGAACAGTGCTTTGCACATAGTAAGCGCTTAATAAATGCCATTATTATTATTATTATTAAAGTACAGAGACGTACCGAAAGCCACCCCATCGGGAACGAAGACTGGGAACCTGATTCCCTGGCATCTCCCAGCGGCTGGCGCATAGTAAGCGCTTAACGGACGCCGTCCTTAGTGTCAATCAATCAATCGTATTTATTGAGCACTTACTGTGTGCAGAGCACTGGACTAAGCGCTTGGGAAGTACAATTTGGCAACAATCATTCATTGTCACATTTATTGAGCGCTTACTGTGTGCAGAGCACTGTACTAAGCACTTGGGAAGTGCAAGTTGGCAACATATAGAGACGGTCCCGACCCAACAGCAGGCTCACAGTCTAAAAGTCATCATCATCAATCGTATTTATTGAGCTCTTCCTGTGTGCAGAGCACTGGACTAAGCACTTGGGAAGTACAAGTTGGCAACAATCATTCATTCATTCACATTTACTGAGCACTTACTGTGTGCAGAGCACTGTACTAAGCGCTTGGGAAGTGCAAGTTGGCAACATATAGAGACAGTCCCGACCCAACAGCGGGCTCAGAGTCTAAAAGTCATCATCATCATCATCAATCGTATTTATTGAGCTCTTCCTGTGTGCAGAGCACTGGACTAAGCATAAGCACTTGGGAAGTACAAGTTGGCAACAATCATTCATTCATTCACATTTACTGAGCTCTTACTGTGTGCAGAGCACTGTACTAAGCGCTTGGGAAGTGCAAGTTGGCAACATATAGAGACGGTCCCGACCCAACGGGGGGCTCACAGTCTAAAAGTCGTCATCATCATCATCAATCGTATTTATTGAGCGCTTACTGTGTGCAGAGCACTGGACTAAGCGCTTGGGAAGTGCAAGTTGGCAACATATAGAGACGGTCCCGACCCAACAGCGGGCTCACAGTCTAAAAGTCATCATCATCAGTCGTATTTATTGAGCGCTTACAGTGTGCAGAGCACTGTACTAAGCGCTTGGGACGTGCAAGTTGGCAACATATAGAGACAGTCCCGACCCAACAGGGGGCTCACAGTCTAAAAGTCATCATCATCATCAATCGTATTTATTGAGTGCCTCCTATGTGCAGAGCACTGCACTAAGCGCTTGGCAAGTGCAAGTTGGCAACATATAGAGACGGTCCCGACCCAACAGCGGGCTCACAGTCATCATCATCATCATCAATCGTATTTATTGAGCGCTTACTGTGTGCAGAGCACTGTACCGAGCGCTCGGGACGTGCAAGTTGGCAACATATAGAGACGGTCCCGACCCAACAGCGGGCTCCCAGTCTAAAAGCCGTTAGCACAAGTGCGCGGCCGCCGCCCGTGGTGACCCCCTCCTCCGCCTCCCTGTTCTCTTGCAGTCCTTGAAGGCTGTGATAACCCCAGAATATCTTCTGCTACTAGATCACCGCCACGTCCAGCCGGAACCGTGGCTGTTCCGCGACCTGCCAGCCCAGCTGGCCCTGGAGGGCCAGCTCCTCACCGCCTCCTTGCCCTTTGAGTTCAGAGCCACGGAGGCCCTGCTGCAGTATCGGGTCAGTGCGGGGCGGTTACCGCAGCGCTCAAACCGCGTGCGGGCCACTGGACCGAGCGCTCCCCGTCCAGGGGGACGGGCGAGGGCCGACGTTGTGGCGGGGGGGCCGTGGTGTCCATTAGGTGGGCGCCTTGCGGGGGAAACTGAGCGCCTTGCAGCCCCTGATCCTGGAGACGCTGGAGGCCCTGGTGGACCCCAAACATTCGTCGGTGGACCGCAGCAAGCTGCACGTCCTGCTGCAGAACGGCAAGAGGTGAGCCTTTTTTTAGTTTTCTTCTCCGCCTCCCCCTTCTAGACTGTAAGCCCACTGTCGGGTCGGGACCGTCTCTATACGTTGCCAGCTTGGACTTCCCAAGCGCTTAGTGCAGTGCTCTGCCCACAGGAAGCGCTCAGTCAATACGATTGATTGAGCCCCGACGTCTCCTTGGACGGCACTCGGGCCGTCCGGCCGAAACGGGGCCCGGGTTGGGATGCTCCCTCCATCAATCAGTCGTATTTATTGAGCGCTTACGGTGCGCAGAGCACTGGACTAAACGCTCGCCCCTTCCTCAGCCTGTCCGAACTTGAGACGGATATTAAAGTCTTCAAAGAGTCCATCCTGGACATCCTGGATGAGGAGGAGCTGATGGAAGAGCTCTGCTTGACCAAACGGACGGATCCCGCGGCGGCGTGAGTGGTCTCCCGTCCGGTCGCTGGGGAGGGGGCCGGCCGCTGTGGGGGAATCGGGGGGCAGAGGGGTGCCCCCCAACTCGTTCATTCATCCATTCGATCGCGTTTATTGAGCGCTTACTGTGTGTGGAACTGCCCATCCGAAGTTCCCCCCCGGAGCCGGGCGTGACCGGGATCAACCGCCGGGCCGGCCTCTCTCTCCCGCTCCGGTGCCTCCACTTGGCCTTCTTTTGTCCGTCGTGGTGTTTGTTAAGCGCTCACCGCGTGGCAGACACCGTACTGAGGTCGGACACGGTCCCAAACGGAGCTCCCGGCCTTAATCCCCATTTTACAGATGAGGGACCCGAGGCAGAGAAGCAAAGTGACACGCTAGAACCCAGGGCCTTCTGAATCCCAGGCCCCAGCCTCTATCCACCGGGCCACCGGTTTTTTTCCGAAGGCAGCCGGCGTGTCTAGAGAAGCAGCGTGGCTCAGTGGGTAGAGCCCGGGCTTTGGAGTCGGAGGTCATGGGTTCAAATCCCGGCTCCGCTGTGGGACTTCGGGCAAGTCACTTCACTTCTCTGGGCCTCAGTTCCCTCACCTGGAAAATGGGGATGAAGACTGTGAGCCCCCCAAGGGACAACCTGATCACCTCGTAACCTCCCCAGCGCTTAGAACAGTGCTTCGCACGTAGTAAGCGCCGTCAAAAAAAAAAAAGAGTGTGGCCCGGGCGTGGGTGGTGGCAACCTGCCTCCCGTGTCCCCCGTCCAGGGCGGGGAGCAGAGGCGGGATCGACCACGCCGAAGAGATGGAGCTGCTGCTGGACAACTACTACCGGCTGGCGGAAGACCTGGCCAACCAGGCTCGCGAGCTGCGGGTCCTGATCGACGACTCGGAGAGCGTCATCTTCATCAACCTGGACAGGTCCGCGGGGCTCGGCGCAGAGCGCCCGGGGGAGGACGGGAGCCTCCGCTCGAATGCCGGGGGCGGATCCCTCCGTTAGGGTGGGGATTGGGCCGGGAAGAGGAAGGGGCATCCCAACACTGGGATTCCCGGCGATGTTGGACCACGCGGCCTGATCCCGGCCGGCCGTCCTCCCCTCCAGCCACCGGAACGTGATGATGCGGCTGAACCTGCAGCTGACCATGGGCACCTTCTCCCTCTCGCTCTTCGGCCTCATCGGCGTGGCCTTCGGCATGAACCTGGAGTCCTCCCTGGAGGAGGTGAGGGCCAGCCGGACGCTCGGAAGTGACTCCGGCCCCCGGCTGGAGGCTGGTGGCTCCGGGCTGGGCCGGGCCCTGGACAAACCGCTCTCCTCCCTTCCGCGTCGCCCTCCCCTCGGCCCCTCGGCGCTTCATCCGTAATTCAATCAATCAGTCGTATTGATTGAGCGCTTACTGTGTGCAGAGCGCTTGGAAAGTCCAAGTTGGCAACATATAGAGACGGTCCCTACCCACCAGTGGGCTCACAGTCTAGAAAGGGGAGACAGACAACAAAACCAAACATACTAACAAAATAAAATAAATAGATATGTACAAGTAAGATAAATAATTTCCTAATGCCCATCTCCCCCTCTAGACGGTAAGATCGAGGCGGGCAGGGAACACATCTGCCGACTCTGTGTGGTGTGGGACCCTCCCAAGGGCTCAGTACAGTGCTCTGCACGCAGTGAGCGCTCAGTAAATACGACCGAGGGGTGGAGGAGACGGTCACTGAGATGACTTACAGATAGGCAGGAGGAGATAGGGGTCCGTCAGTAATAATGACGATGAGGATGATACCGTTAAGCGCTTATTATGTGTTAAGCGCTTATCAGGTTGGACACAGCCCCTGTCCCACATGGGGCTCACAGTCTTAATTTTTAGACTGTGAGCCCACTGTTGGGTAGGGACTGTCTCTAAATGTTGCCAACTTGGACTTCCCAAGCGCTTAGTACAGTGCTCTGCACACAGTAAGCGCTCAATAAATATGATTGATGATGATGGTGATGGAGAGTCTCTGGGGCGGGAGACAGTGGAAGCTTTTAGACTGTGAGCCCACTGTCGGGTTGGGACCGTCTCTATATGTTGCCAACTTGTACTTCCCAAGCGCTTAGTCCAGTGCTGTGCACACAGTAAGCGCTCAATAAATGTGATTGATTGATTGATTAATCCCCATTTCCCCATTGGAAGCAGCATGGCTCAGTGGAAAGAGCCCGGGCTTTGGAGTCAGAGGTCATGGGTTCAAACGCCGGCTCCTCCCGTTGTCAGCTGGGTGACTTCGGGCAAGTCACAATCAATCAATCGTATTTATTGAGCGCTTACTGTGTGCAGAGCACTGTACTAAGCGCTTGGGAAGTCCAAGTTGGCAACATAGAGAGACGGTCCCTACCCAACAGCGGGCTCACAGTCTAAAAGGGGAAGTCCCTTCTCTGGGCCTCAGTTCCCTCATCTGGAAAACGGGGATGAAAACCGTGAGCCCCCCGTGGGACAGCCTGATCACCTTGTAACCGCCCCAGCACGTAGTAAGCGCTTAGTAAATGCCGTCGTCATTATTATTATTACACGTTAATCGGGCTGGATGCAGTCCGTGTCCCACGTGGGGCTCGCGGTCTTAATCCCCGTTGTATAGTTGAGGAAACTGAGGCCCGGAGAAGTGAGGTGACCTGCCCTCGTAGTCCTCACGTGGTGGGCTGTGTGAGGAGCGACGGGGTGGGGGCTCGGAGGAGATGAGTCGGGGCGGGAATTGGGCTTCCGGGAAGCGCCCCGGCCTCCGAGGGACCGGCCGGCGGGGACGCGCCCCGACTGACGGCCTCCCCCTCCTCCTCCTCCTCCTCCTCCGTTGCAGGACCACCGCGTCTTCTGGCTGGTCACGGGGATCATGTTCATGGGGAGCGGCCTTATCTGGAGGCGCCTGCTGTCGTTCCTCGGCCGCCACCTCGAAGCGCCGCCACCCCCGGCGGTAGGTGGCACGGTGGTGGCGGGCGCGCGGGGGGCATCGGGGCCGTGCCCGGGCAACCCGGGTCGCCGAGGAGACCGGGCAAAATGGCCCAGGCCTTGCGTGGACCCCGTATCTGCTCAGAAATGGCTTCCGGGTGGCACAATAATAATAATAATAATGATAATGGCATTTGTTAAGCGCTTACTATGCGCAAAGCGCCGTTCTAAGCGCTGGGGAGGTTCCAAGGTGATCAGGGTGTCCTACAGGGGGCTCACAGTCTTAATCCCCATTTTACAGATGAGGGAACTGAGGCAC
Organism: Tachyglossus aculeatus; assembly: GCF_015852505.1. Classification (NCBI taxonomy): domain Eukaryota; kingdom Metazoa; phylum Chordata; class Mammalia; order Monotremata; family Tachyglossidae; genus Tachyglossus; species Tachyglossus aculeatus. The sequence continues at coordinate 29,474,946 of NC_052100.1, forward strand.
AGAGAATAATAATAATAATGGCATTTGTTAAGCGCTTACTATGTGCAAAGCACCGTTGTAAGCGCTGGGGAGGTTCCAGGGTGATCAGGTTGTCCTACAGGGGGCTCACAGTCTTAATCCCCATTTTACAGATGAGGGGACTGAGGCCCAGAGAAGAAGAATAATAATAATGGCATTTGTTAAGCGCTTACTATGTGCGAAGCACTGTTCTAAGCGCTGGGGAGGTTCCAAGGTGATCAGGTTGTCCTACAGGGGGCTCACAGTCTTAATCCCCATTTTACAGGTGAGGTAACTGAGGCACAGAGAAGAATAGTAATAATAATAATAATGGCATTTGTTAAGCGCTTACTATGTGCAAAGCACTGTTTGTTGTCCGACAGGGGGCTCACAGTCTTAATCCCCATTTTACAGATGAGGGAACTGAGGCACAGAGAAGAAGAATAATAATAATAATGGCATTTGTTAAGCGCTGACTATGCGCAAAGCACTGTTCTAAGCGCTGGGGAGGTTCCAAGGTGATCAGGTTGTCCTACAGGGGGCTCACAGTCTTAATCCCCATTTTACAGATGAGGGAACTGAGGCACAGAGAATAATAATAATAATAATAATGGCATTTGTTAAGCGCTTACTATGCGCAAAGCACTGTTGTAAGCGCTGGGGAGGTTCCAAGGTGATCAGGTTGTCCTACAGGGGGCTCACAGTCTTAATCCCCATTTTACAGATGAGGGAACTGAGGCACAGAGAATAATAATAATAATAATAATGGCATTTGTTAAGCGCTTACTATGCGCAAAGCACTGTTGTAAGCGCTGGGGAGGTTCCAAGGTGATCAGGTTGTCCTACAGGGGGCTCACAGTCTTAATCCCCATTTTACAGATGAGGGAACTGAGGCACAGAGAAGAAGAATAATAATAATAATGGCATTTGTTAAGCGCTGACTATGTGCAAAGCACTGTTCTAAGCGCTGGGGAGGTTCCAAGGTGATCAGGTTGTCCTACAGGGGGCTCACAGTCTTAATCCCCATTTTACAGATGAGGGAACTGAGGCACAGAGAATAATAATAATAATAATAATGGCATTTGTTAAGCGCTTACTATGCGCAAAGCACTGTTCTAAGCGCTGGGGAGGTTCCAAGGTGATCAGGTTGTCCTACAGGGGGCTCACAGTCTTAATCCCCATTTTACAGATGAGGTAACTGAGGCACAGAGAATAATAATAATAATAATGGCATTTGTTAAGCGCTGACTATGTGCAAAGCACTGTTCTAAGCGCTGGGGAGGTTACAGGGTGATCAGGTTGTCCCACAGGGGTCTCCCAGTCTTATCACCATTTTCCAGATGAGGGAACTGAGGCCCAGAGAAGTGCGGTGACTTGCCCCAAGCCACCCAGCCGACAGCTGGCGGAGCCGGGGTCGGAACCCACGGCCTCTGACTCCAAAGCCCGGGCTCTTTCCGCTGAGCCACGAAGCGAGGTGACTTGCCCAAAGTCACCCAGCCGACAATTGGCAGAGGTGGGACTTGAACCCATGACCTCTGATTCCAAAGCCCGGGCTCTTTCCACCGAGCCACGCGACCGCCGGCGCTCGGCACCGTGCGGGGCCCATTAGCGAGCGCTTAGCAAATAACCTCATTATTATCAACCGCCGAGCGTCTGACACGACACCCGCCCTGTCGCCCCACTTCTGCTCCCGACTACCATCGGGACACCCCCCAAAGTTGGGAGAAGGGGGTCCGCTCCGGTTTGGGAAGAGGAGGCGGCGCGGATCTCCGGAAAACACGGAAATCTCTCCTCTTCGGCCGTCTCACCCGCCTTGTCCCTCCTCTCCGGAACCGAGCGCTCAGTCCGGCGCTGGGCACGCAGCAGGCGCTCAATAAATACGAATAAACGAACGAGAACCCCAGCCTCCCTCTAAGCATCCGACATCATCATCATCAGTCGTATTTATTGAGCGCTTACCGTGTGCAGAGAGCTGGATGTGACCTTGTGACCGCTCCCCTCGTTCTGCGCTGGTTTTTCAGATGCCCTCCCTGCCCAAGAGGACCCTACGAGACGTCAGAGACGGGGAGAGGAAGAATGGACCGAGAACAGAGGGCACGGGATCGAGCCGAAGCTTCCTCGCGCCCCGATAAGGAGCGGCGGCCGGGCCCAGGCCCCCACGTCGCCACGCTCGCCCGGCGAGCGGTTAGGCGCATCCCCAGGCCTCCCTTTCCCCGGCAGCCCAACCGGGATCACCCTATTCCCGGGCAAGGACCCCAGGGCCCGGGTGTCCTTCCCGGCGAGCCGGTGGCGGAGGAGCCGGGATCTCTGCGGACAGAACGGGAGAACGCGTCGGGAGCCGTAAGGTGCAGAGGTGGGAGTGGGGATGCCCGCCCCGCCTTTGGCATGCTGGCAGAAAAAACGTAGAAAAGAGGGCTCCTGAACCGGGAGAGGGATTGGATTCCTTGGAAACTCAGGTAACGGGCCCGCTCCCAGCGTGGATCCAATCGCTTCTGGGCACACCCCGGGCAGACGGGGGAAACGGTGATGTTTGAGCCGAACTAAAGATCCTAGAGCTACTTATTTGGGGGAAGGAAAGGCGCTCACGTTACGTTTTCAGGTAACTTTTGGGGTGCGGCGCGGAAGCCGGGGCGACGCTGGGGGCCCACGGTTCTGCCTTGGCCTGGTGAATACAATTGATTGATTGATTGATTGGTGAAGCCGGGGGGCGGAGGAGGAGGAGTCCGAAAGACCCATCCTCCTCAGCCTCCCCCATTCATTCATTCAGTCGTATTCATTGAGCGCTTACTGCGTGCTGAGCACCGTAAGAAGCGCTTGGGAAGTACAAGTTCCCAAGCCCACCGATCCCGCTTCCCACCCCTCACGCCTCCGACGCCAGGGTGAAATGCGGGGCTTATTAGGAGCGGCGTGGAGGTAAACCGGGCGGCTCTCTCCGTCAGGCTTGGGGCTTCTTGAAATAAAGATGGTCTTGCGGTAAGCGGTTGTGGAAGTCGAAGCGGCCCACGCTGAGACTTCAGCGGGCGGGTGGGAGGGCGTCACCGGCCCCTTCTCCCCCGCCGTCCTCTCCTGCTCACTGTGGGAGTCTGGCCACCGCCTCCAGGAAGGCAGAGGGTGGGATGGAGGGGAGAATGTGGCTATCAACCATCATTCATTCATTCAGTCGTATTTATTGAGCGCTTACCGTGTGCAGAGCACTGGACTAAGCGCTCGGGAAGCCGTCCTACCCGCCTGGCCTGCAGTTCCTTACCTCAGGGAAAGCGGCAAAGCAGCGGGGCCCGAGTCAAAGGACACGGACTTGGGAATCAGGGGCCCTGGCTTCTTCCCCTGACCCACTGTGCGACCTCGGGACAGTCACTTAACTGCTCTGGGCCTTGATTTTCCTCAGCGGTAAAATGGGGATAGCTTTTCTGTTCGCCCTCCCTAAACCGACAGGGACGGAGAAGTGACTACTATGCCGTGCTTGGCCTCATCATCATCAATCGTATTTATTGAGCGCTTACTATGTGCAGAGCACCGGACTAAGCGCTTGGGAAGTCCAAATTGGCAACATCTAGAGACAGTCCCTACCCAACAGTGGGCTCACAGTCTAAAAGGGGGAGACAGAGAACAAAACCAAACATACTAACAAAATAAAATAAATAGAATAGATATGTACAAGTAAAATAAATAGAGTAATAAATATATACAAACATATTGGCATAGAGTACGTACTTAAGAAATAACGCCATTTTTACTATTAGAGGGTACAGGCCAAGATCGCGAGGGTTTGCCCTCCTCGTTTCCCCAGCGCTGTTGAATCCGATAGTGATGGTCATAATAATGATGGCATTTAGTAAGCGCTTACTATGTGCAAAGCACTGTTCTAAGCGCTGGGGAGGTTACATGGCTGTCAGGTTGTCCCACGGGGGGCTCACGGTCTTCATCCCCATTTTCCAGATGAGGGAACTGAGGCCCAGAGAAGTGAAGTGTACTTGTGTACTTGTCCATATCTATTCTGTTTATTTTATTTTGTTAGTATGTTTGGTTTTGTTCTCTGTCTCCCCCTTTCCGACTGTGAGCCCACTGTTGGGTAGGGACCGTCTCTATATGTTGCCAATTTGGACTTCCCAAGTACAGTGCTCTGCACATAGTAAGCACTCAATAAATACGATTGATGATGATGATGATGAAGTGGCTTGCCCGAAGTCACCCAGCTGACAAGTGGCAGAGCCGGGATTTGAACCCATGACCTCTGACTCCAAAGCCCGGGCTCTTCCCACCGAGCCACGCTGCTTCTCATGGTAATGGTTCACTTCATTCAGTCATTCATTCAGTCGTATTTATTGAGCGCTTACTGTGTGCAGAGCACTGGACTAAGCGCTTGGGAAGTCCAAGTCGGCGACACATAGAGACGTTTCCTACCCGACAACGGGCTCACGGTCTAGAAGGGGGAGACAGACCACAAAACAAGACATATTCACAAAAAGAAAATAAATAGAATAGCAAATTGGATAGTGTAAGCCAACCCCCAGGGACTTTCCTACCACCCCCATTCCGCCTTGGGAAATGCCGGCTTCGCGTGGCTCCGTGGAAAAAGCCCGGGCTTTGGAGTCAGAGGTCATGGGTTCGAGTCCCAGCTCCGCCACATGTCTGCTGTGTGACCTTGGGCAAGTCACTTCACTTCTCGGAGCCTCAGTTCCCTCATCTGTGAAATGGGGATGATGACTGTAAGCTCCACGTGGGACAACCTGATCACCTTGTATCCCCCCCAGCGCTTAGAACGGTGCTTTGCACATAGTAAGCGCTTAACAAATGCCATCATTATTATTATTATTATTATTATTATTATTATTATTATTATTATTATTATTCCCTCTCTCCCCGCCAGCCAAAGGATGACATCGAAAACCTCGTTGTCCTCCAGCCCAGAAGCCCCCCAAGCCACCCGGACTCTGCCGAAAACCCCCCGCATCCTTTGCAGATTCGTGGTGGGCGGGGGCGACGTCGACCGACTCAGTCCCAAGCGCTTAGTACAGTGCAGCCGGTGCTCATTAAATCCCACCGAATACGTCCCAGTGGGTGGTCCCTCTGCCCAGAGGGGAGTTTCCCCGTCACGGTAGCCGGCTTCTGGTGGCCGCCTTGGAAGGGGAGGGTGGTGTTGCCAACTTGGACTTCCCAAGCGCTTAGTACAGTGCTCTGCACACAGGAAGCGCTCAATAAATACGATTGATGATGTTAGCCTGTGAGCCCACTGTTGGGTAGGGACTGTCTCTATGTGTTGCCAATTTGTACTTCCCAAGCGCTTAGTACAGTGCTCTGCACATAGTAAGCGCTCAATAAATACGATTGACGATGATGACGATGATGATGATGAAGACGAACCTGCCCCTGAAGCAACCAACTAATAATAATAATAATGTTGGCATTTGTTAAGCGCTTACTTATGTGCAAAGCCCTGTTCTAAGCGCTGGGGGGGATACAAGGTGATCAGGTTGTCCCACGGGGGGCTCACAGTCTTCATCCCCATTTTTACAGATGAGGGAACTGAGGCTCAGAGGAGTGAAGTGACTTGCCCAAGGTCACACAGCAGACGTGTGGCGGAGCCGGGATTCGAACCCATGACCTCTGACTCCAAAGCCCGGGCTCTTTCCACTGAGCCACGCCGCTTCTTAACTAGTCAACGCAGCCCAAGCCGTGTCGGAGTGGGCCACCCGCCTACTTTTCCCACTTCCCCCTGCATTCATCCCACCCTGGACTTCCTACCTCCCGGCTTCCTCAGCGGCCCGCCTGGGAATCGGGAGCACCCGTCCCCTTCCGCTCGCCCCTTCGACGGAGGTTACTGAGCACCTCAGCTCAGCGCGGAGCACCGTACTAAGTGCACGGGAGAGCCCGTTACGGTGAACGGAGGTGGGTCTGCCCCCATTGGCCTCGGAGCCAGCCGCGGCTGGGTTGCGGGAGGAAAGAGCCCGGCCTTTGGAGTCAGAGGTCCTGGGTTCGAATCCCGACTCCACCGCATGTCTGCTGGGTGACCTTGGGCAAGTCACTTCTCTGAGCCTCAGTGACCTCATCTGTAAGACTGGGAGCCCCACGTGGGACAACACGATCACCTTGTAACCCCCCCAGCACTTAGAATAGTAAGCGCTTAACAAATGCCATTATTATTATTATGACGCCACTCCCTCACCCTCCATCCTGGAAGAGGGCACAGAATGGAGGACGGAAACTCGCCCAGAACCCCAGCTTCCCACCGGCTTTGTGGGAACCCCTTTTTTTGCCCCCCGGGCTGCTGATCTTCGGAGCGGTCAGCGCTTGGACCGAGGGGAGTCTCCCAAACCGATCCCGTCCCCCCCGCACAATTCCCGGTGGCGGGAATGGCCCGGCTTTCAACCACGCTCAGCCTGCTTTCCGCGCCGCTCATCTCCCGTCCTTCCTGCGGCCTCCTCCCCTGCTCCGAAGCTCCAAGAGGCTGGATTGTTGGGTAGGGACCGTCTCTAGATGTTGCCAATTTGTACTTCCCAAGCGCTTAGTCCAGTGCTCTGCACACAGTAAGCGCTCAATAGATTGATTGACAAGGAGGCCGGGATTGGACATTTTTATTCCTTCATCTTTCCAAGCCAACACCGAGCGGGCGGGTCATCCTCGGTGAGACCTTCAGCCCCGGAGACGGCCACCAAGTCCATCAATCGATCGTATTTATTGAGCGCTTACTGTGTGCACAGCAACCTGGGCCTTTCTTCCCCTCCCTCCCTGACTGGGGGCCTTGGGGTGTCCAATCGCACTGGGATCGCCCGGACGCAGGATAAATATCCTCATTCCTCAACCTGGTGCTGGAAAACCGGGGGCGGGGGCTTTCGGGAAGAAAATGAAGGGCAGAGAAGAAATGGGAAGAGGAGGAGGAGGAGGATGAAACCAGTGTCAGGACGGGTGAGTCTGAGCGGAAGGAAAAACTGATTAACAGAAGGGGTGGGAGGAGGGGGGAATCCACCCAACAGGCGTCCTTGCTAAGCGCTTAGTACAGTGCTCTGCACACAGTAAGCGCTCAATAAACACGATTGATGATGATGATAATAGTTCACACAAGCATTGAGCATTTGGGATTCAGACTGTGAGCCCCCACATCACCTCATCACCTCCCCGGCGCTTAGAACCGTGCTTTGCACATAATAAGCGCTTAATAATAATAATAATGGCATTTATTAAGCGCTTACTATGTGCAAAGCACTTCTAAGCGCTGGCACTTTTTTTAAAAAAAATGGTGTTGAGCGCTTATTATGTGCAGAGCACTGTTCTAAGCGCCCGGGGGGGTTACAAGGTGATCAAATTGTCCCACGTGGGGCTCACAGTCTTCATCCCCGTTTGACAGATGAGGCAACGGAGGCTCAGGGAAGTGAAGTGACTTGACCAAGGTCACACAGAAGACGTGTGGAGGGCGGGATTCGAACGCATGACCTCTGACTCCAAAGCCCGGGCTCTTTCTTAGGCTGTGAGCCCACTGTTGGGTAGGGACTGTCTCTATATGTTGCCAACTTGGACTTCCCAAGCGCTTAGTCCAGTGCTTTGCACCCAGTAAGCGCTCAATAAATACGATTGATTGATTGATTGATTTCCACTGAGCCACGCTGCTCCTCTGCTCCACTGTTCTAAGTGCTTAATAGATGCCATCATTATTATTATTATTATTATTTTTCAGCGTGGCTGAGTAGCTAGGGCCCGGGAGTCGGGACCCGCATTCAACTTGTACTTCTCAAGCGCTTAGTACAGTGCCCTGCACACAGTAAGCGCTCAATAAATACGATTGATTGATTGATTCAAATCCCAGCTCCTCCACCAGTCTGCTGTGTGACCTTGGGCGAGTCACTTTTTACTACTCCGGGCCTCATATGTTGCCAACTTGTACTTCCCGAGCGCTTAGTCCAGTGCTCTGCACACAGTAAGCGCTCAATAAATACGATTGATGATGATGATCTGTAAATTGGGGCCGATAAAGAGAGTGTGAGCCCCATGTGGGGCGGGGACCGTGTCCAAGCTGATGAACTTGTGTCTCCCCCAGGCTCAGTTGGCACAGAGTAAGCGCTCAGTAAGTACCATGCTTATAATTATTGTCCCCTGGTTTTAGGGGCTGCTTTTCTTGTTGCCGCAGACCCCGTTTTAGACTGTGAGCCCACTGTCGGGTAGGGACCGTCTCTATATGTTGCCAACTTGGACTTCCCAAGCGCTTAGTACAGTGCTCTGCACACAGTAAGTGCTCAATAAATACGATTGACGATGATGATGGAGAGTCTCTGGGGCGGGAGACAGTGGAAGCTTTTAGACTGTGAGCCCGCTGTTGGGTAGGGACCGTCTCTACATGTTGCCAACTTGGACTTCCCAAGCGCTTAGTACAGTGCTCTGCACACAGCGCTCAATAAATACGATTGATGATGATGATGATGATGATGATGGCGAGTCACTGGGGCGGGAGACAGTGGAAGCTTTTAGACTGTGAGCCCGCTGTTGGGTAGGGACTGTCTCTATATGTTGCCAACTTGGACTTCCCAAGCGCTTAGTACAGTGCCCTGCACACAGTAAGCGCTCAGTAAATATGATTGATTGATTGATCGATTAGGGCGTGCCAAGGTTGTAGACGTGCAGGACTCCGGACACTCTGGCCCCCATCGAGCTCCTCCCGGCCGTGACAACCACCTGAGTCTGCGGAAGAGAGAAAGCATGCACACGTTCACCCCGTCTTCGTATTTACTGAGCGCTCACAGCATGCAGGGCACTGTACGAAGCGCATGGGAGAGGACGACAATAAACAGCCGCGTTCCCTGGGAATGCCACTGCATTCCCCTGGGGAAGCAGTGTGGCTCAGTAGACTGTGAGCCCACTGTTGGGTAGGGACTGTCTCTCTATGTTGCCAACTTGGACTTCCCAAGCGCTTAGTACAGTGCTCTGCACACAGTAAGCGCTCAATAAATACGATTGATTGGAAAGAGCCCGGGCGTGGGAGTCAGAGGTCATGGGTTCAAATCCCGGCTCCGTGTGACTTTGGGCAAGTCACTTCGCTTCTCTGGGCCTCAGTTACCTCTTCTGTAAAATGGGGATTAAGACTGTGAGCCCCCCGTGGGACAACCTGATCACCTTGTAAACTCCCCAGCGCTTAGAACGGTGCTTTGCACATAGTAAGCGCTTAATAAATGCCGTTATTATTATTATTATTGTCAGCTGTGTGACCTTGGGCAAGTCACTTCACTTCTCTGGGCCTCAGTTACCTCTTCTGTAAAATGGGGATTAAGACTGTGAGCCCCACGTGGGGCGACCTGATCACCTTGCATCCTCCCCAGCGCTTAGAACAGTGCTTTGCACATAGTGAGCGCTTAATAAATGCTATCATTATTATTCTTATTATTGGGAGTCAGAGGTCATGGGTTCAAATCCTGGCTCCGCTACTTGTCAGCTGTGTGACTTGGGCAAATCACTTCACTTCTCTGGGCCTCAGTTACCTCATCTGGAAAATGGGGATTAAGACTGTGAGCCCCACATGGGACAACCTGATCACCTTGTAAACTCCCCAGAGCATAGAGCAGTGCTTTGCACATAGTAAGCGCTTAATAAATGCTATCATTATTATTATTATTAGGAGTCAGAGATCATGGTTCAAATCCCGGCTCCACCACTTGTCAGCTGTGTGACCTTGGGCAAGTCACTTCACTTCTCTGGGCCTCAGTTACCTCATCTGTCAAATGGGGATGAAGACTGTGAGCCCCCCGTGGGACAACCTGATCGCCTTGTAACCTCCCCAGCGCTCAGAACAGTGCTTTACATATATATATATATATGTATATATATATATATATATACACATATTTGAACCCAGGACCTCTTTCCACCGAGCCACGCTGCTTCTCCCAAGCACTGCACAGAGTAAGCGCTCAATAAATACGATGAATTAACTGACGGCCTTGAGGACCGACTTGTACTTAAGCGCTTAGTACAGTGCTCTGCACACAGTAAGCGCTCAATAAATACGACTGATTGATTGATTGATTGAGGAAGGGAGGCGAGAGCGGGGCAGGGGGTGCTCACCTTTTCCTTGGACCTCACTGTGGCGACCGAGCTTCCAAAACGTGAATTTTCCTGGAAAATATCGGCGGGGGGGTAAGGGTGGGCGGATCAGCCGGCAGCCGCGGCCCTGCCTCTACCTCCCCAAATGGACGCCCGACGCTGTAGTACTCACCTCCGGAGAGATGAGCACGTACTGGGCCTGTGGGGGAAAGGAGGACACGGAAAAAGGCCGTCGGCGTCCAGCCAGGACAGCAGACGGCGGGATGACGAGACGGGGCGGCCCACAATGGGAATTTCGGAAATCCGGGGAACGCGGAAGGAAGGGACACCCCCAAAGGACAATGGCAGTGGTGTTCATTAAGCGCTCGTTCTGGGTTAAGGCCTGGTGTCTAGCCTGTGAGCCCGCTGTTGGGTCGGGACCGTCTCTATAGGTTGCCAACTTGGACTTCCCAAGCGCTTAGTACAGTGCTCTGCGCGCAGTAAGCGCTCAATAAATATGATTGATTGATTGCTGTCGATCCAATTAAATCGGATTTGACCCAGGCCCACGAGGGGCTCACAGATGGAAGAAGTAGAGACAGCGGGAATCTCATCCCCGGGAAACTGAGGCTCGGGGCGGGGAAGGGACTTGGCCAAGTTGATAAGCAGCGTGGCTCAGTGGAAAAGAGCCCGGGCTTTGGAGTCAGAAGTCATGGGTTCAAATCCCGGCTCCGCCAGTTGTCAGCTGGGTGACTTTGGGGAAGTCACTTCACTTCTCTGGGCCTCAGTGACCTCGTCTGGAAAATGAGGATTAAGACTGTGAGCCCCCCGTGGGAAAACCTGATCGCCTTGTAACCTCCCCAGTGCTTAGAACAGTGCTTTGCACATAGTAAGCGCTTAATAAATGCCATTATTATATTATTATTATTATTATTATTATTATTATTATTATTATTATTATTATTATAAGCAGGTCCATGGCAGAGCTGGGACTAGAAAACAGGGCTTCTGACTTCCAACGCCAAGCTCTTTCCACTAGCCCGCACTGCCTTCCCGTAGGAATCGAACTCCCCACCTCTACCAAGGTGGCAATGGACCGCTTCTGTTTATAATAATAATAATAATGATGGCATTTGTTAAGCGCTTACTATGTGCAAAGCACTGTTCTAAGCGCTGGGGAGGTTACAAGGTGATCAGGTTGTACAAGGTAATCACCTTGTAACCTCCCCAGCGCTTAGAACAGTGCTTTGCACATAGTAAGCGCTTAACAAATGCCATCGTTATTATTATCAGGTTGTCCCACGGGGGGCTCACAGTTTTAATCCCCATTTTACAGAGGGGGTAACTGAGGCCCAGAGAAGTGAAGCGGCTTGCCCAAAGTCACCCAGCTGACAGTTGGCGGGGCTGGGATTTGAACCCTGGACCTCTATCACGGATTGTCAGACTGATTATGGAAAGAGGCTTGAGAGTCAGCGGTCGGGGGTTCTAAATCCCGGCTATGCCACTAATCAGCTGTGTGACCTTGGGCAAGTCGCTTCACTTCTCTGTGCCTCGGTTCCCTCATCTGTAAAATGGGGATTAAGACTGTGAACCCCACATGGGACAACCTCATTGTGTGTCCTCCCCCCAGCGCTTAGTACAGTGCTCTGCACATAGTAAGCACTCAGTAAATACGATTGATGATAGTAAGCGCTTAACAAATACCAACATTATTATTATTATTATATATATTCTATTTTATTTTGTTAGTCTGTTTGGTTTTGTTCTCTGTCTCCCCCTTCTAGACTGTGAGCCCGCTGTTGGGTCTCTATATGTTGCCAACTTGGACTTCCCAAGCGCTTAGTCCAGTGCTCTGCACCCAGTAAGCGCTCAATCAATCAATCAATCAATCGTATTTATTGAGCGCTTACTATGTGCAGAGCACTGGACTAAGCGCTTGGCACTGTACTAAGTCAATAAATACGATTGATGATTGATTGACAGGGATTACGTCCCTATACTAAGCGCTTAACAAATACCATCATCGTCATCATTCTCTGGGCCTCGGTTACCTCAGCTGAGAAATGGGGATGAAGGCTACGAGCCCCACGTCGAACAGAGACTGCGTCCAACCTGATTAACCCGTATCTACCCCAGCACTTAGTACGGTGCCTGGCACCTAGTAAGCGCTTAACAAATGGCATCAAAATAGAAGAAGGAGGCCGGGGCCTCGGTCCCACGCGCTCCCTGCCGACCCGCCTCACCTTTTCTTCGGGACAGGGAGCCATCCACGACCTGCACTCGGCAGTCACGTCGCCGGAGCCCACCCGCCGCCCGTTGTAGATGTAGACCCGGCCGGTGGCCCCTCCGAACAGCCCCCACGTGAAGTCCTCCGTCCTGGAAGGGGCCGCCACGATGACCTCGTCTGCCAGATCCGCCGCCGGCACCACCGGGAAAGGGCCCAAACAGTCACCGGCGGGAATCAAATTCTCCCTCTACCCGCGACTTTCCTTAGACAGACACCGCTAGAGCGCCCATCTGGGAATATTTCTCCCACCACAGTGACCAAAGTCCCCTCCCGAGGCTTGGGGGTCACACGGTGCCTGCCCTTGGCGCTCTGCGGTTTCCTCCTAGCTGTAATTTATAATCATAATTTAATAATTCTGGTATTGGTTCAGCGCTTACTATGTGCAAAGCACCGTTCTAAGCGCTGGGGGGATACAAGGTGATCAGGTTGTCCCACATCGGGCTCTGCGGTTTCCTCCTAGCTGTAATTGATAATCATAATTTAATGATTTTGGTATGTGTTCAGCGCTTACTATGTGCAAAGCACCGTTCTGAGCGCTGGGGGGGATACAAGGTGATCAGGTTGTCCCACATCGGGCTCTGCGGTTTCCTCCTAGCTGTAATTTATAATCATAATTTAATAATTCTGGTATTGGTTCAGCGCTTACTATGTGCAAAGCACCGTTCTAAGCGCTGGGGGGGATACAAGGTGATCAGGTTGTCCCACATCGGGCTCTGCGGTTTCCTCCTAGCTGTAATTTATAATCATAATTTAATAATTCTGGTATTGGTTCAGCGCTTACTATGTGCAAAGCACCGTTCTAAGCGCTGGGGGGGATACAAGGTGATCAGGTTGTCCCACATCGGGCTCTGCGGTTTCCTCCTAGCTGTAATTTATAATCATAATTTAACAATTTTGGTATGTGTTAAGCGCTTACTATGTGCAAAGCACCGTTCTAAGCGCTGGGGGGGATACAAGGTGATCAGGTTGTCCCACATCGGGCTGTGCGGTTTCCTCCTAGCTGTAATTTATAATAATAATTTAATAATTTTGGTATGTGTTAAGCACTTACTAGGTGCAAAGCACTGTTCTAAGCGCTGGGGGGATACAAGGTGATCAGGTTGTCCCACATCGGGCTCTGCGGTTTCCTCCTAGCTGTAATTTATAATAATAATTCAATAATTTTGGTATGTGTTAAGCGCTTACTATGTGCAAAGCACTGTTCTAAGCGCTGCGGGGGGGGGATACAAGGTGATCAGGTTGTCCCATGGGAGGCTCACAATCTTAATCCCCATTTTCCAGATGAGGTAACTGAGGCCCAGAGAAGTGAAGTGACTTGCCCAAAGTCACACAGCTGACAAGCGGCAGAGATGGGATTAGAACCCATGACTTCTGACTCCCAAGCCTGTGCTCTTTCCACGGAGCCACGCTGCTTCTATTTATGTTGACATCTGCCTTGCCCTCTAGACTGGAAACTTGTTATGGGCAGGAATTGTGTCTACTTATGCTATCATACCCTCCCAAGCTTAGTCCAGTGCTCTGCGCATAGTAAAATGTAAACTCCCTGAGGGCAGGGATCGGATCTACTAATTCTATCTTACTCTTCCAAGGTCAGTATGGTGCTCTGCACGCAGCAGGGGCTCAATACATACTGCTGATTGGCAGGGGGACTCCGCTATCGTCCACCTCCCCACAGCTGGTCTGCAGCTGGATGGGCATGAAAGGAGGGTCGGGCGTGGGCAGTGCGAGAAGTCGGGGCTGATGCTACCACTGGGGAGAGGAGAAGAGGAGGAGGAGAGGAGAAGAGGAGGGGGACAAGGAGGAGGATGAAGAGGAGGATGGAAGGTGAAGAAGAGGAGGAAGAGAGGAGAAAGAGGAGGAAGAGAGGAGATAGAGGAGGAAGAGAGGAGAAAGAGGAGGAAGAGAGGAGAATGGAGGAAGAGAGGAGAAAGAGGAGGAAGAGAGGAGAAAGGAGGAAGAGAGGAGAGAGAGGAGGAAGAGAAGAGAAAGAGGAGGAAGAGAGGAGAAAGAGGATAAAGAGGAGGAAGAGAGGAGAAAGAGGAGGAAGAGAGGAGAAAGAGGAAGAAGAGGAGAGAGAGGAGGAAGAGAGGAGAAAGTGGAGGAAGAGGAGGAAGAGAGGAGAAAGAGGGGAAAGGAGGAAGAGAGGAGGAAGAGAAGAGAGAGGAGAACGAGGAGGAAGAGAGGAGAAAGAGGAGGAAGAAAGGAGAGAGGACAAAGAGGAGGAAGAGAGGAGAGAGAGAAAGGAGAAAGGAGGAAGAAGAAGAGAGGAGAAAGGAGGAAGAGAGGAGAAAGTGGAGGAAGAGGAGGAAGAGAGGAGGAAGAGAGGAGAAAGAGGGGAAAGGAGGAAGAGAGGAAGAGAAGAGAGAGGAGAACGAGGAGGAAGAGAGGAGAAAGAGGAGGAAGAAAGGAGAGAGGACAAAGAGGAGGAAGAGAGGAGAGAGAGGAGGAAGAAAGGAGAAAGAGGAGGAAGAGAGGAGAAAGGAGGAAGAGAGGAGGGAAAGGAGGAAGAGAGGAGGAAGAGAAGAGAGAGGAGAAAGAGGAGGAAGAGAGGAGAAAGAGGAGGAAGAAAGGAGAAAGAGAGGAGAAAGAGGAGGAAGAGAGGAGGAAGAAAGGAGAAAGAGGAGGAAGAGAGGAGGAAGGAGGAAGAGAGGAGGAGGAGGAAGAGAGGAGAAAGGAGAAAGGAGGAAGAGAGCAGGAAGAGGAGGGAGAAAGGAGGAAGAGAGGAGAAAGACGAGGAAGAAAGGAGAAAGAGGAGGAAGAGAGGAGAAAGGAGGAAGAGAGGAAGAGGAGAAAAAGGAAGAAGAGAGGGGCAGGAGGAAAGGAGGAGAAAGAGAAGAGGTGAAAAGGAGGAGCTAAAGAGGAAGAAGAAAAGAGGAGCACAAGGGGAGGAGGGAAAGAGCAAAAGGAGGAGGATTAAAAAGGAGCAAAAGAGGAGGAGGAGCAGGAGGAGCGGAGGAGGCCAAGAGGAGGAGGCTGGAGGGCGGGCGCGGGGCAGTGTCTCACCCAGCCCATCGCCGTCCAGGTCGCTGAGGTGCAGGGCCTCCCCGAACCGGGAGAAGCGTCGGTCGCCACTGAAGGTGCTGAGCAGGGCGGGCTCCCGCTGGTCCCCGGCAGACAGCCCGTACAGCCGGGCGCTGCCCCCCTGGGCCAGGCCCATGGCCACCGGCCACACTTTGGACAGGGCATCTGCAACGGGTCACCGACGGGAAGCAGAAACAGCTCCAGGCCCAAGTGGAGGCCGTCGAGCGGGACCGCCATCCTTCCCCATCCCCACCTCCACCCCTCCCCACTGAGAAGCCGCGTGGCTCGGCGGAAAGAGCCCGGGCTTTGGAGTCAGTGGTCGTGGGTTCAGATCCCGGCTCCGCCAACTGTCAGCTGGGTGACTCTGGGCAAGTCACTTCACTTCTCTGGGCCGCATTTCCCTCATCTGGAAAACGGGGACTGACCGTGAGCCCCCCGTGGGACAACCTGATCACCTTGGAACCTCCCCAGGGCTTAGAACAGTGCTTTGCACATAGTAAGCGCTTAATAAAAAATGCCATTATTATTATTATTATTATACAACAGGAATCCCCTAAGAATTTCATCTCCCGCAATGCAGGCAGCCCTCACGAGGGCCTGTAGGCCGTCAGCTCGTTGTGGGCAGGGAATGTGTCTGCTATATTATTATACTCTCATTCATTTATTCAATGGTATTTATTGAGCGCTTACTGTGTGCAAAGCACTGCACTAAGCGCTTGGGAAGTACAAGTTGGCAACATACAGAGATGGTCCCTCCCCAACAACGGGCTCACAGTCTAGAAGGGGGAGACAGACAACAAAACAAAACATGTGGACAGGTGTCAAGTCGTCAGAACAAATAGAATTAAGGCTAGATTATCATTATTATTATTGTATTTGTTAAGTGCTTACTATGTGCCAAAACATATGGACAGGTGTCATCAGAACAAATAGAATTAAAGCTAGATTATCATTATTATTATTGTATTTGTTAAGCGCTTACTATGTGCCAAGCACTGTTCTAAGCACTGGGGAGATACAAGGTGATCAGGTTGTCCCACGAGGGGCTCACGGCCTTAATCCCCATTTTACAGGTGAGGTAACGGAGGCCCAGAGAAGTGACTTGCCCAAAGTCACACAGCTGACAATTGGCGGAGCCGGGATTTGAACCCGTGACCTCTGACTCCAGAGCCCGGGCTCCTTCCACTGAGCCACGCTGCTTCTCTAGATGCACGTCATTAACAAGATAAATAGGGTAGTAGATATGTACAAGTAATAAATAGAGTAATAAATCCGTACAAACATATATCCAGGTGCTGCGGGGAGGGGAAGGAGGTAGGGCGGGGGGGATGGGAAAAGGGGGGCTCAGTCTGGGAAGGCCTCCTGGAGGAGGTGAGCTCTCAGGAGGGATTTGAAGGGAGGAAGAGAGCCAGTTTGGCGGAGGTGCGGAGGGAGGGCATTCCGGGCCAGGGGGAGGACGTGGGCCGGGGGTCGACGGCGGGATGGGCGAGGACGAGGCCCATTCATTCATTCAATCGTATTTATTGAGCGCTTACTGTGTGCGGAGCACTGGACTAAGCGCTTGGGAACTACAAGTTGGCAACATCTAGAGACGGTCCCCACCCAACCGTGGGCTCACAGTTCAGTGAGGAGGTGAGCGGAGGCAGAGGAGCGGAGGGTGCGGTCTGGGCTGCATATATGTATATATGTTTGTACATATTTATTACTCTATCTTGTACATATCTGTTCTATTTATTTTATTTTGTTAGTATGTTTGGTTTTGTTCTCTGTCTCCCCCTTCTAGACTGTGAGCCCGCTGTTGGGTAGGGACCGTCTCTATGTGTTACCGACTTGTACTTCCCAAGCGCTTAGTCCAGTGCTCTGCACATAGTAAGCGCTCAATAAATACGATTGATGATGACTTCCCAAGCGCTTAGTCCAGTGCTCTGCACACAGGAAGCGCTCAATAAATACGATTGACTGATTGGGCTGGAGAAGGAGGGAAGGGAGGTGAGGTAGGAGGGGGCGAGGGGATGGACAGCCTTGAAGCTGAGAGTGAGCCCGAGCGCTCAGTACAGTGCTCTGAGCGCAGTAAGCGCTCGATTGACTGGCGAGGCCAATGCGGGCGGTGGTTTTCTCATGTTCAAGGACTGAGGACCCATTGATGACTCCAGGAAGAAATTCTTCCCTGTATTAACTCCATCCGGGCCTGGAAAATCGGGATGCCCCCTTCTCCCTCCGCCTCAGCCCGGGCACATGGGGGTCTGGGAAGCGACGGGGAAGCTCGGGTTGTGTTGACACCTACCCCGGGTCGAGGAACCGACGAGCAACACCTGTGTCGGGGTCCCGTCCACAGCCAGCTGGCCGCTCGACAGCGACGAGCCCAGTTTTCCCATCGCCTGGGGGACGGCAGATGTCGCGGGGTTGGGATCTCCTTGGACCGGTCCCCAAAAATCCATCCCGGGAAGTCCACGCTGGGCCCACCCCGTGAGAGTCACCATGGGTCCCCCAAAATCCATCCCCGGGGCCTCACCTCGGGGCCCGTCCCCACCACCACGGCCTACATTCCCGGCCCTGCCGGAATTCACCCTACCTTATCTCCCGGGATCACAAACCGGCTTTGCCGACTCGGTGGCAGATAGCCGTTCACCTTGCCCGCGCTCTGCTTCTCCTCCCGGTTGAAGAACTGGGAACCTAGGCTGGAAAAGCAATCCTCATCCGAGCGGGAGGGGAGGCAGCGGGAGATAGAGCCCGCGTGGAGCTCATAAATTGGAGAGCCGGTGTTGAATCCCCATTTTGCAGATGAGGGAACTGAGGCACGGCAGGCAAGTGGCCGAGCATGAGAAGCAGCGTGGCTCAGTGGAAAGAGCCCGGGCTTTGGAGTCAGGGGTCACGGGTTCGAATCCCAGCTCCGCCACTTGTCAGCTGGGTGACTTTGGGCAGGTCACTTCACTTCTCTGGGCCTCAGTTACCCCATCTGTAAAATGGGGATGAAGACTGAGCCCCCCGGGGGACAACCTGATCACCTTGTAACCTCCCCAGCGCTTAGAACAGGGCTTTGCACATAGCGCTTAATAAATGCCATTATTATTATTATTATTATTATTATTATTATTATTATTATTTTATTATTAACTCAAATTAGAACTCAGGGCCTCTGACTCCCAAACCCGGGCTCTTTCCACTAGGCCACACTGTTTCCCCCCCTCTACCGTATACTGGGAAAATTCTCCTGCCCCCCGCAGAGACCCTCCAGCCTTCCCTGAGAGAGCTTATTTATTTTATTTATTTTATTTTCTACTTGGAGAAGCAGCGTGGCTCAGAGGAAAGAGCCCGGGCTTGGGAGTCAGAGGTCATGGGTTCTAATCCAGCTCTGCCACTTAGCTGTATGACTTTGAGCAAGTCACTTCACTTCTCTGGGCCTCAGTTACCTCATCTGTATAATGGAGATTAAGACTGTGAGCTCCACGTGGGACAACCTGATTGCCTTGTATTCCCCCCCCAGCGCTTAGAACAGTGCTTGGCACATAGTAAGCGCTTAACAAATACCAACATTATTATTATTATTATTCTCTGGGCCTCAGTTACCTCATCTGTATAATGGAGATTAAGACTGTGAGCCCCATGTGGGACAACCTGATTGCCTTGTATTCCCCCCCAGCACTTAGAACAGTGCTAAGTAAGTGCTTAACAAATGTCACCCTTATTCATTCAATTCATTCAATCGTATTTACTGAGCGCTTACTGTGTGCAGAGCACTGTACTAAGCGCTTGGGAAGTACAAGTCGGCAACATACAGAGACGGCCCCTACCCAACAACGGGCTGTGTTCCTTGCTGGTATCTTTTTTTTGGACAACCAATGTTAACTGATTTGATGTAAAACTATTCTGACACAGATAAGAGCGGTAGCCACCAAAACTCTGGGGTCCTTTGGAGAAAATGGAAATCCAAACGTTTTGCCTGACAGACCAATAGGTCTGGAGCTGGAGTGGGCCTCTCCCCATTCATCATCATCATCAATCGTATTTATTGAGCGCTTACTGTGTGCAGAGCACTGTACTAAGCGCTTGGGAAGTACAAATTGGCAACATATAGAGACAGTCCCTACCCAACAGTGGGCTCACAGTCTAAAAGGGGCCATTGAAACCTGGGCTCTAGTGTAGCAAAATGAAGGGCTATAGCTTCTACGTTAATTCCTCTCTAACCTAGACTGCTAAAAGAAGTTTTCAACGGT
This sequence comes from Tachyglossus aculeatus, assembly GCF_015852505.1. NCBI lineage: Eukaryota > Metazoa > Chordata > Mammalia > Monotremata > Tachyglossidae > Tachyglossus > Tachyglossus aculeatus. The sequence continues at coordinate 29,494,467 of NC_052100.1, forward strand.
CATAGATACAAAAAGATTTCTTTTCACCCATTCCGAGTGGTGTCAAAACTCAATGGAACACTTTTGAATTGAGTTCGGAATTGTGGCAGAAGTTGAACCAGAGCGGGTGGGTGGACTACTCAACACAAAACCTCAATGGGGTCAAAAAAATCAGGTTCCTTAACCAGGCCCACGGAATAGGACAACTACTAGCGGCTCTACCAGAACTCCTCTTTTGAATGCTGAGACCCCCGTCCTGCCCCTTGCATCACGATTTGCTAGTAGGTGCCGGGGAGCAGAAAGGGCAGGTGGAGACTGGGACTCTGCAACCCAGGGAAGAGGAATCTGCTTCATATGCAAAAATATCAGGAAAATGTAATTATGAATATGAAAAGACAAAAAAGAGTTGTAAAAAAATCTAAAATACAAGAAATCGAATTAGTTCTAAAAAGTAAAATTGATTACTTTTGTTATTATTATTATTATCATGGCCATTTATTAAGCGCGTACTATGTGCCAAGAACTGTACTTAGTGCTGGGAGGGGGATACAAGCTAAAGAGTTTGGACACAGTCCAAGTCCCACGTGGGACTCAGTCTTAATCCCCATTTTTACAGAGGAGCGAAGTGACTCGCCCAAGGTCACCCAGCAGACAAGTGGCAGAGCTAGGATTAGAATCCAGCTCCTTTGTCTCCCAGGCCACACTGCCCAGTCACAGTCTAGAAGGGGGGAGACAGACAACAAAACGTATTCAATCAATCAATCAATCAATCATATTTATTGAGCACTTACTGTGTGCAGAGCACTGTACTAAGCGCTTGGGAAGTACAAGTCGGCAACACATAGAGACGGTCCCTACCCAAAAGCGGGCTCACAGTCTAGAAGGGGGAGACAGAGAACAAAACCAAACATACTAACAAAATAAAATAAATAGAATAGATATGTACAAGTAAGATAGAGTAATAAATATGTACAAACATATTTACAGGTATATATACATATATTTACTAACAAAATAAATAGAATAAATATGTACAAATAAAATCAATAGAGTAAATATTTGTTAAAGCGCTTACTGGGCGCCAGTCGTGGCTCAGTGGAAAGAGCCCGGGCTTGGGAGTCAGAGGTCATGGGTCCTAATCCTGGCTTCACCCCTTGTCTGCTGTGTGACCTTGGGGAAGTCACTTCACTTCTCTGGGCCTCAGTTCCCTCATCAGTAAAATGGGGGTGAAGGTGGTGAGCACCGTGAGGGACAGGGACTCTGTCTAACCCGATTAGCTCGTATCTACTCCAGTGCTTAGTAGAATAGTAATAATAATTTTGGTATTTGTTAAGCACTTACTATATGCCAAGCACTGTCCTAAGCGCTGGGGGAGATCCAAGGTGGGCTCGCAGTCTTAATCCCCATTTTACAGCTGAGGGAACCGAGGCCCAGAGAAGTGAAGTGACTTACCCAAAGCCACACAGCTCATAAGTGGGGATTCGAACCCATGACCTCTGACTCCCAAGCCCACCGAGCCACGACTGGCACCCGGTAAGCGCTTTGACAAATATTGGACCCTATTTATTTTATTTGTACATATTTATTCTATTTATTTTGTTAATACGTTTTGTTTCGTGGTCTGTCTCCCCGCTTCTAGACTGGGAGCCCGCTGTCGGGTAGGGACCGTCTCTAGGTGTTGCCAATTTGGACTTCCCCAGCGCTTAGTACAGTGCTCTGCACACAGTAAGCGCTCAATAAATACGAGTGGATGAATGAAATATCAAGAAAATCAAAAATAGGAAGAGCCACGGCCTCTCCCCGAGGGGGTCAACCCTCCTTCCCGTCTCCCGGACACCAAGCCAGGGATCCCGGAGCTCACCCGCTCATGTTCTTCCAAGAGGGACTCCCGACCAGGAGGAGGGTTTGCTTCTCCAGGGGGTGGCCATGCAGGGAATATCCAAACCAGGAATAATCTTCCTCTCCCTGCACCATCCAGTCGGCTTCCTCAACCGACAGCTCGCCTGGAAGACGAGCCCAGACCGGCTGTTTTCTAAGGGCCCGATGGCAGATCGATCAATCGATCAATCAATCGTATTTATTGAGCGTGAGAGGCTCAATAGAGAAGCGGCGTGGCTCAGTGGGAAGAGCCCGGGCTTTGAAGTCGGAGGTCACGGGTTCAAATCCCGGCTCTGCCAATTGTCAGCTGGGTGACTTTGGGCAAGTCACTTCACTTCTCCGGGCCTCAGTTCCCTCACCTGTCAAACGGGGATGAAGACTGTGAGCCCCCCGTGGGACAACCTGATCTCCTTGTAACCTCCCCAGCACTGAGAACAGTGCCTTGCGCATAGTAAGCGCTTAATAAATGCCATCATTGTTATTCTGTGGCAGAGCCGGGATTAGAACCCAGGTCCTTCTGACTCGCACGCTCTATCTACTAGGCCGCGTGGCTTCTCTGCGCTCCTGGGCCACCTCAGGACCCCGAGGAGGATCTGTTTTCACCCCGCAACGAGTCTGGGGTGAATCTTTTAGACCGTGAGCCCACTGTTGGGTAGGGACTGTCTCTAGATGTTGCCAATTTGTACTTCCCAAGCGCTTAGTACAGTGCTCTGCACATAGTAAGCGCTCAATAAATACGATTGATGATGATGAATTCTGTCTCGCACTGGGACTTTCTCCCCGAGCCCGCTGTTGGGCTGTCTCTACGTGTTTCCGACTTGTACTTCCCAAGCGCTTATACAGCGCTCTGCACGCCGTAAGTGCTCAATAAATATGATTGATTGATTGATTCCACGTGGCAGCAGGGCCAGCCACCGTGTAACAGAGCCGAGGCCCCCCCGCCAAGGACGTCACCTGTGCTGGACCTGCTGGAGCGGGAGTAAAAGGCAGCCACGAGCCCCCGCTGCCTCCCTCCCCGGGGGGCGTAGGGCGAACCGACCACCAGATCCACCACCTCATCCCCGTCCACGTCCGCCGCCAGAAGCGTCCAGCCGAAGTTGCAGTACGTTTCCTGCCGGGAAAGCCGCTCGTCAGCCCCGACGGGTGGGCCCTGGCTGGTGGGGGGCACTCTGAGGGGTGGAGGATGGACCCCCGAAGGCCAGGCTTCACCATGGGCCTCGAGAGGTGGAGGACGGGCCTCCAGAGATGGACCGAGGGGTGGTGGACGAACCCCGTTGGGGAGGACGGGCCTTTCCGGCTTGGAATGAGGAGGAAGGCGGCATACCTGGCAGGAGATGGTGACGTCGGGATGAGGAGACAGGCCTTTCCCTCTGATCCCAAAGTACACGTACACGGCACCCTAGCAGCAAAATTGGAAGACGAACAGGTCAGGGCCCAAATCCTCACCTCCGGGACCGCAACGTGGCATCCCCGGGTGCCCACGCTTTCCGACGGCACGAGCGATGGGGCCGGATTTCGAAGGGCTAGTGGGCCAGAGGGCCGCCGTCTTCAGTCTCCTCGGGGGCCCGGACGGAGTCAGAAGTCATCATCATCGTCAATCGTATTTATTGAGCGCTTACTGTGTGCCGAGCACTGGACTAAGCGTTTGGGAAGTCCAAGTTGGCAACATATAGAGACGGTCCCTACCCAACAGTGGGCTCACAGTCCAAAAGGGGGAAAGCCGAAGTCAAAAAAGGCAAACCGCTACGGGCCAGGGTGGATTCGGGAGAAAGGACCGGCTGGATTAGTGGGACTGGATGAAGGGGAGAGAGGAGTCAGGGTCGATGACAAGGATGCGAGCTCGTCAGGCCGGAACGGCGGTGGTGGTGTCTACAAGGCTGGGGAAGCCGGGAGAGGGACTGGGGAAGACGAGTTCAGTTTCGGACACGTTGAGCTTGAGGGGCCGGTGGGACATCCTTCGTCATCATCATCAATCGTATTTATTGAGTGCTTACTGTGTGCAGAGCACTGTACTAAGCGCTTGGGAAGTCCAAGTTGGCAACATATAGAGACAGTCCCTACCCAACAGTGGGGTCACAGTCTAAAAGGGGGAGACAGAGAACAAAACCAAACATACTAACAAAACAAATGACACCTTGACATCCTTATCAAGGTGATCCGGAGGCGGGAAGTAGACGTGAGGCAGCATGGGAGGAGAGAGGGCTAGGGAGGTACATTTGGGTGCAGGGCACTGTACTGAACGCCTACAGTGGACAGAGCACTGCTTTGGGCCCTCGGGATACAGGCGCGAGAATTTGAAGGTGCCAGTGTTGCCCAAGAGGGGATTTCGGGCCAGTGGAGAAGACAGATATCCCACGGCTAAAAGCGTGAGGAGGGAATGGAAATATTCCCACTTCGGGGGGCTAGGGACCCACCCTCCGGGATGTTCTTCCCTGGAACCGGGGGGAACCGGAAACCCACATCTCAGCTATGTCCTTACCGTGTAGTTGAGTCTGTCGGAGCCCACCGACGGGGCCCCCACCGCCAAGTCCGGGACTCCGTCCCGATTCCAGTCCATCACGGCGACTGCCGAGCCGAAGCGACCCGAGGGCTGGAGGGGCAAAGAGGGGGCATTATTATGTATCCTACCCAACCCGGGGTCAACAGCGGCAGCGTACTGGATGCTGCCATAGTGGACTGAGCCCGGGCACATGTCTGCTGGGTGACTTCGGGCAAGTCACTTCACTTCTCTGGGCCTCAGTTACCTCATCTGGAAAATGGGGATGATGCCAGATGAGGTAACTGAGGCCCAAAGAAGTGAAGTGACTTGCCCGATCCACTATGGCAGCATCCATCATTATTATTATTATTATTATCACCATTATTAATAATTACGGTATTTGCTAAGCTCGTACTGTGTGCCGGGCACTGTGCTAAGCACCGGGGTTAATACAAGAAAATCAGGTTGGACACAGCCCTTGTGCAACATGGGGTTCACAGTCTCAATCCCCGGTGCTTAGTACAGTGCTCTGCACATAGAAAGCGCTCAATAAATACGATTGATGATGATGATGATGATGATGCTGGGTGACTTCGGGCAAGTCACTTCACTTCTCTGGGCCTCAGTTACCTCATCTGGAAAATGGGGATGATGCCAGATGAGGTAACTGAGGCCCAGAGAAGTGAAGTGACTTGCCCGATCCACTATGGCAGCATCCATCATTATTATTATTATCATCATTATTAATAATTACGGTATTTGCTAAGCTCGTACTGTGTGCCGGGCACTGTGCTAAGCACCGGGGTTAATACAAGAAAATCAGGTTGGACACAGCCCCTGTGCAACATGGGGTTCACAGTCTCAATCCCCGGTGCTTAGTACAGTGCCTGGCACCCAGTACGAGCTTAGCAAATACCGTAATTATTAATAATGATAATGACAATAATAATAATAATGATGGCATTTGTTAAGCGCTTACTATGTGCCAAGCACTGTTCTAAGCTCTGTGGAGGATACAAGGTGATCACATTGTCCCACGTGGGGCTCACAGTCTTCATCCCCATTTTACAGGTGAGGGAACTAAGGCTCAGAGAAGTGAAGTGACTTGCCCAAGGTCACACAGCAGACATGTGAGGGAGTTGGGATTAGAACCCACGACCTCTGGCTCCCAAGCCCGTGTTCTTCCCACTGAGCCACGCTGCTTCTCTAAATGATAGCATTTGTTAAGCGCTTACTATGCACAAAGCGCTGTTCTAAGCGCTGGGGGGGGGGGAACAAGGTGATCGGGTTGTCCCACGTGGGGCTCACGGTCTTAATCCCCATTTGACAGATGAGGTAACTGAGGCTCAGAGAAGTGAAGTGACAAGTGACCCAGCTGACAGGTGGCGGAGCCGGGATCAGAACCCGTGACCTCCGGCTCCCAAGCCCGGGCTCTTTCCACTGAGCCACGCTGCTTCTCATTATTATTATTATTATTAGTAGTAGTAGTAGTAGTAGTAGCAGTAGTAGTAGTAGTAGTAGTAGTAGTAGTAGTATTCTTCTTCTTCTTTCTTCTTCTTCTTCTTCTTCTTCTTCTTCTTCTTCTTCTTCTTCTTCTTCTTCTTCTTCTACTTTCTTCTTTCTTCTTTCTTCTTTCTTCTTCTTCCTGACAGCGCAGGCTCAATTCCATCCCATCTGGCCCAACCCTCTCTCCCAAGAGGGAGAGGGACAAGATCCCACCCGCCTGGGTCCCCCAGAGACTGTGATCCCACTGTTGGGTCGGGACCGTCTCTATAGGTTGCCAACTTGTACTTCCCAAGCGCTTAGCCCAGCGCTCCGCACACAGTAAGCGCTCAATAAATACGGTTGAACGACGGAGCCCCCTTCCCACCGGGCCGGCGAGCTACTCCGCCATCCCGCCATTCCCGACGGAAGCTGGGAGCTGAGCGGCGGGGTTCCAAATTATCCCAGAAAACCCCACTGGGGGAGGAATCAGAGGAGGGCCAAGGTGGTGGGATGGGGAAGGGAACTTCACCATAAATCAGTCACCCCGGGGGAGTGAGGAAAAGCGCTCGGGCCCGGTTACCTGGGAGCCCTCCAGGATGGAATGGGCTTCCTCGTCCAGATCCATGTCCACCGGCGGCAGGCCGAGCCCGTTGGCGTACACGACGTACACCCGACCGAGCTGGACGCTCCCCGGCCGGCTGTAGCCCGGGGCTCCCACCACCAGGTCATCGTGCCCGTCCTCGTTCAGGTCAGCCGAAGTCAAGGCCCTGCGGAGCACCCCAAGCACCACGCTAATCGCCATATCTCCTCCACCTTTACTACGCTCCCGCCCTCCGTCTCAATCAATCAATCAATCAATCAATCGTATTTATTGAGCGCTTACTGTGTGCACAGCACTGGACTAAGCGCTTGGGAAGTCCAAGTTGGCGCTCTCCATACAAGACCAGCAGATCGGACCCAGCCCCCGTCCCACAGCCCCCAAGTCTAATCATAACTGTGGCATTGGTTAAGCGCGTACTATAATAATAATAATGATGGCATTTATTAAGCGCTTACTATGTGCCAAGCACCGTTCTAAGCGCTTGGAGGTGACAAGGTGATCAGGTTGTCCCACATGGGGCTCGCAATCTTAATCCCAATTTTACAGATGAGGTGACTGAGGCCCCTCGTCCCCCTCTCCATCCCCCCCATCTTACCTCCTTCCCTTCCCTACAGCACCTGTATATATGTTTGTACATATTTATTACTCTATTTATTTATTTTACTTGTCCAAATCTATTCTATTTATTTTATTTTGTTAGTCTGTTTGGTTTCGTTCTCTGTCTCCCCCTTTTAGACTGTGAGCCCACTGGTGGGTAGGGACCGTCTCTCTGTGTTGCCAACTTGTACTTCCCAAGTGCTTAGTTAAGCGCTCAATAAACACGATTGATTGATTGATTGATTGATTGATTAGGCCACACTGCTTCTCAGAGAGCCGGGGGGGGTGGAAGGAGGCAGCCCCGAGTTCGTGCTCGGAGTTTGAAGAAATGGCACCTACCAGCCGAGCCTCGCATAGGGGACGCCCACAAAGTAGGAGGCGATGGGGCTGGAGACGTGGTTAGGGGACTCCTCGCCGGCGCTGGAAAACACCGTTTTCATCTTCTGCGCAAGGAGAGAGTATATGGAGGAGAAGGAATTCTGAAAGAAAAAGGATCACTCGGTAGTAATACTGATGGTGATAGCTGCTTAAGCGCCTACTACGTGCCGGGTACTGTACTCAGCGCTGGGAGAGATGCACTTTATTTATTTTATTTCCATAGCACCTGTATATATATATACAGAATATATATATATATATGTGTATATATATATATATATATATATATATATATTCTGGAATAGTATATATTATTATATTATATTATAATATATTATATTCTATATATAATTATATTATATATAATTACATTATATATAATTATATTATATTATATTATATTATATTATTGTGTTATGTTATATATTATATTGTATAATATTTTATATATAGAATATATATAGAATATATTCTATATTTAGAATATTTAGAAATATATAATATATGTAATATATATAGCACCTGCATATATTATATGTATGATATATAATAATTATAATATAATTTATATTATATTATATTATATTTATTATATATTATAATATTTTCTATAGAGAGAATATATTCTATATTTAGAATATTTATATATATATATGTATATATATATATATTCTGGAATAGTATATATTATTATATTATATTATAATATATTATATTCTATATATAATTATATTATATATAATTACATTATATATAATTATATTATATTATATTATATTATATTATATTATTATATTATTGTGTTATGTTATATATTATATTATATAATATTTTTATATATAGAATATATATAGAATATATTCTATATTTAGAATATTTAGAAATATATAATATATGTAATATATATAGCACCTGCATATATTATATGTATGGTATATAATAATTATAATATAATTTATATTATATTATATTATATTTATTATATATTATAATATTTTCTATAGAGAGAATATATTCTATATTTAGAATATTTAGGAATATATAATATATATAGCACCTGTATATATATTATATATAATAATTATAATATAATATATATTATATATAATAATATATTATAATAATGGCATTTGTTAAGTGCTTACTATGTGCAAAGCACTGTTCTAAGCGCTGGGGGGGGATACAAAGTGACCAGGTTGTCCCACATGGGGCTCACAGTCTTCATCCCCATTTTCCAGATGAGGTCACTGAGGCTCAGAGAAGTTAAGTGACTTGCCTAAGGTCACACAGCAGACATGTGGCAGAGCCGGGATTCGAACCCCTGACCTCCGACTCCAAAGCCCGGGCTCTTTCCACTGAGCCACGCTGCTTCTTCTGTATATATATATGGTGGTGGTATTTGTTAAGCGCTTACTATGTGCAAAGTGCTGTTCTAAGCGCTGCTCCACGGGGCCATTGCTTCTCAATCAATCAACTGTATTTATTGAGCGCTTACTGTGGGCAGAGCACCGTATTAAGCGCTTGGGAGAGTAATATAATAATAATGATGGTATTTGTTAAGCGCTTACTATGTGAAAAGCGCTGTTCCACGGGGCCATTGCTTCTCTATCAATCAACTGTATTTATTGAGCGCTTACTGTGGGCAGAGCACCGTATTAAGCGCTTGGGAGAGTAATATAATAATAATGATGGTATTTAATAAGCGCTTACTATGTGCAAAGCGCTGTTCCACAGGGCCATTGCTTCTCAATCAATCAACTGTGTTTATTGGGCGCTTACTGTGGGCAGAGCACCGTATTAAGTGCTTGGGAGAGTAATATAATAATAATGATGGTATTTATTAAGTACTTACTAGGTGCAAAACGCTGTTCTAAGTGCTGTTCCACGGGGCCATTGCTTCTCAGTCAATCAACTGTATTTATTGGGCGCTTACTGTGGGCAGAGCACCGTATTAAGCGCTTGGGAGAGTAATATAATAATAATGATGGTATTTGTTAAGCGCTTACTATGTGAAAAGCGCTGTTCCACGGGGCCATTGCTTCTCTATCAATCAACTGTATTTATTGAGCGCTTACTGTGGGCAGAGCACCGTATTAAGCGCTTGGGAGAGTAATATAATAATAATGATGGTATTTAATAAGCGCTTACTATGTGCAAAGCGCTGTTCCACAGGGCCATTGCTTCTCAATCAATCAACTGTGTTTATTGGGCGCTTACTGTGGGCAGAGCACCGTATTAAGCGCTTGGGAGAGTAATATAATAATAATGATGGTATTTGTTAAGCGCTTACTAGGTGCAAAGCGCTGTTCCACGGGGCCATCGCTTCTCAGTCAATCAACTGTATTTATTGAGCGCTTACTGTGGGCAGAGCACCGTATTAAGCGCTTGGGAGAGTAATATAATAATAATGATGGTATTTGTTAAGCGATTACTATGTGCAAAGCGCTGTTCTAAGCTCTGTTCCACGGGGCCATTGCTTCTCAGTCAATCAACTGTATTTATTGGGCGCTTACTGTGGGCAGAGCACCGTATTAAGCGCTTGGGAGAGTAATATAATAATAATGATGGTATTTGTTAAGCGCTTACTATGTGAAAAGCGCTGTTCCACGGGGCCATTGCTTCTCTATCAATCAACTGTATTTATTGAGCGCTTACTGTGGGCAGAGCACCGTATTAAGCGCTTGGGAGAGTAATATAATAATAATGATGGTATTTAATAAGCGCTTACTATGTGCAAAGCGCTGTTCCACAGGGCCATTGCTTCTCAATCAATCAACTGTGTTTATTGGGAGCTTACTGTGGGCAGAGCACCGTATTAAGTGCTTGGGAGAGTAATATAATAATAATGATGGTATTTATTAAGTACTTACTAGGTGCAAAACGCTGTTCTAAGTGCTGTTCCACGGGGCCATTGCTTCTCAGTCAATCAACTGTATTTATTGGGCGCTTACTGTGGGCAGAGCACCGTATTAAGCGCTTGGGAGAGTAATATAATAATAATGATGGTATTTGTTAAGCGCTTACTATGTGCAAAGCACTGTTCCAAGCGCTGGGGAGGTTACAAGGTGATCAGGTTGTCCCACAGGGGGGCTCACAGTTTTCATCCCCATTTTACAGATGAGAGATTGGCGGAGCCAGGATTTGAACCCATGACCTCTGACTCCAAAGCCCGGGCTCTTTCCACCGAGCCACGCTGCTTCTCAACACGCGGCTTCACTGTACTCTCCCAAGCGCTTCGTACAGCGCTCTGCACGCAGTAGGAGCCCAATAAATACGACTGAATGAATAAACACGTCTCTATACGTTGCCAACTTGTACTTCCCAAGCGCTCAGTCCAGTGCTCTGCCCACAGGAAGCGCTCAGTAAATACGACTGCATGAATGAATGAATGAAACACCACTGACGGATTGATTGATGAGCATTTTCTGCGTGCAGGGCACTGTACTGAGTTCCCCCTCGCCTTTACCGGGGCCCACGTGTCCACACTGAAATAGGCGCCTCGTTCGGTGAGGCTTATGTTCTTCTCGATGTTCGTGCTGAAGAGGACAGTTGTGTTCTTGTGGAGCTGGTGCTGGCTCATCTTCTCCCTGGTGACACAGAGCAGCGGGGACAACGGTCAATAATAATAATGATGGCATTTATTAAGCGCTTACTATGTGCAAAGCACTGTTGAAAGCGCTGGGGAGGTTACAAGGTGATCAGATTGTCCCACGGGGGGCTGGCAGTCTTCATCCCCATTTTCCAGATGAGGTCACTGAGGCCCAGAGAAGTGAAGTGACTTGCCCAAAGTCCCACAGCTGACAGTTGGCGGAGCCGGGATTTGAACCCATGACCTCGGACTCCAAAGCCCGGGCTCTTTCCACTGAGCCACGCTGCTTCTCTAGACTGCGTCCTTCGGGTTTGAGGGCCAGATTCATTCATTCACTCAGTCAATCGTATTTATCGGGCGCTTGCTGTGGGCAGAGCACTGTACTAAGCGCTTGGGAAGTCCAAGTTGGCAACATAGAGAGACGGTCCCTACCCAACAGCGGGCTCACAGCCAGATAATCAATCAATCAATCGTATTTATTGAGCGCTTACTGTGTGCAGAGCACTGTACTAAGCGCTTGGGAAGTCCAAGTTGGCAACATATAGAGACGGTCTCTACTCAACAGCAGGCTCACAGCCATATAATCAATCAATCAATCGTATTTATTGAGCGCTTACTGTGTGCAGAGCACTGGACCAAGCGCTTGGGAAGTCCAAGTTGGCGACATATAGAGACGGTCCCTACTCAACAGCGGGCTCACAGCCATATAATCAATCAATCAATCATATTCATTGAACGCTTACTGTGTGCAGAGCACTGTACTAAGCGCTTGGGAAGTCCAAGTTGGCAACATATAGAGACAGTCCCGACCCAACAGTGGGCTCACAGTCTAGAAGGGGGAGACAGAGAACAAAACCAAACAGACTAACAAAATAAAATAAATACAATAGATATGGACAAGTAAAATAAATAGAGTAATCAATCAATCAATCGTATTTATTGAGCGCTTACTGTGCGCAGAGCACTGTACTAAGCACTTGGGAAGTCCAAGTTGGCAACATATAGAGACGGTCCCGACCCAACAGAGCCCAGGGCAGTGGGCTTCCACGTCTGAGCCGTGGAACGGACCTCCAAATCTCACCCGAGTCAGCCTCTGCCATTCCCCCACCCCCATTTAAGACCTCCAAAGGTCTTAAACTCCGTCCTTCATCGTCATCATCAATCGTATTTATTGAGCGCTTACTGTGTGCAGAGCACTGTACTAAGTGCTTGGGAAGTACAGGTTGGTAACATATAGAGACAGTCCCTACCCAGCAGTGGGCTCACAGTCTAAAAGGTGGAGACAGAGAACAAAACCAAACATACTAACAAAATAAAATAAATAGAATAGATATGTACAAGCAAAATAAATAAATAAATAAATAAATAAATAAATATACTCACCCATATCCTGCCTCTAGCTTGGAAACTACCTCCCTCTTCATATCCAGCATACAATTACTCATCCCACCCTCAAAGTCTTATTACTAGTTCATCTCTTCCAAGAGGCCTTTCCATACTAAGCCCTCATTTCCTCTTCTTCCATTCCCTTCTACATTCTCCTCACACTTGGATTTGCACCCTTTACTCACCCCTCCCTCAGCACCACCTCACTTATGTATCTATCTGTACATTACATTATTACATAATAACATAATTTATTTATTTATTTTAATGTCTGTCTCTCCCTCAAGACCGTAAGCTGTTGTGGGTAGGGATTATGTCTATTAACTCCGTTAAATGGTACTCTTCCAAGTGCTTCGTACAATTCTCTGCACAGTAAGTGCACAATAAATACAACTGATTGATTGACTGCTCTACAACACCCTCTTAGCATTCAGGTGAGAAGCATCTTATTCACTTATTCACTCCTATTTACTGAGTGCTTCCTGAATGCAAAGCACTGTACTGAACCCCCGGGAGAGTGCAATGTGAAAATGAACCGGACATTCCCTGCCCTCAACTTGCTTACATTCTAGAGGGGGAGACGGACGTTAATGGAAACGAATAAATGGCAGATACGAGGCAGCCTGGCGTAGGGGATAGGGCAGGGCCTGCTTCTAATCCCAGCTCCACCGCTTGTCTGCTTTATAATAATAATAATAATAATAATAGCATTTAATAAGCGCTCACAATGTGCAAAGCACTGCTCTAAGCGCCGGGGAGGTTACAAGGTGATCAGGTTGTCCCACGGGGGGCTCACGGTCTTAATCCCCATTTTACGGATGAGGGAACTGAGGCCCAGAGAAGTGAAGTGACTCGCCCCACAGTCCCACAGCTGACAGTTGGTGGAGCCGGAATTTGAACCCATGACCCCTGACTTCAAAGCCCGGGCTCTTTCCACTGAGCCACGCTGCTTCTTTATGACCTTGGGCAAGTCAACTTCACTTCTTCGGGCCTCAGTTTCCTCATCTTGAAATGGGGACTGAGGCTGTGAGCCCTATGTGGGCCAGGGACTGTGTCCAACCTGTTAAACTGCTTTCTACCTCTGAGTTTAGTTCAGCGCTTGGCACCTAGAACACTTAAATACCACATTATTATTCAAATTTATTGCCCCATTTAAGGCCTGGAAATCATAACCATCACTTGTATCTGCCCCTGAGTTTAGTTCAGCGCTTGGCACATACAAGCACTTAAATACCACATTATTATTCAGATTTATTGCCCCATTTAAGGCCTGGAAATCATAACCGTCGTATTCATTATGTGCTTACTTGTGTGTCAAGTTCATTCATTCATTCATTCAATCGTATTTATTGAGCGCTTACCGTGTGCTGAGCACTGTACTAAGCGCTTGGGAAGTCCAAGTTGGCAACATCTAGAGACGATCCCTACCCAACAGTGGGCTCCCAGTCTAGAAGTTCTGAACTAAACCCTGGGATTGATTCAAAATAATCAGATTGGAAACAGAACCGGTCCTACCCAGGGCTCAGAGTCCAAGGGGGAGGGAGAACAGGTATTTATTGAATTCCCAAGGTACAGGGGAGGAAACTGAGGCCCAGAGAAGTTAAGTGACTTGCCCAAGGTCACACAGCAGGAAGCAGCGAGGTTTTGTGGAAAGGAGGCAGATTCGAACCCAGCTCTGCCATTTTCCTTTCCAGACTGAGTCCCCTCCTCCCCTTCTCCATCCCCCCCCGCCTTACCTCCTTCCCCTCCCCACAGCACCTGTATATATGACTATATCTTTGTACATATTTATTACTCTATTTATTTTATTGGTACATATTTATTCTATTTATTTTATTTTGTTAATATGTTTTGTTTTGTTCTCTGTCTCCCCCTTCTAGACTGTGAGCCCACAGCACCTGTATATATGTATATATGTTTGTACGTATTTAGTACTTTATTTATTTATTTATTTTATTTGTACATATCTATTCCATTTATTTTATTGTGTTAATATGTTTGGTTTTGTTCTCTGTCTCCCCCTTCTAGACTGTGAGCCCGCTGTTGGGTAGGGACCGTCTCTATATGTTGCCAACTTGGACTTCCATTCATTCATTCTTTCACATTTATTGAGCGCTTACTGTGTGCAGAGCAACTTGTACTTCCCAAGCACTTAGTCCAGTGCTCTGCACGCAATAAGCGCTCAATAAATACGAATGATTGATTGATTGTTGGGTAGGGACCATCTCTATATGTCACCAACTTGGACTTCCCAAGCGCTTAGTCTAGGGCTCTGCACACAGTAAGCGCTCAATAAATACGACTGATTGATTGTTGGGTAGGGACCGTCTCTATATGTTGCCAACTTGGACTTCCCAAGCGCTTAGTCCAGGGCTCTGCACACAGTAAGCGCTCAATAAATACGACTGATTGATTGATTGATTGTTGGGTAGGGACCGTCTCTATATGTTGCCAACTTGGACTTCCCAAGCGCTTAGTCCAGGGCTCTGCACACAGTAAGCGCTCAATAAATACGATTGATTGACTGATTGTTGGGTAGGGACCGTCTATATGTTGCCAACTTGGACTTCCCAAGCGCTTAGTCCAGGGATCTGCAAACAGTAAGCACTCAATAAATATGATTGATTGATTGATTGATTGATTGATTGTTGGGTAGGGACCGTCTCTATATGTTGCCAACTTGGACTTCCCAAGCGCTTAGTCCAGGGCTCTGCACACAGTAAGCGCTCAATAAATACGACTGATTGATTGATTGATTGTTGGGTAGGGACCGTCTCTATATGTTGCCAACTTGGACTTCCCAAGCGCTTAGTCCAGGGCTCTGCACACAGTAAGCGCTCAATAAATACGATTGATTGACTGATTGTTGGGTAGGGACCGTCTATATGTTGCCAACTTGGACTTCCCAAGTGCTTAGTCCAGGGCTCTGTACACAGTAAGCGCTCAATAAATACGATTGATTGATTGATTGATTGATTGTTGGGTAGGGACCGTCTCCATATGTTGCCAACTTGGACTTCCCAAGCGCTTAGTCCAGGGCTCTGCACACAGTAAGCGCTCAATAAACACGACTGAATGAATGAATTGGTCTCCTGTGTGACGTTGGGCAAGTCACCTCTCTGTACCTCCGTCACCTCATCTGTAAAGTGGGGAGGAAGATTGTGAGCCCCCCGTGGGACAACCTGATCACCCTGTACACCCCCAGCGCTTAGAACAGTGCCTTGCACATAGTAAGCACTTAATAAATGCCATCATTATTATTATTATTATCATTATTACCCCAGTATCCAGCAGAGTGCTTGACACGTAGTAAGCACTTTACAAAATACAGGCCCGTGCTCTTTCCACAAAAACACGCTGCTTCCCCAGAAGGACCCGGCGAGAGAGTGGGGATGGTTCAGTGCAGTCCATCCTCACTACTGAAAGACAGATCAAGCATATGATGACCCACGGGTCAGCCTCATCCTCCAAGTCTACTCACCCAAGAGAGCCCCCGGGCTTTCCTCCGCACGCGATGAACAGAGGGTTTTCAGGGACAGTGCAATCTCTGTATAATAATAATAATAATAATGGCATTTACTAAGCGCTTACTACGTGCAAAGCACTCTTCTAAGCGCTGGGGCGGTAACAAGGTGATTGGGTTGTCCCACGGGGGGCTCACAGTCTTCATCCCCATTTTCCAGATGGGGAACTGAGGCCCCAAGAAGTGAAGTGGCTTGCCCAAAGTCACCCAGCTGACAAGTGGCGGAGCTGGCATTCGAACCCATGACCTCGGACTCCAAAGCCCGGGCTCTTCCCACTGAGCCACGCTGCTTCTCTAGTAGAAAGCACGCAAGAAACAGAGGAAGAGCTAGTTGATATGGAAGGGGCCTGGCGGTCGTAAGGACTCGAGTTCTAATTCCACCTCCACCATTTGTCTGCTGGGCGACCTTGGGCAAGTCACATTTCTCTGTGCCTCAGTTCCCTCATCCATAACATGGCAATTAAAATGCTTAGTACAGTGCTCTGCACACAGTAAGCGCTCAATAAATACGATTGATGATGGGGTGTGGACTGTTTCTACCTGATTATCTTGTTTCTGCCCCAGTGCTTAGTACAACGCCTGGCAAAAAGTGTTTAAATACCAGTTAAAAAACACCCCCACAACCCTCACCTGGTCCCATTCTCCAACATACGGCCCATTAGATGGAAAATATTGTTGGACCAAAATGCCATGTCGTCCATCCCGCCGAGAAAATACTCCTGGAACTGGTCCACCAGGAACGGTGATTTTCTGGCGATGGTTGGGTAAAGCTGAGGGAGAGAAAGGGGGAAGAGAGGTATGGGCCGAATCCCCGGGATGCTTGGGATTGGAATTTTCTCCTGGGATCGGGCTATTACCTTGGACACGGCCAGCGTCTCTCCGAACCTGAAACGGAAATGGCAATCTTGATCCCAAAATTGTGATAAGTGGAAAATCCAGCACAAATCATCCAATAGATACCTCCCCCAGTTGTCCCACTATCAATCAATCAATCGTATTTATTGAGCGCTTACTGTGTGCAAAGCACTGTACTAAGCGCTTGGGAAGTACAAGTTGGCAACATAAGTTGGGAACACGTAGTTCCCACTAGACTACAAAGCCCTTGAAGGTGGGAATCATTCATTCAGTCGTATTCACTGAGCGCTTACGGTAGCGCAGAGCCCTATGCTAAGCGCTTGAAAAGTACAATTCAGCAATAAAGAGAGACAATTCCCTGCCCACACTGGCCTAACAGTCTAGAATCAGGTCTGCGGAGTCGCCCAGGTGCTTATTACAGTGCTCTGCAAACGGTAGGCGCTCACTATATAATAATAATAATAATAATGGCATTTATTAAGTGCTTACTATGTGCAAAGCACTGTTCTAAGCGCCGGGGAGGTTACAAGGTGATCAGATTGGGGATTAAGACTGTGATCTTAATCCCCATTTTACAGAAGAAATCCCCATATATAATCTCGATTGATGGATTTGGTAGCCCACCGTATAGCTAGGCTGGGGGCGTGGGGGGAGCGTGTGATTCTAGAGAATCTACTGAAGAGTAAATCTGTTTTCCCGGAGAAAATTAGGTCATTGGGGGCCTACTTACAATTCCAAAAACTGAAGATACGTGCAGTCGACAATTACATCTTCGGTAATGACTCTCTCTCGTCCGTAGAGTTCCTTGTATATCCCTATCAGATCTCTGACGGGAACGTACCTGAGAAGCACAGGGCAATGAGAGAAAAGTACAATTTCCAGCTTTCCTGCTAAATCAGGAATAAAATAAATAAATAATAAATAAACTATATTTATTTATTTTACTTGTCCGTATCTATTCTATTTATTTTATTTTGTTAATATGTTTTGTTTCGTTCTCCGTCTCCCCCTCCTAGACTGGGAGCCCGCTGTTGGGTAGGGACTGTCTCTAGATGTTGCCAGCTTGGGCTTCCCAAGCGCTTAGTACAGTGCTTAAGCACTCAATAAGTACGATTGATTGATTGATTGATTGATAAACCAGCCAATCAATTGTATTTATTGAGCACGTACTACGTGCGGAGCACCGAACTAAGCGCTTGGAAGGCTGCGAGGCGACGGAATTAGCAGGTGCGTTCCCTGCCTATACCAACCTCCAGGATAGAGGAACTGAGTGGTAAATTCATTCACTCAGTCGTATTTATTGAGCGCTTACTGTGTGCAGGGCACTGTACTAAGCGCTCGGGGAGTACAAGTCGGCAACATCTAGAGACGGTCCCTACCCAACAGCGGGCTCACAGTCTAGAAGGGGGGGACAGACAACAAAACAAAACATGTGGACGGGTGTCAAGTCGTCAGAACAAATAGAATTAAAGCTAGATGCACAGCATTAACAAAATAAATAGAGGAACAATCAATCAATCAATCAGTCAATCGTATTTATTGAGCGCTTACTGTGTGCAGAGCACTGGACTAAGCGCTTGGGAAGTACAAGTTGGCTACATCTGGAGACAGTCCCTACCCAACAGTGGGCTCACAGTCTAAAAGGGGGAGACAGAGAACAAAACCAAACATACTAACAAAATAAAATAAAATGAAATGAAATGAAATAAAATAAAATAAAATAATAAAATTAAAATAAAATAAAATAAGTGAACCACTCCAACTTCCTCAGAATATTCTTTTATTGGACAAGTATTATCAAGTCTGTATCGGGAAGCTGTCGGATGCAGGAGAAGTTTCATGGCCTAGTGGATAAAGCCCGGGACTGGGAGTCGAAGAACCTGGGTTCTAATCCTGGCTCCGCCACTCGTCTGCTGAGTGACCTTGGCCAAGTCACTACCTCATCCGTGAAATGGGGATTCAGACTCGGAGCCCCATGTGGAACAGGGACTGTGTCCAACCCGAATATCTTGTATCTATCCCAGCACTTAGTACAGCTCTGCCAATTGTCAGCTGTGTGACTTTGGGCAAGTCACTTCACTTTTCTGGGCCTCAGTTACCTCATCTGTGAAATGGGGATTAAGACTGTGAGCCCTCCGTGGGACAACCTGATCACCTTGTAACCTCCCCAGTGCTTAGAATAGTACTTTGCACACAGTAAGTGCTTAATAAATGCCATTATTATTATTACAGTTCCTGGCATAGAGTGAGCACTTAAATACCACAATTATTATTATTATTATCATCAATCAATCAATCAATCGTATTTATTGAGCACTTACTGTGTGCAGAGCACTGTACTAAGCGCTTGGGAAGTACAAGTTGGCAACATATAGAGACAGTCCCTACCCAACAGTGGGCTCACAGTCTAGAAGGGGGAGATCTACCCCAGCACCTGGTTTGGAGCCTGGCGCTTAGTTAATGCTTAAATACTGTTAAAAAATAAAGAAAAAAGAAAAATCTGGGTATCAACCGAAGCAAATAGACCAGCGTGGCCCATGGCAGTCAGGAACGGAGTGGTTCTCTTTGAGGTAAAGTTTAAGAAGGATCGAAAGATAAGGAGGCAAAAGTGAGAACAAATACCAGGAGCTGCAAACACCAAACATGGCAACACAATATTGGAGAGAGAGAGAGATATTTTTTGTGTGTGTGCGTGTGGGTATTCTCTGGTTCTTAAAAATCAGTCTTATTTATTGAGCACTTACTGTGTGCAGAGCACTGTACTAAGCACTTGGGAAGTACAAGTTGGCAACATATAGAGACCGTCCCTACCCAACAGTGGGCTCGCAGTCTAAAAAGTGACTTTTAAAAGTCACTTAAAAAGTTAAAAGTCAAAGTTAAAAAGTGATCTTTTCCTCCAGAAATGTGTAAATGGAGTTAAATGTTAGGAAAAAGTGCTCTAAAAATGTCCATAATGCCTGTTTCTAAGTTTCAGATGCTTGGGTTATGCTTATTACCGCTCCAGTCAATAGAACCAACCCAGGGGGTTCTTTCTAATCCTGGCTCCGCCGCTCTGCTCTGTCACCTTGACATCTCTGGGCCTCAGTTCCCTCATCCGTAAAATGAGGATTGAGACTGTGAGCCCCACAGGGGACATGGACCGTGTCCAACCTGATGACCTTGTATCTCCCCCGGCGCTTAGAACAGTGCCTGGCGCATTCATTCATTCAATCGTATTTATTGAGCGCTTACTGCGTGCAGAGCACATAGTAAATGCTTAACAAATACCGTAAAAAAAACCAAGAGTTAGCTGCTGCCATCCAGCAGATTTTGCGGGAGTCATCTTGGACGTTCTCCCCTAATAACAGCTCTAATTCCAAAAATGAATGGTTGAAAGAGGGGAAGTCAAGAGATTTGAGTCTGCCCATCTGACGGGAGATTAACGATTAACCGGGACATTTTTCTAAAGCAGTTTGTCGCTTCCAGCTGAAGTCGCCTTTGAATCCTGCCCATTCAGCTCTCCGAGAAAGCATCAATCAATCAATCAATCAATCAATCATATTTATTGAGCGCTTACTATGTGCAGAGCACTGTACTAAGCGCTTGGGAAGTACAAATTGGCATCACATAGAGACAGTCCCTACCCAACAGTGGGCTCACAGGGAGGCAGGAGAGCCATCATCATCATCATCAGTCGTATTTATTGAGCACTTACTGTGTGCAGAGCACTGTACTAAGCGCTTGGGAAGTACAAATTGGCAATATATAGAGACAGTCCCTACCCAACAGTGGGCTCACAGTCTAAAAGGGGAGACAGAGAACAGAACCAAACATACTAACAAAATAAAATAAATAGAATAGATATGTACAAGTAAAATAAATAAATAAATAGAGTAATAAATATGTACAAACATATATACATATATACAGGTGTTTTGGGGTAGGGAAGGAGGTAAGATGGGGGGATGGAGAGGGGGACGAGGGGGAGAGGAAGGAAGGGGCTCAGTCTGGGCTCATCATCATCATCATCATCATCAATCGTATTTATTGAGCGCTTACTGTGTGCAGAGCACTGTACTAAGCGCTTGGGAAGTCCAAGTTGGCAACATATAGAGACAGTCCCTACCCAACAGTGGGCTCACAGCCACCGGATTCCGTGAAGACCCGGGCCGCATATTTAAAGTAATATTGGTCTTACCAGTCCCGGGAGAGGTAATTAAAATTAAACTCGAACTGGCTCAGCACATCTCCTCCTAGAAGGGGAGAGAAACAATTCAGGCTCTGCGTTAATGAGTTAGCAACAACTCAAACATCGCTTTATTTGTCCTCGGGTCCCTACCCGGGGAATGGATGTGGTTCCCACGGTAACCGATTTCGGTCCAACTCCGGTTTGGTTTCTCCAAATGAGTAGGGAGCCAGGCGAAGTGGTAGCTGAAACCAAGAGCGACCTTCTTCAACCTTTAGGCAGGTGGAAGGAGCCAGAGGACCTGGGTTCTAATCCTGACCGCCACCAGCCTGCTGTGTGACTTTGGGCAAATCAATCAATCAATCAGTCGTATTTATTGAGCGCTTACTGTGTGCAGAGCACTGGACTAAGTGCTTGGGAAGTCCAAATTGGCAACATATAGAGACGGTCCCTACCCAACAGTGGGCTCACAGTCTAAAATCACTTCACTCCTCTGGGTTTCAGTTTCCTCGACCCCAAAATGTGGATGTGATTATTTTATTTTATTTTGTTAACATGTTTTGTTTGGTTGTCTGTCTCCCCCTTCTAGATTGTGAGCCCGCTGTTGGGTAGGGACCGTTTCTAGATGTTGCCGACTTGGACTTCCCAAGCGCTTAGTACAGTGCTCTGCACACAGTAAGCGCTCAATAAATATGATTGAATGAATGAATGAATGAATAACTGTCCTCCCTCCCACGGAGGCTGTGAGCCCCATGGGGGACAATAATAATAATAATAATAATAATAATAATAATGTTGGTATTTGTTAAGCGCTTACTATGTGCAAGGCACTGTTCTAAGCGCTGGGGTAGATACAAGGTAATCAGGTTGTCCCACGACTCACAGTCTTCATCCCCATTTTACAGATGAGGGAACTGAGGCCCAGAGAAGTTAAGTGACTTCCCCAAAGTCGCACAGATCATCTCGTATCTCCCCTAGTGCTTAGTAAAGTGCTCGATACATAGTAAGCACCTAATAACGCAATTATTATTATTATTATTCTAATTATTAATTAGAAGCAGCGTGGCTCAGTGGAAAGAGCCAGGGCTTTGGAGTCAGAGGTCATGGGTTCAAATCCCAGCTCCACCACTTGTCAGCTGTGTGACTTTGGGAAAGTCACTTCACTTCTCTGGGCCTCAGTTACCTCATCTGGAAAATGGGGATGAAGACTGTGAGCCCCGCGTGGGACAACTTAACTACCTTGTATCCCCCCCCAGCGCTTATGTGCAAAGCATAGTAAGCACTTAATAAATGTCATTATTATTATTATTATCATTAATTATTACTTAACTTCTCTGCGCTTCAGCGTCCTCACCTGTAAATGGGAATGAAATACCTGTTCTCCTTCCTCAGACTGTGAGCCCCATGTGGGACAGAGAGTGTGTCTAACCGGATTATCCTGTATCTACCCCAGTACTTAATATAATAATTGGCACATAGCAAGTGCTAAACAAATATTATTTCTATTATTAAAAAGGTGGGAAAGGCTGTGATAGTTTGGAACAGGGAACAGCTTGGGAACTGCTCAGCACTTAGAACAGGGCTTTGCACATAGTAAGCGCTTAACAAATACCATCATTAATTAATTAATTAAGGGAGTGGCAGCAATGGATTGCCTCTCAGTTTGTTGTCTTTTTTTTTTCTTATGGTGTTTGTCAAGTGCTTACTATGTACCAGGCACTGTACTAAGTGCTTGAGTAGATGCGAGAAAATCAGATCCCGGGGGGGCTCACAATCCATGGAGAAGGGAGAATGGTATTGAGAAGCAGCGTGGCTCGGTGGAAAGAGCCCGGGCTTTGGAGTCAGAGGTCATGGGTTCAAATCCCGGCTCCGCCAACTGTCAGCTGGGTGACTTTGGGCAAGTCACTTCACTTCTCTGGGCCTCAGTGACCTCATCTGTCAAATGGGGATTAAGACTGTGAGCTCCCCGTGGGACAACCTGATCGCCTTGTAACCTCCCCAGCGCTTAGAACAGCGATTTGCACAGAGTAAGCGCTTAAAAAATGCCATCATCATCATCATCATCATCCTCTCCCCCTCCTCCCCCTCTCCATCCCCCCCATCTTACCTCCTTCCCTTCCCCACAGCACCTGCATATATGTATATACATATTAAGTACTCTATTTCACTTGTACATATCTATTCTATTTATTTTATTTTGTTAATAAGTTCGGTTTTGTTCTCTGTCTCCCCCTTCTAGACTGTGAGCCCACTGTTGGGTCGGGGCCGTCTCTATATGTTGCCAACTTGGACTTCCCAAGCGCTTAGTACAGTGCTCTGCACACAGTAAGCGCTCAATAAATACGATTGATTGATTGATTGATTGATCATCAAATCCCCATTTTACAGATGAGGGAACTGAGGCACCGGGAAGTGAAATGACTCACCCAAGGCCCCACGGCAGGTGAGCGGCGGAGCCAGAATCAAAACCCAGGTTCTCTGACTCCCGGCTCTTTCCACAAGGCCACGTTGCTTCTCTAAGTCCACAGGAGAATTACAATAGTCGTGATCTGACCTGACAGGAGTGGTTCCATCATAAAACTTCGGAAGTTTCCAGAATTTAGAGCGGAAGCCAAAGCAGGGAGGGTGGCAGGGGACTAGAGAAGCGGCACATATTACACTGTGACTGTGAGACTGTGAGCCCGCTGTTGGGTAGGAACCGTCTCTATACGTTGCCAACTTGTACTTCCCAAGCGCTTAGTACAGTGCTCTGCACACAGTAAGCGCTCAATAAATACGATTGAATGAATTAGTGACAAGAGCCCGGACTTGGGAGTCAGAGGACGTGGGTTCTAATCCCGGCTCTGCCGCTTGTCTGCTGCGTGACCCTGGGCAAGTCACTTCACTTCCCTGGGCCTCAGTTCCCTCGTCTGTCAAATGGGGATGAAGACTGTGAGCCCCACGAGGGACACCCTGATTATCTTGTGTCTACCTCAGCGCTTAGAACAGTGCTTGGCACATAGTAAGCCCTTAATGCTACAATTATTATCAGTTTACTGCTTGCTACTGGTATGGGAGGTGAGCTCTTAGTTACTCACCCTACTCCCACAGCTCTTATGTCCCTATCTTTCAACAATATTGCTTTCCCCTCCCGGTATCTTATTTTAGTATCAGTTTTTCCTGCTAGATTGCAAACCCCTGGATGGCATGGATCATGTCTCAACTCTAGTGTACCCTTCTGAGCACTGAACACAGTGCTCTGCATAAAGTAGGTGCTCACAAAATGCTATTAATAATATCAGATACCTACCGAGTGCAATACACTGTTCTAAATGCTTGGGTGATACATGAGATGAGATGCAAATGCCATAGTTCTGCCCAATCAGTTGTATTTATTGAGCACTTACTGTGTGCAGAGGACTGTACTAAGCGCTTGGGAGAGTACAACAATAAACACATTCCCTGCCTACAATGAGCTTATGGTCTAGGATTCCTGCCCACAAGAAGACTTTACTCTACCAAGAAAGGAAAAGAAATATCCATTAGGTTTTTCTCCACAGGATTCCTGCCCACAAGAAGTTTTTACTCTACCAAGAAAAAAAAAGAAATCTCCATTAGGTTTTTCTCCACAGGGTTCCTGCCCACAAGAAGTTTTTACTCTACCAAGAAAGAAAAAGAAATATCCATTAGGTTTTTCTCCACAGGATTCCTACCACAAGAAGTTTTTAATTCTAACAAGAAAGAAAAAGAAATCTCCATTAGGTTTTTCGCCACAGAATTCCTGCCCACAAGAAGTTTTTACTCTACCAAGAAAAAGAAATCTCCATTAGGTTTTTCTCCACAGGATTCCTGCCCACAAGAAGTTTTTACTCTACCAAGAAAGAAAAAGAAATATCCATTAGGTTTTTCTCCACAGGATTCCTGCCCACAATACGTTTTTACTCTACCAAGAAAGAAAAAGAAATCTCCATTAGGTTTTTCTACACAGAATTCCTGCCCACAAGAAGTTTTTACTCTACCAAGAAAGAAAAGGAAATATACATTAGGTTTTTCTACACAGGATTCCTGCCCTCAAGAAGTTTTTACTCTACCAAGAAAGAAAAAGAAATCTCCACTATGTTTTTCTCCACAGGGTTCCTGCCCACAAGAAGTTTTTACTCAAGAAAGAAAAAGAAATATCCATTAGGTTTTTCTCCACAGGATTCCTGCCCACAAGACATTTTTACTCTACCAAGAAAGAGAAAGAAATATCCATTAGGTTTTTCTCCACAGGGTTCCTGCCCACAAGAAGTTTTTACTCTACCAAGAAAGAAAAAGAAATATCCATTAGGTTTTTCTCCACAGGATTCCTGCCCACAAGACGTTCTTACTCTACCAAGAAAGAAAAAGAAATATCCATTAGGTTTTTCTCCACAGGATTCCTGCCCACAATACGTTTTTACTCTACCAAGAAAGAAAAAGAAATCTCCATTAGGTTTTTCTACACAGAATTCCTGCCCACAAGAAGTTTTTACTCTACCAAGAAAGAAAAGGAAATATCCATTAGGTTTTTCTACACAGGGTTCCTGCCCACAAGAAGTTTATACTCTACCAAGAAAGAGAAAAAAATCTCCATTAGGTTTTTCTCCACAGGATTCCTACCCACAAGAGTTTTTACTCTACCAAGAAAGAAAAAGAAACATCCATTAGGTTTTTCTCCACAGGATTCCTGCCCACAAGAAGTTTTTACTCTACCAAGAAAGAAAAAGAAATATCCATTAGGTATTTCTCCACAGGATTCCTGCCCACAAGAAGTTTTTACTCTACCAAGAAAGAGAAAGAAATATCCATTAGGTTTTTCTCCACAGGATTCCTGCCCTCAAGAAGCTTTTACTCTACCAAGCAAGAAAAAGAAATATCCACAGGGTTTTTCAACACAAGAGCTGAGGATATGGACATCTCTAAATGAATACATATGGGAAAGAGGAAGAGTGACATGATTTGGTGACAGTCGGTTGGGAAGGGTGGGATTAGAAACGGAGAAGAGCAGCGACAGGCAAGGATCAGAGAGGCAAATGAAACATACCAAAATCTCCAGCTCGATGAGCGTCAATGTAAGAGCCATGAAAATCAATCTAAGGAAAATGAAAAACACATTTCATTCAATCGTATTTATTGAGCAGAGCACCGTACTAAGCGCTTGGGAAAGGCTAGTACAACAGAGTTGGAAGATGCGTTCCCTGCCCAAAAGGAGATTAGAGTTTAGAGGGGGAGACAGGCGTGCATATAGATAAATAATGTATATGTACGTAAGTGCAGTGAGGGTGGGGTGAATAAATAATAATAAATCTATGCCTAGCTTTGATCAGATATATCAGATCCCGGCTCCGCCAACTGTTAGCTGTGTGACAATTGTGAGTCTCTCAGCTCAGAGACTAGACTGTGAGCTCCTTGTTGGGTAGGGACCGTCTCTATATGTTGCCAACTTGTACTTCCCAAGCGCTTAGTACAGTGCTCTGCACACAGTAAGCGCTCAACAAATATGACTGAATGAGTGAATAAATGAATGTGACTTTGGGCAAGTCATTTAACTTCCCTTTGCCTCGGTTCCCTCATCTGTAAAATGGGGGTTAAGACTGTGAGGCCCACAACCTGATCACCTTGTAACCTCCCCAGGGCTTAGAATGATGTTTTGCACATAGTAAGTGCTTAATAAATGCCATTAGTATTATTATATAATGGCAGGAGGGAAACTCAGAGAGAAAGGCCAGTGGTCACCGTCCGAAATTTTTTTTTTTCCTTTCCCAACAAAGGGGAAATTTGCAATCAAGGCCTGTCTGTATTGATGATAACGACGAAGCCAGTGGGTGAGAGCAATGACACCGCGGTAACGATAACAATGATACCATTGCTTAGTACAGTGCTCTGCATGCAGTAAGCACTCAACAAATACGACTGAATGAATGAATAAATGAATGTAACTTTGGGCAAGTCATTTAACTTCCCTTTGCCTCAGTTCCCTCATCTGTAAAATGGGGGTTAAGACTGTGAGCCCCACAACCTGATCACCTTGTAACCTCCCCAGTGCTTAGAACGGTGTTTTGCACATAGTAAGCACTTAATAAATGCCATTATTATTATTATTATTATATAATGGCAGGAGGGAAACTCAGAGAGAAAGGCCACTGGTCACCGTCCGAGATTTTTTTTTCCTTTCCCAACAAAGGGGAAATTTGCAATCAAGTCCTGTCTGTATTGATGATAACGACGAAGCCAGTGGGTGAGAGCAATGACACCGCGGTAACGATACCAATGATACCATTGCTTAGTACAGTGCTCTGCACACAGTAAGCACTCAACAAATACAATTGAATGAATGAATGTAACTTTGGGCAAGTCATTTAACTTCTCTTTGCCTCAGTTCCCTCATCTGTAAAATGGGGGTAAGACTGTGAGCCCTACAACCTGATCACCTTAGAATGATGTTTTGCACATAGTAAGAGCTTAATAAATGCCATTATTATTATTATATAATGGCAGGAGGGAAACTCAGAGAGAAAGGCCAGTGGTCACCGTCCGAGATTTTTTTTTTCCTTTCCCAACGAAGGGGAGATTTGCAATCAAGGCCTGTCTGTATTGATGATAACGATGAAGCCAGTGGGTGATGACACCGCGGTAACGATACCAAGGATACCATTGCTTAGTACAGTGCTCTGCACGCAGTAAGCGCTCAATAAATACATACGATTGATTGATGCCAGGCGAACATATACTCACCGCTCCCATGGTCCTCAAGAATCCCTGCTCAATGCCAAGGCCATGCCAGCTCACATCTGCCACCAGGTGGGAAGAAATGCCAAAGAGGAAAGCCACCAGCTTCTCGGTCTCCTGTCCGACGACAATCCGCGCTTCGAGTCAGGTATTTTATTGTTTTGTGCCATTTTTTAATCAATAATAATAATAATAATGGCATTTGTTAAGCGCTTACTATGTGCAAAGCACAGTTCTAAGCGCTGGGGAGGTTACAAGGTGATCAGCCTGTGAGCCCACTGTTGGGTAGGGACTGTCTCTATGTGTTGCCAATTTGTACTTCCCAAGCGCTTAGTACAGTGCTCTGCACATAGTAAGCGCTCAATAAATACGATTGATTGATTGATTGATCAGGTTGTCCCCCGGGGGGGCTCACAGAGAAGCAGCATGGCTCAAAGGAAAGAGCATGGGCTTGAGAGTCAGAGGTCGTGGGTTCAAATCCCGGCTCTGCCAGCTGTCAGCTGGGTGACTTTGGGCAAGTCACTTAATTTCTCTGGGCCTCGGTTACCTCATCTGTAAAATGGGGATAGAGACTGTGAGCCCCACGTGGGACAATCTGATCACTGTGTATTCTCCCCAGCGCTTAGAACAGTGCTTTGCACATCCCACTGTTGGTTAGGGACTGTCTCTATATGTTGCCAACTTGTACTTCCCAAGCACTTAGTACAGTGCTCTGCACACAGTAAGCGCTCAACAAATATGATTGATTGATAGTAAGTGCTTAACAAATACCATGATCGTCATCACAGTCTTAATCCCCATTTTACAGATGAGGCAACTGAGGCCCAGAGAAGTGAAGTGACTTGCCCAGAGTCACCCAGCTGACAATCGGCGGAGCCGGGATTTGAACCCATGACCTCTGACTCCAAAGCCCGGGCTCTTTCCACTGAGCCACGCTTTAGCGCTTACTCTGTGCCAGGCACTGTACTAAGTGCTGGGACCGAGCCAGGCTAGTCGGGTTGGACACGGTCCCTGTGCTACGCGGGGCTCACAGTCTAAATTTCCATTTTACAGATGAGGGAACTGAGGCACGGAGAAGTGAAGTGACTTACCCAAAGTCACAGAGGAGACAAGTGGAGGAGCTGGGATTAGAACCCATATCCTTGTGACTCTTCCTCTCCCCCTCCTGCCCCTCTCTATCCCCCCCACCTTACCTCCTTCCCTTCCCCACAACACCTGTATATATGTGTATATGTTTGTACATATTTATTACTCTATTTACTTTACTTATACATATTTATTCTACTTATTTTATTTTCTTACTATGTTTTGTTTTGTTCTCTGTCTCCCCCTTCTAGACTGTGAGCCCACTGTTGGGTCGGGACCGTCTCTATATGTTGCCAACTTGGACTTCCCAAGCGCTTAGTACAGTGCCCTGCACGCAGTAAGCGCTCAATAAATACGATTGAGTGAGTGAATAAATACGATCGAATGAATGAATGAATGAATGAATGAATGCTTTGGACATAGTAAGTGCTTAATAAATGCTATTATTATTATTATTACTATTATTACTAAGCAGGAGGGAAAACAGACACTGAATCTCTATTTTACAGATGAGAAGCAGCATGGCTCAGTGGAAAGAGCCCGGGCTTGGGAGCCTGAGGTCATGGGTTCTAATCCCGGCTCCACCACATGTCTGCTGTGTGACCCTGGGCAAGTCATTTAACTATTCTGAGCCTCAGTTACCTCATCTGCAAAATGGGGGTTAAGACCGTGAGCCCCAAGTGGGACAGCCTGATCACCTGGTATCCCCCCCCAGCGCTTAGAACAGTGCTTTGCACATAGTAAGCGCTTAACAAATGCCATTATTATTATTATTAGACGAGGAAACTGATGAACAGAACAGGCAGGCAGTGGAGTCCGAATTGGAACCCAGATCTCTTGATTCCCAGGCCCATCCTCTTTCCACCAGCCCACGTTGTAGGTCGATCAATCGATGGTACTTACTGAGCACCGCCTGTGCGCAAAGCACTGCGCTAGGCGAGTGGGAAACTACAACAGAACAGAGTTAGTAGATACATTCCCAGCCCGCAATGTGCCTAAATACTGAAAAATCGAAACAACTAATGGTTAAGCGTCAACGGGTTCATTTCAACAGCCCGGGTCAGAAACTGCCGTTCAATCACCTCTAAACACAGTCGCCAAAACAAACTCACAAAGACCAGGGTTGAGGAGAGGGACTGAGCTGAGCAACTATGATGTTAAATTAAGTTTAAGAAGCAGTACGGCCTAGTGGATAGAGCCCAGGCCCCGGAGTCAGAAGGTCCTGGGTTCTAATCCCACTCAGCCGCTCGTCGGCTGTGCGACCTTAGGCAAGTCACTTCACGTCTCTGGGACTCACTGCAAAATGGGGGTGAAGACTGTGAGCCCCGTGTGGGGCGTGGACCGTGTCCAACCTGATTTGCTTGTATCTACCCCAGCGCTTAGTACAGTGGCTGGCACATAGTAAGCGCTGGACAAATACAATTTTTTTTAAAAAAAAGGTTGATCTGTGAATCCTGTGGTTCATTGTCATATTTATTGAGCGCTTACTGTGTGCAGAGCACCGTACTAAGCGCTTGTGGTGTGTCCCACCCATGGCTGACTGGAAGCTGGAGGTGATGTTAGAATTATATGATTTTTCCTGAAGTCGGTTGAGAGAGAAATTCTTCGATCGCCTGATGGTTTCAGTGACGAATGCCCGATTCTGGTCAAATGAACTTGTCTCCATTCTAATAATAATAATAATAATAATAATAATAATAATAATAATGGCATTTATTAAGCGCTTAATATGTGCAAAACACTGTTCTAAGCGCTGGGGAGGTTACAAGGTGATCAGGTTGTCCCACGGGGGGGCTCACAGATGAGCAAACTGAGGCCCAGAAAAGTGAAGTGACGTGTCCAAAGTCACCCAGCTGACAATCGGCGGAGCCGGGATTTGAACCCGTGACCTCTGACTCCAAAGCCCGGGCTCTTTCTACTGAGCCACGCTGTTTCTCGCTGCTTCTACTTCCCGGATAAGGCCCAGAAAAGAATGGATTACTGAGCCATTAATAGGATGCCTGTGTTTTCAAAGCCAAGGAGAGACCAGGGATCATCATCATCATCATCAATCGTATTTATTGAGCGCTTACTATGTGCAGAGCACTGTACTAAGAGCTTGGGAAGTACAAATTGGCAACATATAGAGACAGTCCCTACCCAACAGTGGGCTCACAGTCTAAAAGGGGGAGACGGAGAACAAAACCAAACATACGAACAAAATAAAATAAATAGAATAGATATGTACAAGTAAAATAAATAAATAAATAAATAAATAGAGTAATAAATCTGTACAAACATATATACATATATACAGGTGCTGTGGGGAAGGGAAGGAGGTAAGATGGGGGGGATGGAGAGGGGGACGAGGGGGAGAGGAAGGAAGGGATGAGAAATCCTTTGAGAAGCAGGATGGGGGAGTGGATAGAGCACGGGCCTGGGAGTTGGAAGCTCATGGGTTCATTCAATCGTATTTATTGAGCGCTTACTGTGTGCAGAGCACTGTATTAAGCGCTTGGAAAGTCCAGTTCGACAACGAATAGAGACAATCCCTACCCGACAACGGGCTCACAGTCTAGAAGGGGGAGACAGACGGAAAACAAATAGACAGGCACCAATAGCATCAATATAAATAAATATAATTATAGCTCTATTCTATTTATTCTATTTTGTTAGTATGTTTGGTTTTGTTCTCTGTCCCCCTTTTAGACTGTAAGCCCACTGTTGGGTAGGGACTGTCTCTCTATGTTGCCAACTTGTACGTCCCAAGCGCTTAGTCCAGTGCTCTGCACACAGTAAGCGCTCAACAAATATGATTGATGATTGATGAGGATGAAATCATTAATAAATAGAATAATAAAATAATAAATATGTACGTATACACGCAAGTTCTAAGCCTGGCTCCGCCACCTGTCTGCTGCCTATCCTTGGTCAAGCGACTTCACTGCTTTGTGCCTCAGTTCCCTCATCTGTAAAATGGGGATTGAGACTGTGAGCCCCACTTGAGACAGGGACTGTGTCCAACTTGGCTGGCTTGTGTCCATCCCAGCGCTTAGTACAGTGCCTGGCCTATAGTAAGTGCTTAGCAGATACCATCATCATCATCATCATCACTGCTCTGTCGGTTGCCACAGAAACCACAACAGGGGTGGCTTTTACCTGCTCCCAGGGAAGAGGGAAGTTTTTGCGGATGTAATGGACGCTGGCGTTGAGAAACGGAGCCCAGTGGGTGTCTTCGGACACATCGTGGTATTTTCCTGCCAAGGGGGGGAAAAAAAGCGGTGGCGGGGTGAAACGGAATCATCATCAATCGTATTTATTGAGCGCTTACTATGTGCAGAGCACTGTACTAAGCGCTTGGGAAGTACAAATTGGCAACATATAGAGACGGTCCCTACCCAGCAGTGGGCTCACAGTCTAAAAGGGGGAGAAGGAGAACAAAACCAAACATACTAACAAAATAAAATAAATAGAATAGATATGTACAAGTAAAATAAATAAATAAATAGAGTAATAAAAATGTACAAACATATATACATATATACAGGTGCATACACATATATACATATATACAGCTCTCCTGATTTGAGAAGCAGCGTGGCTCAGTGGAAATCAATCAATCAATCGTATTTATTGAGCGCTTACCGTGTGCAGAGCACTGAACTAAGCGCTTGGGAAGTCCAAGTTGGCAACATATAGAGACGGTCCCTACCCAGCAGTGGGCTCACAGTCTAGAAGGGGGAGACATAGAACGAAACCAAACATATTTACAAAATAAAATAGAATAGATATGTACAAGATAAATAAAGAGAAAGAGCCCAGGCTTGGGAGTCAGGGGTCATGGGTTCAAATCCTGGCTCCGCCGCTTGTTAGCTGTGTGACTTTGGGCAAGTCACTTCACCACTCTGGGCCTCAGTTCCCTCATCTGTAAAACGGGGATTAAAACTGTGAGCCCCCCCGTGGGACAAGCTGATCGCCGCGTAACCTCCCCAGCGCTTAGAACAGTGCTTTATTATTATTATTATTTGGTTCTACCAGTCGCCGATTTATCAGAGGATGATAAATCGGCGACTGGTAAAACCAAATAATAATAATAATAACGGTATTTGTTAAGCGCTTACTATGTGCATATTCATTCATTCACTCATTGTCGTATTTATTATTATGATTTGGTTTTACCCGTCGCCGATTTATCAGAGGATAAA
Organism: Tachyglossus aculeatus; assembly: GCF_015852505.1. Lineage (NCBI taxonomy): Eukaryota > Metazoa > Chordata > Mammalia > Monotremata > Tachyglossidae > Tachyglossus > Tachyglossus aculeatus. The sequence continues at coordinate 29,527,381 of NC_052100.1, forward strand.
ACCAAATCATAATAATAAATACGACAATGAGTGAATGAATGAATGAAAGAACCAAGCCGGGAAGCTTCCCTCTTCCTGAGAGCTCTTAATTCTCCCCTTCCCAACCCTCGCCCTGCCTCTCCCTTCTCAATCCGGAGAGAAGTTAGTCAACCACAAAGTGCCAACCCTCCATCCTCAGGAAGGCTTCTGTTTCGTTTAGTTTTAATGGTTATTTGTTCATCACGAACCCCAGCCTCACCTAGCTTGCAGAACTGAGGATAAAAGGAGTCAGGATACACGCTCCCGGCCTGATACGCATCCTGGTGTTTCAGCAAGAGCTGAGGAAGGAAAAAGAAGGGAGCAGGGATCAATAGGAAGGAAGCTCCTTTCTAGGATAGACTGAAAGCTCCCTGAAGGCAGGAACCCCCCTCTGACCCGTCCCTAGACTGTAAAACGCATTGTGGACAGCTAAAGTATCCGTTATAATGTCCTCTTCCAAGCGTTTAGTACAGTGCACAACAGTAAGAACTCAAATACTGACCCTTTTCTAGTCATTTCTCCTTGCATTCTTACATATTACACACGTGTCATCTTACACGTGTGTAATCCTCACACATTACAAAGTCAAAGTGACAAATACGAATACCCCTAGGAGACAGGGAGAGAGAATGGCAACATTTAAAAAGCACCCACTTTGTGCTGAGCACTGTACTGGGTGCCAAGTGGGCACCTCTTCTTATTGGTAGTAGTAATGGTATTTGATAATAATAATAATTATACTATAATTATAATACATAATATATATAATAATTATTATTATTATGGCATTTGTTAAGCACTTACTATGTGCAAAGCACTGTTCTAAGCGCTGGGGAGGTTACAAAGTGATCAGGTTGTCCCACGGGGGGCTCACAGTCTTCATCCCCATTTTACAGAGGAGGGAACTGAGGCCTAGAGAAGTGAAGTGAGTTGCCCAAAGTCACCCAGCTGACAATTGGCAGAGCCGGGATTTGAACCCGTGACCTGTGACTCCAAAGCCCGGGCTCTTTCCGCCGAGCCACGCTGCTTCTCTTTGATGAAGCGCTTACTATGCTCTCCTAAGCACTAGGCAAGAATGCTTAACTTCCACCCTTCTCTAGGACTCAAAATAGCAAAAATGGTGCATTTTTGATGATGTGAAGCTCTTTTTTTTAAGCGCTTACTCTGTGCCAGGCACGGTACAAAATGCTGGGGTAGATACAAGTTATGGACACAGTCTGTGTTCCACTCGGGGCTCACAGTCTCAACTCCCATTTTACAGATGAGGTAACGGAGGCACAGAGAGGCGAAACGACTTGCCCAGGGTCACACAGCAGACAAGCGGCGGAGCCGGGATTAGAACTCACGTCCCCCTGGCTCTCAGGCCTGGGCTCTGTCCAGTAGGCCCTTCTGTTTCTGTGGGAAGGGAACATATCTACCAAATCTGCTACCGTGGCCTCTCCCAAGTGCTTAGCACAGTGTTCTGCATAAAGTACGCACTCAGAGACCATCGACTGATTAAATGATTTGGCTTAAGTCCCATCCCGAACTGGGGTTTGGGTTGAGAACCGACTTGTTGCCGCCTTGTACTTCCCAAGCGCTTAGTACAGTGCTCTGCACACAGTAAGCGCTCAATAAATACGACTGACTGACTGAATGAATGAATGAATGAACAAAGCCTCGCTTTGAAGAGATCCACCTAAATTGTGCAGATATGTCGTTCGGGAAACAAAGCCTTGGTGATGTTTAATTCGTAGTGCATTCGTTCATTCATTGAATCGTATTTATTGAGCGCAAGCGCTTAGTACAGTGCTCTGCACACAGTAAGCGCTCAATAAATACGACTGAATGAATGAATGAAAGAACCAAGCCTCGTACTGGAGCTTTGAAGAGATCCACCTAAATTGTGCAGATATGTCGTTCGGGAAACAAAGCCTTGGTGATGTTTAATTCGTAGTTCATTCGTTCATTCATTGAATTGTATTTATTGAGCGCAAGCGCTTACTACAGTGCTCTGCACACAGTAAGCGCTCAATAAATACGACTGAATGAATGAATGAATGAATGAAAGAACCAAGCTTCGTACTGGAGCTTTGAAGAGATCCACCTAAATTGTGCAGATATGTCGTTCGGGAAACAAAGCCTTGGGGATGTTTAATTCTTAGTTCATTCGTTCATTCATTGAATCGTATTTATTGAGAGCAAGAGCTTAGTACAGTGCTCTGCACACAATAAGCGCTCAATAAATACGACTGACTGAATGAATGAAAGAACCAAGCCTCGTACTGGAGCTTTGAAGAGATCCACCTGAATTGTGCAGATATGTCGTTCGGGAAACAAAGCCTTGGGGATGTTTAATTCGTAGTTCATTCGTTCATTCATTGAATCGTATTTATTGAGTGCAAGCGCTTAGTACAGTGCTCTGCACACAGTAAGCGCTCAATAAATACGACTGAATGAATGAATGAATGAATGAAAGAACCAAGCCTCGTACTGGAGCTTTGAAGAGATCCACCTAAATTGTGCAGATATGTCGTTCGGGAAACAAAGCCTTGGGGATGTTTAATTCGTAGTTCATTCGTTCATTCATTGAATTGTATTTATTGAGCGCAAGTGCTTACTACAGTGCTCTGCACACAGTAAGCGCTCAATAAATACGACTGAATGAATGAATGAATGAATGAAAGAACCAAGCTTCGTACTGGAGCTTTGAAGAGATCCACCTAAATTGTGCAGATATGGCATTCGGGAAACAAAGCCTTGGTGATGTTTAATTTGTAGTTCATTCGTTCATTCATTGAATTGTATTTATTGAGCGCAAGCGCTTAGTACAGTGCTCTGCACACAGTAAGCGCTCAATAAATAGGACAATGAATGAATGAAAGGACCAGGCCGGGAACCTGGCTTTCGTACTGGAGCTTTGAAGAGATCCACCTAAATTGTGCAGATATGTCGCTCTGGAAACAAAGCCTTGGTGATGTTGAATTCTTAGTTCATTCATTCATTCATTGAATCGTATTTATTGAGCGCTGACTGTGTGCAGAGCACTGTACTAAGCGCTTGAGAAGTCCAAGTCGGCAACATCTAGAGACGGTCCCTATCCGACAACGGGCTCACAGTCTAGAAGGGGGTGACGGAGAACGAAACAAAACATGTGGGCAGGTGTCAAAACCGTCGGAATAAATAGGATTATAGCTAGATGCACATCATTAACAAAATAAACAGAATAGGAAATATGTGCAAGTAAAATGAACAGACTAATAAATCTGTACAAATATATAAAAGTGCTGGGGTGGATAGGACACAGAAAAGAGCAACCTCACAAACCCGTGGCTCAGTGGAAAGAGCCCGGGCTTTGGAGTCAGAGGTCATGGGTTCAAATCCCCACTCCGCCAATTGCCAGCTGTGTGACTTTGGGCAAGTCACTTAACATCTCTGGGCCTCAGTTACCTCATCTGTAAAATGGGGATGAAGAGTGTAAGCCCCCCGTGGGACAACCTGATCGCCTTGTAACCTCCCTGGCGCTTAGAACAGTGCTTTGCACATACTAAGCGTTTAATAAATGCCATTATTACTATTATTATTAAATCATTTGTGCTCTGATGCACGACCGAATGAAAGACCTCTGATACACGACTGAATTGCCTGGTTTTGCAGCCAAACGAAGAACTGCCCAGAAAGTAGAAAACGGGGTTTATACCTCTCGGTAGTTCACTCTCCCACTCTCCAGATGGAAAAACTCCAGTGCCCTGTGAGCTGGAAAGAACCAATCAAAAATCAGAATAAATCGGGGAACACATCTGCCGACTCACTAATATCGTACTCTCCCAAGCGCTTAGTACAGTGTTCTACGCACAATGAGGGCTCAGTAAATATGACTGATTGATTAAAAACTAGCCCTGCCCGATTCAAGCCGGAAGGCAGTGAATTATGCTGCCAACTGTGAGCCTGTTGTTGGGTAGGGATTGTCTCCATCTGTTGCCGAATTGAACTTTCTGAGCGCTTAGTACAGTGCTCTGCACAGAGCAAGCGCTCAATAAATACGACTGAATGAATGAATGAACACGGTATTTCCCAAAGCCCTTTCACATTACTCATCTCAACCGGTCCGCACACCAACCCGGCGAGGTGGGGAGAGGCGGAGGTTACCGCCCCCATTTTACAGGTGAGGAAACTGAGGCTCAGAAAGGTTAAGTGGCCTGCCTGAGGTCACACAGCGGGAAGGGTAGACCAGACTAGAACCCAGGTCTCCTGACTCCCAGGCGACTGTTGTCCCAACTCGGATGTGCTGGAAACTGTGAGCCCACTGTTGGGTAGGGATCGCCTCTATATGTTGCCAACTTGTACTTCCCAAGCGCTTAGTACAGTGCTCTGCACACCGTAAGCGCTCAATAAATATGATTGAATGAATGAATGGAAACAAAAACGTGCCTCCTAGACGCAACTGTCCCTCGCAATTTTCCATGTGCATAGAGAGCAGCCCCCTTTCTAGTCCAAAAGGGTTGGTTATTTCGGAGAAGCAGCGTGGCTCAGTGGAAAGAGCCCGGGCTTTGGAGTCAGAGGTCGTGGGTTCAAATCCCGGCTCCGCCAATTGTCAGCTGGGTGACTTTGGGCAAGTCACTTCACTTCTCTGGGCCTCATTTCCCTTATCTGTAAAATGGGGATTAAGACTGTGAGCCCCAACGTGGGACAACTTGATCACCTTGTATCCCCCCCGCAGCGCTTAGAACAGTGCTCTGCACATAGTAAGCGCTTAATAAATGCCATTATTATTATTATTATTATTATTAAGCCAATGCCTCGCTGGACAATAAAATAGCTAGGAAACATGCTTGCTCTTCCCTTCTGTCAATCTGACGGCAAATACCGCAGAATTGTGAATATGAATGCAGAACACAGACCCTTCCAGAAGTAGCCCGACCATTATCTCTCAACCGACTTTTGGGCCTACTTTGAGAGAAAGTATCTCTCAGCCGACTTTTGGGCCTAATCAATCAATCAATCGTATTTATTGAGCGCTTACTGTATGCAGAGCACTGTACTAAGCCCTTGGGAAGTCCAAGTTGGCAACATACAGAGACAGTCCCGACCCAACAGCGGGCTCACAGTCTAAAAGGGGGAGACAGAGAACAAAACCAAACGTACTAACCAAATAAAATAAATAGAATAGATATGTACAAGTAAAATATATAAATAGAGTAATAAATATGTACAAACATATATACATAAATACAGGAGCTGTGGGGAAGCAGTTAATGTTTAACTGCTCCTCGGTTCCGGAGTTCTTTTTTTGTTAAAAAAAACAACAAAAACATACGAACAAAAAATCATTCCCCACTTAGGAAATAAAGATGACAACTGGGAAGCAGGAAATTAAGATGGAAATCATTTCCCTTGAGGAACGGCATAATCAATCAATCGTATTTATTGAGCGCTTACTGTGTGCAGAGCACTGTACTAAGTGCTTGGGAAGTCCAAGTTGGCAACATATAGAGACAGTCCCTACCCAACAGTGGGTTCACAGTCTAAAAGGGGGAGACAGAGAACAAAACCAAACATACTAACAAAGTGAAATAAGTAGAATAAATATGTACAAGTAAAATAAATAAATAGGGTAATAAACACGTACAAATATACATACATATATACAGGGAAGGGAAGGAGGAGGCAAGAAAATAAGAGAATCCGTTCGATCGATCGTACTTATTGAGAGACAGCGTGGCCCCCCTCTGTTCATTCATTCAATGACTGTAGACTGTATAATAATAATGACGATGACATTTATTAAGCGCTTACTATGTGCAAAGCACTGTTCTAAGCGCTGGGGGGATACCCGGTCATCAGGTTGTCCCCCGTGGGGCTCACAGTCTTCATCCCCACTTTACAGATGAGGTAACCGAGGCCCAGAGAAGTGAAGTGACCCGCCCGAAGTCCCACAGCCGACAAGTGGCGGAGCCGGGATTTGAACCCGGGACCTGTGACTCCAAAGGCCGGGCTCTTTCCACTGAGCCACGCTCCTTCTCAGTATGCTGTAGGCACCGTGCTGTGCTAAGCGCCGGGGCGTATACAGGCTAAGGAAGTTGGACACGGCACGGGTCCCACGGGGGGCTTGTGGGTTTAATCGCCCATTTTACAGATGAGGGAACTAAGGCCCACAGAAGATAAGGTCACAAAGCAGACACGCGGTGGAACTGGGATTAGAATAATAATCATCGTCGTCAATCGTATTTATTGAGCGCTTACTGTGTGCAGAGCACTGGACTGAGCGCTTGGGAAGGACAAGGTGGCAAAAGAAAGGATTAACCCCCCTCTCTTCCTCACTGGTTGTCTAAGCCTCTTTCCTTCAGGGATTTGAGCAATCCCGAGTCTCCCACGCTTACCTATTTCAATATGTGTGGAAATTCCACATGGCAGGCAAGGCGGACACAGGTGGAAGAGCCCTATCGCCAGCAGGATGGACCAGTTCCTAGAAAAAGACATGTCAGAACGGTCCCGGCCCAGGAAGGGGACGGGAGCAATCCTTCTAGGCCGGGATATTCCTCCAACTCCAAACGCGAGCCTTCTAGGCCGGGATATTCCTCTCACACGCTCCTGGTCTCCTTGCTGGGCAGGTCACTGACCCGGCAGCTGAGCCAAGTTTCGAAATGAAATTATTTTCCAACCCCGACGGCCGCTGTTTGGCTCCCAGGGCAGGGAGAGCCCCCTCACCCTCCAAAAGGGACCGGGGAGGGGAGGTGAGAAAAAAAATCAAATTATCCGTGAGGTGCGCTTCCGTTTTCCAGCCCGCATCTTCTCCTGCATTTTAATGGGATTTTCCCGGCCAGCCAGGAAATGTAGGTCAGCCGAAATGGGCGGAGAGCTAGTTTCAGGGAACCCCTCCCGGAGGTTTGGGATTTCAAAAGAGCTGGGAAGCCTAGTCCCTCTCCCACCCATTCAGTCATATTTATTGAGCGCTTACTGTGTGCAGAGCACTGTACTAAGCGCTTGGGAAGTCCAAGTTGGCAACCTATAGAGACGGTCCCTATCCAACAGCGGGCTCACAGTCTAGAACTGGGCCCACAGTCTAGAAGAAGAAGTCACACCCACCCCGTCGGAGCTCCTCTGCAGATAGAGAAGCAGCGTGGCTCAGTGGAAAGAGCCCGGGCTTTGGAGTCAGGGGTCATGGGTTCGAATTCCGGCTCTGCCACTTGTTAGCTGTGTGACTTGGGGCAAGTCACTTCACTTCCCTGGGCCGCCGTTCCCTCATCTGTAAAATGGGGATGAAGACCGTGAGCCCCCCGTGGGACAACCTGATCTCCTTGTAACCTCCCCAGCGCTTAGAAAAGTGCTTTGCACATAGTAAGCGCTTAATAAATGCCATTATTATTATTATTATTATTCTCTGTGCCTCAGTTCCCTCATCTGTAAAATGGGGATGAAGACTGTGAGCCCCCCGTGGGACAACCTGATCACCTTGTAACCTCCCCAGCGCTTAGAACAGTGCCTTGCACATAGTAAGTGCTTAATAAATGCCATTATTATTATTATTAATATTCTCTGTGCCTCAGTTCCCTCATCTGTAAAATGGGGATGAAGACTGTGAGCCCCCCGTAGGACAACCTGATCACCTTGTAACCTCCCCAGCATTTAGAAAAGTGCTTTGCACATAGTAAGCGCTTAATAAATGCCATTATTATTATTATTATTATTCTCTGTGCCTCAGTTCCCTCATCTGTAAAATGAGGATGAAGACCGTGAGCCCCCCGTGGGACAACCTGATCTCCTTGCAACCTCCCCAGTGCTTAGAAAAGTGCTTTGCACATAGTAAGCGCTTAATAAATGCCATTATTATTATATTAATATTCTCTGTGCCTCAGTTCCCTCATCTGTAAAATGGGGATGAAGACCGTGAGCCCTCCGTGGGACAACCTGATCACCCTGTAACCTCCCCAGTGCTTAGAACAGTGCTTTGCACATAGTAAGTGCTTAATAAATGCCATCATCATTATTATTATTATTCTCTGTGCCTCAGTTCCCTCATCTGTAAAATGGGGATGAAGACCGTGAGCCCCCCGTGGGACAACCTGATCACCTTGTAACCTCTCCAGCGCTTAGAACAGTGCTTTGCACATAGTAAGTGCTTAATAAATGCCATCATCATTATTATTATTATTCTCTGTGCCTCAGTTCCCTCATCTGTAAAATGGGGATGAAGACCGTGAGCCCCCCGTGGGACAACCTGATCACCTTGTAACCTCTCCAGCGCTTAGAACAGTGCTTTGCACATAGTAAGCGCTTAATAAATGCCATCATTATTATTATTATTATAAGGATGGGGGCTTGGAAAACCTTTATTGCAACCATCAGCAACTCCCACACGGCCGACCTCCTCCCACTCGCTCTGAAGCAAGGTCTGCCGGCCCCTCCCTGGCGATTTCGGCCCAGGGCAGAAGAACAAAACACAAAATGACAGACAGCCAGAGTCAGATAACCACAACTTTGCTCTGCCACTACTGGTAATAATGATAATAATAATAGTAATAATAGTAATAATAATAATAATAATAATAATAATAATAATAATGGTATTTGTTAGGCTACATGCCAGGGATGGCACTAACAGCTGGGGCAGATCATTGGGTTGGACACAATCCCCGTCCCACATAAGGCTCTCGGTCTTAAACCCCTTTTTAGAGATGAGGGAATGGAGGCACGGAGAAGTGACTTATCCAAGGTCACAACAGACAGGTGGCGGAGCCAGGATTAGAACCCGGTTCCTCCGGCTTCCAGGCCCGGGCTCTTTCCAGTAGGCCATGCTGGCCTGGCATATAATAAATCCTGGAAAGAGCCCGGGCTTGGGAGTCTAATCCCGGCTCCTCCACTTATCAGCTGTGTGACTCTGGGCGAGTCACTTCACTTCCCTGGGCCTCAGTTCCCTCATCTGGAAAATGGGGATGAAGACCGTGAGCCCCCCGTGGGACAACCTGATCTCCTTGTAACCTCCCCAGCGCTTAGAACAGTGCTTTGCACATAGTAAGCTCTTAATAAATGCCATCATCATCATTATTATTATTAGTCTCTGTGCCTCAGTTCCCTCATCTGTAAAATGGGGATGAAGACTGTGAGCCCCCCGTGGGACAACCTGATCACCCTGTAACCTCCCCAGTGCTTAGAACGGTGCTTTGCACATAGTAAGCACTTAATAAATGCCATCATTATTATTATTATCTTCTCTGTGCCTCAGTTCCCTCATCTGTAAAATGGGGATGAAGACTGTGAGCCCCCCGTGGGACAACCTGATCACCTTGTAACCTCCCCAGCGACTGGAACAGTACTTTGCACATAGTAAGTGCTTAATAAATGCCATTATTATTATTATTATATTCTCTGCCTCAGTTCCCTCATCTGTAAAATGGGGATGAGGACTGTGAGCCCCCCGTGGGACAACCTGATCTCCTTGTAACCTCCCCAGCGCTTAGAACAGTGCTTTGCACATAGTAAGCGCTTAATAAATGCCATTATTAGTATTATTATTCTCTGTGCCTCAGTTCCCTCATCTGTAAAATGGGGATGAAGACCGTGAGGCCCCCGTGGGACAAGCTGATCACCTTGTAACCTCCCCAGCGCTTAGAACAGTGCTTTGCACATAGTAAGCGCTTAATAAATGCCATTATTAGTATTATTATTTAGGCCAAGGAGAAAGAGAAAGCTTAGGCAGGGCACCTGGAGCTGGAGCTGTCCCTGGGGAAGAGACGGAGAGGCATCCTGGCCACCCTGGCATTCCTGACGTTGGATTCCCGCAGGCCGCCCACACCAGGAGGGAGGAGAAGGACATGGGAAAGGCAGGGCCAGCCCGGGCAGGGAGGAGCTACCACCTGCCTGCCATTCCCGGCCTTCCTATCTATTGAACCCTCACTCTTCAGTCAGTCAATCAGTCAATCAATCAATCGTATTTATTGAGCGCTTACTGTGCGCAGAGCACTGTACTAAGCGCTTGGGAAGTCCAAGTTGGCAACATAGAGAGACGGTCCCCACCCAACAGTGGGCTCACAGTCGGTCATTCAGTTTCACTCCATCCTATTTATTGAGCCCTCCCTCCCTCATTCAGGCATTCATTCATTCCATCCTAGCTACTGCAGCGTGGCTCAGTGGAAAGAGGCCGGGCTTGGGAGTCTGAGGTCATGGGTTCAAGTCCCGGCTCTTCTAATTGTCATCTGGGTGACTTTGGGCAAGTCACTTCTCTGGGCCTCATTTTACAGACGTGGATGAAGACTTCGAGCCCCCCGTGGGACAACCTGATCACCTTGTAACCGCCCCAGCGCTTAGAACAGTGTAAGTGCTTATTAAGCAGTGTACATGTTAAGCACATAGTAAGCGCTTAATAAATGCTATCATTATTATTATGATTATTCCTATCTATTGAACCCTCACTCTTCAGTCAGTCAGTCAGTCAGTCAGTCAGTCAGTTTCACTCCATCCTATTTATTGAGCCCTCCCTCACTCATTCAGGCATTCATTCATTCCATCCTAGCTATTGCAGCGTGGCTCAGTGGAAAGAGCCCGGGCTTGGGAGTCAGAGGTCATGGGTTCTAATTCCAGTTCTGCCAATTTTCAGCTGCATGACTTTGGGCAAGTCACTTCACTTCTCTGGGCCTCAGTTACCTCATCTGTAAAATGGGGATTAGGACTGTGAGCCCCACGTGGGACAACTTGATCACCTTGTATCCCCCAGCGCTTAGAACAGTGCTTTGCACATAGTAAGAAAAGCACTTAATAAATGCCATCATTGTTATTATTATTATTATTATGTCCTCACTCTTCATTCATTCATTCACTCCATCCTATTTATTGAGCCCTCACTCTTCATTCATTCATTCATTCACTCCATCCTATTTATTGAGCCCTCACTCTTCATTCATTCATTCATTCACGCCATCCTATTTATTGAGCCCTCACTCACTCATTCATTCATTCCTATTTATTGAGCCCTTAGTCAGTCATTCATTCATTCCTATTTATTGAGCCACTCCATCCTATTTATTGAGCCACTCCATCCTTCAATTTATTGAGCCCTCACTCACTCACTCACTCATTCATTCATTCCTATTTATTGAGCCCTTAGTCATTCATTCATTCCTATTTATTGAGCCACTCCATCCTATGTATTGAGCCCTCATTCATTCATTCACTCCATCCTATGTATTGAGCCCTCATTCATTCATTCATTCACTCCATCCTGTGTATTGAGCCCTCATTCATTCATTCACTCTATCCTATGTATTGAGCCCTCATTCATTCATAATAATAATAATGATGGTATTTGTTAAGCGCTTACTATGTGCAAAGCACTGTTCTAAGCGCTGGGGAGCTTACAAGGTGATCAGGTTGTCCCACGGGGGGCTCACAGTCTTCATCCCCAGTTTCCAGATGAGGGAACTGAGGCCCAGAGAAGTGAAGTGACCTGCCCAAAGTCACCCAGCTGACAATTGGCGGAGGCGGGATTTGAACCCATGACCTCTGACTCCAAAGCCCGGGCTCTTTCCACTGAGCCACGCTGCTTCTCATTCATTCATTCACTCTCTCCTATGTATTGAGCCCTCATTAATTCATTCTTTCCATCCTATGTATTGAACCCCCACTCTTGCATTCATTCACTCTTTCCATCCTATGTATTGAACCCTCACTCATGCATTCATTCACTCTTTCCATCCTATGTATTGAACCCTCACTCATGCATTCATTCATTCTTTCCATCCTGTGTATTGAACCCTCACTCATGCATTCATTCATTCTTTCCATCCTGTGTATTGAACCCTCACTCATGCATCCATTCATTCTTTCCATCCTATGTATTGAACCCTCACTCATGCATTCATTCATTCTTTCCATTGTATTTATTGAGCCCTCATTCATTCATTCATTTAGTCATTCATTCTCCCGTATTTATTGAACCTTCACTTATTCATTCATGCTTTCCATCGTATTTATTGAGCCCCTCACTCACTTATCCATTCATTCTAACATATTTATTGAACCCTCTAACCCCGCCCATCGCCCTGTAATAATAATAATGGTGTTTGTTAAGCGCTTACTACGTGCCAAGCACTGTTCTAAGCGCTGGTGGGGGATACAAGGTGATCAGGTTGTCCCCCGTGGGGCTCACAGACTTAATCCCCATTTGACAGGTGCGGTCACTGAGGCCCAGAGAAGTGAAGCGACTCGCCCAAAGTCACCCAGCTGACAGTTGGCGGGGGCGGGATTCGAACCCACGACCTCTGACTCCCAAACCCGGGCTCTTTCCATTCATTCATTCAATCCTATTTATTGAGCGCTTCCTGTGCGCAGAGCACTGTACTAAGCGCTTGGGAAGTCCAAGTCGGCAACATCTAGAGATGGTCCCTACCCAACAACGGGCTCACAGTCTAGAAGGGGGAGACAGGGAACAAAACAAAACACGTGGACGGGTGTCAAGTCGTCAGAACAAATGGAAATAAAGCTAGATGCACATCATTAACAAAATCAACAGAATAGTAAATAAGTACAAGTAAAATAGAGTAATAGATCCCAGCTCTGCCAATTGTCAGCTGTGTGACTTTGGGCAAGTCACTTAACGTCTCTGGGCCTCATTCCCTCATCTGTAAAATGGGGATGAAGACTGTGATCCCCCAGTGGGACCGCCTGATCACCCTGTAACCTCCCCAGTGCTTCGAACAGTGCTTGGCACCTATAGTAAGCGCTTAACAAATGCCATCATCATTGCAGCGCTTCGAACAGTGCTTGGCACCTAGTAAGCGCTTAATAAACGCCATCATCATTATTATTATTATAATAAAATGGGGATGAAGACTGTGACTGTGAAGACAAATACCAACATTATTATTATTATTATTATTATTAACAAATGCCATTATTATTCCAGCTTTTAGAACAGTGCTTGGCACCTAGTAAGCGCTTAATAAAGGCCATTATTATTATTATTATTATAAAATGGGGATGAAGACTGTTACTGTGAAGACAAATACCAACATTATTATTATTATTATTAACAAATGCCATTATTATTCCAGCTTTTAGAACAGTGCTTGGCACCTAGTAAGCGCTTAGTAAACGCCATCATTATTATTATTATAAATGAAGACTGTGAGCCCCCAGTGGGACAGCCTGATCACCCTGCAACCTCCCCAGTGCTTCCAACAGTTCTTGGCACCTAGTAAGCGCTTAATAAAGGCCATTATTATTATTATTATTATTATTATTATAAAGGAAGACTGTGATCCCCCAGTGGGACAGCCTGATCACCCTGTAACCTCCCCAGCGCTTCGAACAGTGCTTGGCACCTATAGTAAGCGCTTAACGAATGCCATCATCATTCCAGCGCTTTGAACAGCGCTTGGCACCTAGTATGCACTTAAGAAACGCCATCATCATTATTATTATTATAAAATGGGGATGAAGACTGTGACTGTGAAGACAAATACCAACATTATTATTATTATTATTAACAAATTCCATTATTATTCCAGCTTTTAGAACAGTGCTTGGCACCTAGTAAGTGCTTAAGAAGCACCATCATCATCATTATTATTATAAAATGGGGATGAAGACTGTGACTGTGAAGACAAATACCAACATTATCATCATTATTATTATTATTATTATTATCATCATCATCATCAAATGCCATTATTCCAGCTTTTAGAACAGTGCTTGGCACCTAGTAAGCACTTAAGAAACGCCATCATCATTATTATTATTATAAAATGGGGATGAAGACTGTGACTGTGAAGACAAATACCAACATTATTATTATTATTATTATTATTATCATCATCATCATCAAATGCCATTATTATTCCAGCTTTTAGAACAGTGCTTGGCACCTAGTAAGCGCTTAACAAACGCCATCATTATTATTATTATTATAAATGAAGACTGTGATCCCCCAGTGGGACCGCCTGATCACCCTGCAACCTCCCCAGCGCTTCCAACGGTGCTTGGCACCTATAGTAAGCGCTTAACGAATGCCCTCATCATTCCAGCGCTTCGAACAGCGTTTGGCACCTAGTAAGCGCTTAATAAACGCCACCATCATCATTCTTATTATTATAAAACGGGGATGAAGACTGTGTCCCCCCAGTGGGACCGCCTGATCACCCTGCAACCTCCCCAGCGCTTCCAACGGTTCTTGGCACCTATAGTAAGCGCTTAACGAATGCCATCATCATCCCGGCGCTTCGAACAGCGCTTGGCACCTAGTAAGCGCTTAATAAACGCCACCATCCTCATTCTTATTATTATAAAACGGGGATGAAGACTGTGACCCCCCAGTGGGACAGCCTGATCACCCTGCAACCTCCCCAGTGCTTGGCACCTATAATAAGCGCTTAACAAGTGCCATCATCATTCCAGCGCTTCGAACAGCGCTTGGCACCTAGTAAGCGCTTAAGAAACGCCATCATCATTATTATTATTATAAAATGGGGATGATGACTGTGACTGTGAAGACGAATACCAACATCATTATTATTATTATTATCATCATCAAATGCCATTATTATTCCAGCTTTCAGAACAGTGCTTGGCACCTAGTAAGCGCTTAGTAAACGCCATCATCATTATTATTATAAATGAAGACTGTGAGCCCCCAGTGGGACAGCCTGATCACCCTGCAACCTCCCCAGCGCTTCCAACAGTGCTTGGCACCTAGTAAGCGCTTAATAAAGGCCATTATTATTATTATTATAAAGACTGTGATCCCCCAGTGGGACCGCCTGATCACCCTGCAACCTCCCCAGCGCTTCCAACGGTTCTTGGTACCTATAGTAAGCGCTTAACGAATGCCATCATCATCCCGGCGCTTCGAACAGCGCTTGGCACCTAGTAAGCGCTTAATATACGCCACCATCATCATTCTTATTATTATAAAACGGGGATGAAGACTGTGACCCCCCAGTGGGACCGCCTGATCACCCTGCAACCTCCCCAGTGCTTGGCCCCTATAAGAAGCGCTTAACAAGTGCCATCATCATTCCAGCGCTTCGAACAGCGCTTGGCACCTAGTAAGCGCTTAAGAAACGCCATCATCATTATTATTATTATAAAATGGGGGTGAAGACTGTGACTGTGAAGACGAATACCAACATCATTATTATTATTATCATCATCATCAAATGCCGTTATTATTCCAGCTTTTAGAACAGTGCTTGGCACCTAGTAATCGCTCAATAAAAGCCATCATCATCATTATTATGATTACAAAACGGGGATGAAGACTGTGACCCCCCAGGGGGACCGCCTGATCACCCTGCAACCTCCCCAGTGCTTGGCACCTATAAGAAGCGCTTAACAAGTGCCATCATCATTCCAGCGCTTCGAACAGCGCTTGGCACCTAGTAAGCGCTTAAGAAACGCCATCATCATTATTATTATTATAAAATGGGGGTGAAGACTGTGACTGTGAAGACGAATACCAACATCATTATTATTATTATCATCATCATCAAATGCCGTTATTATTCCAGCTTTTAGAACAGTGCTTGGCACCTAGTAATCGCTCAATAAAAGCCATCATCATCATTATTATGATTATAAAACGGGGATGAAGACTGTGACCCCCCAGGGGGACCGCCTGATCACCCTGCAACCTCCCCAGTGCTTGGCCCCTATAAGAAGCGCTTAACAAGTGCCATCATCATTCCAGCGCTTCGAACAGCGCTTGGCACCTAGTAAGCGCTTAAGAAACGCCATCATCATTATTATTATTATAAAATGGGGGTGAAGACTGTGACTGTGAAGACGAATACCAACATCATTATTATTATTATCATCATCATCAAATGCCGTTATTATTCCAGCCTTTAGAACAGTGCTCCGCACCTAGTAAGCGCTTAAGGAACGCCATCCTCCTCATTATTAGTACAATCCGAGCCCCGCCTCCGCTGGCAGTAGCCCTGCCCAGCGGCCCTCCCTCCGCCCGGGTGTCGGTGCCCAGGCCCGAGGCCTTCTTTGTCCACCGTCCTGGGCCTGCTGCTGGGGTCCTGGGGGGCCGGGCCATGGCGAGCAGGTTGCCCCTGCGGCCTCCATGGGGGTGGGCCTGGTGCCCAGCTCCCCTGTGCCCCCCTGGGTGCCCTCCGAGCCGCGGGCTGTGCGGGGCCCACCTCCCCGCCGCCCTCCTGCGCACCCGGCCCTTCGTGGGGGGCCAGTGGATGCCCGCTGACCAGGCCTTGACCTTTGACCTTGCCCAGGCCCGGGCGACTTTCCCCGTGCTGTCCCCGGGCACCGGTGCCCACCTGGCCCGGGTGTCCGACTGCGGGGCGGCCGAGGCCCGGGCCGCCGTCACCGCCGCCTGGCAGGCCCGGCCCGCCTGGCACCGGGCATCCGCCCAGGTGACTGCCAGGGGCTACGCCGTAGACGCCCCCGGGGGACCCTGCGCTGACCGCCTGGGCCAGCACCAGCCGTCGACACTGCCACCCGCCCCCGGGAAAGGGGGCTCCGGCGGTGGTGGTGGGGGGATGCAGGGGGCCTTGGAAGGAAGGACCCGCTCGTAATGCCTTCAGTGGGGCGCCCACTGTGTGAGCAGCGCTGTGCTGAGCGCCTGGAGAGGACAGTACAGCCGTTTGACAATCAGGGGTCTCTGGGGGGGAGACGTTTCTGCCCGGTGGATGGACCGGCCTGGGAACCAGGACTCGTTCATATTTCATTCAATCGGGTTTAATAAGCGCTTAATGTGTGCGCAGCACTGGGCCGAGCGCTTGGAGAGGGCAGTACGGCCGTTTGACAATCAGGGGTCTCTGGGGGGGAGAGATGGAGCGGTCTCTGAGGGGGGGGGGGAGACGTTTCTGCTGGATGGATGGACCGGCCCCGAGCAGGAGGAATTGTTCATATTTCATTCAATCGGGTTTAATAAGCGCCTACTGTGTGCGCAGCACTGTGCTGAGCGCTTGGAGAGGACAGTATGGCCGTTTGACAATAAGGGGTCTCTGGGGGGAGAGATGGAGCGGTCTCTGGGGGGAGAGACGTTTCTGCCGGATGGATGGACCGGCCTGGGAACCAGGACTCGTTCATATTTCATTCGATCGGGTTTAATAAGGGCCTACTGTGTGCACAGCACTGTGCTGAGCGCTTGGAGAGGACAGTACGGCCGTTTGACAATCAGGGGTCTCTGGGGGGGAGAGATGGAGCTGTCTCTGGGGGAGAGACGTTTCTGCCGGATGGATGGACCGGCCTGGGAACCAGGACTCGTTCATATTTCATTCGATCGGGTTTAATAAGGGCCTACTGTGTGCACAGCACTGTGCTGAGCGCTTGGAGAGGACAGTACGGCCGTTTGACAATCAGGGGTCTCTGGGGGGGAGAGATGGAGCTGTCTCTGGGGGAGAGACGTTTCTGCCGGATGGATGGACCGGCCTGGGAACCAGGACTCATTCATATTTCATTCGATCGGGTTTAATAAGGGCCTACTGTGTGCACTGTGCTGAGCTCTTGGAGAGGACAGTACGGCCGTTTGACAATCAGGGGTCTCTGGGGGGAGAGACGTTTCTGCTGGATGGAAGGACCGGCCCCGAGCAGGAGGAGTCGTTCATATGGCAATCAATCAGATTGAATAAGGGCCTACTGTGTGTGCAGCACTGTGCTGAGCGCTTGGAGAGGACAGTACAGACGTTTGACAATCAGGGGTCTCTGGAGGGAGAGATGGAGGGGTCTCTGGAAGGGAGAGACGTTTCTGCCGGATGGATGGACCGGCCTGGGAACCAGGACTCGTTCATATTTCATTCAATTGGATTTAATAAGCACCTACTGTGTGTGCAGCACTGTACTGAGCACTTGGAGAGGACAGTACAGCTGTTTGACAATCAGGGGTCTCTGGGGGGGAGAGATGGAGCGGTCTCTGGGGGGAGAGACATTTCTGCTGGATGGATGGACTGGCCTGGGAACCAGGACTTGTTCATATTTCATTCAGTTGGATTTAATAAGCGCCTACTGTGTGTGCAGCACTGTACTGAGCACTTGAGGACAGTACAGCTGTTTAACAATCAGGGGTCTCTGGGGGGAGAGATGGAGGGGTCTCTGGGGGGGAGAGATGTTTCTGCCAGATGGATGGACCGGCCTGGGAACCAGGACTCGTTCATATTTCATTAAATCGGATTGAATAAGGGCCTACTGTGTGTGCAGCACTGTGCTGAGCGCTTGGAGAGGACAGTACAGCTGTTTGACAATCAGGGGTCTCTGGGGGGAAGAAATGGAGTGGTCTCTTGGGGGAGAGATGTTTCTGCTGGATGGAAGGACCGGCCCCGAGCAGGAGGAGTCGTTCATATGGCAATCAATCAGATTGAATAAGGGCCTACTGTGTGCGCAGCACTGTGCTGAGCGCTTGGAGAGAACGGTACAGACGTTTGACAGTCAGGGGTCTCTGGAGGGAGAGATGGAGGGGTCTCTGGAGGGGAGAGACGTTTCTGCTGGATGGATGGACCTGCCTGGGAACCAGGACTCGTTCATATTTCATTCAGTCGAATTTAATAGGCACCTACTGTGTGCGCTGCACTGTACTGAGCGCTTGGAGAGGACAATACAGCCGTTTGACAATAGGAAAGGGGTCTCTGGGGGGAGAGATGGAGGGGTCTCTGGGGGGGAGAGACGTTTCTGCCATGGAAGGACTCGTTCATATTGCATTCAATCGGATTGAATAAGCACCTACTGTGTGCACAGCACTGTACTGAGCACTTGGGAGAGGACGATGAGCTCACTCTCTTCCTCCCTTCAAGGCCCTACTGAGAGCTCACCTCCTCCAGGAAGCCTTCCCAGACTGAGCCCCTTCCTTCCTCTCCCCCTCGTCTCCCTCTCCATCCCCCCCATCTTACCTCCTTCCCTTCCCCACAGCACCTGTATATATGTTTGTACATATTTATTACTCTATTTATTTATTTATTTATTTGACTTGTCCATATCTATTCTATTTATTTTATTTTGTTAGTATGTTTGGTTTCGTTCTCTGTCTCCCCCTTTTAGACTGTGAGCCCACTGTTGGGTAGGGACTGTCTCTACATGTTGCCAACTTGGACTTCCCAAGCGCTTAGTCCAGTGCTCTGCACACAGTAAGCGCTCAATAAATACGATTGATTGATTGATTGACGATGCAGCGATACGGCAGTGTGATAAATAGGAAAGGGGTCTCTGGGAGGAGAGATGGAGGGGTCTCTGGGGGGGAGAGACCGGCCCGGGCAGGAGAAGGAGTCGTTGGGCCAGGCACTGTTCTAAGCGCTGATCTGTGGGCGTCCTCACCACCCTCAAAGGGCAACGGGGTTTCAGCCTCCTGACCTGTGATTTCCTTCCAGGAAAGAAGCCGATTACTTCGCCGGTGGTTCGATTTAATGATCCAGAATAAAGATGACCTTGCCAAGATCATCACAGCCGAGAACGTAAGTAGCGCCGCACTGACGGAGCCTCTGGGAGGGGAAAATGGAGATTAAATTGGTTTTGCTTTGTTGTCTGTCTCCCCCTTCTAGACCCCGTTGTGGGGTAGGGATTATATAATAATAATAATAATAATAATAACGGCATTTATTAAGCGCTTACTATGTGCAGTAAGCACATAGTACTATGTACTATGTACCTGTATATATGTATATATGGTTGCACATATTTATTACTCTATTTTGCTTGTACATTTCTATCCTATTTATTTTATTTTGTTGGTATGTTTGGTTTTGTTCTCTGTCTCCCCCTTTTAGACTGTGAGCCCACTGTTGGGTAGGGACTGTCTCTATGTGTTGCCAATTTGTACTTCCCAAGCGCTTAGTACAGTGCTCTGCACATAGTAAGTGCTCAATAAATGCGATTGATTGATTGATTGATTGCAAAGCACTGTTCTAAGCGCTGGGGAGGTTGCAAGGTGATCAGGTTGTCCCACGCGGGGCTTACAGTCTTAATCCCCATTTTCCAGATGAGGGAACTGAGGCCCAGAGAAGGGAATTGACTGGCCCAAAGTCACACAGCTAAGTGGCGGAGCGGGATTTGAACCCATGACCTCCGACTCCAAAGCCCGGGCTCTTTCCACTGAGCCCCGCTGCTTCTCTATCTGTTGCCAAATTGTGCTTTCCAAGAGCTTAGTCCGGCGCTCTGCACACGGCAAGCGCTCAATAAATACGATTGAGTGAATGAAAGACGTGTTCCCTGCCCGGAAGGGGCTTCCACTCTAACAAAGAGACCAACATACAAATATTCCCAAAAAGGGTTCCCCGATCGCTTCCTACTAGCTCTTCTAGACTGTGAGCCCGTTGTTGGGTAGGGACCGTCTCTATATGTTGCCGACTTGTACTTCCCAAGCGCTTAGTACAGTGCTGTGCACACAGTGAGCGCTCAATAAATACGATTGAATGAATGAATCGCATCTTCCAAGAGATCGGCATCAAATTAAAACAGTTTCCATGACCCCCCTTTCCCATCCAGTTAAAACTTTATGAGTGACAAGTACTCCCTGTAGCCAAACCAAGTTTTTACCAATGTGGAGAAGCAGCGGGAGTCAAAGGAACTGAGTTCGAATCCCGGCCTTGCCAGTTGCCGGCTGGGTGACCTTGGGGAAGTCACCTAACTTCTCTGTGCCTTGTTTCTTTAACTGTAAAAATTGGGATTCCGTGCCTGTTCCCCGCTCCTACGGGACTGGGACTGTGTCCAAACTGATTAACTTGTATCCATTCATTCATTCAATTGTATTTATTGAGCGCTTACTGTGTGCAGAGCACTGTACTAAGCGCTTGGGAAGTATCTATCTACCCCAGCGCTCAGAACCAGTGCTTGACACAGAGTAAGCGCTTAAAAAATACCATAATTATAATAATAATTCCTAGACCCAAGCAGCGTGGCTCAGTGGAAAGAGCACGGGCTTTGGAATCCGAGGTCATGGGTTCGAATCCCGGCTCTGCCACATATCTGCTGTGTGACCTTGGGCAAGTCACTTAATTTCTCTGAGCCTCAGTTACCTCATCTGTAAAATGGGGATTAAGACTGTGAGCCCCACGTGGGACAACCTGATCACTTTGTATCCCCCCCAGTGCTTAGAACAGTGCTTTGCACATAGTAAGCGCTTAACAAATGCCAACATTATTATTATTATTATTGTTATTTTACCCACTCTGCAGTTCACCTACCAATGATGAATGATTGTCCTGACTCAGATGGGCAGTAATGGTAATGACAGTGGTGTTTATTAAGTGCTTACTCCATGGGGTAAATATAAGGTTATAAACTCTGAATTTCGATACATTTATCCCGTGGGTTAAATATAAGACTGTACCCGGGCCCAAACTGGGTTCACCACCTAAATGGGGATGAACAAAGCCAGGGAAGAATAACAACAGTGACATGCAAAGCAGCACTAAATTATAAAATCATCAAGGCAAGATAATCAGGGAAAACAAAATAGCAAAAAAGGGGACCACGGACGGGCTTCTCAGAGTCACTTCTTTCCTGGATCCGTTGCCAACCCCATTTTAAAACTCGGATTCCAGGGTGTAGCTTCTTAGTGGGGATTTCATTTTTCCCATTTCGCTTTTATTTTTCCCAAGTGTTTTTACATGGCTTTTTGTATCCTCGCCACATCCCTCTGAGGCAGGATTCTCCTCACTTTACAGATCGGGAAACTGAGGCCTGGAGAGGTGAAGCGACTCACCTAAGGTCACACAGCAAGCCCATTTGAAAACTCGGATCCCGGGGTGTAGCTTCTTGGTGGGAAGCTGGGGTGCAGTGGGGATTTCCCTTCCACCTACAAGATTTGGGGAGACTAAAATAGCTTTTTCCTCAAGAAACCAAGGAGCTCTGAAAAACAGAAGACGTTATTAATACCTCGTTTTAGGGAGCGTGCTTTTATTTTTCCCAAGTGTTTTTCCACCCCTTGCCGTATCCTCGCCACATCCCTGTGAGGCAGGATTCTCCTCACTTTACAGATCGGGAAACTGAGGCCTAGAGAGGTGAAGCGACTCACCTAAGGTCACACAGCAAGCCCATTTGAAAACTCGGATCCCGGGGTGTAGCGTCTTGGTGGGAAGCTGGGGTGCAGTGGGGATTTCCCTTCCACCTACAAGATTTGGGGAGACTAAAATAGCTTTTTCCTCAAGAAACCAAGGAGCTCTGAAAAACAGAAGACGTTATTAATACCTCGTTTTAGGGAGCGTGCTTTTATTTTTCCCAAGTGTTTTTCCACCCCTTGCCGTATCCTCGCCACATCCCTGTGAGGCAGGATTCTCCTCACTTTACAGATCGGGAAACTGAGGCCTAGAGCGGTGAAGCGACTCACCCAAGGTCACACAGCAAGCCCATTTGAAAACTCGGATCCCGGGGTGTAGCGTCTTGGTGGGAAGCTGGGGTGCAGTGGGGATTTCCCTTCCACCTACAAGATGTGGGGAGACAAAAATAGCTTTTTCCTCAAGAAACCAAGGAGCTCTGAAAAACAGGAGACGTTAATAATACCTCGTTTTATGTAGAATGCTTTTATTTTTCCCAAGTGTTTTTCCACTGCTTACCGTATCCTCGCCCCATCCCTATGAGGCAGGATTCTCCTCGCTTTACAGATCGGAAAACTGAGGCCTAGAGAGGTGAAGCGACTCAGAGACCAGCCTGGGACTAGAACCCAAACCTTTTTAAATCCACGAGCGTGTGTGTATATACATGAACAATATCCATTTTATTTTTTTAAAAAAAGTCAAGACTCGCAAAGACATCTTTCATCGCTCCTTCTTCATCGCCCCTTCCGGTTTAATTCCAGGGAAAACCTCTCAAAGAGGCCCACGGAGAAGTTCTTTATGCCGCCCAGTTCCTGGAGTGGTTTAGCGAGGAGGCTCGTCGCATTTACGGCGACATCATCTCCACCCCGGCCCAGAACAGGCGGAATTTGGTGCTGAAGCAGCCTGTTGGGGTGGCGGCGATCATCACCCCGGTCAGTGGACACGCTCCCCTTCAACCGTCACCTTTCCTTGCTGTGGGGAATTTCCCAGCGACAGTCGCGGTGGGGTCGGCTCTGCCGATGAGGAAGGGAAGTTCTTAACTGTGGTTCGGGAAGAGTATTCCGTGGACCGGTCTCTGGGAGGATACGCCTTCGTGATCGGGCTTTTAGGGCCTTGCTTTCAAGCTCAGGGAAAATATTACGTTTGTGCAGAACGCGCAGGCCGCACCGGGGTCTGGAGCCTGCGGGCCGTAAAGGAAAGGCAGATTGGAGAGAGGAATGGGACGGAACGAGAACACAGGCTGTAGTTTGGGGTTTCACCGTCTGTGACTCCCCAGAACACGGGTCCCCAGAAATCATAGTCACCCCTAATTGAGCTTCCTAATTTCCTTCCTCTCCCCCTCGTCCCCCTCTCCATCCCCCCATCTTACCTTCTTCCCTTCCCCACAGCACCTGTATATATGTATATATGGTTCTACATATTTATTACTCTATTTATTTATTTTACTTGTACATTTCTATCCTATTTATTTTATTTTGTTGGTATGTTTGGTTCTGTTCTCTGTCTCCCCCTTTTAGACTGTGAGCCCACTGTTGGGTAGGGACTGTCTCTATGAGTTGCCAATTTGTACTTCCCAAGCGCTTAGTACAGTACTCTGCACATAGTAAGCGCTCAATAAATACGATTGATTGATTGATTGATTGATTGAGCTCCCCTCTCCCCCCTGGCTGGATTCGACCCGTGGGGATCGGTCTCCCCTCCCGGAGGGTTTTGCTTCCCGGTGCCGTCCGGCCGAGCTCTTCCTCCCCCGACGTTTCCCTGGGATTTCCGTGTGACGCCTCTTTCCTCTCCCCCGGGACCAGTGGAACTTCCCGAGCGCCATGATCACGCGGAAGGTGGGCGCGGCGTTGGCCGCCGGCTGCACCGTGGTGGTCAAACCCGCGGAAGACACCCCTCTGTCGGCCCTGGCCCTCGCCGAGGTGAGTCCCCCCGTCCCGGCCCAAAAACGCGGGGCGAGAAGGAGCCTCCCGCTTTTCCGCCGGGCCTCTTCTTGCCCCGCGTGGACAGCAGCTTTGGAGCACGGCCATCCGGTGGATTCGTGTTTCTCTTTCACCGAGGGGAAATCTCTGGAAAAGGATGAGTGACACTTATTCCGGCCCCAGAGCAATTTATGGGGTTTCCAAGGCCCAGGGCTCTGCACGCCGTAAGCGCTCTCCAGATTTACCACTGGATTGCGTCGACTCAGTTCCCCCGGGGCTCGCGTTAGCCTCCGGTGAAGCAACCAGAGCGGCAGGCCTGGAGAGACATTTTGGTTCTGGTTTTGCGGGCCTTAATCTATTCTTTTGCTTCCTGGACCTTAGTCCTTCTTTAACTCAGGACCCCTGGGGTCAAAATTCGAGATTTGCTCTGCCTGTTCACCGCAACACCTTTCCAGAGGTGGGAAGGAGCGGCGGAATGGTGGGGAGGTTTGGTTTTGTTTCATTTTTCCGGCTTCCTGGACCTTAGTTCTCCTTTAACACAGGGCCCGTGGGGTCAAAATTAGAAATTTGTTCTGCCTGTTCACCACGACACCTTTCCTAAAGGTGGAAAGGAGCAGCGGAATGGTGGGGAGGTTTGGTTTTGTTTCGTTTTTCCGGCTTTCTGGACCTTAGTTCTCCTTTAACACAGGGCCCGTGGGGTCAAAATTCGAGATTTGCTCTGCCTGTTCACCGCGACACCTTTCCTAGAGGTGGAAAAGAGTGGCGGAATGGTGGGGAGGTTTGGTTTTATTTCGTTTTTCTGGCTTCCTGGACCTTAGTACTCCTTTAACACAGGGCCCGTGGGGTCAAAATTCGAGATTTGTTCTGCCTGTTCACCGCAAC
Organism: Tachyglossus aculeatus; assembly: GCF_015852505.1. Lineage (NCBI taxonomy): Eukaryota > Metazoa > Chordata > Mammalia > Monotremata > Tachyglossidae > Tachyglossus > Tachyglossus aculeatus. The sequence goes on from NC_052100.1 coordinate 29,552,153, forward strand.
ACCTTTCCAGAGGTGGAAAGGAGCGGCAGAATCGTGGGGAGGTTTTGTTTTGTTTTGTTTTTCCTGCTTCCTGGACCTTAGTCCTCCTTTAACACAGGGTCCGTGGGGTCAAAGTTCTAGATCTGTTCTACCTGTTCAAAGTGACACCTTTCCAGAGGTGGAAAGAAGTGGCAGAATGGTGGGGAGGTTTGGTTTTGTTTCATTTTTCCGGCTTCCTGGACCTTAGTCCTCCTTTAACACAGGGCCCATGGGGTCAAAATTCGAGATTTGTTCTGCCTGTTCACCACGACACCTTTCCTAGAGGTGGGAAGGAGCGGCGGGATGGTGGGGAGGTTTGGTTTTGTTTCGTTTTTCCGGCTTCCTGGACCTTAGTCCTCCTTTAACACGGGGCCCGTGGGGTCAAAGTTCGAGATTTGTTCTGCCTGTTCACCACGACACCTTTCCTAAAGGTGGAAAGGAGCAGCAGAATGGTGGGGAGGTTTGGTTTTGTTTCGTTTTTCCGGCTTTCTGGACCTTAGTCCTCCTTTAACACAGGGTCCGTGGGGTCAAAGTTTGAGATTTGTTCCGCCTGTTCACAGTGACACCTTTCCAGAGGTAGAAAGGAGAGGCAGAATGGTGGGGAGGTTTGGTTTTGTTTCATTTTTCCGGCTTCCTGGACCTTAGTCCTCCTTTAACACAGGGCCCATGAGGTCAAAATTCGAGATTTGTTCTGCCTGTTCACCGCAACACCTTTCCAGAGGTAGAAAGGAGCGGTGGAATGGTGGGGAGGTTTGGTTTTGTTTCGTTTTTCCAGCTTCCTGAACCTTAGTCCTCCTTTAACCCAGGGCCTGTGGGGTCAAAATTAGAAATTTGTTCTGCCTGTTCACCACGACACCTTTCCTAAAGGTGGAAAGGAGCAGCAGAATGGTGGGGAGGTTTGGTTTTGTTTCGTTTTTCCGGCTTTCTGGACCTTAGTTCTCCTTTAACACAGGGCCCGTGGGGTCAAAATTCGAGATTTGCTCTGCCTGTTCACCGCGACACCTTTCCTAGAGGTGGAAAAGAGTGGCGGAATGGTGGGGAGGTTTGGTTTTATTTCGTTTTTCTGGCTTCCTGGACCTTAGTACTCCTTTAACACAGGGCCCGTGGGGTCAAAATTCGAGATTTGTTCTGCCTGTTCACCGCAACACCTTTCCAGAGGTGGAAAGGAGCGGCAGAATCGTGGGGAGGTTTTGTTTTGTTTTGTTTTTCCAGCTTCCTGGACCTTAGTCCTCCTTTAACACAGGGTCCGTGGGGTCAAAGTTCTAGATCTGTTCTACCTGTTCAAAGTGACACCTTTCCAGAGGTAGAAAGGAGCGGTGGAATGGTGGGGAGGTTTGGTTTTGTTTCGTTTTTCCAGCTTCCTGAACCTTAGTCCTCCTTTAACACAGGGCCTGTGGGGTCAAAATTCGAAATTTGTTCTGCCTGTTCACCACGACTCCTTTCCTAGAGGTGGAAAGGAGCAGCAGAATGGTGGGGAGGTTTGGTTTTGTTTCGTTTCTCCAGCTTTCTGGACCTTAGTCCTCCTTTAACACAGGGCCTGTGGGGTCAAAATTAGAAATTTGTTCTGCCTGTTCACCACGACACCTTTCCTAAAGGTGGAAAGGAGCAGCAGAATGGTGGGGAGGTTTGGTTTTGTTTCGTTTTTCCGGCTTTCTGGACCTTAGTTCTCCTTTAACACAGGGCCCGTGGGGTCAAAATTCGAGATTTGCTCTGCCTGTTCACCGCGACACCTTTCCTAGAGGTGGAAAAGAGTGGCGGAATGGTGGGGAGGTTTGGTTTTATTTCGTTTTTCTGGCTTCCTGGACCTTAGTACTCCTTTAACACAGGGCCCGTGGGGTCAAAATTCGAGATTTGTTCTGCCTGTTCACCACGACACCTTTCCTAGAGGTGGGAAGGAGCGGCGGGATGGTGGGGAGGTTTGGTTTTGTTTCGTTTTTCCGGCTTCCTGGACCTTAGTCCTCCTTTAACACGGGGCCCGTGGGGTCAAAGTTCGAGATTTGTTCTGCCTGTTCACCGCGACACCTTTCCAGAGGTGGAAAGGAGCGGTGGAATGGTGGGGAGGTTTCGTTTTGTTTCGTTTTTGCGTGGTATTTGTTGAGTATTTACTGTGTGCCAGGCACCGTTCTAAGCGCCGGGGCAGATACAAGCTAATCAAGTTGCCAACTTGTACTTCCCAAGCGCTTAGTACAATGCTGTGCACACAGTAAGCATTCAATAAATACGATATGAATGAATGAAGGAAGGAAGGAAGTTGGACAGTCCCTGCCCCACATGGGGCTCACAGTCTTAATCCGCATTTTTCAGATGAGGTAACTGAGGCCCAGAGCAGTGAAGTGACTCCCCCAAGGTCACCCAGCAGACAAGTAGCAGAGCCAGGACTAGAATAATAATAATAATAATAATGATAGCATTTATTAAGCGCTTACTGTGTGCAAAGCACTGTTCTAAGCCCTGGGGAGGTTACAAGGTGATCAGGTTGTCCCACGGGGTGCTCACAGTCTTCATCCCCATTTTACCTGTATATACCTGTATATATGTATATATGTTTGTACATATTTATTACTCTATTTATTTATTTATTTTCCTTGTACATATCTATTCTATTTATTTTATTTTGTTAGTATGTTTGGTTTTATTCTCTGTCTCCGCCTTTTAGACTGTGAGCCCACCGTTGGGTAGGGACTGTCTCTATATGTTGCCAACTTGTACTTCCCAAGCGCTTAGTACAGTGCTCTGCACACAGTAAGCGCTCAGTAAATACGATTGATTGATTAGGAGAAAGCCAAGGGCCAGGCCGGGCCCGGCCCCAGGGAGGAAAGAAGAGAAGCCGCGTGGCTCAGTGGAAAGAGCCCGGGCTTTGGAGTCAGAGGTCATGGGTTCGAATCCCGGCTCCACCAGCGGTCAGCTGTGTGACTTTCGGCAAGTCACTTCACTTCTCTGGGTCACAGTGACCTCATCTGTAAAATGGGGATGAAGACTGTGAGCCCCCCGAGGGACAACCTGATCACCTTGTAACCCCCCCCAGTGCTTAGAACAGTGCTTGGCACATAGTAAGCGCTTACTAAGTGCCATCATGATTATTATTATAACAAATACCATCCTTATCATTGAGCCCACTGTTGGGTAGGGACCGTCTCTAGATGTTGCCAACTTGTACTTCCCAAGCGCTTAGTACAGTGCTCAGCACACAGTAAGCGTTCAATAAATGCGATCGATTGATTGATAGGAGAAGGCCAAAGGTCAGGCCGGGCCCAGGCCCCTGGGAGGATCCAATAAAACTGCCCTGTCCACTCTGTCCTCTCTCCCTCCACGTGAGGAAGTCAGTTTGGGGTCCGGAGAAGGGGGAAAGGAGAGGGATGAGGTCGTCCGTTCTCCAAACACAGGAATTCTGCGCGCCGGAAGATTGTCCGGAGGGAGGGAAGATGGGGCGGGAGGCCTAGGAAGGCAGAATCTCCGGCCTCAGTGGACTGACTCCTTCCCTCTCCGACCCCGCTTCTGGTTCCAGCTGGCCAGCCAGGCAGGGATCCCGGCTGGAGTGTTCAACGTCATTCCCTGCTCTCGGCCGAAGGCCAAGGAAGTCGGAGAGGCCCTCTGTACCCACCCGCTGGTGGCCAAGATCTCCTTCACCGGCTCCACGGCGACAGGAAAGGTACGGGGCCCCGGAACGGGAAAGGAGCCCGACGGGTTTGTTTCCGGGATGTGCCGCTTGACGCCTGGCCGCCGAGAGAAGCAGTGTGGCCCGACGGATCGAGCTCGGGCCTGGGATCTGGAAGGACCCGGGATTTTAACCCCTGCTGGGTGACCTTGGGCCAGTCGCTTCACTTCTCTGGGTTTCAGTTCCCTCACCTGTAAAATGGGGATCAGGATTGTGAGGCCCGTATGGGACAGGGACTGGGTCCAGTCTGATTAACTTGTAATAATAATAATGATGATGGCATTTATGAAGCGCTTGCTATGTGCAAAGCACTGTTCTAAGCGCTGGAGAGGTTCCAAGGTGATCAGGTTGTCCCACTGGGGGGCTCCCAGTCTTCATCCCCATTTTCCAGATGAGGGAACTGAGGCCCAGAGAAGTGAAGCGACTTGCTCAAAGTCACACAGCTGACGAGTGGCGGAGCCGGGATTTGAACCCCCCGGCCCCCGACTCCAAAACCCGGGCTCTTTCCACTGAGCCACGCTGCTTCTCCTAGTACAGTGCCCTAGAGGCACACAGTAAGCGCTCAATCATCATCATCATCATCATCAATCGTATTTATTGAGCGCTTACTATGTGCAGAGCACTGTACTAAGCGCTTGGGAAGTACAAATTGGCAACATATAGAGACAGTCCCTACCCAACAGTGGGCTCACAGTCTAAAAGGGGGAGACAGAGAACAAAACCAAACACACTAACAAAATAAAATAAATAGAATAGATATGTACAAGTAAAATAAATAGAGTAATAAATATGTACAGACATATATACAGGTGCTGTGGGGAAGGGAAGGAGGTAAGATGGGGGGGATGGAAAGGGGGATGAGGGGGAGAGGAAGGAAGGGGCTCAGTCTGAGAAGGCCTCCTTGAGGAGGTGAGCTCTCAGCAGGGCCTTGAAGGGAGGAAGAGAGCTAATCAGTCAATCAATCGCATTTATTGAGCGCTTACTGTGTGCAGAGCACTGTACTAAGTGCTTGGGAAGTACAAGTTGGCAACATAAATACGGATGAATGAATTTTAGGTAGTGATCTGAGCTGATCCCACTCCGCCTGGGGCCCGGGGGTGGTCGGGAAAGCCGCCAGCTCGTCCGGAGACGAGGTGGCCGGTCGATTCCCGCAGATCCTGTTGCGCTACGCGGCCGACTCGGTGAAGAAGGTGTCCATGGAGTTGGGAGGCCTGGCCCCCTTCATCGTCTTCGACAGCGCCGACGTGGACCAGGCCGTGGCCGGAGCCCTGGCAGCCAAGTTTCGCAACTCGGGCCAGGTCAGTTCAATCCATCAATCCATCGATCAATCAATCGTATTTATTGAGCGCTTACTGTGCGCAGAGCACTGGACTAGGCGCTTGGGAAGTTCAAGTTGGCAACATAGAGAGATGGTCCCTGCCCAATGGCGGGCTCACAGTCTAGAAGGGGGAGACAGAGAACAAAACAAGACATGTTTATATGTATATATGTATATATGTTTGTACATATTTATTACTCTATTTATTTATTTATTTATTTATTTTGCTTGTGCATATCTATTCTATTTATTTTATTTTGTTAGTCTGGTTTTGTCCCCCCCTTTTAGACTGTGAGCCCACTGTTGGTTAGGGACTGTCTCTATATGTTGCCAATTTGTACTTCCCAAGCGCTTAGTACAGTGCTCTGCACACAGTAAGCGCTCAATAAATGCGATTGATGATGATGATGATGATGATAATAACAAAATAAAATAAAGAGAATAGATATGTACAAGTAAAATAAATAAATAAATAGAGTAATAAATCCGTACAAACTTATATCCATATATACAGGTGCTGTGGGGAAGGGAAGGAGGGAAGGCGGAGAGGGGGAGGAGGGGGAGAGGAAGGAGGGGGATCTGTAAAATGGGGATGAAGACTGTGAGCCCCCCGTGGGACGACCTGATCACCTTGTAACCTCCCCAGCGCTTAGAACAGTGCTTGGCACATAGTAAGCGCTTAATAAATGCTATCATCATTATTATTATTATTATTATTGTACTTCAGGGGCCAATTCAGGGATGCCCAGGCACAAGGGTATTTTGGGGTTAAGACCCCCAAACCAAAGGGAGGGAGGGCAGACGCCCTGAGCGGGGCTGAAGGTGATCTTCATCATCATCATCAATCGTATTTATTGAGCGCTTACTATGTGCAGAGCACTGTACTAAGCGCTTGGGAAGTACAGTGATCTTGTTGTCAGTCGTATTTACCGAGCGCTTCCTGCCTGCGGAGCGCTGTAGTAAGCGCTTGGGAGAGTCCAATATAGCCATATAACGGATACATTCCCATCCCACAATGAGCTTGCACGGAGAAAATGAGATTTCTCTTCTGTTCCGTCGCCTCCGTTCAGACCTGCGTCTGCCCCAACCACTTCCTGGTCCAGAAGGGGATCCACGACGCCTTCGTGGGAAAGCTTTCCGGAGCGATGAAGGCCCAGCTGCGCGTGGGCAGCGGATTCGACGAGGCCACCACTCAGGGACCGCTCATTAATGAAAAAGCCGTGGAAAAGGTAAGGGGGTGTTGGCCCCGGGGCAAGCCGCGTGGCTCGGTGGAAAGGGCCCGGGCTTTGGAGCCAGAGGTCATGGGTTCAAATCCCGGCTCCGCCAGCTGGGTGGTTTTGGACGAGTCACTTCCCTTCTCTAGGCCTCTGTGACCTCATCTGTCAAATGGGGATTAATAATAATAATAATAATAATAATAATGGCATTTATTAAGCACTGTTCAGCACTTAGAACAGTGCTTTGCACATAGTAAGCACTTAATAAATGTCATTATATATATAAATATATATATATTTATAAATATATATATATATAAATGGCACTTAATAAATGCCATTATATATATATATATATATATATATATATAAAGCACTTAGTATGTGCAAAGCGCTGGGGAGGTTACAGGGTGATCAGGTTCTCCCACAGGGGGCTCACAGTCTTCATCCCCATTTTGCAGATGAGGGAACTGAGGCACAGAGAAGTTAAGTGTGAGCCCCACGTGGGACCACCTGGTAATCTTGTATCCTACCCAGCGCTTAGAACAGTGCTTGGCACATAGTAAGCGCTTAATAAATGCCATCATTTATCAGGGAAGCAGCGTGGCTCAGTGGAAAGAGCCCAGGCTTTGGAGTCAGAGGTCAGGGGTTCAAATCCCAACTCCGCCAATTGTCAGCTGTGTGACTTTGGGCAAGTCACTTCACTTCTCTGTGCCTCAGTTACCTCATCTGTAAAATGGGGATTAAGACTGTGAGCCCCCGTGGGACAACCTGATTACCTTGTATCCCCCCAGTGCTTAGAACAGTGCTTTGCACATGGTAAGCGCTTAATAAATACCATTATTATTATTATTATCATTATTATCCGTTATTATTATTATATATTATTATTATCTTCTAGACTGTGAGCCCGCTGTTGGGTAGGGACCGTCTCTAGATGTGGCCAACTTGTACTTCCCAAGCGCTTAGTCCAGTGCTCTGCACACCGTAAGCGCTCAATAAATGCGATTGAATGAATGAATGATTGAGCCCCCTCCCCATCCCCGCCGCCTTACCTCCTTCCCCTCCCCACAGCACCTGCATATATGTTTGTACGTATTTATTACCCTATTTATTTATACATATTTATTCCATTTTATTTTGTTAATATGTCTTGTTTTGTTGTCCGTCTCCCCCTTCTAGACTGTGAGCCCACTGTTGGGTAGGGACTGTCTCTATATGTGGCCAACTTGGACTTCCCAAGCGCTTAGTCCAGTGCTCTGAGCACAGTAAGCGCTCAATAAATGTGATTGAATGAATGAATGAATAAATACAATAAATGTGATTGAATGACTGAATAAATACAATAAATGTGATTGAATGACTGAATAAATACGATTGAAGGAATCCGTGAGGGTCTCTCGGAGGTCATTCCTAAAACGGGCACCTGGGGCTCAGCTCCTTCTCCAAACCCTGCAGGGGGAAAGACCGGTGGGATTCCTGTATATTCCTGTATATATGTTTGTACGTATTTATTACTCTATTTATTCATTTATTTTACTTGTACATATCTATTCTATTTATTTTATTTTGTTAACATGTTTGGTTTTGTTCTCCGTCTCCCCCTTCTAGACTGTGAGCCCGCTGTTGGGTAGGGACCGTCTCTGTGTGTTGCCAACTTGGACTTCCCAAGCGCTTACTACAGTGCTCTGCACACAGTAAGCGCTCAGTAAATGCGATTGAATGAATGAATGACTGAATAAATACGATTGAATTGAATGAATCCGTGAGGGTCTCTCGGAGGTCATTCCTAAAACGGGGGCACCTGGGGCTCAGCTCCTTCTCCAAACCCTGCAGGGGGAAAGACCGGTGGGATTCCTGTCTATTCCCGTATATACGTTTGTACGTATTTATCACTCCATTTATTTTACTTGTACATATCTATTCTATTTATTTTATTTTGTTAACATGTTTTGTTTTGTTGTCTGTCTCCCCCTTCTAGACTGTTGGGTAGGGACCGTCTCTATATGTGGCCAACTTGGACTTCCCAAGCGCTTAGTACAGTGCTGTGCAATCAATCAATCAGTCGTATTTATTGAGCGCTAAGCGCTCAATAAATACGACTGATTGATTGATTGATGGATTAGAAACCAGAAAATAAAGTGAATTCTTCCACCGTGAGTCCAGGGGCGATGGAGAACGTGAGCCCGGGCGAGGAAACGGGGATTCTGGTGGTCCTTCGCTCCGGCCTTTTTCCTCTCGGAAAGATGACCCTGACTTGGAGGGCTTCCTTGGAGAGGGAGAGGAGATGAGCAAGCTCTGGATGGGGCGGCATCCCGGGACTCCAAGGCGGCCATCCAACTCCCGCAGGTGGAGAAGCACGTGCGAGACGCGCTGTCCAAAGGGGCCACGCTCGTGACCGGGGGGAAGCGCCACGAGTCCGGGGGAAACTTCTACGAGCCCACCGTCCTCAGCGACGTCTCCACCGACATGCTCTGCTCCCGCGAAGAGACGTTCGGCCCCCTGGCTCCGGTCATCAAGTAAGAACGCGGGGGGCGAGGGAAGCGAGACACGCGGGGCAGCCTGATGACCTTGTATCTCCCCCAGCGCTCAGAACAGTGCCATTATCACAACAAAAATCCATTTTCATTCCTTCAATCGTATTTATGGAGCGCTTACTGTGTGCAGAGCACTGAACTAGGCGCTTGGAAAGTACAAGTCGTCGACATATAGAGCCGGTCCCTACCCGACAGCGGGCTCACAGTCTAGAAGGGGGAGACGGACAACAAAACAAGACATTAACAAAATAAAATAAATATGTATAAATAGAATAATAAATACTCTAAGCGCTTAGCTAAGCGTACTAGGCGCTTGGGGGTTGGCAACAGGTGCCTTGGGGGTTGGCGCACGCTCACTGCGGGGGTTGGATGACTTGAACGGGAAGCGTTCGTTCATTCAATCATATTTATTGTGCAAAGCACTGTACTAAGCGCTTGGGAGAGTACAATAGAACAATAAATAAGACACATTCCTTGCCCACATGGATTGGGGACCCAAGGGGCCTGAAGCACCTAAACTTCTCCGTGCCTCAGTTACCTCCTCCGGAAAAATGGGGATGGGGACTGTGAGCCCCCCGTGGGACACCCTGATGACCTTGTATCCCCTCCCCAGCGCTTAGAACAGTGCCTGGCACATAGTAAGCGCTTAACAAATACCATTATTATTCATTCAATCGTATTTAAAGAGCGCTTACTGTGTGCAGAGCACTGTACTAAGCGCTTGGGGGTTGGCAACAGGTGCCTTGGGGGTTGGCGCACGCTCACTGCGGGGCTTGGATGAGTTGAACGGGAAGCGTTCGTTCATTCAATCATATTTATTGTGCAAAGCACTGTCCTAAGCGCTTGGGAGAGTACAATAGAACAATAAATAAGACACATTCCTTGCCCACATGGATTGGGGACCCAAGGGGCCTGAAGCACCTAAACTTCTCCGTGCCTCAGTTACCTCCTCCGGAAAAATGGGGATGGGGACTGTGAGCCCCCCGTGGGACACCCTGATGACCTTGTATCCCCTCCCCAGCGCTTAGAACAGTGCCTGGCACATAGTAAGCGCGTAACAAATACCATTATTATTCATTCAATCGTATTTAAAGAGCGCTTACTGTGTGCAGAGCACTGTACTAAGCGCTTGGGGGTTGGCAACAGGTGCCTTGGGGGTTGGCGCACGCTCACTGCGGGGCTTGGATGAGTTGAACGGGAAGCGTTCGTTCATTCAATCATATTTATTGTGCAAAGCACTGTCCTAAGCGCTTGGGAGAGTACAATAGAACAATAAATAAGACACATTCCTTGCCCACATGGATTGGGGACCCAAGGGGCCTGAAGCACCTAAACTTCTCCGTGCCTCAGTTACCTCCTCCGGAAAAATGGGGATGGAGATTGTGAGCCCCCCGTGGGACACCCTGATGACCTTGTATCCCCTCCCCAGCGCTTAGAACAGTGCCTGGCACATAGTAAGCGCTTAACAAATACCATTATTATTCATTCAATCGTATTTAAAGAGCGCTTACTGTGTGCAGAGCACTGTACTAAGCGCTTGGGGGTTGGCAACAGGTGCCTTGGGGGTTGGCGCACGCTCACTGCGGGGCTTGGATGAGTTGAACGGGAAGCGTTCGTTCATTCAATCATATTTATTGTGCAAAGCACTGTCCTAAGCGCTTGGGAGAGTACAATAGAACAATAAATAAGACACATTCCTTGCCCACATGGATTGGGGACCCAAGGGGCCTGAAGCACCTAAACTTCTCCGTGCCTCAGTTACCTCCTCCGGAAAAATGGGGATGGAGATTGTGAGCCCCCCGTGGGACACCCTGATGACCTTGTATCCCCTCCCCAGCGCTTAGAACAGTGCCTGGCACATAGTAAGCGCTTAACAAATACCATTATTATTCATTCAATCGTATTTAAGGAGCGCTTACTGTGTGCAGAGCACTGTACTAAGCGCTTGGGGGTTGGCAACAGGTGCCTTGGGGGTTGGCGCACGCTCACTGCGGGGCTTGGATGAGTTGAACGGGAAGCGTTCGTTCATTCAATCATATTTATTGTGCAAAGCACTGTCCTAAGCGCTTGGGAGAGTACAATAGAACAATAAATAAGACACATTCCTTGCCCACATGGATTGGGGACCCAAGGGGCCTGAAGCACCTAAACTTCTCCGTGCCTCAGTTACCTCCTCCGGAAAAATGGGGATGGGGACTGTGAGCCCCCCGTGGGACACCCTGATGACCTTGTATCCCCTCCCCAGCGCTTAGAACAGTGCCTGGCACATAGTAAGCGCTTAACAAATACCATTATTATTATTATTATTAGGGGGCTTTGGGAATAGAGGTCTCCCAGGGCACGGGAGACCACCCTGCCAACTGGGACCCCCATCTCTCTGCCCAGCAGGTTCGATACAGAGGAGGAGGCCCTGGCCATAGCCAACGCGGCCGACGTGGGCCTCGCGGGTAAGTGCCCCGTTCAGAGACACCCTTTTTTGGCCTTACTCGTCACTCAGTACAGTGCTAAGCGCTTAGTACAGTGCTCTGCACACAGTAAGCGCTCAATAAATACGATTGAATGAATGAATGAGCGCTTCCTGTGTGCAGAGCGCTGTACTGAGCTCTTGGGAGAGTACAGAAGAAGAAGCAGCGTGGCTCAGTGGAAAGAGCCTGGGCTCTGGAGTCAGAGGTCGTGGGTTCAAATCCCGGCTCCGCCAGTTGCCAGCTGGGTGACTTTGGGCAAGTCACTTCACTTCTCTGGGCCTCAGTGACCTCAGATGGAAAATGGGGATGGAGGCCGTGAGCCCCCCGTGGGACAACCTGATCACCTTGTAACCTCCCCAGCACTTAGAACAGTGCTTGGCACATAGTAAGCGCTTAATAAATGCCATCATTATTATTATTATCATTATTATTCTCAGAGGAGATGGGATGAGGAGACGGTCGGTCGGATATGAGGGCTAGAGGAAGGAGGTGGGTGGCCACGTAGACGAGATGGAGGGATTCTAGACTGTGAGCCCACTGTTAGGGAGGGACCGTCTCTATGTGTTGCCGACTTGGACTTCCCGAGCGCTTAGTACAGTGCTCTGCCCACCACTGAATGAATGAATGAATAGCGAGCAGGTTAGGATTAGGGGAATGAAGTTTGGAGGCTGGATTGGAGTAGAAATCCGGCATGCCCCGTGCGGCCTGTTAGTCATCATCATCATCATCAATCATATTTATTGAGCGCTTACTGTGTGCAGAGCACTGTACTAAGCGCTTAATCATCATCAGTCGTATTTATTGAGCGCTTACTGTGTGCAGAGCACTGTACTAAGCGCTTGGGAAGTCCAAATCGGCAACATATAGAGACGGTCCCTGCCCAACAGTGGGCTCACAGTCTAGTCAAGGGAGGCCGGGGAGGAGGGGGGTCCGTCCGTGCGGGCCCCCCGCCCTCCCCAAACCCATCTTCCCGCCCCGGGGCAGGTTATTTCTACTCCCAGGACCCGGCCCAGATCTGGCGCGTGGCCGAGCAGCTGGAAGTCGGCATGGTGGGCGTCAACGAGGGGCTCCTGTCGGCGGTGGAGTGCCCCTTCGGGGGTGTCAAGCAGTCGGGCCTGGGGCGAGAGGGCTCCAAATACGGGCTGGACGAATACCTGGAGGTCAAGTACGTCTGCTACGGGGGGCTGTAGGGGCGTCAGCGGGAATGTCGCCCGCTTCGGTAGCCCGCCCGCGTCCGTAGTAGCCCGACGGACGGGGGCCCGGATGGCCAACTCAACGCCCGGGTGTGGACCGGCCTGGAGCTCATCTGTGTTTGTGAGTAGCGTGCGAGCGGCCGGCCTCCCGGGCTACCGTCCGCACGGTGGCCGGTGGCCACGGGAAGCAGAGGGCCGAAGAGCCCCCCGTCGAAGCCCCAACCCGCCCCCGAGCCGGAAAAGACGCCGTCATCTTTCCTCCTCTTCCCCTTCCCCAATGCCCTGGAAGCCGGATTCGGGTCGCCCAAGTCCCCGAGCCAACCCAGGTCCGTCTTTCGGCCTGGAGCAGAGCTCTCCCTGCCCGGAGGGTCCAAATCGGGAAGCACACCTCCCCACCCCAACCCTTTTTCCCGCTCTCTCCGCTCTGCCAAGATTATTCCCGGCCCTTGGGCGGGATTCCTGGAATCGCTCACCGGCAGCTGAATCACGGGCCCGGGAAGGCCGAATCAAGGTCCCGGGGCGGCCCAAGGAAAGCCCATATGGACCCAAGATATCTGGAAACCCGTACGGACCGATCGATCAATCAGTTGTATTTATTGAGCGCTTACTGTGTGCAGAGCACTGTACTAAGCGCTTGGGAAGGACAAGTTGGCAACATAGAGATGGTCCCTACCCAACAGTGGGCACCGAGGCAAGCGGGCCGCCCTTCTTTCCCAAACCAGAAGTGTACGCGTGTATGTGTCTCTAACAGAGTCTCAGTAGAGAAGCCCCACGTGTCTGCGGGTAATAAATGTTTCATTCCACATTTACGGCTTTGCTTGGACTGCAGGCTTATTTCCCGGTCCCGTCGAGGTTGTGCGCTCGTCCTCTAGACTGTAATCTCGGTTTGGGCAGGGAATAATAATAATAATAATAATAATAATAATAATAATAATGGTATTTGTTAAACGCTTACTATGTGCAGAGCACGGTTCTAAGCAGGGAAGAATAATAATGATGAGGGTATTTGTTAAACGCTTATTATGCGCAAAGCACGGTTCTAAGCAGGGAATAATAATAATGATGATGGTATTTGTTAAACGCTTACTATGCGCAAAGCACGGTTCTAGGCAGGGAATAATAATGATGATGATGGTATTTGTTAAACGCTTACTATGTGCAAAGCACGGTTCTAAGCAGAGAATAATAATAATGATGAGGGTATTTGTTACGCGCTTACTATGTGCAAAGCACGGTTCTAAGCAGGGAATAATAATGATGATGATGGTATTTGTTAAGCGCTTACTATGTGCAAAGCACGGATCTAAGCAGGGAATAATAATAATGATGAGGGTATTTGTTAAACGCTTACTATGTGCAAAGCACGGTTCTAAGCAGGGAATAATAATGATGAGGATGGTATTTGTTAAACGCTTACTATGTGCAAAGCACGGTTCTAAGCAGGGAATAATAATAATGATGAGGGTATTTGTTAAACACTTATTATGTGCAAAGCACGGTTCTAAGCAGGGAATAATAATGATGATGAGGGTATTTGTTAAACGCTTACTATGCCCAAAGCACGGTTCTAAGCAGGGAATAATAATGATGATGATGGTATTTATTAAACGCTTACTATGTGCAAAGCACGGTTCTAAGCAGGGAATAATAATAATGATGAGGGTATTTGTTAAACACTTATTATGTGCAAAGCACGGTTCTAAGCAGGGAATAATAATGATGATGAGGGTATTTGTTAAACGCTTACTATGCCCAAAGCACGGTTCTAAGCAGGGAATAATAATGATGATGATGGTATTTATTAAACGCTTACTATGTGCAAAGCACGGTTCTAGGCAGGGAATAATAATAATGATGATGGTATTTGTTAAACGCTTACTATGTGCAAAGCACGGTTCTAAGCAGGGAATAATAATGATGATGAGGGTATTTGTTAAACGCTTACTATGCCCAAAGCACGGTTCTAAGCAGGGAATAATAATGATGATGATGGTATTTATTAAACGCTTACTATGTGCAAAGCACGGTTCTAGGCAGGGAATAATAATAATGATGATGGTATTTGTTAAACGCTTACTATGTGCAAAGCACGGTTCTAAGCAGGGAATAATAATAATGATGATGATGGTATTTGTTAAACGCTTACTATGTGCAAAGCACGGTTCTAAGCAGGGAATAATAATAATGATGATGATGGTATTTGTTAAACGCTTACTATGTGCATAGCACGGTTCTAAGCAGGGAATAATAATAATAATGATGATGGTATTTGTTAAACGCTTACTATGTGCAAAGCACGGTTCTAAGCAGGGAATAATAATAATAATGATGATGGTATTTGTTAAACGCTTACTATGTGCAAAGCACGGTTCTAAGCAGGGAATAATAATAATGATGAGGGTATTTGTTAAACGCTTACTGTGTGCAAAGCACGGTTCTAAGCGCTGGGGAGATTACGAGGTGATGAGGCCGTCCCCGGGCGGCTCACAGTCTTCATCCCCATTTTACAGATGAGGTAACTGAGGCCCAGACATTATTATTATTATTATTATTATTATTATTATTATTATTATTATTATTATTGTACTCTCCCAAGTGCTTAGTACATAGTAAGCGCTTAATAAATGCCATTATTATTATTATTATTATTATCATTGTACTCTCCCAAGTGCTTAGTACGGGGCCCTGGATACAGTAGACTCCTTGAGGAAAGGGATCATGTCTACCGACTGTCTTGTACTCTTCCAAGCGCTTAGTACGTAGTAAGTGCTTAATAAATGCCATTATTATTATTATTATTATTGTACTCTCCCAAGCACTTAGTACATAGTAAGCGCTTAATAAATGCCATTATTATTATTATTATTATTATTATTATTGTACTCTCCCAAGTGCTTAGTACAGGGCCCAGGATACAGTAGACTCCTTGAGGAAAGGGATCACATCTGCCGACTGTCTTGTACTCTCCCAAGCGCTTAGTACATAGTAAGCGCTTAATAAATGCCATTATTATTATTATTACTATTATTATTGTTGTTTTTATTATTGTTATTATTATTGTTATTATTATTGTTATTGTTATTATTATTATTATTATTGTACTCTCCCAAGTGCTTAGTACGGGGCCCTGGATACGGTAGACTCCTTGAGGAAAGGGATCACGTCTGCCGACTGTCTTGTACTCTCCCAAGCGCTTAGTACATAGTAAGCACTTAATAAATGCCATTATTATTATTATTACTATTATTATTATTATTGTTATTATTATTATTATTATTATTGTACTCTCCCAAGTGCTTAGTACGGGGCCCTGGATACGGTAGACTCCTTGAGGAAAGGGATCACGTCTACCGACTGTCTTGTACTCTCCCAAGCACTTAGTACATAGTAAGTGCTTAATAAACGCCATTATTATTATTATTATTATTATTATTATTATTGTACTCTCCCACGTGCTTAGTAGGGGGCCCTGGATACAGTAGACTCCTTGAAGAAAGGGATCATGTCTACCACCTGTCTTGTACTCTCCCAAGTGCTTAGTACATAGTAAGCGCTTAATAAATGCCATTATTATTATTATTATTGTACTCTCCCAAGTGCTTAGTAAGCGCTTAATAAATGCCATTATTATTATTATTATTATTATTGTACTCTCCCAAGTGCTTAGTAAGCGCTTAATAAATGCCATTATTATTATTATTATCATCATTGTACTCTCCCAAGTGCTTAGTACGGGGCCCTGGATGCAGCAGACTCCTTGAGGAAAGGGATCATGTCTACCGCCTGTCTTGTACTCCCCAAGCGCTTAGTACATAGTAAGTGCTTAATAAATGCCATTATTATTGTTATTATTATTATTATTATCATTATTATTATAATTATTGTACTCTCCCAAGTGCTTAGTACGGGGCCCTGGATACGGTAGGCTCCTTGAGGAAAGGGATCATGTCTACCGCCTGTCTTGTACTCTCCCAAGCGCTTAGTACAGTGCTCCGCACAAAACCGGCTCCCTACAAACACCACACTGACCACAACAAGAGGCGAACTTCGGAAGGCTTTATTTAAAAGGTGAACTCCGGAAGGCTTTATTTAAAAGGTTGGATGCGCTTTAGAAATAAAAATGGAGAACATTTAGGGTCGCGCTTGAGCGGCAGCCAAGGTGAAGATCCGTCCCGGCAGCAGTCGGGAATTGCGTCCTTAAAATCGTCGGGGATCGGCGGCGACCCGGAGCGGGAGGGAATCCCCTTCCCTCTCGCCTTTCCGGGAGCGTAAGAAGCGGGATCGGGGCGGCGGCCCGGAGCGGGACGGAATCCTCTTCCCTCTCGTCTTTCCGGGCTCGCGTGGCTCCGAGGGGGGGGAATGCCGGGAAGGAGCCCCAGGGATGCTCCCGCTGAAGCGGAAAGGGCTTCACAGGATGACGTCGAAGTTGCAGAGGAGGCCCCAGTGGTCACTTGGGAAGCGGCCGCAGTCCAGCTTCTCCATCCCGAGCAAATCCAAGCTGCGGGGGAGGACGTGTCCGCCCTGGGCCGCCGCCCGGAAGAACAGGCGGTCGAAGCGGAATTTGCACCTGCTGCGGATCCTCAGGTTGCAGTTGGCCTGGGTGTCCCACGTGTAGCGGCAGTACTCGGGCTTGCCCAGAAACTCCCAGATATCCAGGATGTCGCCGGGAAGGCCGCCGACTTTGGAAACCTGAAAGGGGACGGCACCTTCGCTCAGAACCCGGGTGACCCTGTCTCTCAATCAATCAATCAATCAATCGTATTTATTGAGCGCTTACTATGTGCAGAGCACTGGACTAAGCGCTTGGGAAGTCCAAGTTGGCAATGTAGAGAGACAGTCCCGACCCAACAGTGGGCTCACATCATCATCAATCGCATTTATTGAGCGCTTACTGTGTGCAGAGCACTGGACTGAGCGCTTGGGAAGTCCAAGTTGGCAGCATAGAGAGACGGTCCCGACCCGACAGTGGGCTCACAGTCTAGAAGGGGGAGACAGAGAACAAAACCAAACATACTAACAAAATAAAATAAATAGAATAGATATGTACAAGTAAAATAAAGTAATAAATAGAGTAATAAATATGTACAAACATATATACATATATACAGGTAGTATATAGGTAGTATAGGTAGGTAGTATAGGTAGTACAGGTAGTATAGCACATAGTAAGCGCTTAATAAATGCCATCGTTATTATTATTATTATTCACTGGGCCTCAGTGACTTCATCTTGAAAATGGGGATTAAGACCGTGAGCCCCCCGTGGGACAACCTGATCACCTTGTAACCCCCCCCCCACCAGCGCTTACAGCAGTGCTTTGCACACAGAAAGCGCTTAATAAATGCCATCATTATTATTATTATTATTCGCTGGGCCTCAGTGACTTCATCTTGAAAATGGGGATTAAGACCGTGAGCCCCCCGTGGGACAACCTGATCACCTTGTATCCCCCCAGCGCTTAGAAAAGTGCTTTGCACATAGTAAGCGCTTAACAAATGCCATTATTATTATTATTATTATTACTATGGGTTCTAATCCCACTCTGCCAAATCTGCTGTGTGACCTTGGGCAAGTCACAACTTCTCCGAGCCTCAGTTCCCTCATCTTTCAAATGGGGATGAAGACTGTGAGCCCCACGTGGGACAACCTGATCACCTTGTATCCCCCCCCAGCGCTTAGAGCAGTGCTTCACACATAGTAAGCGCTTAACAAATGCCATCATTATTATTATTATGGGTTCTAATCCCGACTCCGCCACGTCTGCGGTGTGACCTTGGGCAGGTCACAACTTCTCCGAGCCTCAGTTCCCTCATCTGTCAAATGGGGATGAAGACCGTGAGCCCCACGTGGGACAACCTGATCACCTTGTATCCCCCCCGGCGCTTAGAGCAGTGCTTCGCACATAGTAAGCGCTTAACAAATGCCATCAATAATAATCAATCAATCAATCGTATTTATTGAGCGCTTACTATGTGCAGAACACTGTACTAAGCGCTTGGGAAGTACAAATTGGCAACACATAGAGACAGTCCCTACCCAACAGTGGGCTCACGGTCTAAAAGGGGAAAATTTTACCTCAGCACTCTTAGGTGATCTATTCTAAACCCTCCTAGGTATTTACAATCTTTTTTCACCTCTCATACCAGAGGGGGGATTAGAACCCAGGCCTCCAACCTTTCAAGGTTGTTACTTTCCCTCTGAGCCACCACAGGCCTCACATTATATTATATATTATATATATACATACATAATATATATATATGTTATATATAATATATATTATATATATACATAATATATATAATATATATTATATATAACATAATAATATAATACAGTATCACGGACACACTCCCTGCCCAACTGAGCTTACTCTATTTATTTTACTTGTCCATATCTATTCTATTTCTTTTATTTTGTTAGTATGTTTGGTTTTGTTCTCTGTCTCCCCCTTTTAGACTGTGAGCCCACTGTTGGGTAGGGACTGGCTCCAGATGTTGCCAACTTGTACTTCCCAAGCGCTTAGTCCGGTGCTCTGCACACAGTAAGCGCTCAATAAATACGATTGACGATGATGATGATGACACGCCACGGCTCACCTCCGAGTCCCTGAGATTGGTGTCGCCTCCAAATATGACGGTCGCTGACTCTGGCATCTCCTGCATCTTCCTCCAGACGATTCTCAGCTGGTTGACTCGCTCCGTGGAGGAGTCTTTGGTGCTCTCCAGGTGGGAGGTCAGAAGATAGAGTTCGTTGCCCAGTATATTCACCTGCAACAAGAAGTCAAGTCCTGAGCCCACTGTTGGGTAGGGACCGTCTCTATACGTTGCCAATTTATACTTCCCAAGGGCTTAGTCCAGTGCTCTGCACACAGTAAGCGCTCGATAAATACGATTGATGATGACGATGATGGCCGCGAGAGACCCTGCCAGCCCCCAAACCTGCCTCATTCATTCATTCAGCCGTATCTGTTGAGCGCTTACTGTGTGCAGAGCACTGGACTAAGCGCTTGGGAAGTCCAAGTTGGCGACATAGAGAGACGGTCCCTACCCAACAGCGGGCTCACGGTCTAGAAGGCCTCATTCAAACGCCAGTCTCCGGGACTAGACTAGTCAATCAATCAATCAATCGTATTTACTGAGCGCTTACTGTGTGCAGAGCACTGGACTAAGCGCTTGGGAAGTCCAAGTCGGCAACACATAGAGACGGTCCCGACCCAACAGCGGGCTCACGGTCTAGAAGGGGGAGACGGAGAACAAAACCAAACACACTAACAAAATAAAATAAATAGAATAGACACGTACAAGATAAATAAATAAATAAATAGGGTAATAGAAGGCCTCATTCAAACGCCAGTCTTCGGGACTAGACTACTCAATCAATCGTATTTATTGAGCGCTTCCTGTGTGCAGAGCACTGGACTAAGCGCTTGGGAAGTACAAGTTGGTAACATACAGAGACAGTCCCTACCCAACAGCGGGCTCACGGTCTAGAAGGGGGAGACGGAGAACAAAACCAAACACACTAACAAAATAAAATAAACAGAATAGACACGTACAAGATAAATAAATAAATAAATAGGGTAATAGAAGGCCTCATTCAAACGCCAGTCTTCGGGACTAGACTACTCAATCAATCGTATTTATTGAGCGCTTCCTGTGTGCAGAGCACTGGACTAAGCGCTTGGGAAGTACAAGTTGGTAACATACAGAGACAGTCCCTACCCAACAGTGGGCTCACAGTCTAAAGGGGGGAGACAGAGAACAAAACCAAACATACTAACTAAATAAAATAAATAGAATAGGTACGTACAAGTAAAATAAATAAATAAATAGAGTAATAAATATGCATAAATATATATACAAAAATATGTACAAACATATATACATATATATATGCCTCAAGGGGCAGGGTCTGTGTCTTAATTCCCCTCGAGCACTCTTTCCCACAGCTTAGCACGGTATTCTGCACACTGTAAACACTCCCTAAATACTATTGCTATTTGTTGCCACCGTGTACTTCCCAAGCGCTTAGTACAGTGCCCTGCACGCAGTAAGTGCTCAATAAACACGACCGAATCAATGAATATTGCTACCACCCTGAGGCTAATTTTTCTCAGTCTTCCAAGAACCCTTTCGGGGCCTATTTAAGGGCTTTTCGGGTAGTATTTCCTTTAAGAACGACGCTGGCAAAAGCTGTTTCTGAGAATCAATCAATCAGTGGTATTTATTGAGCGCTTACTGTGTGCAGAGCACTGGACTAAGCGCTTGGGAAGTCCAAGTTGGGGAAATCTGCTAAACTAGCAAGAGATCTCGGGAATTTGACCGCGAGAAAGGGAGCCCCCCCGTCCCAAATTACCTTCACGCTCAGAAGGTTTCTCAACATTTTGGTTTCTGGGAAAGGTGTGATTTCTCGGCTTATGAACTTGACGCTTGATTTCTTCAGCATTATGACGGTGAAATAGCCATCTTCGCAACCTGCAAACGGTCGAGGAGAAGGGAGCTCCCTTCTGAGCCCGTTCCCTTGGAAAATCACCGAATGCCGGCCTCGGCTCAGCGGAGGGAGGCCCGGAAACTGGGAATCGGTTGAGTCAGCCTGTGACCCTGGGCAAGTCGCTTACCTTCTCCGTGCCTCAGTTTCCCTCCCCCTTTTAGCCTGTGAGCCCACTGTTGGGTCGGGACTGTCTCTTTATGTTGCCAATTTGTACTTCCCAGGCGCTTAGTACAGTGCTCTGCACATAGTAAGCGCTCAATAAATACGACTGATTGAGTGATTGATTGACTGACTGTAAGACGGGGATTTTGTTCTCGGTCTCCCCCTTTCAGCCTGTGAGCCCGCTGTTGGGTCGGGACCGTCTCAAGATGTTGCCAACTTGGACTTCCCAAGCGCTCAGTCCAGTGCTGTGCACACAGTAAGCGCTCAATAAATACGACTGATTGATTGATTGATTGACTGTAAGACGGGGATTTTGTTCTCGGTCTCCCCCTTTCAGCCTGTGAGCCCGCTGTTGGGTCGGGACCGTCTCAAGATGTTGCCAACTTGGACTTCCCAAGCGCTCAGTCCAGTGCTGTGCACACAGTAAGCGCTCAATAAATACGACTGATTGATTGATTGATTGACTGTAAGACGGGGATTTTGTTCTCCGTCTCCCCCTTTTAGCCTGTGAGCCCGCTGTTGGGTCGGGACCGTCTCAAGATGTTGCCAACTTGGACTTCCCAAGCGCTCAGCCCAGTGCTCTGCACACAGTAAGCGCTCAATAAATACGATTGATTGATTGATTGATTGACTGTAAGATGGGGATTCTGTTCTCCGTCTCCCCCTTTTAGCCTGTGAGCCCGCTGTTGGGTCGGGACCGTCTCTAGATGTTGCCAACTTGGACTTCCCAAGCGCTCAGCCCAGTGCTCTGCACACAGTAAGCGCTCAATAAATACGACTGATGATGACCCTCCAATTCAGAGCGTGGGAGCTCGTCTTACCTCCACCCCGGCGCTCAGTACAGTGCCTGGCGGAGCGTCGGCGCTTCCCGAGTACCGTTAGAAACGAAAAAGGAGATGTGGGTTACCTGGGATAATCGTATAATTAGTTGCTCTCTTCTTAAGGTAGCTGTAATACGCGGGAATAACCTCCTGAAGAAACACCACGGCTGGACTGTACCTAAGCAAAAAGAGGTTTTTATTCGCATTTCATCAAAAGCCACGATGCTCTTGCAGCTTAATTCTTCGACCTCAATCAGGCGCATTTATTGAGCGCTGACTGTCTCGCTGTGAACTCCTGGTGGGTAGGGAACACGTCTTCCTACTCTGTTACATTGCAGTGTTCAGTACAAGTGATTAATAAATACAGTCTTTTAGATTGTGAGCCCACTGTTGGGTAGGGACTGTCTCTATACGTTGCCAACTTGGACTTCCCAAGCGCTTAGAACAGTGCTCTGCACACAGGAAGCGCTCAATAAATACGACTGATTGATTGATTGGCAATTCTACGCCGCTACTTGAGGTGACGACGCGCTAGCCAACGGTGCTTGGCGCGTAGTAGGCGCTTCACAAATCCCATCATCATTATTATTATCAGAGGGAGTCCTCCTGGTTCATTCAGAGAAGCAGCGTGGCTCGGTAGGAAAGAGCCCGGGCTTTGGAGTCGGAGGTCATGGGTTCAAACCCCGGCTCCACCACTTGTCAGCTGTGTGACTCTGGGCAAGTCACCTCACTTCTCCGGGCCTCAGTCCCCTCCTCTGTAAAATGGGGATTAAATCTGTGAGCCCCACGAGGGACAACCCGATCACCTTGTAACCTCCCCAGCGCTTGGAACAGTGCTTGGCACATAGTAAGCGCTTAATAGATGCCATCATTATTATTATTATTCAGTTCACTGCGGCCCACGGTGAGCGTTCAACAAATACCACAGACTGACGCTCAACCACCACCGTGAATGCGGATTTGTATTTAAAAAAGGGGTCCGATAACGCCTCGCAGAGATTCGAGGAAAAAATGGGCGATTCGCCGGCTTGGGGCACCAACAACTTGCTCGCTACTTGAGATAACGACGCGCTAGCCAACAGTGCTTGGCGCATAGTAGGCGCTTCACAAATACCATCTATTTATTTATAGATATTTATTTATCTATCTTCACAAATACCATCTACCTAAATCTATCTATCTATTTATTTATTTTACTTGTACATTTCTATCCCATTTATTTTATTTTGTTGGTATGTTTGGTTTTGTTCTCTGTCCCCCCCTTTTAGACCGTGAGCCCACTGTTGGGTAGGGACTGTCTATGTGTGGCCAATTTGTACTTCCCGAGCGCTTAGTACAGTGCTCTGCACATAGTAAGCGCTCAATAAATCAATCAATCAATCAATCAATCGTATTGAGCGCTTACTATGTGCAGAGCACTGTACTAAGCGCTTGGGAAGTACAAACTGGCAACACATAGAGACAGTCCCTACCCAACAGTGGGCTCACGGTCTAAAAGGGGGAGACAGAGAACAGAACCAAACATACCAACAAAATAAAATAAATAGGATAGAAATGTACAAGTAAAATAGAGTAATAAATATGTACAACCATAAATAAATACGATTGATTGATTGATTGATTGATCATTATTATTATCAGAGGGAGTCCTCCTGGTTCATTCAGTTCACTGCCGCCCACGGTGAGCGTTTAATAAATACCACAGACTGACGCTCAACCACCACCATGAATGCGGATTTGTGTTAAAGAAAAGGGATCCGATAACGCCTCGCGGAGATTCGAGGAAAAAACGGGCGATTCGCCGGCTTGGGGCACTAACTTGCTCGAGCGGGAGCGTAATTTGCCAGGCTCGACGGAGGAAGCGTGTCTCGGGGCCAGCGACGAGAGTCCATTTCGCCAACCCGGCATCCCGAATCCTTTCAGTCGCCTCCCTCCTCTTCCCAACCGAACGCCCTCCTTTTCGGGAAAAGCGATCCAGGAGTCTCCCCGCTGAAGAACGACGGGTGAGCTTCGGTAACGGGCACCCGT
This sequence comes from Tachyglossus aculeatus, assembly GCF_015852505.1. Classification (NCBI taxonomy): domain Eukaryota; kingdom Metazoa; phylum Chordata; class Mammalia; order Monotremata; family Tachyglossidae; genus Tachyglossus; species Tachyglossus aculeatus. The sequence continues at coordinate 29,576,060 of NC_052100.1, forward strand.
GCGACGGAATGGGTCGTAATGGTACCGGTTTCGAGGCCCTTAAGGAGCTGATGCATCTCGCCTCCCTTTCAGAAATAAACCGATGTGGAACTTGTCCTCTAAAAATCCACCTCTTTTTTCAACCTGCTTTAACCCGGTCCCCCTAACGACATTGCCTTTCTCTATATTTCCCCAAATATTCCCTACGCGGGACGCCGCCCCACGATGTGAACGGATCGGACGGACGGGATAGCCGGAAAAAGCAGGGTTACTTACAGAGTTAAATAGGAGCACACGGCTCTGGCCCTCTCCGACAGATTGTTTGGATCGAGGCCATCGACGTTCCAACAAATGATGCTGAAGGTGCTGTCGTCTTCCCTTTTGCCGCGATGAGCAGAACCGGAGGCCCCGGTGGGAGAGTCGTCCGTCAGGTCCACGCTACGAGGAACCCCCCCAAAAAAACAAAAAAAAACATATTTTTACAAAAATCAGTTAACGGATTTCAACCGAGTCCCCCATCTCCACTTGCAGGGTGAATTACTTCTTGTTGGCTGCCCTTTTGTATATATGTTTGTACATACTTAATACTCTATTTTACTTGTACGTAGATGAATTACTTCTTGTTGGCTGCCCTTTCGTATATATGTTTGTACATATTTATTACTCTATTTATTTTACTTGTACGTATCTATTTTATTTTGTAGTATGCTTGGTGTTGTCTCCCCCTTTTAGACTGCGAGCCCACTGTTGGGTAGGGACTGTCTCTATATGTTGCCAATTTGTACTTCCCAAGCGCTTAGTCCAGTGCTCTGCACACAGTAAGCTCTCAATAAATACGATTGATGATGATTACTCTATTTATTTTACTTGTATATATCTATTCTATTTATTTTATTTTGTTAGTATCTTTGGTTTTGTTCTCTGTCTCCCCCTTTTAGACTGTGAGCCCACTGATGGGTAGGGACTGTCTCTATATGTTGCCAATTTGTACTTCCCAAGCGCTTAGTACAGTGCTCTGCACACAGGAAGCGCTCAGTAAATACGATTGATGATGATTACTCTATTTATTTATTTATTTTACTTGTATATATCTATTCTATTTATTTTATTTTGTTGGTATGTTTGGTTTTGTTCTCTGTCTCCCCCTTCTAGACTGTGAGCCCACTGTTGGGTAGGGACCGTCTCTATATGTTGCCAACTTGGACTTCCCAAGCGCTTAGTACAGTGCTCTGCACACAGGAAGCGCTCAATAAATACGACTGATGATGATGATAATAGGTTCCTGATGAAGGGACAATATGAGGCTCAAGAGGGGATTTGGGATAGTGGACTGTGACGGTTGAGTAGGGACCGTCTCTATATGTCGCCAACTTGGACTTCCCAAGCGCTTAGTACAGTGCTCCGCACACAGTAAGTGCTCAATAAGTACGATTGAGTGAATGAATGGAAGCCAAGAGGGAGGACGGATTCCCGGCCGAGCGTCTACGGGTTTCCTGGAGTTCAATTTGGGGATATTGGAAGTTCCGAACACATCACGGCTTTAACTTGTACTTCCCAAGCACTCAGTACAGTGCTCTGCACACAGTAAGCGCTCAATAAATGCGATCGATTGATTGATTGATTGATTAGCCATGAATACGGACGTCCAGGATGGCACCGTCACGAGGGTTTCCTCAGTTTCCCAGGCCCCCGTCCGGGGAGGGCCTTGGGGATCGACGGGACAATTACCAAATTAGAGAAGCAGCGTGGCTCAGTGGAAGGAGCCCGGGCTTTGGAGTCGGAGGTCGTGGGTTCAAATCCCGGCCCCGCCAACTGTCAGCTGGGTGACTTTGGGCAAGTCCCTTCACTTCTCTGGGCCTCAGTTCCCTCATCTGGAAAATGGGGATGAAGACTGCGAGCCCCCCGTGGGACAACCTGATCACCCTGTCACCTCCCCAGGGCTTCGAACAGTGCCTCGCGCATAGTAAGCGCTTAATAAATGCCATCATTATTATTACCAAATACTGCAATTATTATTATGAAACAGGGAGAGAACATTACTGAGACACTAAGGTCACATTCTTACAAAAAGATGGAGCCCAGTTCACCAAGAAGCTGAGCAGGCAGAAGATAGCGAGGTTCCAGAGGGGAAAACCGGGAATTCAATCGTATTTATTGAGCGCTTACTGTGTGCGGAGCACTGTACTAAGCGCTTGGGAAGTATAGATCGGCAACAAATAGAGACGGTCCCTACCCCACAACGGGCTCACAGTCTAGAAGGGGGAGACGGACAACAAAACGACCGGTGGATAGTCTATCCCTAAGCTCGAGGACGGGTGCAACCACCTCCCCACTGGACTGGTATTTGTTAAGCGCCTACTATGTGCCAAGCACTGCACTAAGTGCTGGGGTAGACACAAGGGAAGTATTTTACTCGTCCATATCTATTCTATTTATTTTATTTTGTTAGTATGTTTGGTTTTGTTCTCTGTCTCCCCCTTTTAGACTGTGAGCCCGCTGTTGGGTAGGGACTGTCTCTATATGTTGCCAACTTGGACTTCCCAAGCGCTTAGTCTAGTGCTCTGCACACAGTAAGCGCTCAATAAATACGATCGATCGATTGATTGATTACTCTGTTTATTTTACTTGTACATATCTATTCTATTTATTTTATTTTGTTAGTATGTTTGGTTTTGTTCTCTGTCTCCCCCTTTTAGACTGTGAGCCCACTGTTGGGTAGGGACTGTCTCTATATGTTGCCAACTTGGACTTCCCAAGCGCTTAGTCCAGTGCTCTGCACACAGTAAGCGCTCAATAAATACGATTGATTGATTGATTGATTACTTCCTTCCTCTCCCCCTCGCTCCCCTCTCCATCCCCCCCAATCTTACCTCCTTCCCTTCCCCACAGCACCTGTAGATATGGATATATGTTTGTACATATTTATTACTCTATTTATTTTACTTGTACATATCTATTCTATTGATTTTATTTTGTTAGTATGTTTGGTTTTGTTTTCCATCTCCCCCCTTTTAGACTGTGAGCCCGCTGTTGGGTAGGGACCGTCTCTCTATGTACTTCCCAAGCGCTTAGTACAGTGCTCTGCACACAGTAAGCGCTCAATAAATACGATTGATTGATTACTTCCTTCCTCTCCCCCTCGCCCCCCTCTCCATCCCCCCCATCTTACCTCCTTCCCTTCCCCACAGCACCTGTATATATGTATATGTTTGTACAGATTTATTACTCTATTTATTTATTTCTTTTACTTGTCCATATCTATTCTATTTATTTTATTTTGTTAGTATGTTTGGTTTTGTTCTCCGTCTCCCCCCTTTTAGACTGTGAGCCCGCCGTTGGGTAGGGACCGTCTCTATATGTTGCCAACTTGGACTTCCCAAGCGCTTAGTCCAGTGCTCTGCACACAGTAAGCGCTCAATAAATACGATTGATGATGATGATAGTAGGCGCTTAACACATAGCCATCACTGTTGCGGCCTTGAGTCCTTCCGGCCGGCCCGTCGGCGCCCCTTACCAAACTTCCGGGGCGGCGGGGGGCGAGGGGCTGCCGCCCGTGTGCCGGGGGTCTTCGGGGGGCTCGAAATAGGAGTCCAGTGCCCTCTGAAAAGGAAAAGCAAAGCGTTGGTACCAAAAGAGGTGAGGGTCTCGAGTTCTAATCCCGGCTCCGCCACTTTTGTCTGCTGTGTGACTTCACTTCTTCTTATCACATCTGGAAAATGGGGATGAAGACTGCGAGCCCCACGTAGGACAACCTGATCACCTTCTATCTACCCCGGTGCTTAGTGCTCAGCACAGAGTAAGCGCTTAACAAATAGCACCATAATTATTAGACTGAATAATTATACGATTGAATAGAGAAGCAGCCTGGTTTAGTAGAAAGAGCCCGGGATTGGGAGTCAGGGGTCGTGGGTTCCAATCCCACCTCCGCCACTCATCAGCTGTGTGACCTTGGGCAAGTCACTTCACCGGGCCTCCGTTCCCTCATCTGTAAAATGGGGGTGAAGGCTGTGAGCCCCACGTGGGGCAACCTGATTACCTTGTATCTACCCCGGCGCTCAGAACAGTGCTTGGCACATAGTAAGCGCTTAACAAATACCATTATTATTAGAGAAGCAGTGTAGCTCAGTGGAAAGAGCCCAAGCTGCTTCTCACGTCAGCTGTGTGACACTGGGCAAGTCACTTCACTTCTCTGGGCCTCAGTGACCTCATCTGGAAAATTCACTCCATCGTATTGAGCGCTTCCCGTGTGCTGAGCACTGTACTAAGCGCTCTGACTCCCAAGCCCGGGCTCTTTCCACTGAGCCACGCCGCTTCTCAAGGTAATCAGGTTGTCCCACATGGGGCTCACCGTCTTCATGCGCATTTTACAGACGGGGGAACTGAGGCCCAGAGAAGTGACTTGCCCTAAGTCACGCAGCTGACAATTGGCAGGGCCGGGATTTGAACCCACGACCTCTGACTCCCAAGCCCGGGCTCTTTCCACTGAGCCCCGCCGCGTCTCACGTCAGCTGTGTGACGCTGGGCAAGTCACTTCACTTCTCCGGGCCTCAGTGACCTCATCTGGAAAATTCACTCCATCGTATTGAGCGCTTCCCGTGTGCAGGGCACTGTACTAAGCGCTTGGGAAGTCCAAGCTGGCAACAGATAGAGCTGGTTGTCCATTCAATCGTATTTATCGAGCGCTTACTGTGTGCAGGGCACTGTACTAAGCGCTTGGGAAGTCCAAATTGGCAACAGATAGAGCCGGTTGTCCATTCAATCGTATTTATCGAGCGCTTACTGTGTGCAGGGCACTGTACTAAGCGCTTGGGAAGTCCAAGTTGGCAACAGATAGAGCCGGTCATCCATTCAATCACATTTATTGAGCGCTTACTGTGGGCAGGGCACTGTACTGAGCGCTTGGGAAGTCCAAGTTGGCAACAGATGGAGCCGGCCCCTACCCAACGGCGGGCTCACAGTGGGGATGAGGACTGTGGGCCAACCTGACGTCCTTGTCTCTCCCCCCAGCGCTTAGTACAGTGCTTGGCACGTCTTAAGCGCCTCACAAATGCCGTGGTTATTATTATTGCGATTGCCAATCGCTAGACTGGGAGCCCACTGTGGGTAGGGACCGTCTCTAGATGTTGCCAATTTGTACTTCCCAAGCGCTTAGTCCAGTGCTGTGCACACAGTAAGCGCTCAATCAATAGGATTGATTGATCGATTGATTGATTGATTGCCGTCCTGATGGCGATTGTTGTGGTGATGGGGACGCTGGCCCGAGCCCGGGCCTTACGTCCAGTGCCCAGGCGCTGGCCTGCAGGGCGGCCCGGGCGGCCTCCTGCGGGCAGCCCGTGATGGCCACGAAGTGCGAGCAGAGCCGCTCCTCCTGGGCCGGTCCCGGGCCTTCTCCGCTGAAGCCTCCATCGCCGTTGCCATGGCCTCCCTCGCCGTTGCCATGGCCGCCCCCGCCGTTGCCATGGCCTCCCCCGCCGTTGCCATGGCCGCCCTCGCCCTGGCTTGGCGTCGTCGTTACCCGGGCGGCCGCCATTGCGCCGGACCCCGGGTACCACCTCAGCCCCAGCCCGCCAAACACGCGCGCAGGCGCACAAACGCCGAGGCACCCCACCCTCCGCTGTTCGGCGCAGGCGCACAACCGCCGTGGCACCCCCTCCCTCACCGCTGCTTCGGCGCAGGCGCAGAACCTCCGCTGCGCCCCCTCCTTCCTCTCCTCCCCCGCCCGCCGCTGTTTCGGCGCAGGCGCACAACCGTCGCTGCTGCCCCTCCTTTATCTCCCCCCCCTTTTTTGCTGCTTCAGCGCATGCGTAGAACCGCCGCTGCGCCCCCCCGCCCACGGCTGTTTCAGCGCAGGCGCACAACTGCCGCTGCGCCCCCCTCCCTTCTCTCCCCCTCCGTCACCGCTGTTCGGCGCAGGCGCACAACCGTCGCTGCTGCCCCTCCTTTATCTCCCCCCCTTTGCTGCTTCAGCGCATGCGTAGAACCGCCGCTGCGCCCCCCCCCCGCCCCCCGCTGTTTCAGCGCAGGCGCACAACGGCCGCTGCGCCCCCTCCCTTCTCTCCCCCTCCATCACCGCTACTCGGCGCAGGCGCAGGCCCGTCGCTGCTGAGAGCTCACCTCCTCCAGGAGGCCTTCCCAGACTGAGCCCCTTCCTTCCTCTCCCCCTCGTCCCCCTCTCCATCCCCCCCATCTTACCTCCTTCCCTTCCCCACAGCACCTGTATATATGTATATATGGTTGTACATATTTATTACTCTATTTATTTATTTATTTTACTTGTACATTTCTATCCTATTTATTTAATTTTGTTGTATGTTTGGTTCTGTTCTCTGTCTCCCCCTTTTAGACTGTGAGCCCACTGTTGGGTAGGGACTGTCTCTATGTGTTGCCAATTTGTACTTCCCAAGCGCTTAGTAGTACAGTGCTCTGCACATAGTAAGCGCTCAATAAATACGATTGATTGATTGATTGATTGATTGATTGCTGCCCCTCCTTTATCTCCCCCATTACTGCTTCAGCGCATGCGTAGAACCGCCGCTGCGCCCCCTCCCTCCTCTCCTCCCCCGCCCACTGCTATTTCAGCGCAGGCGCACAACGGCCGCTGCGCCCCCTCCCTTCTCTCCCCCTCCGTCACCGTTGTTCGGCGCAGGCGCACAACCGCCGAGGCACCCCCCCCTCCCTCCCCGCTGCTTCGGCGCAGGCGCAGGACCGTCGCTGCGCCCCCTCCCTTCTCTCCCCCGGCGTCACCGCAGCTTCGGCGCAGGCGCAGAACCGCCGTGGCACACACCCCCTACGTCACCGCTGTTTTGGCGCAGGCGCAGAACCTCCGCTGCGCCCCCTCCCTTCTCTCCCCCCATCGCCCCTGAGAGCTCACCTCCTCCAAGAGGCCTTCCCAGATTGAGCCCCCCCTTTTCCTCTGCTCCTCCTCCCCTCCCCATCACCCCCATTCCCTCCCTCCCTCTGCCCTACCCCCTTCCCCTCCTAACAGCACTTGTGTCTTTTTGTACATTATTACTCCATTTATTTTATTAATGAGCCCCTTCCTTCCTCTCCCCCTCCTCCCCCTCTCCATCCCCCGCCTTAATAATCAAATTATAAATATAATATTTAGTTAATTTAATTATATTGAATTAAATATAATTTAATTGTATTTAATATAAATTATAAATAAATAAGTGCTCAATAAATATGATTGAACGACTAGTGACATCCCCAGGTTACTTGCTTAATAATCATAATTGTGGTATTCGTTAAGAGCAAAGCGCTGTACTAAGTGGTTGGATTGATAGAATGCAAGCAGATCAGACACAGTCCAAGTCCCACACGGGACTCACAGTCTAAGAGGGAGGGAGAAAAGGTATTGGAACCCCATTTTACGGATGAAGCACATTTAACTTAATATTAAATTTAATATTTAATATTTACCTCCTTCCCCTCCCCACAGCACCTGTATATATGTTTATATGTTTGTATGTATTTATTACTCCTCTATTTTATTTGTACATATTCATTCTGTTTATTTTCTTTTGTTAGTATGTTTTGTTTTGTTCTCTGTCTCCCCCTTCTAGACTGTGAGCCCACTGTTGGGTAGGGACCGTCCCTATATGTTGCCAATTTGGACTTCCCAAGCGATTAGTGCAGTGCTACAGTGCTCTGCACACAATGCGATTGAATGAATTGAATGAATGAATAAATACGATTGAATGAATGAGCTATAATTCTATTTATCTATTTTGATGGTATTGACACCCGTCTACTGGTTCTCTTTTGTTGTCTGTCTGCCCCTTCTAGACTGGGGGCCCTTTGTTGGGTAGAGACCGTCTCTATATGTTGCCAACTTGGACTTTCCAAGCGATTAGTACAGTGCTCTGCGCACAGTAAGCGCTCAGTAAATCCGATTGAATGAATGAGCTATAATTCTATTTATCTATTTTGATGGTACTGACACCCGTCTACTGGTTCTCTTTTGTTGTCTGTCTCCCCCTTCTAGACTGGGAGCCCTTTGGTGGGTAGAGACCGTCTCCATCTGGTGCCGAATTGTACTTTCCAAGCGCTTAGTACAGTGCTCTGCGCACAGTAAGCGCTCAATAAATACGAATCCGCCAAGCTAGCTCTCTTCCTCCCTTCAAGGCCCTACTGAGAGCTCACCTCCTCCAGGAGGCCTTCCCAGACGGAGCCCCTTCCTTCCTCTCCCCCTCGTCCCCCTCTCCATCCCCCCATCTTACCTCCTTCCCTTCCCCGCAGCACCTGTATATATGTATATATGTTTGTACAGATTTATTACTCTATTTATTTTACTTGTACCTATCTATTCTATTTTATTTTGTTAGTATGTTTCGTTTTGTTCTCTGTCTCCCCCTTCTAGACTGTGAGCCCACTGTTGGGTAGGGACTGTCTCTATATGTTGCCAATTTGTCCTTCCCAAGCGCTTAGTACAGTGCTCTGCACATAGTAAGCGCTCAATAAATACGATTGATGGTGATGATGAGATATCTATTCTATTTATTTTATTTTGTTAGTATGTTTGGTTTTGTTCTCCGTCTCCCCCTTTTAGACTGTGAGCCCGCTGTTGGGTAGGGACCGTCTCTAGATGTTGCCAACTTGTACTGCCCAAGCGCTTAGTCCAGTGCTCTGCACACAGTAAGCGCTCAATAAATACGATTGATTGATTGATTGAATGAATGAATGAATGAATGACACGCGCGCGCAGGCGCAGAACCGCCTCTGCCCCCTCCCTTCCCTCCCCTCCCCCGCCTTGACTCCCGCGCGCAGGCGCAGAACAGCCTCTCCGCCCCCTCCCTTCTCTTTCATCCCCCACCACCTCCGCTTCGGCGCATGCGCGCTCCTCCCCGCCCCCTTGCGGTGTCCCCTAATCAACCCTCCGGCCGGAAACGTGCTCCCCCCCGGAACTCTCTACAGGAGGAATGGACGCCCCGAACGGGCCCGGGTATGGCGCGAGTCGGCGCCTCCTGAGGGAAGGGAGATCGGGGTGCCAGTCGGGGTCGTCCGGTGACAGGATCTGCTGAGGACGGGGGCCGGGGGGACTCGAAGGGCGGCGGAACCCCGGCGTCGGGGGGTCGGGAGGCGCCCGGCCGGAAGTGGGTGGGGGACTTCCGGCGGCGGACTTCCGGTGGCGGCCACCGTCGCCATGGGCAGCCTGACCCTGCAGGGCCTGAGGGAGCTGATGAAGGCCATCCTGGACACCCCTGGGTTTGACCGGGTGCTCGACAAGGTCATCATTTATTTATTTTACTTGTACATATTTACTATTCTATTTATTTTATTCGGTTTATATGTTTTATTTTGTTGTCTGTCTCCCCCCTTCTAGACTGTGAGCCCACTGTTGGGTAGGGACTGTCTCTATATGTTGCCAACTTGGACTTCCCAAGCGCTTAGTACAGTGCACACAGTAGGCGCTCAGTAAATACGACTGAATGACAATAATAATTATAATAATAATGACGGTGTTAAGGACTTACTGTTTGCCAAGCGCTGGGGGGATGCAAGGTGATCAGGTTGTCCCACGTGGGGCCCAGTCTTCCTCCCCATTTTGCAGAGGAGGGAACTGAGGCAGAGAATAATAATAATAATAATGTTGGCATTTATTATTCTGCTTTATTTGCGCGTATTTATTTTATTTTGTCAATATGTTTTGTTGTCTGTCTCCCCCTTCTAGACTGTGAGCCCACTGTTGGGTACGGACCGTCTGTAGATGTTGCCAACTTGGACTTCCCAAGCGCTTAGTACAGTGCTTTGCGCACAGTAAGCGCTCAGTAAATACGACTGAATGAATGAGTGACAATAATAATAATTATGGTAATAATAATGGTGTTAAGGACTTACTATGTGCCAAGCGCTGGGGGGATACAAGGTGATCAGGTTGTCCCACGTGGGGCCCAGTCTTCCTCCCCATTTTGCAGAGGAGGGAACTGAGGCAGAGAATAATAATAATAATAATGTTGGCATTTATTATTCTGCTTTATTTGCGCGTATTTATTTTATTTTGTCAATATGTTTTGTTGTCTGTCTCCCCCTTCTAGACTGTGAGCCCACTGTTGGGTACGGACCGTCTGTAGATGTTGCCAACTTGGACTTCCCAAGCGCTTAGTACAGTGCTTTGCGCACAGTAAGCGCTCAGTAAATACGACTGAATGAATGAGTGACAATAATAATAATTATGGTAATAATAATGGTGTTAAGGACTTACTATGTGCCAAGCGCTGGGGGGATACAAGGTGATCAGGTTGTCCCACGTGGGGCCCAGTCTTCCTCCCCATTTTGCAGAGGAGGGAACTGAGGCAGAGAAGAATAATAATAATAATGTTGGCATTTATTATTCTGCTTTATTTGCGCGTATTTATTTTATTTTGTCAATATGTTTTGTTGTCTGTCTCCCCCTTCTAGACTGTGAGCCCACTGTTGGGTACGGACCGTCTGTAGATGTTGCCAACTTGGACTTCCCAAGCGCTTAGTACAGTGCTTTGCGCACAGTAAGCGCTCAGTAAATACGACTGAATGAATGAGTGACAATAATAATAATTATGGTAATAATAATGGTGTTAAGGACTTACTATGTGCCAAGCGCTGGGGGGATACAAGGTGATCAGGTTGTCCCACGTGGGGCCCAGTCTTCCTCCCCATTTTGCAGAGGAGGGAACTGAGGCAGAGAAGAATAATAATAATAATGTTGGCATTTATTATTCTGCTTTATTTGTGCGTATTTATTTTATTTTGTTAATATGTTTTGTTGTCTGCCTCCCCCTTCTAGACTGTGAGCCCGCTGTTGGGTAGGGACCGTCTGTAGATGTTGCCAACTTGGACTTTCCAAGCGCTTAGTACAGTGCTCTGCACACAGTAAGCGCCCAATCAATCAATCGTATTTATTGAGCGCTTACTGTGTGCAGAGCACTGTACTAAGCGCTTGGGAGTACAAACTGGCAACCTATAGAGACAGTCCCTACCCAACAGTGGGCTCACAGTCTAAAAGGGGGAGACAAAACCAAACCAAACATACTCACAAAATAAGTAGAATAGATATGAACAAGTAAAATAAATAAATAACTAGAATAAATACGATTAAATGAATGAATAACTATAATTATAGTAATGGTACTTGTTAAGGGCTTACTAAGCACTGGGGGGGGATACAAGGTGATCAGGTTGTCCCACGTGGGGCCCAGTCTTCCTCCCCATTTTGCAGAGGAGGGAACTGAGGCAGAGAATAATAATAATGTTGGTATTTATTATTCTGTTTTATTTGTGCGTATTTATTTCATTTTGTCAATATGTTTTGTTGTCTGTCTCCCCCTTCTAGACTGTGGGCCCACTATTGGGTAGGGACCGTCTCTATAAGTTGCCAACTGGGACTTCCCAAGCGCTTAGTACAGTGCTCTGCACACAGTAAGCGCTCAGTAAATACGACTGAATGAATGAATAACAATAATAATAATTATAATAATAATAATGGTGTTTGTTAAGGGCTTACTTTGAGCCAAGCACTGTACTAAGCGCTGGGGGGATACAAGGTGATCAGGTTGTCCCACGTGGGGCCCAGTCTTCCTCCCCATTTTGCAGAGGAGGGAACTGAGGCAGAGAATAATAATAATAATAATGTTGGTATTTATTATTCTGTTTTATTTGCGCGTATTTATTTTATTTTGTCAATATGTTTTGTTGTCTGCCTCCCCCTTCTAGACTGTGAGCCCACTGTTGGGTACGGACCGTCTGTAGATGTTGCCAACTTGAACTTCCCAAGCGCTTAGTACAGTGCTTTGCGCACAGTAAGTGCTCAGTAAATACGACTGAATGAATGAGTGGCAATAATAATAATTATGGTAATAATAATGGTGTTAAGGACTTACTATGTGCCAAGCGCTGGGGGGATGCAAGGTGATCAGGTTGTCCCACGTGGGGCCCAGTCTTCCTCCCCATTTTGCAGAGGAGGGAACTGAGGCAGAGAATAATAATAATAATAATGTTGGCATTTATTATTCTGCTTTATTTGCGCGTATTTATTTTATTTTGTCAATATGTTTTGTTGTCTGTCTCCCCCTTCTAGACTGTGAGCCCACTGTTGGGTAGGGACCGTCTGTAGATGTTGCCAACTTGGACTTCCCAAGCGCTTAGTACAGTGCTCTGCACAGAGTAAGCGCTCAGTAAATACGACTGAATGAATGAGTGACAATAATAATATTTATGGTAATAATAATGGTGTTAAGGACTTACTAAGTGCCAAGCGCTGGGGGGATACAAGGTGATCAGGTTGTCCCACGTGGGGCCCAGTCTTCCTCCCCATTTTGCAGAGGAGGGAACTGAGGCAGAGAATAATAATAATAATAATGTTGGCATTTATTATTCTGTTTTATTTGCGCGTATTTATTTTATTTTGTCAATATGTTTTGTTGTCTGCCTCCCCCTTCTAGACTGTGAGCCCACTGTTGGGTACGGACCGTCTGTAGATGTTGCCAACTTGGACTTCCCAAGCGCTTAGTACAGTGCTTTGCGCACAGTAAGCGCTCAGTAAATACGACTGAATGAATGAGTGACAATAATAATAATTATGGTAATAATAATGGCGTTAAGGACTTACTATGTGCCAAGCGCTGGGGGGATACAAGGTGATCAGGTTGTCCCACGTGGGGCCCAGTCTTCCTCCCCATTTTGCAGAGGAGGGAACTGAGGCAGAGAAGAATAATAATAATAATGTTGGCATTTATTATTCTGCTTTATTTGTGCGTATTTATTTTATTTTGTCAATATGTTTTGTTGTCTGCCTCCCCCTTCTAGACTGTGAGCCCACTGTTGGGTACGGACCGTCTGTAGATGTTGCCAACTTGGACTTTCCAAGCGCTTAGTACAGTGCTCTGCACACAGTAAGCGCCCAATCAATCAATCGTATTTATTGAGCGCTTACTGTGTGCAGAGCACTGTACTAAGCGCTTGGGAGTACAAACTGGCAACCTATAGAGACAGTCCCTACCCAACAGTGGGCTCACAGTCTAAAAGGGGGAGACAAAACAAAACCAAACATACTCACAAAATAAGTAGAATAGATATGAACAAGTAAAATAAATAAATAACTAGAATAAATACGATTAAATGAATGAATAACTGTAATTATAGTAATGGTACTTGTTAAGGGCTTACTAAGCACTGGGGGGGGGGATACAAGGTGATCAGGTTGTCCCACGTGGGGCCCAGTCTTCCTCCCCATTTTGCAGAGGAGGGAACTGAGGCAGAGAATAATAATAATGTTGGTATTTATTATTCTGTTTTATTTGTGCGTATTTATTTCATTTTGTCAATATGTTTTGTTGTCTGTCTCCCCCTTCTAGACTGTGGGCCCACTATTGGGTAGGGACCGTCTCTATAAGTTGCCAACTGGGACTTCGCTTAGTACAGTGCTCTGCACACAGTAAGCGCTCAGTAAATACGACTGAATGAATGAATAACAATAATAATAATTATAATAATAATAATGGTGTTTGTTAAGGGCTTACTTTGAGCCAAGCACTGTACTAAGCGCTGGGGGGATACAAGGTGATCAGGTTGTCCCACGTGGGGCCCAGTCTTCCTCCCCATTTTGCAGAGGAGGGAACTGAGGCAGAGAATAATAATAATAATAATGTTGGTATTTATTATTCTGTTTTATTTGCGCGTATTTATTTTATTTTGTCAATATGTTTTGTTGTCTGCCTCCCCCTTCTAGACTGTGAGCCCACTGTTGGGTAGGGACTGTCTCTAGATGTTGCCAACTTGAACTTTCCAAGCGCTTAGTACAGTGCTCTGCACACAGTAAGCGCCCAATCAATCAATCAATCGTATTTATTGAGCGCTTACTGTGTGCAAAGCACTGTACTAAGCGCTTGGGAGTACAAGTTGGCAACCTATAGAGACAGTCCCTACCCAACAGTGGGCTCACAGTCTAAAAGGGGGACAGAGAACAAAACCAAACATACTCACAAAATAAAATAAATAGAATAGATATGAACAAGTTAAATAAATAAATAGAATAAATACGATTGAATGAATGAATAACAATAATTATAATTATAATAATGGTACTTGTTAAGGGCTTACTAAGCACTGGGGGGGGATACAAGGTGATCAGGTTCTCCCACGTGGGGCCCAGTCTTCCTCCCCATTTTACAGAGGAGGGAACTGAAGCAGAGAGTAATAATAATAATAATAATAATGTTGGTATTTATTATTGTTTTATTTGTGCATATTTATTTTATTTTGTCAATATGTTTTGTTGTCTGTCTCCCCCTTCTAGACTGTGGGCCCACTATTGGGTAGGGACCGTCTCTATAAGTGGCCAACTTGGACTTCCCAAGCGCTTAGTCCAGTGCTCTGCACACAGTAAGCGCTCAATAAATACGATTGAATGAATGATTGGCATTTATTAAGCGCTTACTATGTGCAAAGCCCTGTTGTAAGCGCCGGGGAGGTTACAAGGTGATCAGGTTGTCCCGCGGTGGGGCTCACGGGCTTCATCCCCATTTTCCAGATGAGGGAACTGAGGTCCGGAGACGTGAAGTAACACAGTTGGCGGAGCCGGGATTTTTTTTTTTTTCCCTGAAGGGTCCGCCACGGGTGTTTTTGCCTTCCCCTCAGATGACGGTCCTCTCGGCGAGCCCCGGGCAGGTGACGTGCCAGCTGAAGGTCGGGGAAGAGCACACGAACCGGGGCGGCACCCTGCACGGGGGGCTCACGGCCACGCTGGTGGACGTCGTGTCCACGGCCGCCCTGCTGCACACCGAAAGGGGAAGGCCGGGCGTCAGCGTCGACATGAACATCACGTAGGCACGCGCCGGACTTGCGGGTCGCCGCTGGGGTGGTGACCCCCCAGCTCTACCCCGCTGCACCCCGCCGACCCCCCGAAAAAATACGGCGGCGGGACCCCGTTCCCCATCACGGCGGGCTTGTGGGTTCTAATCCCCGCTCTGCCCCCTGTCAACTTTCAGCAAATCATTGCTCTGTGCCTCAGTTACCTCATCTGGAAAATGGGGGTTCAGGCTGAGTCCTACGTGGGACAACCTGACGGCCCTGTATCATCATCATCAATCGTATTTATTGAGCGCTTACTGTGTGCAGAGCACTGGACTAAGCGCTTGGGAAGTACAGATTGGCAACACGTAGAGACAGTCCCTACCCAACAGTGGGCTCACGGTCTAAAAGGGGGAGACAGAAAACAAAACCAAACATACCAACAAAATAAAATAAATAGGAGAGATATGTACAAGTAAAATAAATAAATAAATGTATCCCCCCGCCCAACGCTTAGAACGGTGCTTGGCACATAGTCAGCGCTTAACAAAAGCCATTATTATTATTATTATTAACACTAGTTTGGACCCCCATCGCTTATCCCTTCCCCGGCTCACGAGAGCTGGGAGGAGGGCAGTTTTATTATTATTAGCACTCATTTGGACCCCCATTGCTTATCTCTTCCCCGGCTCACGAGAGCTGGGAGGAGAGCAGTTTTATTATTAACAACACTCATTTGGACCCCCATCGCTTATCTCTTCCCTGGCTCACGAGAGCTGGGAGGAGAGCAGTTTTATTATTATTAACACTCATTTGGACCCCCATCGCTTATCTCTTCCCCAGCTAACGAGAGCTGGGAGGGCGGCAGTTTTATTATTATTAACACTCATTTGGACCCCCATCGCTTATCTCTTCCCCGGCTAACGAGAGCTGGGAGGAGAGCAGTTTTATTATTATTAGCACTCATTTGGACCCCCATCGCTTATCTCTTCCCCAGCTCACGAGAGCTGGAAGGAGGGCGGTTTTCTAGACTGTGAGCCCACTGTTGGGTAGGGACCGTCTCTATATGCTGCCAACTTGGACTTCCCAAGCGCTTAGTACAGTGCTCTGCACACAGTAAGCGCTCAGTTAATACGATTGAATGGATGAAAGTTGGGGTGGGGGGTAAGCCCAATGGCTCTTAAAATCACTCGCAAAGGGGATTCTGTGGTGGCTCCTTTGGTCCGGATTGGCACCGTGATGGCCATTCATTCATTCAGTCGTATTTATTGAGCGCTTACAGTGTGCAGAGCACTGTACTAAGCGCTTGGGAAGTACAAGTTGGCAACATATACTCCGGCCTGTCCACGGCTCCCAGTGCGGAAACTAGAGGCCGAGAAATAGCCCGACGGAGCCGGCTCTGGCAGAACTCTGCCCTCCCCGGATCAATCGGTGGTATTTATTGAGCACTTACTGTGGGCAGACCACTGTACTAAGCACTTGCGGGAAGTATAGAACAGGTATGTTCCCTGCCCGAGGGGGAATCTGTCTTTCCAAGGCAGAGCAAGCTGGCTCTGAGCTCACACACCAGCCCCCCGCTCCCCTCATTAAAAAGGGATCCCCCAATTCAACCCCCCTAAAACGCCTCACCCCTCCTTTTGGCCCCAATAATAGTAATAATGAAGGCATTTATTAAGCACTTACTATGTGCAAAGCAGTGTTTTAAATGCCCCATCTCGGCTGCACAAAGGGGAGCCCATTCCCCCTCTGTCTTATAATAGTAATAATAATGTTGGCATTTGTTAAGCGCTTACTATGTGCAAAGCACTGTTCTAAGCGCTGGGGGGGGATACAAAGTGATCAGGTTGTCCCACGTGGGGCTCACGGTCTTAATCCCCATTTTACAGATGAGGTAACCGAGGCTCAGAGAAGTTAAATACGATTAATAAGAATAAGAATTAAGAATTAATAAGAATAAATACGATTGATTGATTAAGTGACTTGCCCATGGTTACACAGCAGGCATGTGGCGGAGCCAAGATTCAAACCCATGACCTCTGACTCCAAAGCCCAGGCTTCTTCCACTGAGCCACTGCTGTTGCCAGTGTCTGACCTCATCCTGAGCTTCTGGAGAAAGGGGAAGGGAATTTTAGGAACTTGCTTGATGTCCGTAATTTAACATCCAGCTCCTCTAGACCCTAAGCTCCTTGTGGGCAGAGAACCTCTCTGCCAACCCTACTGCCGCCTTTTCTTCCACCTATCTCTCAGTGCTCTGCACCTAAGGCGTGCTCATTAAATATCAAAGATATCAGCCCCCACCCCACTTCTTCGGCCCCTCGGAGGTAGCGTGAACTTCCTGCCCTCTGGAGAATGGTTTGAGCCCAGGGTGGGTCCCTGTTTGTGTATTTTCCCCTCCCCACCGCCTTCCTGCTCCTAATGGGGCCTGCCTATAAAAAGCAGGAAGCCAGCGTAGTAAATAAATGGAAGAAAGCGAGCTCTGCCGCTAGAACCCGGGCGGGCTGATGCCGGGAAGGGAAGCCCTGGAAATCGGGATGGGAGATGTTCGCTAGCTCTGGTCGCTGAACCGTTGCCACTGAAACGTGGACTGTGAGCCCACTGTTGGGTAGGGACTGTCTCTCCGTGTTGCCAGTTTGTACTTCCCAAGCGTTTAGTACAGTGCTCTGCCCACAGTAAGCGCTCAATAAATACGATTGATGATGAAAAATACTCGAGAAACGCCCTCCTCATCACCCCACACCTCCTGCCCACCGCCTTCTTTCTGGTTTCATTGAAGGTACGTGTCCCCCGCGTACATCGGCGAGGAGATCCTGATCACCGCTCACATTCTGAAGCAAGGGAAAACCTTGGCCTTCGCCACCGTGGACATGACCAACAAGACCACGGGCAAGCTGGTGGCCCAGGGCCGGCACACGAAGCACCTGGGAGCCTGAGGCCGTGGCGGCAGGGCCTTCTGAGGGCCCGGAAAAAAAAAAAAAAGAGATAGCCACTTGGGAGAAGTGTGCAGAAACCGCTGCCCGCGAGGGTCCGTTGGTTGCATCGTCCCATCCGGGCAAATAAAATCTCTGGGCCCACTTCAGGTGTGGTACACCGCCGTCGGTTTTCCGGCCCCTTTCCCTGCCCGGTCACTCGGTAATGTTGTTCGGTCCTTTAGGGTGCCCGTGTTCCCACCCACACACCCCACTCCGTCGTCTGTCACACAAACACTCCCTGCCAACCCCCGGGAAGCCTCATCCCCACTTGGTTCGGGCAGCCTGGGTGAGGGAAGGCGGCACCGGACCCCCGCCCCAGTTGGCAACCTCCTTCTGATGCCCAGCTCTTCATTTTCCCTCCCCCACTTTCCGTACCAAGCCCTTATTCTACGCCCAACATCGTCTCAAACGTTTGGGTTTACTCTCCCCGGGCCCTGTGAAGTCTAACGCGCAGCCACTTAACTTTCACCTAATTTTATTTAAAGTTTCCATGGTTTCCAATTCCAACCAAAAGCTAAATACAAATTTGAAACAGGTAAGCACTAGGTTTTACCCAGAGGGAGCGGGGTTATACAGGATTACTCCAATAAAATACTCAAGCCTTGAGCGAAGCCTCCTTCCAAAACTATACAGTAGTCTTCCTTATTTTCATTGCACAACCATAACAAAATATGTTCCGGCAGAACTGACTTAAGACACTCCAAAACACTTTATTTTTCTCCCCCCCCCAACACCTGTTAAGGTCACAACTGTCTTGTAACAGCTTCTCTTCCCAAACTCACTTGGGGTTTTCTGAAGTGTTTTAGAAACCAGTATTTCCTGCACAATTCACCAGCAATATATATATACTTTTAAAAAAAAAAAAAAAAACTCCTTCGAGGAAAAAACAAAAATACGAAAACCCTCTGTTACGCGCGGTTTCTGCGGCTATCGATTTATATCGCCTTAAATTTAGCCGCACGAGACTCCTGGTCTGTTTTTAAAGTGTTTACACTGAAGACCCACTCAGCTGAACTTTTTAAATGCAGCTATTGATTTATATCACCTTTAATTTAGCCGCACGAGACTCCTGGTCTGTTTTTAAAGTGTTTAAACTGAAGACCCACTCAGCTGAATTTTTTTCTTTTTTTAAAATACAGCGACGCAGGGAAAGAGATTAAAGAAAAAGAAATCGTAAGTAGCTATCTGAGTGCCGTTAAACTCAAAACGTGGCCCAGCAAAATAAGAGGCGAGGGATGCCTACGTTGAATGAGATGCTGCTTTTTTTTTCTTCCCCCCTTCCCTTAGATTTCTTTCCCACGCTTTCATCGTGGCAACCGCTTCTGCTCGTTCGCGCGGCGCTCCGGTGCCACCGTGATCGCGGCGGGGCTTTTTTCCCGGGGGGGGACGGACGGATGTGTTCGTTACCTGTTCCGTTCGCCTCTCGCCCTCTGGATAGCGGTGACGGCGTCGGGCAGGCCCAGCTGCGGAGCGGGGGGCGAGGAGGGGGCGGACCCGCTCGCGGTCGACCACGACAGCAACAGTCTTTTCGTTTCACATTTTAGGAAGGTGCCGGTGACGTGCAGGGGCTCTGCAAAAGCACCCTCTTTCACGAAGTCCGCGCAGGGGACATCCAGATTCCCTTTCTTTTTTGCCTTTTTTTTCCTTTAAAGTTCTGAGATACAAATGGAGGGGGGGGTGGGGAGAACGCAAAAAAAAAAAAGGGGGGGGGGGGGACGAGGAAGGAACAAACCAGGATCCGGGATGAACGCGTTTCACAATGCATACATAGTGTTCTGTGCGTGAGTCCTGTTTTCTTCTGGACCGTGACGGGAGGGGACGAGGAAGAGGCCGCTGCCCGCTCCGCGAGGGGCCCCGGGGGCTGCCGGCCGGAGCCCTACTCGGGCATGTAAGGGCGGAGGTGCTCCTCCACGCTGCCCACCGCCCAGTGGGTCAGCTGCTCCTGAGGCAGGTACAGGCAAACGCTGCATAACTTGAAGATTGTGGCTTTGTTTTTTGGAGTCTGGGGTGGGGGGGGGAAGAGACGGGGGGGAGCAGGAGAGAGGGAGAGAAGCGGCTCGGTTAGGCGAGGTAGGAGGAGGCCGCCCCATCCCCAGCCCCTCAGGCAGGCCTCGGTGGCAACCCTGGCAAGATCGGGGGGCCGAAGCCGGGATGGCGGACCCTGCCTCGGTTTCCAGGCCGGCCCCCGTGGCCGCGGGACGTTCCTTCCGAGTCTCCTCCTAGCGAGAGACCTGTAGACCGTAAGCCCATTGTGGGCAGGGGACGGGTCAGTTGTAGTGTACTCTCCCAAGCGCTCATCACACCGTGAGAGCTCAGTAAATACGGTTGACAGACCAGGAGGAAACGTCTCCCGGCCAACTATTTTGTTAGTATGTTTGGTTTTGTCTCCCCCTTTTAGACTGTGAGCCCGCCGGTGGGTAGGGACTGTCCCTATAGGTTGCCAATTTGTACTTCCCAAGCGCTTAGTACAGTGCTCTGCACACAGTAGGCGCCCAATAAGTACGACTGATTGGTGGATTGATTTCGGGTCGTCTCGCTCTTCGAGAACGGGGAAGAGCAGCGCAGCAAAAAAAAAAAAAGGGAGATGATCCCTGCCCACAGCTAGCTTCCAGTCTAGAGGAGGAGACAGGTACTAATGCAAGTAAACAGGCATCAATTTGAAAAGTACAATTACAGATATAATTAAGAAAATCAGTCATTTATTGAGCGCTTACTGCGCGCGGAGCACTGTGCTGAGCGCTATATGTTGCCGACTTGTACTTCCCAAGCGCTTAGTGGGGGGAGAGGGGCAGGACCGCCAAGCCAAATACCAATCAATCAATCAATCGTATTTATTGAGCGCTTACTATGTGCAGAGCACTGTACTAAGCGCTTGGGAAGTAGAAATTGGCAACACACAGAGACAGTCCCTACCCAACAGTGGGCTCACAGTCTAAAAGAGACCAGATCCCGGGCCACACAGACCCCGGCGCCCGAGGCGGCAGCGCCTTTACCTGCAAGTGCTGCCTGTCGATGAAGAGGAATACCGACTGGCTCGGGTTGTTGACGACGATTCCAGTCTTGTCCTTCCGGGTCAGTGCGTGCAGAAACTGGTTCTCGTAGTCGTCCTGATGAAATTCGAACTTGGCCTGCGCGGGAGCACGTCGGGGATAAAGGTAAGGGCCGGACGCCTCAGACCGGGGGGCTGAGGGGCAGCCGGGGATGGAGCAGAACCGGCCCTGTGCCCGACACGCCAAAATACAACTTTTTTTTTATGTGGTCGGGAATTGTCTCTCTCTGTTGCTGAATTGTACTGTGCAAGTGCTTAGTACATTGCTCCGCACACGGTAAGCGCTCAAATACGATTGAATGAATGAACCTCCCAGGACTCTATCTATTTATTACTCTATTTATTTAACTCGTACATAGCTATTCTATTTATTTTATTTTGTTAGTATGTTTGGTTTTGTTCTCTGTCTCCCCCTTTCAGACTGTGAGCCCACTGTTGGGTAGGGACTGTTCCTCTATGTTGCCAATTTGTACTTCCCAAGCGCTTAGTACAGTGCTCTGCACATAGTAAGCGCTCAATAAATATGATTGATGATGATGATCTATTTATCTATTTATTACTCTATTTATTTATTTATTTTGCTTGTGCATAGCTATTCTATTTATTTCATTTTGTTAGTATGTTTGGTTTTGTTCTCCGTCTCCCCCTTTTAGACTGTGAGCCCACTGTTGGGTAGGGACTGTTCCTCTATGTTGCCAATTTGTACTTCCCAAGCGTTTAGTACAGTGCTCTGCACATAGTAAGCGCTCAATAAATACAATTGATGATGATGATCTATTCATCTATTTATTACTCTATTTATTTTACTTGTGCATAGCTATTCTATTTATTTTATTTTGTTAGTATGTTTGGTTTGGTTCTCTGTCTCCCCCTTTTAGACTGTGAGCCCACTGTTGGGTAGGGACTGGCTCTAGATGTTGCCAATTTGTACTTCCCAAGCGCTTAGTACAGTGCTCTGCACATAGTAAGTGCTCAATAAATACGATTGATGATGATGATGATGATGATTGAATGAATGAACCTCCCAGGACTCTATTTATCTATTTATCTCTCTATTTATTTATTTATTTATTTTACTTGTACATAGCTATTCTATTTATTTTATTTTGTTAGTATGTTTGGTTTTGTTCTCTGTCTCCCCCTTTTAGACTGTGAGCCCACTATTCTATTTATTTTATTTTGTTAGTATGTTTGGTTTTGTTCTCTGTCTCCCCCTTTTAGACTGTGAGCCCACTGTTGGGTAGGGACTGGCTCTAGATGTTGCCAATTTGTACTTCCCAAGCGCTTAGTACAGTGCTCTGCACATAGTAAACACTCAATAAATACGATTGATGATGATGATTGAATGAATGAACCTCCCAGGACTCTATTTATCTATCTATCTATTTATTACTCTACTTATTTATTTTGCTTGTGCATAGCTATTCTATTTATTTTATTTTGTTCGTATGTTTGGTTTTGTTCTCTGTCTCCCCCTTTTAGACTGTGAGCCCACTGTTGGGTAGGGACTGTCTCTAGATGTTGCCAATTTGTACTTCCCAAGCGCTTAGTACAGTGCTCTGCACATAGTAAGCGCTCAATAAATACGATTGATGGTGATGATTGAATGAATGAACCTCCCAGGACTCTATTTATTTATCTATCTATTTATCACTCTATTTATTTTACTTGTACATAGCTATTCTATTTATTTTGTTAGTATGTTTGATTTTGTTCTCTGTCTCCCCCTTTTAGACTGTGAGCCCACTGTTGGGTAGGGACTGTCTCTATATGTTGCCAATTTGTACCTCCCAAGCGCTTAGTACAGCGCTCTGCACATAGTAAGCGCTCAATAAATACGATTGATGATGATGATGATGATGACTCCCAGCCGCACCCCGCTTAAGCTCTCCTAACTAGTTCCCCCCAAATTGGGCTTAGGCAAAGGAGAATAATAATAATAATAATGTCATTTATTAAGCGCTTAATATGTGCAAATCCCCAACAGTATTAAACCTATTCCTAAAAGACACAATAAAGCCAACTGATCCAACAGCAAATATGGACCAAGAATTCAATTAGAATTCACCCCCCCCCCCCCAACCCCCTGCCATATACCCACATGTATTTTTCAAAGTGTTTGCTGTCACCTCCTATTCCAAATTGGCTCCCGTTATCTACGCTACTTTGACTTTTTAGACTGTGAGCCCACTGTTGGGTAGGGACTGTCTCTAGATGTTGCCAACTTGGACATCCCAAGCGCTCAGTACAGTGCTCTGCACAAAGTAAGCGCTCAATAAATACGATTGATTGGTTGATTGACTAATGCTCAACTCAAACGAGTGTTCATCAGCGCTATTTCAGCTCAGTCACAATACTTCAAAGGAGAAGAGAGGGGAAGTATATTGGCAGCTCTCTCAATGGCTCAGGCAGTTACATTTCAATAGCTCTGTGGGAAAAATCCCTGTATTTTTGAAGGGCGTGAAAAATTAACACCTTTACCCCCCCCCCCCTACCTCAACAAATTGGGTTCTCCAGTTCTCTCTCAATGGCTCAGGCAGTTACATTTCAATAGCTCTGTGGGAAAAATCCCTGTATTTTTGAAGGGCATGAAAAACTAACACCTTGACCCCCCCCCACC
Organism: Tachyglossus aculeatus; assembly: GCF_015852505.1. Lineage (NCBI taxonomy): Eukaryota > Metazoa > Chordata > Mammalia > Monotremata > Tachyglossidae > Tachyglossus > Tachyglossus aculeatus. The sequence goes on from NC_052100.1 coordinate 29,599,443, forward strand.
TCAACAAATTGGGTTCTCCTATTCTCTCTCAATGGCTCAGGCAGTTACATTTCAATAGCTCCGTGGGAAAAATCCCTGTATTTTTGAAGGGCATGAAAAACTAACACCTTGACCCCCCCCCACCTCAACAAATTGGGTTCTCCAATTCTCTCTCAATGGCTCAGGCAGTTACATTTCAATAGCTCCGTGGGAAAAACCCCTGTATTTTTGAAGGGCGTGAAAAATTAACACCTTGATCCCCCCCCCACCTCAACAAATTGGGTTCTCCAATTCTCTCTCAATGGCTCAGGCAGTTACATTTCAATAGCTCCGTGGGAAAAATCCCTGTATTTTTGAAGGGCGTGAAAAACTAACACCTTGACCCCCCACCCCACCTCAACAAACTGGGTTCTCCAATTCTCTCTCAATGGCTCAGGCAGTTACATTTCCATAGCTCTGTGGGAAAAATCCCTGTATTTTTGAGGGGCATGAAAAATTAACACCTTGACCCCCCCACCTCAACAAATTGGGTTCTCCAATTCTCTCTCAATGGCTCAGGCAGTTACATTTCCATAGCTCCGTGGGAAAAAATCCCTGTATTTTTGAAGGGCATGAAAAATTAACACCTTGACCCCCCCACCTCAACAAATTGGGTTCTCCAATTCTCTCTCAATAGCTCCGTGGGAAAAATCCCTGTATTTTTGAAGGGCATGAAAAACTAACACCTTGACCCCCCCCCCCCCCCCCCCCCACCTCAACAAATTGGGTTCTCCAATTCTCTCTCAATGGCTCAGGCAGTTACATTTCCATAGCTCCGTGGGAAAAATCCCTGTATTTTTGAGGGGCATGAAAAATTAACACCTTGACCCCCCCCCCCACCTCAACAAACTGGGTTCTCCAATTCTCTCTCAATGGCTCAGGCAGTTAAATTTCCATAGCTCCGTGGGGAAAAATCCCTGTATTTTTGAGGGACACGAAAAATTAACACCTTGACCCCCCCACCTCAACAAACCGGGTTTTCCCATTCCTGCTTTAAGGAAAACAGTTACTAAAAGAGGTGTCCTGCTTCTGGGGCTAAGTTTAATTACGGCAGGGCCCACTTGGTAGCTCAAGTGGAAGTTGACCAGTTAAGAGATCCCACTGGGGAACGTGAAAAATTCAAAGTCCGTTCCCAAATGGAACGGTTACAGATTCCCACCCCCGCGGCGGGACAGAAACCCCTAAGCTGGTGGGAGCTCTCTCCCAAGAGGGCAGTGGGGACCTTCAGGCCCTTTATCAAGCACCCTCCAGCTAGGCACTCCTCTGAGGAGGCGGCCCCATATCAGAGTCCCGGCCTTGTCCAAGGGCGACGATTTTGCAACTTTTCCCTGCTAGACCTCCTCCTCGGCCACCTCTCCACTCAAATCCTCAGTGGCTTTTGGGAAGACGGTTCCCGAAGGCGGGAGGGCAGCTCAGACTCATCCATTTTGCCAAGACCCCCGGGCACCCTTGCCCACCTGCTCGCAGGAGCCCAGGTGCGGATCGCTATCCGGACGGACAACCCGCCCACCTTTCGGGATACTTGTACGGAAACACGGCTTTCAAGGGGACAGGACTCTCCGGTCCGTGCCAAGAAGCCGCACGGCGGCTGGTCGGCGCGAGGGGTTTAAATCGGCCGACGTGCCTCGCCCGGCAGGGAAACGACAAGTACCTGGACAGGCCTAAAGGGTTCCTCGGATCCCTTCCACCTAGAAAACAGGAGACAGACAATCTTCTCAATGTCATTCCGAGGCCAGAGAATGAAATCGATCTCCTGAGTACAGCCAATTACATCCTGCGAAGACAAGAGGAAGGGGTCGCTTTTTCTGCAGCGGACACAAGGAAAAGTCACGTTTAGGGCAGCTGTTCTCCACAGACTCTCGGGTCAAGCGAGTCCAAATAAACGGGCAGCCCTGCTTGTCTCAAAAACCCGAGCTTTTTAGATCTGAGGCCCGGTTCTGTTCCTCCCTCCCTGAGAGGACCTGGGCCAATCGTTCAAACGGGGGCAAGCACTGGCCGGCAAAAATGGTTCTGGGGCCACCAGGCACAGCTGTTGCCGCCAATTTAAGAGCTAAGGTCGCGGTTACGGCTTCAGAGACTCGTGGGGACGGTTCGGGGTCCCTGACACCTAAGGCTGGGTGGGGACGGGGGGAGAAGAGAAAGTGTGCACACATGCATGATTGTGGGGGCTTGTTTGGGGGGAGAGGGGCTGCAGGGAGCACAGGCCTCTAAGAAGGACTTAGGTTCTCATCCCCACTCTGCCAATTGCTTGTTGTGTGAATGTGGGCAAGCCTCTTTACGTCTCTGTGCCTCGAGTTCCTCATTAACTACAATAGTGTCTGCTGAGTGCTTGCTCTGTGCCAGGCACTGTACTAAGCGCTGGGTGAGGCGCACAGTCCGGCCCACGTGGGGCTCACGGTCTTCATCCCCATTTCACAGATGAGGTAACAGGGACAGAAGTGAAGCGACTTGCCCAGGGCCACACAGCAGACAGGTGCACACGGTAAGCGCTCAAATGCGACTGAATGAATTATTAGAACCCAGGGCCTCCGGAGTCCCAGGCCCGTGCTCTAACCGCTAGGCCGTACTGCTTCCCGGCTACTTCTCCCTCCTACTTTTAGACCGTGAGCCCCTCGTGGGACTTGTACCTACCCCCGTGTTTAGAAGAGTGGAGGACAGAATGAGCACTGGACGCTTCAGTTCTCTGTGCCTCAGTTCCCTCGTCGGTAAGAAGGGGATTAAGACGGAGCCCCGCCCGATCGGCCCGATGGGGATGGAGAATCTGAAATGGTGGTTCGGGGCGGCCCCCCCGGCCCAAGGAGGTCCCCTCTACATCAGACGCTCTCCTTTTTTCCAGGACGACAGCCGAAGCGGGGCTGGGAGAGGAGCCCCCTCCTTACCCTGCGCATGGACTGGTAGCGAGGAGCGTGGAGCTGCACCACATCCTTCTGCAGAAGCTCCAGGGAGCTTTCCAAGGAATAGCTGGACTCCCGCACCCCTTTCAGAATGTTCTCTTCGTAATTGTTTGTCATCACTGGGATCACTTCGGACACTTCGAAGAGCGCTGACTTCTTCTTCTAAGAGAAACGACATCGCCGTCAGACCCCAGCTGGACGGGCAACCCCCTCGGGGGGATGGAAACCGGAGTAGATCTGTTTGAAGGCTTTACGGGGCTAGGGATTTCGGAAGGGGGGGAAAAACGTCAGCCACCAAAAGTGACTCCATTCACCCCGGCGGGCAAGTGACCACCTCCACCAGCGGTGGGTGTGAAGAAGGAAGAGAGCGTACCTCCTCAAGCAGTGTTGTTGCTAAACAGCTGATCAGACAGAAAAACTGCAACCGTCAGACAAGCGTGGATTTGCTCCCCGGCCCTGGGGTGATTTTCAACGCATCCTGTTTTTGACTACCTGAAGTAAAACCCCCGGTCTAATTTTTGGATTGAAGTAAGGCTGGCCATCAAGTAAAAGCTCCTAAGACTAAGTCGCTCCATTCTGGGGTTTCTCCGACTAGACACTTTGAGAGCAAAAACAACAACAAACCACAATCGGCTGAAAACACGCAAAGATGACAATTAACCGCTGAAATTCAAGGATAGGGACAGCTTCAAAGGACAGCCTTTTGCCAGTCTGGAGAAAGTTCATGGTGTCCACGCACTGGAGCAAGCTGGAGCAAGCTGGAGCCTATCTATATGATATGAATACATATCTATTTATTTATTTTATTTTATTTTGTTAGTATGTTTGGTTTTGTTCTCTGTCTCCCCCTTTTAGACTGTGAGCCCACTGTTGGGTAGGGACCGTCTCTATGTGTTGCCAATTTGTACTTCCCAAGCGCTTAGTACAGTGCTCTGCACATAGTAAGCGCTCAATAAATACGATTGATGATGACGATGATGGAGCTAGTTTTGGGGCCCTTCCTGCTCAAAGAGAGGAAGGATAAAGCCACTAAAGGGCTTAAGGCGAATTTCCCGGAGACATCAGAGCCCCTGGCTCAACCGCTCTTCCTATTTCCAGGGCCTGCCTGATTCCTGCTTTTATTTCCCCCTCTGGTACCTCACCGTGTGTTCTGGCACTTTTGCCAAAATAATGCCGACACACAGACACACACACCTCCCTTGCCTGATTCCTACTTTTATTTTCCCCTCTGGTACCTCACCGTGTGTTCTGGCACTTTTGCCAAAATAATGCCGAGACACAGACACCCCTACCCCTTTTCCTCCGCGGTCAAGCCACGGAGACAGCTTTCGAGTTGACACGTGTCATACACACTTCAGAAACTCATGGGTCTCTGGCAACCGCAGCACAATACCTGAGTCTTCTTAACTACAGAAATGTCTCTGGGTCGGCGGGGACGTTCCCAACAGGACCAGTCAAAATAAGCCCACCCTTTTCACCTCCCTAAAGGGGTCATTACCTACTTCCAACCTGGACAATAAGGGAGGAGGGAAAGGCACCTTTCGTCTACTTTTCCTCTTTTCAGGGGCAAAAAGTGCAAAATCGTCATGCCAACAGCCAACTGGACCAACCTACACCCTTGCAAAAAGAAAAAAGCCTTGGTTAGGAGTAAGGAGGGGGTAGAGGAAGAACTTGAGAGTTACCTTCTCCTTGAAGACAAAGGCAATGTACATCTTGAAGTCAAACTGATCAGCTAGAGATTCTTTTTTCTTTCGAAGCTGAGCCCGAAGTCTGTTCTGAGCTTGTTTCTTCCGGGAGTTTGGGTCTCCCATTGTGAAATACAGGTGGTACTGTAAAGCCTTTGGAAACCGTCGCTAAACTGTGGGCACTTTTTCGTAAGACTCAAGTACAACGGAAACAAGTCATTTCATTCCTAAAGGACTGAAGAGCTAAAAAAAACGCAAATGCGACGCGCACCCCCCCACAGACACGCAACCCACCCCCCACGAAAAAAGAAAACCCGCACTTCAGGCGATCTTAGGAGGCTGTCGTGTTGGAGGGCCGAGGAACAGAAACCGTTGTCTGCCCATTTTGGGACAACGAATGTGGGGGGGTGGGGGGTGAAAAGGGGGGAAAATGGAGTGGGGGGAAAATGGAGTGGGGGGAAAAGGGAAAAGGAGGGAAGGGGGGGAAAGAGGGAAAATGGAGTGGGGGAAAAGGGAAAAGGAGGGAAGGGGGGAAAGGGGGGAAAAGAGGGGAAGGGGAAAGGAAGGGAAGGGGGAAAGGGAGGGAAGGGGAAAGGGGGGGAAAGGGAGGGAAGGGGGAAGGGAAGGGGAAAGGAAGGGGGAAAGGGAGGAAAGGGGGTAAAGGGGGAAAAGGGAGGAAAGGGGGAAGGAAAAAGGGGGAGGGAAAAGAGGAAAAAGGAGGAAACGGGCTAGACTAAAATTTCTGGTCACGCATTGACAGACACAGCTTCACCTGCCCGAATAGAGATGGGGGGGTGGGGGGATGAAATCAAGAGGTAAACAATTAAAAAAAAAAAAACCCAAAAAACCTCCTTAGCAGGAGTCAGGTGTGCAATTAAGAGGCAGCCGGCCCCATCCCAGCCCTCACCCCAAAACCCATCCCCCGGGCTTGTGCGAGGAGGGGCGGGGGGAAGAGAAACCGGGATGCCTGCTTTCCAAGTGGGAAGGGCAATCGAGCCCAGAGTTCAAACTAATTTCCAGGAATCAGAAAGGAGAAATCCCCCTCCTCCCAAGGGAGGGGGGGTGGAGCCGGATCGAGGTGGTTGGGGAGCCCCCCAGGCCCATGGGGTGGGTTTGGTTTTTTTTCCCCTCAGGGTTTTGGGGGTCGCTTGGCTGGCGGGGGGGGGGGCGAGGAGGGGGTGCGGGGGTCCCCGGCCGAAGCCCAGTGGCATGGTGCCCACCGGCCCGGGCCGGCTCCTGCCCACCAGGACCATGGTGCCAGCGAGATGGGGGTCGGGCCCAATGGTCGCCCGGGGGGCTCTTACATCTTCCCCAAGCCCACCCCCAAAAAGTGGGGGAGGGGAGGGTTCCCCTTTTTTTTGGGGGGGGGCCCGGTGAACCCGAAAAAATGGGTTTATCGGGGCCGGGGCATGGTCGGGGAGCAGGAGGGAGGCCTACCCGGAGGAGGGGGTGAGGGGGAGGATGGAGGGAGGGGGGGCCATGTCAAGAGAGGACCAGCAGCAGGCCGAGCCCCAACGGCCCCGCGCCGGGCCCGGGGCCCCCCACGCTGCGCGAAGCGCTCGGCCCCCCGAAGGGACCCATCGTCCGCCCTGGGAGCAGGCCGGAGGGCGCCCTGGAGGAGGAGGAGGTAAAAAAAAAAAGGAAAGAAAGGAAGCGAAGGCGGAGATGGAAAATAAAAGAAAAAAGGGAAAGGGGGAGGGAAAGACGGATAAGATGGCCGCACAGGGACGCCTCCCGAGGCCCGGACCCGTCTGAGGGGAGGCGACGACAGGACCGCCCGCTTAAAATGGCGGCCGAGGCCTCTCCCTCCTTCCTCGCGCCGCCGCCGCCGCAGTGCGCCTGCGCGGCCCCGACCACGCTCCGACGGCGGGGGACGGCTCCCGACGACGACCCTGGAAGGAGGACAGAAAAGAGCGATGGGAGTGAATATTGCAGCACGTTTCGTCACCCTTAAAATCAAAGATAAAAGGGTGAGTCCCGCGGGGTGTTTATTTTTAGTAACGATGGCTCGGAGGGGAGGGGATCGAAGAGGACACCCCTCCTCGCACTTCAGCCCTTCCCAAAGGGTTTCCCCCCCTCCTCCCGTGACGTGTGAATTCTCGCCCCTCTCCTCTCGCGAGAGCGCCATCGAACCCCCCCCGCGAGGCCAAGGACCCGGATGGAGTTGCTCAGGGCCTAGTTTTCCTCAGAGGCCTGGGTTGGGGGAGGGGGGGGGTGAGTCCCTCGGGGTGTTTATTTTTAGTAATGATGGCTCGGAGGGGAGGGGATCGAAGAGGACACCCCTCCTCTCACTTAAGCCCTTCCCAAAGGGGGTTCCCCCTCCTCCCGTGACGTGTGAATTCTCGCCCCTCTCTTCTCGCGAGAGCGCTATCGAACCCCCCCCCGCGAGGCCAAGGACCCGGATGGAGTTGCTCAAGGCCTAGTTTTCCTCAGAGGCCTGGGTTGGGGGGGGTGAGTCCCTCGGGGTGTTTCTTTATAAAAACGATGACTCGAAGAGGAACACCCCTCCTCGCACTTAAGCCCTTCCCAAAGGGTTTCCCCCCCTCCTCCCGTGACGTGTGAATTCTCGCCCCTCTCCTCTCGCGAGAGCGCCATCGAACCCCCCCCCCCCCGCGAGGCCAAGGACCCGGATGGAGTTGCTCAGGGCCTAGTTTTCCTCAGAGGCCTGGGTTGGGGGGAGGGTGAGTCTCTCGGGGTGTTTCTTTATAATAATGATGGCTCGGAAAGGAGGGGATCGAAGAGGACACCCCTCCTCGCACTTCAGCCCTTCCCAAAGGGGGTTCCCCCTCCTCCCGTGACGTGTGAATTTTCGCCCCTCTCTTCTCGCGAGAGCGCCATCGAACCCCCCCCCCCCCCCGCGAGGCCAAGGACCCGGATGGAGTTGCTCAAGGCCTAGTTTTCCTCAGAGGCCTGGGTTGGGAGAGGGGGGGTGAGTCCCTCGGGGTGTTTATTTTTAGTAATGATGGCTCGGAGGGGAGGGGATCGAAGAGGACACCCCTCCTCGCACTTAAGCCCTTCCCAAAGGGTTTCCCCCCTCCTCCCGTGACGTGTGAATTCTCGCCCCTCTCCTCTCGCGAGAGCGCCATCGAACCCCCCCGCGAGGCCAAGGACCCGGATGGAGTTGCTCAAGGCCTAGTTTTCCTCAGAGGCCTGGATTGGGTGGGGGGTAGGAGTCCCTCGGGGTGTTTCTTTATAAAAACGATGGCGGGGAGGAGAATGAAGAAGAACGCCCCTCCTCGCACTTAAGCCCTTCCCAAAGGGTTTCCCCCCCTCCTCCCGTGACGTGTGAATTCTCGCCCCTCTCCTCTCGCGAGAGCGCCATCGAAACCCCCCCCACCCCCGCGAGGCCAAGGACCCGGATGGAGTTGCTCAGGGCCTAGTTTTCCTCAGAGGCCTGGGTTGTGGGGGGTGAGCCCCTCGGGGTGTTTCTTTATAAAAACGATGGCGGGGAGAGGAATGAAGAAGAACGCCCCTCCTCGCCTTCCCAAAGGGGTTCCCCCTCCTCCCGTGACGTGTGAATTCTCGCCCCTCTCCTCTCGCGAGAGCGCCATCGAACCCCCGCGAGGCCAAGGACCCGGATGGAGTTGCTCAGGGCCTAGTTTTCCTCAGAGGCCTGGGTGGGGGGGGGGGGTAAGTCTCTCAGGGTGTTTCTTTATAATAACGATGGCTCGGAGGGGAGGGGATCGAAGAGGAACACCCCTCCTCGCACTTAAGCCCTCCCCAAAGGGTTTCCCCCCTCCTCCCGTGACGTGTGAATTCTCGCCCCTCTCCTCTCGCGAGAGCGCCATCGAACCCCCCCCCCCCCCCGCGAGGCCAAGGACCCGGATGGAGTTGCTCAGGGCCTAGTTTTCCTCAGAGGCCTGGGTGGGGGGGGGGGGGGGGGTAAGTCTCTCAGGGTGTTTCTTTATAATAACGATGGCTCGGAGGGGAGGGGATCGAAGAGGAACACCCCTCCTCGCACTTAAGCCCTTCCCAAAGGGGTTTCCCCCCCTCCTCCCGTGACGTGTGAATTCTCGCCCCCTCTCCTCTCGCGAGAGCGCCATCGAACCCCCCCCGCGAGGCCAAGGACCCGGATGGAGTTGCTCAAGGCCTAGTTTTCCTCAGAGGCCTGGATTGGGTGGGGGGTAGGAGTCCCTCGGGGTGTTTCTTTATAAAAACGATGGCGGGGAGGAGAATGAAGAAGAACGCCCCTCCTCGCACTTAAGCCCTTCCCAAAGGGTTTCCCCCCCTTCTCCCGTGACGTGTGAATTCTCGCCCCTCTCCTCTCGCGAGAGCGCCATCGAACCCCCCCCCCCGCGAGGCCAAGGACCCGGATGGAGTTGCTCAGGGCCTAGTTTTCCTCAGAGGCCTGGGGGGGGGGGGTAAGTCTCTCAGGGTGTTTCTTTATAATAACGATGGCTCGGAGGGGAGGGGATCGAAGAGGACCACCCCTCCTCGCACTTAAGCCCTTCCCAAAGGGGTTTCCCCCCTCCTCCCGTGACGTGTGAATTCTCGCCCCTCTCCTCTCGCGAGAGCGCCATCGAACCCCCCCGCGAGGCCAAGGACCCGGATGGAGTTGCTCAGGGCCTAGTTTTCCTCAGAGGCCTGGGGGGGGGGGGGGTAAGTCTCTCAGGGTGTTTCTTTATAATAACGATGGCTCGGAGGGGAGGGGATCGAAGAGGACCACCCCTCCTCGCACTTAAGCCCTCCCTAAAGGGTTTCCCCCTCCTCCCGTGACGTGTGAATTCTCGCCCCTCTCCTCTCGCGAGAGCGCCATCGAACCCCCCCGCGAGGCCAAGGACCCGGATGGAGTTGCTCAGGGCCTAGTTTTCCTCAGAGGCCTGGGTTGGGGGGAGGGGGTGAGCCCCTCGGGGTGTTTCTTTATAAAAACGATGGCTCGAAGAGGAACACCCCTCCTCGCACTTCAGCCCTTCCCAAAGGGTTTCCCCCCCTCCTCCCGTGACGTGTGAATTCTCGCCCCTCTCCTCTCGCGAGAGCGCCATCGAACCCCCCCGCGAGGCCAAGGACCCGGATGGAGTTGCTCAGGGCCTAGTTTTCCTCAGAGGCCTGGGTTGGGGGGGGGGGGGGTGAGCCCCTCGGGATGTTTCTTTTTAATAATGATGGCTCGGAGGGGAGGGGATCGAAGAGGAACGCCCCTCCTCGCACTTAAGCCCTTCCCAAAGGGGTTCCCCCCCTCCTCCCGTGACGTGTGAATTCTCGCCCCTCTCCTCTCGCGAGAGCGCCATCGAACCCCCGCGAGGCCAAGGACCCGGATGGAGTTGCTCAAGGCCTAGTTTTCCTCAGAGGTGTGGGTTGGGGGGAACCTGGTCATTTGTCAGTCCCGTGTTTTTATTTATTCACTCGTATTTATCCTATTTATCGTTTTCGGCTCCTAACGGTTCGTGCTGGGGATTCTCCCCCTGTGCTGGTGCTTTCTGTTAATTATAATAATAATAATAATAATGTTGGTATTTGTTAAGCGCTTACTATGTGCCAAGCACTGTTCTAAGCGCTGGGGAGGTTACAAGGTGATCAGGTTGGCCCACGCGGGGCTCACAGTTTTAATCCCCATTTTACAGATGAGGTAACTAAGGCATAGAGAAGTGAAGTGACTTGCCCAAAGTTACACAGGCGACAGTTGGCAGAGCTGGGATTTGAACCCATGACCTCTGACTCCAAAGCCCAGGCCCTTTCCACTGAGCCACAGCAGCTTCTCTTTTAGACTGTGAACCCACTGTTGGGTAGGGACTGTCTCCATATGTTGCCAACTTGGACTTCCCAAGCGCTTAGTACAGTGCTCTGCACACAGTAAGCGCTCAATAAATATGATTGATTTCCCCACGGAAAGCAGGAAGTTGCCAATTCCCCCCCCCCCACCTCATCCATTCCTTCAATCATCATTATAATAGCATTTATTAAGCACTTACTATGTGCAAAGCACTGTTCTAAGCGCTGGGGAGGTTACAAGAGTGTAGTACAGTGCGCTCAATAAATAACGATTGAAGGGGATCAGGTTGTCCCACCGGGGGGCTCACAGTCTTCATCCCCATTTTGCAGATGAGGGACCTGAGGCCCAGGGAATAATAATAATAATAATGACATTTATTAAGCGTTTACTATGTGCAAAGGACTGTTCTAAGTGCTGGTGGTGGGGATACAAGGTCATCAGTTTGTCCCACAGGGGGCTTACAGTCTTCATCACAGTCTCCCCCTTCTAGACTGTAAGCCCACTGTTGGGTAGGGACTGTCTCTATATGTTGCCAACTTGTACTTCCCAAGCGCTTAGTACAGTGTTCTGCACACAGTAAGTGCTCAATAAATATGATTGATTCATCCCCATTTTACAGATGAGGTAACTGAGGCCCAGAGAAGTGAAGTGACTTGCCCAAGGTCACACAGCTGACATGTGGCGGAGCTGGGATTTGAACCCATGACCTCTGACTCCAGAGCCCGGGCTCTTTCCACTGAGCCACGCTGCTTCTAATCATTCATTCAATCATATTTATTGAGCGCTTACTGTGCGCAGGGCACTGTACTAAGCATTTGGAAAGTACAGTTCATTCATTCAATCAATTGTATTTATTGAGCGCTTACTGGGCGCAGGGCACTGTACTAAGCATTTGGAAAGTACAGTTCATTCGTTCATTCAATCGTATTTATTGAGCGCTTACTGTGTGCAGAGCACTGTACTAAGCACTTGAAGTCGGCAACAGATAGAGACGGTCCCTACCCAACAATGGGCTCACGGTCTAGAAGGAGGAGACAGACAACAAAACAAAACATTAATTCAATCGTATTTATTGAGCACTTACTGTGTGCTAAGTACTGTAGTCCGTCGTATTTATTAAGTGCTTACTGGGTGCAGAACAATCGTCAGTCAATCGTATTAATAATAATAATGATGGTATTTCATTCATTCAATCGTATTTATTGAGCACTTACTGTGTGCTGAGTACTGTAGGCAGTCGTATTTATTAAGTGCTTACTGGGTGCAGAACAATCGTCAGTCAATCGTATTTATTAATAATAATAATGATGGTATTTCATTCATTCAATCGTATTTATTGAGCACTTACTGTGTGGTGAGTACTGTAGTCAGTCCTATTTATTAAGTGCTTACTGGGTGCAGAACAATCGTCAGTCAATCGTATTTATTAATATTAATAATAATAATGGTATTTCATTCATTCAATCGTATTTATTGAGCACTTACTGTGTGCCGAGCACTGTACTAAGCGCTTGGGAATTACAAGTTCGGTATTTGTTAAGTGCTTACTATAATAATAATGACGATGACATTTATTAAGTGCTTACTATGTGCCAAGCACTGTTCTAAGTTCCGGGGAAGCTACAAGGTGATCAGGTTGTCCCATGTGGGGTTCACAGTCTTAATCCCCATTTTACAGATGAGGGAACTGAGGCCAGGAGAAGTGAAGTGACTTGCCCAAGGTCACACAGCTGACAACTGGCGGAGCCGGGATTTGAACCCACGACCTCTGACTCCCAAGCCCGGGGCTCTTTCCATTTATTGAGCGCTTGCTTTGTGCAGAGCACTGTACTAAGCACTTGGGAGAGTACAATATAACAATAAATAGACATATTCCCTGCCCACAATGAGCTTGGAGAGAGCATGTGCCTGGGTGAAGGACCTGGGTTCTAATCCAGAAAATGTGCCTGTTTATTGTTGTATTGTACTCTCCCAAGCGCTTAGCACAGTTCTCTGCACACAGTAAGCGCTCAATAAATACGATTGATGATGATGATGATGATGACTGACCGACTGAGTGAATAAATAATCCCCTCTTCGCCTCTCATCAAGAAGCAGCGTGGCTCAGCGGCAAGAGCCTGGGCTTGGGAGCCAGAGGTCATGGGTTCTAATCCCGGCTCCGCCACATGTCTGCTGTGTGACCTTGGGCAAGTCACTTCACTTCTCTGGGCCTCAGTTACCTCATCTGGAAAATGGGGATGAATCAATCAATCGTATTTGTTGAGCGCTTGCTGTGCGCAGGGCGCTGTGCTGGGCGCTTGGGAAGTACAAGTTGGCAACATGGAGACGGTCCCTACCCAACCGTGGGTTCACAGTCTAGAAGATTAAGACTGTGAGCCCCATGTGGGGCAACCTGATGACCTTGTATCCCCCCCAGCGCTTAGAACAGTGCTTGGCACATAGTAAGCGCTTAACAAATGCCATCATTATTATTATTATTATCACCTTGTAACCTCCCCAGCGCTTAGAACAGTGCTTTGCGCATAGTAAGCACTTAACAAATGCCATTATTATTATTATTATTTCCTCATTGTCCCTTGGGATATATATGTATATACATGTATGTATATGTATATATGTTTGTACATATTTATTACTCTATGTATTTATTTTACTTCTACATATTTATTCTATTTATTTTATTTTGTTAAATTGTTTTGTTGTCTGTCCCCCCACTTCTAGACTGTGAGCCCGCTGTTGGGTAGGGACCGTCTCTCTATGTCGCCAACTTGTACTTCCCAAGCGCTTAGTACAGTGCTCTGCACACAGTAAGTGCTCAATAAATACGATTGAATGAATGAATGGGCCTCAGTTACCTCATCTGGAAAATGGGGGTGAAGGCTGGGAGCCCCACGTGGGACAACCTGAGAACCTTGTCTTCCCCCCAGTGCTCAGAACAGTGCTTGGCACATAGTAAGCGCTTAACAAATGCCATCATCATTATAATGATAATATTATTAATATTAAATCAACTGATTAATTTATTTATCATTATTAATTAATATTGAATTATTAATAATTATTAATAAAATGCCATTATTATTCTTAGAACTCATGACCTCTGACCCTCATGGTCACGAGGCCCTGTGGCCACCTCAGCCCTGTCCCGTCAGGCCCCGGGGTGCTCGGCTGTACTGCCATCATCATCATCATCATAATATTATTAATATTAAATTAACTGATTGATGTATTTATCATTATTAATTAATATTGAATTATTAATAATTATTAATAAAATGCCATTATTATTCTTAGAACTCATGACCTCTGACCCTCAAGGTCACAAGACCTTTTGGCCACCTCAGCCCTGTCCCGTCAGGCCCCCGGGCGCTCGGCTGTACTGCCATCATCATCATATTATTATTATTAATATTAAATTAACTGATCGATTTATTTATCATTATTAATTAATATTTAATTATTAATAATTATTAATAAAATGCCATTATTATTCTTAGGACTCATGACCTCTGACCCTCAAGGTCACGAGGCCTTTTGGCCACCTCAGCCCTGTCCCGTCAGGCTTCGGGGCACTCGGCTGTACTGCCATCATCATCATCATAATATTATTAATATTAAATTAACTGATTGATTTATTTACCATTATCAATTCATATCGATTTATTAATAATTATTAATAAAATGCCATTATTCTTAGGACTCATGACCTCTGACCCTCAAGGTCACGAGGGCTTTTGGCCACCTCAGCCCTGTCCCGTCAGGCCCCGGGGCGCTCGGCTGTACTGCCACCATCATCATCATAATATTATTAATATTAAATTAACTGATTAATTTATTATCATTATCAATTAATATTGAATTATTATTATCGAATTAACTGATCAATTTATTATCATTATCAATTAATATTGAATTAACTGATTAATTTATTATCATGATTACTTAATCTTGAATTATTAATAATTATTAATAAACTGTCATTAATATTCTTAGAACTCATGACCTCTGACCCTCAAGGTCACGAGGCCTTTTGGCCACCTCAGCCCTGTCCCGTCAGGCCCCGGGGCTGGTCGGCTGTACTGCGCAGGCGCGGGGTGGGGCCAGCAAGAGGGGGGCGGGGGGAGAGGGGAAGACTGGAGCCGAGCGCTGATTGGCTAGGGGGCGGGGAGTTCGGTCACGTGACCAGGGAGGGCCGCCGCTATTTAACCCCGCGCGCCAGCGCGCGCTTCGCGTCCGCCGCCGTCTGTCGCGTGTGCGCCTGCGCGCGAAGACCAACGTGGAGTGAGTGGCCGGCGAGACCATCTCCCCGATGGGGGGGGGGGTGGACGGGGGTTGATCCACGCGGAGGTGGGGGGGGGGGGTTGGATGAGGAGCGGGAGAGCGACGTGCGTCGGTTCGGTTTTGGCGCGTCCGCCCGTCCGCGCTTCCCATTGGCTGGCGGCGCCCGGCGAGGCTGCGCGCGCCGCCAGCCGGCCGGCCCGCACGGGCGCCACCTTCCGGCCAAGCCGGGGAACAGCCAAGAGTCCTAATCATCATCATCATTAAGGTGTTTGTTAAGCGCATAGTAATAATAATAACTATTATGGTGTTAATCGCATAGTAATATTAATAGCTATTATGGTATTTGTTAACCGCATAGTAACAATAACAATGACTGCCATGGTATTTGTTAAGCGCCCAGCACTAATAACTGTTATGGTGTTAAGCTCATAGTAATAATAATAACAACTATTATGGTGTTAAGCGCAAAGTAAGAATAATAGCTATTATTATGTCTATTAAGTGCATAGTAATAATAATTAGTATGGTGTTCGTTAAGCGCAGAGTAATAATAATAACTATTATAGTGTTAAGCCCGTAGTAATATTAATAACTATTATGGTGTTTGTTAAGGGCATAGTAATAATGACTATTATGGTGTTTGTTAAGCGCATAGTAATAATAATAACTATTATGGTGTTAAGCGCATAGTAATATTAATGACTATTATGGCATTTGTTAAGCCCGTAGTGATAATAATGACTGCTACGGTATTTGTTAAGCGCATAGTAATAATAGCTATTATGGTGTTTGTTAAGGTCATAGTAATAATAACTGTTATGGTGTTTGTTAAGGTCATAGTAATAATAATAACAACTATTATGGTGTCTGTTAAGCGCAAAGTAATAATAATAACTATTGTGTCTGTTAAGTGCATAGTAATAATTAGTATGGTGTTCGTTAAGCGCAGAGTAATAATAACTATTATAGTGCTAAGCGTATAGTACTAATAATGACTATTATGGTGTTTGTTGAGCGCATAGTAATAATAATAACTGATATGACTATCATGGTACTTGTTAAGCGCATAGTAATAATAATAATGACTGCTATGGTATTTGTTAAGCGCATAGTAATAATAACTGTTATGGTGTTAAGCTCATAGTAATAATAATGACAACGATTATGGTGTTAAGCGCAAAGTAATAATAATGGTTATTATTGTGTCTGTTCAGTGCATAGTAATAATAATTAGTATGGTGTTTGTTAAGCGCAGAGTAGTAATAATAACTATTATAGTGTTAAGCACATAGTAATATTAATAACTATTATGGTATTTGTTAAGCGCATAGTAATAATGACTATTATGGTGTTTGTTAAGCGCATAGTGATAATAATAACTATTATGGTGTTAAGCGCATAGTAATATTAATGACTATTATGGTATTTGTTAAGCCCATACTGATAATGATGACTGCAATGGTATTTGTTAAGCGCATGGCAATAATAAGTATTATGGTGTTTGTTAAGGTCATAGTAATAATAACTATTATGGTGTTTGTTAAGGTCATAGTAATAATAATAACAACTATTATGGTGTCTGTTAAGCGCAAAGTAATAATAATAGCTATTATTGTGTCTGTTAAGTGCATAGTAACAATAATTAGTATGGTGTTCGTTAGGCGCAGAGTAATAATAGCTATTATAGTGTTAAGCGTATAGTACTAATAATGACTATTATGGTGTTTGTTGAGCGCATAGTAATAATAATAACTGATATGACTATCATGGTACTTGTTAAGCGCATAGTAATAATAATAATGACTGCTATGGTATTTGTTAAGCGCATAGTAATAACTATTATGGTGTTAAGCTCATAATAATAATAACAAGGATTATGGTGTTAAGCGCAAAGTAATAATAATCGCTATTGCTGTGTCTAAGTGCATAGTAATAATAATTAGCATGGTGTTTGTTAAGCGCAGAGTAGTAATAATAACTATTATAGTGTTAAGCCCATAGTAATATTAATATCTATTATGGTATTTGTTAAAAGCATAGTAATAATGACTATTATGGTGTTTGTTAAGCGCATAGTAATAATAATAACTATTAGGGTGTTAAGCGCATAGTAACATTAATGACTATTCTGGTATTTGTTAAGCCCATAGTGATAATAATGACTGCTATGGTATAGCAGTATTACTATAGCGCATAGTAATAATAATGGTGTTTGTTAAGGTCATAGTAATAATAATAACAACTATTATGATGTTTGTTAAGCACAAAGTAATAATAATAGCTATTATTGTGTCTGTTAAGTGCATAGTAATAATAATTAGTATGGTGTTCGTTAAGCGCATAGTAATAATAATAACTATTATAGTGTTAAGTGCATAGTAGTAATAATCACTATTATGGTGTTTGTTAAGCGCATAGTAATAATAATAACTATTACGGTGTTAAACGTGTAGTAATATTAATGACTATCATGGTACTTGTTAAGCGCATAGTAATAATAATAATGACTGCTATGGTATTTGTTAAGCACATACTAATAATAACTATTATGGTGTTAAGCTCATAGTAATAATAATAACAACGATTATGGTGTTAAGCGCAAAGTAATAATAATAGCTATTATTGTGTCTGTTAAGTGCATAGTAATAATAATTAGTATGGTGTTTGTTAAGGGCAGAGTAATAATAATAACTATTATAGTGATAAGCCCATAGTAATATTAATAACTATTATGGTATTTGTTAAGCGCATAGTAATAATGACTATTATGGTGTTAAGAGCTTAGTAATAATAATAACTATTATGGTGTTAAGCGCATAGTAATATTAATGACTATTCTGGTATTTGTTAAGCCCATAGTGATAATAATGACTGCTATGGTATTTGTTGAGCGCATAGTAATAATAACTATTATGGTGTTTGTTAAGGTCATAGTAATAATAATAACAGCTATTATGGTGTTTGTTTAGCGCAAAGTAATAATAATAGCTATTATTGTATCTGTTAAGTGCATAGTAATAATAATTAGTATGGTGTTCATTAAGCGCATAGTAATAATAATAACTATTATAGTGTTAAGCGCATAGTCGTAATAATCACTATTATGGTGTTTGTTAAGCGCATAGTAATAATAATAACTATTACGGTGTTAAACGCGTAGTAATATTAATGACTATCATGGTACTTGTTAAGCACATAGTAATAATAATAATGACTGCTATGGTATTTGTTAAGCACATAGTAATAATAACTATTATGGTGTTAAGCTCATAGTAATAATAATAACAACGATTATGGTGTTAAGCACAAAGTAATAATAATAGCTATTATTGTGTCTGTTAAGTGCATGGTAATAATAATTAGTATGTGTTCGTTAAGCGCAGAGTAATAATAATAACTATTACAGTGTTAAGCCCGTAGTAATATTAATAACTATTACGGTATTTGTTAAGCGCATAGTAATAATGACTGTTATGGTGTTTGTTAAGCGCATAGTAATAATAATAACTATTGTGGGGTTAAGCGCATAGTAATATTAATGACTATTATGGTATTTGTTAAGCCCATAGTAATAATAATGACTGTAAGGTGACTTGCCCAGGGTAACACAGGAGATAATTGATGATGTGGACGATATTGTTAGTACACGCAATCCTACCTTCAGGGAGCTTACAGTCAAACAATCAGTGGTATTAGCTGAGCACTTACTGGGTACCGAAGCGCTCAGTAAATACCACCGATTGACCGTAAGCTTTTTGAGGGCAGGAGTAAGAATATTGTTGGCGTTTAGTGTACTGTACTGAGTGTTTAGGGGGGACTGCAAGGCAGATCTCTGCCCTAGAGGAGCTTAGATGGGGACTTTTAGACCGTGAGCCCACTGTTGGGTCGGGACCGTCTCTATACGTTGCCAACTTGGACTTCCCAAGCGCTTAGTACAGTGCTCTGCACGCAGTAAGCGCTCAATAAATACGATTGATAATGATGAGTAGGCGGCAGAACAGTTGAAATCGGTCCAAACGGAGACTTCAGCCATGCCCTGGCTTTGAACGACGAGGCAGGGCGGTGAGGTTTACCCAGGTCGAAAGCACCGAGGTGGTGGGTTCTAATCCCGGCTCCGCCACTTGCCTGCTGTGTGACCTTGGCCGGGTCATTTGTTACACACTTACTATGTGCCAGGAACACAGGGAATGAAAGAGGGAGAGAATACAAGAAAATCAGCTTGGCCAGAGGCCCTGTCATTCATTCATTCATTCATTCATTCATCCAATCGTCTTTATTGAGCGCTGTGTGCAGAGCACTGTGCTAAGCGCTTGGGAAGTCCAAGTCGGCAACATATAGAGACGGTCCCTATCCACCAACGGGTTCACAGTCTAGAAGGGGGAGACTCTGTAGAGACGCTCCACTTGCCTGCTGTGTGACCTTGGCCAAGTCACTTCTCTGGCCCGCCCTTTCCCTCATCTGTAAAATGGGGGTGAAGACCGTGGGACAACCTGACGACCTCGTATCTACCCCAGCGCTTAGAACAGTGCTGGGCACATAGTAAGCGCTTAACAAATACGATCACTATTAATGTTACCACATCAGATGAAAATTTCCTGTTACCCCCTGTGACCTTATTCTTCGAAAGCAGAGACTGTATAGAACATCAGAAAGGGAGGCGAGCCCACCGTTGGGTAGGGACCGTCTCTATATGTTGCCAACTTGTACTTCCGAAGCGCTTAGTACAGTGCTCTGCACACAGTAAGCGCTCAATAAATACGATTGATTGATTAAAAAAAAAGGGATGTCCAATTTTCCACGCGCAGAGAACAGTGACGTTCTTGGTCAGCTCCTTGAAAGCGGAGATCAGGTCTACGTACTCTATTGAACTCCCCCAAATGCTTAGTTTAGTGTTTTGCACGCCGTAAGCGCTCAATAAATACCACTGCCTCAGTTTCCTTCCTCCTCCTTCCATTACTTGAAGATGCATTTCGCCTGTCTGTCCACCTCCTCAGGTTGTAAGCTCCTGGAGAGTTGTGATCGTCTTGAACCCTCGTTTAGTACAGCGATTCGCACTCGGTAAGTAGTCAGTAGCATTTATTGATGATTGATAGGCTGTGCATAATGATAATAATAATGATAATAATAATAATGATAATAATAATAGTGGTATTTGTTAAGGACTTACTATGTATGTGTCAAACACTGTTCGAAGCTCTGGGGGAGATACAAGGCCATCAGGTTGTCCCACACGTGGGACTCACAGCCTTAATTCCCATTTTCCAGAGGAGGGAACTGAGGCCCGGAGAAATGACTTGCCCAAAGTCACACAGCTGACACGCGGCCGAGCCGGGATTCGAACCCGCAGCTTCCGACTCCCGGGCCCTCAGTGGAAGCTTTGAAAAACGGGAGAGCTACTTCCCTACTTTGAAGGGCTCTTCTTTTCGATCTTTATATGTTGCCAATTTGTACTTCCCAAGCGCTCAGTACAGTGCTCTGCACATCGTAAGCGCTCAATAAATATGATCGATTGATTGATTAACAGTGTCGCCTGTGCTCTTTCAGCCGGCCGATGAACTCCAGGATGAAGCCGAAGCAGGAGGAAGAGAGACTGAAAGGGTCTATAAAGGTAATTTTTTTTTTATTTCCTCACACGGCCGCCTGTAAAGTTAAAACATCGTCACCACTTCGCTGTTGGACTGCGACTCCGCCACCCACTTATTGTGTGGCCTTGGGCAAGTCGCTTAACTTCTCTGTGCCTCAGCGCTGGGGAGGTTACAAGGTGATCAGGTTGTCCCACGGGGCGGGCTCACAGTCTTCATCCCCATTTGACAGATGAGGGAACTGAGGCCCAGAGAAGTGAAGTGACTTGCCAGAAGTCACACAGCTGACAAGTGGCGGAGCCGGGGCTCACGGTCTTCATCCCCATTTGACAGATGAGGGAACTGAGGCCCAGAGAAGTGAAGTGACTTGCCCAAATTCACACAGCTGACAACTGGCGGAGCCGGGCTTTGAACCCACAACCTCAACCTCCTTCTATCAATCAATCAATCAATCATATTTATTGAGTGCTTACTGTGTGCAGAGCACTGGACTAAGCGCTTGGGAAGTCCAAGTTGGCAACATATAGAGACGGTCCCTACCCAACGGTGGGCTCACGGTCTAGAAGGGGGAGACAGAGAACAAAACCAAACATACTAACAAAATAAAATCAATAGAATAGATATGGACAAGTAAAGTAAATAAATAAATAGAGTAATAAATATGTACAAACATATATACATGTATACAATATATATATTATAGACTGTGAGCCCACTGTTGGGTAGGGACCGTCTCTATATGTTGCCAACTTGGACTTCCCAAGCGCTTAGTCCAGTGCCCTGCACACAGTAAGCGCTCAATAAATACGATTGAATGAATGAATGAATGACTCCAAAGCCCGGGCTCTTTCCACTGAGCCACGCTGCTTCTCAAGATCCAAAGATCCAAGATGGTCCGTTGGCTCCGTGTCCTCGTGGTCAATCAATCAATCAATCGTATTTATTGAGCGCTGTCCGTGTGCAGAGCACTGGACTAAGCGCTTGGGAAGTCCAAGTTGGCAACATCTAGAGACGGTCCCTACCCAACAGTGGGCTCACAGTCTAGAAGGGGGAGACAGAGAACAAAACCAAACATACTAACAAAATAAAATCAAAGAATAGATATGTACAAGTAAAATAAATAAATAGAGTAATAAATATGTACAAACATATATACAATATATATATTATAGACTGTGAGCCCACTGTTGGGTAGGGACCGTCTCTATATGTTGCCAACTTGGACTTCCCAAGCGCTTAGTACAGTGTGCAGAGCACACAGTAAGCGCTCAATAAATACGATTGAATGAATCATCAATCGTATTTATTGATCATCAATCGTATTTATTGAGCGCTTACTATGTGCAGAGAATGAATGAATGAATGAATGAATCTCAAGATCCAACGATCCAAGATGGTCCGTTGGCTCCATGTCCCCGTGGCCTTCATAATCCCCCTACTTCTCCCCCGCCGCCCCCCAAACCTCTCCCACTGGGAAAAGCCGGCACCGCCGCCGGAGCCGGGCGAACCGTCGCTTGCCCTTCCCAAGCGCCGCACACAGTGAGCGCTCAATAAATACGATTGATTGATTGATGATTGATAAACATCTTTCAGCCGCACCCGCGTCGATAAACTTTCAACGCCTGGCACGGAGGGCGTATTTCGGGCCCGGCGACCCGCGACGGCCAAGCGTCGCGGTGGTGCCCGGCCGGTTTCCCACGGTGGCTGGCATCGGCCCTCCGGGTGCCCATGAGATAGTCATCGGGCGGAGAAACTTTTTACCGTGGGAAAGGTGACATCCAGTGCCAGGCGGCCGCTTTCCCACGCTGGCGCGGTGTCCCGTGTCCCCCCTCCCTTTGTCTGACGATCGTCCATTGTTTGCCACCCGGTGCTGGCGGTGTAACTAATGATTCTATTCTATTTATTTGATTTTGTTAGTACGTTTGGTTTCGTTCTCTTCCTCCCCCTTTTAGACTGTGAGCCCGCTGTCGGGTAGGGACTGTCATCATCATCATCATCAATCGTATTTATTGAGCGCTCACTATGTGCAGAGCACTGGACTAAGCGCTTGGCAAGTCCAAGTTGGCAACATCTAGAGACGGTCCCTACCCGACAGTGGGCTCCCAGTCTAAAAGGGGGAGACGGAGAACAAAACCAAACATACTAACAAAATCAAATAAATAGAACAGGTAGGTATAAGCCAAATAAATAGAGTAATAAATATGTACAAACAGGTGCATATATATACATATATATGCGGCACACACTGAAAAAGGAATGGAAACCAGGAGAATTGAAACCTTTTAGACTGTGAGCCCTGCTGTTCAAGGCCCTGCTGAGAGCTCACCTCCTCCAGGAGGCCTTCCCAGACTGAGCCCCTTCTTTCCTCTCCCCCTCGTCCCCCTCTCCATCCCCCCGTCTTACCTCCTTCCCTTCCCCACAGCACCTGTATATATGGATATATGGTTGTACATATTTATTACTCTATTTATTTATTCATTTATTTATTTTACTTGTACATTTCTATCCTACTTATTTTATTTTGTTGGTATGTTTGGTTCTGTTCTCTGTCTCCCCCTTTTAGACTGTGAGCCCACTGTTGGGTAGGGACTGTCTCTATGTGATGCCAATTTGTACTTCCCAAGCGCTTAGTACAGTGCTCTGCACATGGTAAGCGCTCAATAAATACGATTGATTGATTGATTGATTGATTGATTGTGAGCCCAATGTTCGGGAGGGACTGTATATGTTGCCAATTTGGACTTCCCAAGCGCTTAGTACAGTGCTCTGCACACAGTAAGCGCTCAATAAATACGATTGATTGGGATAGCAAACTGGTTTCCTTGGCAGCATGCCCGTTGGTTTACTGAGAGAGTTTTCTTTTTACTTCTGCCCAAGTGTCCGGAGGTGATGATAGTAATAATGATGATGGCGTGTGTTAAGCGCTAATGATAATAATAACAAATAATTATAAAAGTAAAGTAAATAAATAAATAGGCTAATAAATATGTGCAAACATATATCCATATATATATACAGGTGCTGTGGGGAAGGGAAGGAGGTAAGATAGGGAGAGGGGGATGAGGGGGCAATTTGTACTTCCCAAGCGCTTAGTCCAGTGCTCTGCACATAGTAAGCGCTCAATAAATACGATTGATGATGATGATTTGTACAAAACTTAAAAAGGTTTCGGTGCAGGAAACATACGGAGTATTTACACACGACCGGAGCGGGCGATACACGCCCTGTTCCCCCGAAACAATGGTTTGGCCGGATCAGGTTTTTTCAGCCAACCGCCCCCCCCCGCTACCCCAAGCGAGGAAATTCTCTCTCGATGCAGTTGGGAAAGCAAATAAGAATAAAGGAAAGATTACGTTGGGTAGGGACTGTCTCTATACGTTGCCAATTTGTACTTCCCAAGCGCTTAGTACAGTGCTCTGCCCATAGTAAGCGCTCAATAAATACGATTGATGATGATGATGATGATGATGATAACCCCTGGAAGAGAGCCCTAGAACTGAGCTTTTGAGCCTGATGATGTAAATCGCTTTTTTTTTTCTTTTTTAAGCGCTTCTGAGATAGTGCCCGTGCGGAGGTGTGTGGGATGATCTCATAAGCAGAGCTTCCCCAGTTGTCACCGGGCATAGCGTTTTCCCGGACACGAGGCCGAGTGTGGTTCGGAACGAACACGGATCCCTCTCGGGGGGGGTAAATAATAATAACGATGGCATTTATTAAGCGCTTACTGCGTGCAAAGCACTGTTTTAAGCACTGGGGAGGTAAAAAGGTTGTCCCACGGGGGCTCACAGTCTTCATCCCCATTTTACAGATGAGGCAGCTGAGGCACAGAGAAGCACTTCAGCACAGTGAAGCACGTATCCCTCTCAGGGGGTAAATAATAATAATAACGATGGCATTTATTAAGCACTTACTGCGTGCAAAGCACTGTTTTAAGCGCTGGGGAGGTTACAAGGTGATCGGGTTGTCCTACGGGGGCTCACAGTCTTCATCCCCATTTTACAGATGAGGGAACTGAGGCACAGAGAAGCACTTCAGCGCAGTGAAGCACGTATCCCTCTCAGGGGGTAAATAATAATAATAACGATGGCATTTATTAAGCGCTTACTGCGTGCAAAGCACTGTTTTAAGCACTGGGGAGGTTACAAGATGATCGGGTTGTCCCACGGGGGCTCACAGTCTTCATCCCCATTTTACAGATGAGGGAACTGAGGCACAGAGAAGCACTTCAGCACAGTGAAGCACGTATCCCTCTCAGGGGGTAAATAATAATAATAACGATGGCATTTATTAAGCGCTTACTGCGTGCAAAGCACTGTTTTAAGCGCTGGGGAGGTTACAAGGTGATCGGGTTGTCCCACGGGGGCTCACAGTCTTCATCCCCATTTTACAGATGAGGGAACTGAGGCACAGAGAAGCACTTCAGCACAGTGAAGCACGTATCCCTCTCAGGGGGTAAATAATAATAATGATAACAATGGCATTTATTAAGCACTTACTCCATGCAAAGCCCTGTTC
The DNA here is from genome assembly GCF_015852505.1 of Tachyglossus aculeatus. Classification (NCBI taxonomy): domain Eukaryota; kingdom Metazoa; phylum Chordata; class Mammalia; order Monotremata; family Tachyglossidae; genus Tachyglossus; species Tachyglossus aculeatus. The sequence goes on from NC_052100.1 coordinate 29,624,125, forward strand.
TAAGCGCTGGGGAGGTTACAAGGTGATCGGGTTGTCCCACGGTGGGCTCACAGTCTTCATCCCCATTTTACAGATGAGGGAACGGAGGCACAGAGAAGTTGCCCAAAGTCACCCAGCTGACAGTTGGCGGAGCCGGGATTTGAACCCATGACCTGACTCCAAAGCCCGGGCTCTTTCCACTGAGCCATGCTGCCTCTCTAATAAAGAAACCTCTCCATTCCTGGGGTGTCGATGGGAGCACAGAGGGGAAGGAAGGAAGCACACTAGACTGTGAGCCCACTGTTGGGTAGGGACCGTCTCTATATGTCGCCAACTTGGACTTCCCAAGCGCCTAGTACAGTGCTCTGCACACAGTAAGCGCTCAATAAATATGACTGAATGAAGCAGAGATGCCAGCCACCAAGGACTCCCCTGTCCTGGAATCGGGGTGGGGGGCATCTTGGAAACAGATTCCTGAATTATCCTGAACGCCAAAGGGCCGGGAGCCTGGACAGGGAATGGCAGAGGGGAAGATTTCATTGATTTTTTTTTTTCTTTTTCACCGTCAATTGATCGTATTGAGCGCTGTCCTAAGCGCTTGGGAGCGTACCGTATATCGGAGTTGGCAGACATGGTCCCTGCCCACAAAGAGCTTACAGTCTGGACGATGATTAAAATAAATGACGGAGTGCTGGGAGGCTGAGGGAGGAGTGAAATAGCATATGCTTCTCGCGTATAAACGCAAGGGTGACAGAAGGGAGAGAGCCTGGGCACGCCGGATAGATCGTCCATTCATTGTCGTATTTATTGAGCGCCTACCGCGTGCAGAGCACTGGACTAAGCGCTTGGGAAGTCCAAATCGGCAACACACAGAGACGGTCCCTCCCCGACGGCGGGCTCCCGGCCTGGAAGATCGTTGCCGTGGCTCGCCCGGCCGAAACTAAAACGTCTTCACTTCCAGAGCTACTTGATGGACGCCGCGACAACCGGCGCCGTCGTCCCAAGGAGGACTCTGAAGATGATTCAGCCTTCTGCAGCCGGCTCCCTCGTGGGCAGAGAAAATGAGGTAGGAAACGATGGGTGAAGCCGGCGGGGGTGGAGGAAGTTGAAGGGAAGCTGGGAGCACGCGTTCCCTTAAATTCGGTCGGTGTCCTGACGGGATCGCGGCTGGAACTCTTTCAATAGCCTCTTCATCAGGCCAGAAATGCTTCCAATACTGAGGCTGGTCCCCGTTTGACCGATGTGGTCACTGAGGCACAGAGAATAATAACAATAATAATAATAATGGCATTTATGAAGCACTTACTATGTGCAAAGCAATCAATCCATCGTATTTATTGAGCGCTTACTGTGTGCAGAGCACTGTACGAAGCGCGTTGGCAACATATAGAGACGGTCCCTACCCAACAGTGGGCTCACAGTCTAGAAGGGGGAGACGGAGAACAAAACCAAACATACTAACAAAATAAAATAAATAGAATAGGTATGTACAAGTAAAATAAATAGAGTAATAAATGTGTACAAACATATATACAGGTGCTGTGGGGAAGGGAAGGAGGTAAGATGGGGGGGACGGAGAGGGGGACGGGGGGGAGAGGAAGGAAGGGGCTCAGTGTGGGAAGGCCTCCTGGAGGAGGTGAGCTCTCAGTAGGGCCTTGAAGGGAGGAAGAGAGCTAGCTTGTTCTAAGCACTGGGGAGGTTACAATAATAATAATAATGGCATTTATTAGGCGCTTACTACGTGCAAAGCACTTGTCGAAGCGCTGGGGAAGGTTACAAGGCGATCAGTTTGTCCCACGGGGGGTCACAGTCTTCATCCCCATTTTACAGATGAGGGAACTGAGGCCCAGAGAAGGGACTTGCCCAAAGTCACCCAGCTGACAATTGGTGACGCCGGGATTCGAACCCATGACCTCTGACTCCAAAGCCCGGGCTGTTTCCGCCGAGCCGCGCTGCTTCTCTAAGCGACTTGCCCAAGGTCACACAGCAGACAGGTGGGGGACTGTGAGCCCGCTGTTGGGTAGGGACCGTCTCTATATGTTGCCAACTCGGACTTCCCAAGCGCTCAGTACAGTGCTCTGCACACAGTAAGCGCTCAATAAATGCGATTGAATGAGTGAATGAATGGTGTCGTTAACCACAGTAATACCCACAACGATTAGCGTGCCGCACCGGGCACGGTGGCAGCCCAGAAAATCAGCCACTGCCTCTGATCTAAAGGAACCCGGAATCCGAAAAGGCTAAAGTTAAAGAAAAATCAAAGCGGTTCAGGGGCTGAAGGCTCGGAAAATCCATTTAAACCGGCTAAACCGGGGAAGAAGATAGTCCTTGGCAAAGGTTGGGATGCGGAAAATCCATTTAAACCGGCTAAACCGGGGAAGAAGGTAGTCCTTGGCAAAGATTGGGATTCGGAAAATCCATTTAAACCGGCTAAACCGGGGAAGAAGGTAGTCCTCGGCTAAGATTGGGATTCGGAAAATCCATTTAAACCGGCTAAACCGGGGAAGAAGATATTCCTCGGCAAAGATTGGGATTCCCTGCCTTCCTAGTAGAACGCGAGTCTTTTTTACGGCGTTTGTTAAGCACTTACTATGTGTCAAACACCTTTCTAAGCGCTGAGGTTGATATAACTTAATTAGGTCGGCAACAGTCCCCGTCCCAAATGGGGCTCGCGGTCCAAGGAGGAGGGAGAGCGGGTATCCCTATTTTAAAGTGGAGGAAAGAGAAGCACAGGGCTGTGAGGCGACTTTCCTGAGGTCACACAGCACTGGCAGAGCTTTAGAAACCAGGTCCTTCTGACTCCCAGTCCAAGCCCCTCAGTTGGCAGGATCAAAAGCTACGGACCCGAGCCATCCTGTTGTGGTTAGCGCTGTGATGGTCCACGTGGCAGGGAGTTCTTTTAAATCCCTCAGCTACAGTCCCCTCGGGATTTGCCCGAATCCAAAACAGCCCCTCAGTCGTACTTTTGAGGCTCCCAGAACGAATCGCTCCGGCGGCAAGTGCCGATAAAACGCCGTCGATCGATCGGTCGCGGAGCTAGAGACGCGACGGAGCCGTGAAGCGTCGCGACGGCGGGATGGAGGGTTTCGTCCCTTTCGATCGCGGGGCGGCGGCGGGGGCTCCCGGGTCCGGGAGCCAAACGAGTAAGCCTCGGCTTCCCGCGTGAAACGTGCATCGCAGCCGTCCAAAGCCGCCTCTAAACGAAAGCCTTGGCACGAGCAGCCGACTCCCAAGACCCGCGGCGTCGACGTCCCCGTGCCCCCGGAGCACAACGAGAACGAGGCCCTGGAAGGATTCTCTCAAGAAGCGTTCGACCTCATGGTTAAAGGTAGGATGACGTGCCCGGACCGTTTGTCTTAGACCGGTTTGATTTCCCGGATTTGAAATCCCTGTGGCGGATTTCTTCTCACGTCCGTTCCCCTGGCAGGGGCATTTTACGTACATTTGAGAGCTTTATAGTATTTGGAGTCCCGGCCGTAGGCCCAGCAGAATCGTTCCTGACCGCTCCTTTTTGCCCCAAAAGATTCACGCGTCGGGTAAGGGGGCCGGGCCCAAGATGAGAAATGCGGTCTCCCGGCCTTGGGCTCGAGGCTCACCGGCAGAAGGCTAAAGTTAAAGCAAAATCAAAGCGGTTCAGGGGCTGAAGGCTCGGAAAATCCGTTTAAACCGGGGAAGAAGATAGTCCTCGGCAAAGATTGGGATCCCCTGCCTTCCCTAGTAGAACGCAAGTTTTTTAATGACATTTGTTAAGCACTTACTATGCGCCGGTCTAAGCACTGAGGTAGATATAACTTGGGTTGGTAACAGTCCCTGTCCCAGGGAGTTGGTCAAAGGACAGGGCAGTGACTAAAGGGAGCTGGGTGGGATATTCAATTTCAAAAACAGGGGCAGTACAACATGAAGTGCCTTAAATCCAGAGTCTGGCCTTATCAGTATTATTATTTTATTTATCTCATCTCGTCTTTGCTGGTGTTTTTTTTTTTAATATTCACCGCAGAAAACCCAACCTCTCAATATTGGAAAGAGGTGGCCGAGAAGCGGCGGAAAGCTCTCTATGAAGTACTACAAGAAAACGAGAAGGTGGGTGGAGGGGGAAAGGGGAGTGAGGGTCCTAAACATACGGAGCCTCACCCCGTTGCGACCCTACGTGCTTCTTTTCGCGCCGTGACCATCAGTCCATCCTTTCCCCAACTCCCCTGAAACCCCCTCCCCGCCAGGGTCCCTGGGGAACCCCCGGGTCACAGAACCGAGTGCAAATTTTAAATCCTCTCCCTCACACTGTCCTCGTAGTTGCACAAAGAAATCGAACAAAAGGACAGTGAAATTGCCCGTCTGAAAGAAGAGAACGAAGAGCTGGCAGAACTAGCAGGTCACGTGCGGTACATGGCCGCTATGATCGAGGTAAAGAGTCGAAATGTTTGCTTTCCCAAAGTGTCCTTCCCTTTTCCTTCCTCCTCTCTCTCTCTCTGCCATTCAACCCTGCTCTTTAAGGAGGCCTGGACCTCCCTTTAAAGCGAAGACAGAATATTTGCTTTCCCAAAGTGTCCTTCCCTTTTCCTTCCTCCTCTCTCTCTCTCTATTCAACCCTGCTCTTTAAGGAGGCCTGGACCTCCCCTTAAAGCGAAGAGACGATCCCTAAAAATGATCGCTCCATAAATATGACTGAGTGAATCCCTAAGGAAGAGGTATATGTTGCCAACTTGTACCTCCCAAGCGCTCTGCACATAGTAAGCGCTCAATAAATACGATTGAATGAATTGAATGAATGAAAGGGAGCGGTAATTTGCAGCCAAGTCAGCAGTCGACTTGTAATCTAGCTAATCGCCTGCCCCGTCTTCTGGGAAACAGGTCGCTGGCTTCAGTCCAGCTCTGGTGAAGAGGCCGGCGTGACTTTCGACAAAATTTGCCAACGTCGTCGGCAGTGTTAAAGGATGGGAGCTGAACAGTAGGAGGGATGAGATGCCATTTCAGTCTTTTTCGACAAAAACCCTCAGCCCTTTCCAGTCTGGCCTAAGGATTCTAAAATGCCTCCGAGCTTGATTCGTATTAGGATATGAGCATTCTGTTGTATTTTGTTTTTAAATCGTAGCTTAATGCTGATGATCATCACGGTGGTATTTGTTAAGCGCCCACGGTGTGTCAAACACTATTCTGAGCCCTGGGGTAGAGACAAATCAATCAGGTCACACACAGTCCCTGTCCCACTCACTGTCGAAGTAGGAAGATTGCTTGGGTATTTCCCAAGTTTAATGACCAAGGTATTATTTACATTTTGCAGGTGTCAGTACAGTGTAGAAAGCACAGAGGAACTGGGGGGAGGTGGGGGGATCCTCTGAGAGCCAGACTGTGATAAGTGCGGGAGCTTTATCTAATAGTTAATTGGAAATTCCAAATGGATCCTTCTCTCAGGATGTAATCCAGCCCTTAGAACAGTGCTTTGCACATAGTAAGCGCTTAATAAATGCCAATTAAAAAAAAAAAAAAGCCCCGCCCTAAGGAGTTTCGCTCCGTCCTTTGCCGGACCCGACTGCCCGATCCGAACAGGAGCCGGCTGAGAACGGATAAAAATGGTTTGCTTAGGAGGCTCTTTTATTTTGTATCTTCCGCAGAGACTGACGGGTCAGCCGCCCAGTGACTTGGAACCCCTGAATCTGGCCTTGGGGGAATCTAATTTTGGAGAGGAAAAAGCGGGTGGTGAGCTGGAAGGGGAAGACGCCGACACACCTGGTGAGGAGAGGGTCTCCCGCGACCCCGACGGAGCACCGCCATGTGTGTGAGACCCCCCCGTCTGACTGTCGGGACACTCGCCGCCTCAGTTTACCTCAGCCGAGGGGCCGGTGGGGCCCGGGCTCCCTCGCGGAGGGCGCGAACCTCCAGGACCTGGTCCTTTCTCGCCAAGGGGACCGTTTCGAGATGTTGCAGGTAACTTTAGGACTGGCATTAAAATACAAATACTGTGTATTTTTAATCTTGGGCTACTTTATGTAAATAGGGTCTTAAATCAGTTGACACTGACCTAAGACTTGCGCGTACTTTTGAAATAAACTTCGGTTCTCTCCCTCCTTCCCAAACCGTGGGTCTCTTTGAAGTGGCCGTGGGAAAACAATGGCCACAAAGCATGAACCGATTTTAACAAACGCTGCAGGCACTTGCCCTTCTCTGGGAGATGATTTTAGAGAGGCAGCCAGGTCCCGGCCATTCCTGTTGCCTCCGTGACAGACGGGGAATTCTCTTGTTGGAAAAGCAGCGAGGTTCACCGGATACGGACTGAGAGTCAGTCGGTTAGACCTATCCCTGCCCCACTGCTTCCTGCTGCATGCATGACCTTGGGCCAGTCGCTTCACTTCTCCGGGCCTCAGTTTCCTCATCCCTCAGACTCATTCATTCGATCGTATTTATCGAGCGCTTACTGCGTGCAGAGCACCGTACTAAGCGCAACTCCATGTTCCATCCTCCCCTTCTTTTCGATAAGGGTGTGGGGGTTGAGGAGTTCTTTAAACTTTTTTTTATCTACCATTCTTGGATTTTTTTTAAAGCTGAGATGACATCCGTTTTAAGGTATAAAAGTTTCATTTTGTGAGTCAGTTTGCCAACTTGGCCAGCGTTCCCCTGGACGCTGGAAGCATCGGTCTGTGTCTTTTAGATTAGTGCTTGGATCCCTGTGTGGCCGAGCCTCTGCTCCTTCGCCTTCTCCCTTCCTCCCCTTTCTGGGGGGGTCTCTCACGGCTTTGCCCTTCCCCAGTCCCCGGATATTTTTCCCGGTCCAAAGTTAAGTTCATGTGCCACAAACGCGGGAGCCAACTTTACTGGAAGCGTTTTGTTTGACTTTCTTTTGGGTTGCGCGGGCGCGTTCTTGTCAGCAGCACGTGTGTGTGTTTGTGTGCGCGCAAGCAAGCAAGCAGTACACGTATCCACGAAACGTCACGGGTGCAGGAAGACCCTAGGGCAATATCTGAAACTGGATTTGGTTAGGTAACATTTGCTTTTCACTACCGAATTGTTGCGTGGTCACCGTCTGCTGGATCAAGGTGTGGGAGAGTGTGTCCGTCCGTCCGTCCGCTCTCGTGCCTAATTTCACCCTCACCTTTCTTCTCGACTCTTCTCCCTCCACCCCTCCTTTTTCAGTCCCCGTCCACGTCTGCTATACGGGGCCCATTTGGGAGTATATGTGTTAGGGGATGAATAGGTACGGTATTTACACGTAACGCAGAAAGATGCCTCGAACCCTTCCCCAAAAGTTTTCCAGACGGATGTTTCCTCTTCTCACACAACCCCCGGCACCATGTAGTCTCCTGGATATTGTAGGAAACTGAGAACTTAATGAGGCCTTCCCAGACTGAGCCCCCTCCTTCCTCTCCCCCTCCTCCTTCCCCTCCCCACAGCACCTGTATAGATGTTTGTACGGATTTATTACTCTATTTATTTATACATATTTATTCTATTGATTTTATTTTGTTAATATGTCTTGTTTTGTTGTCTGTCTCCCCCTTCTAGACTGCGAGCCCGCTGTCGGGTAGGGACCGTCTCTAGATGTTGCCAACTTGGACTTCCCAAGAGGTTAGTCCAGTGCTCCGCACACAGTAAGCGCTCAATAAATACGATTGACTGAATGAATGACTGGCACAGAGTAAGTGCTTAACGAATATTATTTAAAAAATTATAATATTGAGACCGGAGCCTCCCGAGGCAGAGGGAAGCAAACGGGAGGCCAAGGCTGAGGGCTTGTCTCAAAATGGAAGTGAAAACTGATGCATTCTTAGCCGGGCCATGAGCCTGTTTTTTAAACCTGGCCCTTTCCGCTGACATGGGCAATAATAATAATAATAATGGCATTTATTAAGCACTTACTAGGTGCAAAGCACTGTTCTAAGCGCTGGGGAGGTTACAAGGTAATCAGCTTGACCCACGGGGTGGCTCACAGTCTTAATCCCCATTTTCCAGATGAGGGAACTGAGGCCCAGAGAAGTGAAGTGACTTGCCCAAAGTCACCCAGCTGACAATTGGCGGAGCCTAGATTTGAACCCATGACCTCTGACTCCAAAGCCCGGGCTCTTTCCACTGAGCCACGCTGCTTCTCTCTTGCCCTCTCCCCAGGGAGGTGAATTTTAACGGGCTTTAAATCCCCGACCAAGTTATCAGGATTTTGTGGGAGACTCTTAGAGAAGGCCTTGGATTTCCTTTCTTTCACAGCACTCCAAGCCTGGGGAGTAGTTTATCAGTCCCAACGTTTGCCAGGTACTTAATGTCCCGGCGAACTCAAACAATGCGGAGCAATCCGACTCTAACCGCACGACAGAATTTGAAAGTCCGGCCGTGATCGGCACAACCCGATAGAAACCTTCATCGGGAATTGTCTAAAATTTGTGAAATCAGAAAACGAGGCTGGAAAAGGATGTTTCAAGGATGCCAGAGCCCAAGTGGAAACAGAGACGAGTGAGCTGGAAAAAGGAAAGCCTGATTTTGAAATCACTCTTCTATTAGTGAATTTAGGGAAATAACTTAAGTACCTGCTTTTTTAAAAAAAAAAAAACCCTCGTATGATGATATATCATTGCATTCATTCATTCAATTGTATTTATTGAGCGCTTACTGTGTGCAGAGCCCTGTACCAAGTGCTTAATTGCTGGGTGGGGGGAAGCCAGATTCTGGACGATCCTTCTTGTTGATAGTCCAGTTTTCTCCTGTGTAAGAAAACTCATTCAATCGTATTTATTGAGCGCTTGCTGTGTGCAGAGCACTGTACTCAGCGCTTAATTGCAGGGTGGGGGGGAAGTCAGACTCTGGACGATCCTTCTTGTTGATAGTCCAGTTTTCTCCTGTGTAAGAAAACTCATTCAATCGTATTTATTGAGCGCTTGCTGTGTGCAGAGAACTGTACTAAGCGCTTAATTGCAGGGTGGGGGGAAGTCAGATTCTGGACAATCCTTCTTGTTGATAGTCCAGTTTTCTCCTGTGTAAGAAAACTCATTCAATCGTATTTATTAAGCGCCTTCTTTGTGCAGAGCACTGTACTAAGCGCTTGGGAAGTACAAGTTGGCAACATATAGAGACAGTCCCTACCCACAGTCTAGAAGACTCTCCCTCCCGTAGCCGAGACTGGTAGAGAACTGGAAAGTCTCCAGGTGCCATCCTGAGAGGAGGACTTAACTACCACTATTAAAAAAAAGAACTTAACCAATTGTTTGTGAAAGTTGAATATAGTAGAGAACTGGAAAGTCTCCAGGTGCCATTCTGAGAGGAGCACTTAACTACCACTATTAAAAAAAAACTGTCAACCAATGTGTTTGTGGAAGTCAAATATAGTAGAGAACTAGAAAGTCTCCAGGTGCCATTCTGAGAGGAGAACTTAACTACCACTATTTAAAAAAAAACTAACTAGTGTGTTTGTGGAAGTCAAATATAGTAGAGAACTAGAAAGTCTCCAGGTGCCATTCTGAGAGGAGCACTTAACTACCACTATTTAAAAAAAACTGTCAACCAATGTGTTTGTGGAAGTCAAATATAGTAGAGAACTAGAAAGTCTCCAGGTGCCATTCTGAGAGGAGCACTTAACTACCACTATTAAAAAAAAAACTGTCAACCAGTGTGTTTGTGGAAGTCAAATATAGTAGAGAACTAGAAAGTCTCCAGGTGCCATTCTGAGAGGAGGACTTAACTACCACTATTAAAAAAAAAAACTTAACCAATGTGTTTGTGGAAGTCAAATATAGTAGAGAACTAGAAACTCTCCAGGTGCCATTCTGAGAGGAGCACTTAACTACCACTATTAAAAAAAAAGACTGTCAACCAGTGTGTTTGTGGAAGTCAAATATAGTAGAGAACTAGAAACTCTCCAGGTGCCATTCTGAGAGGAGCACTTAACTACCACTATTAAAAAAAAAGACTGTCAACCAGTGTGTTTGTGGAAGTCAAATATAGTAGAGGACTAGAAACTCTCCAGGTGCCATCCTGAGAGGAGCACTTAACTACCACTATTAAAAAACAACTGTCAACCAATGTGTTTATGGAAGTCAAATATAGTAGAGAACTAGAAAGTCTCCAGGTGCCATTCTGAGAGGAGCACTTAACTACCACTATTAAAAAAAAACTGTCAACCAATGTGTTTATGGAAGTCAAATATAGTAGAGAACTAGTAAGTCTCCAGTTGCCATTCTGAGAGGAGCACTTAACTACCACTATTAAAAAAAAACTGTCAACCAATGTGTTTATGGAAGTCAAATATAGTAGAGAACTAGAAAGTCTCCAGGTGCCATTCTGAGAGGAGCACTTAACTACCACTATTAAAAAAAAACTGTCAACCAGTGTGTTTGTGGAAGTCAAATATAGTAGAGAACTAGAAACTGAGACGAAAGGCAACGGAAATAAGAAGTCACGTGTGGTCGAGACGAAAGGCAGTGTAAGGAAGGCTTAGTCACGTATCGCTGAGACGAAAGGCAATGTAAGTAAGACTTAGTCATGTATCGCTGAGACGAAAGGCAACAGAAGTAAGAAGTCACCTATTGCTGAGACGAAAGGCAACATAAGTAAGACTTAGTCACGTATTGCTGAGACGAAAGACAATGTAAGAAGTCACATATTGCCGAGATGAAAGGCAACATAAGTAAGACTTTGTCACGTATTGCTGAGACGAAAGGCAACATAAGTAAGACTTTGTCACGTATTGCTGAGACGAAAGGCAATGTAAGTAAGAAGTCACATATTGCCGAGACGAAAGGCAACAGAAGTAAGACTTAGTCATGTATTGCTGAGACCAAAGGCAATGTAAGTAAGAAGTCACATATTGCCAAGACGAAAGGCAACATAAGTAAGACTTAGTTGTGTATTGCTGAGACGAAAGGCAATGTAAGAAGTCACGTATTGCCGAGACGAAAGGCAATGTAAGTAAGACTTAGTCATGTATTCCGAGATGAAAGTCAATGTAAGTAAGAAGTCATGTATTGCTGAGACGAAACGCAACATAAGTAAGACTTAGTCGTGTATTGCTGAGACGAAAGGCAACATAAGGAAGACTTAGTCGTGTATTGCTGAGACGACAGGCAACATAAGGAAGACTTAGTCGTGTATTGCTGAGACGAAAGGCAACGAAAGTAAGTCACGTATTGCCGAGACGAAAGGCAATGTAAGTAAGACTTAGTCGTGTATTGCTGACTTAGAACAGTGGTTGGCACATAGTAAGCACTTACCAAATACCATCATCATCATGGATGTTGTATATGTATATATGTTTGTACATATTTATTACTTTATTTATCTTGTACATATCTAGTCTGTTTTGTTTTGTTAGTATGTTTGGTTTTGTCCTCTGTCTCCCCCTTCTAGACTGTGAGCCCGCTGTTGCGTCGGGACTGTCTCTATGTGTTGCCGACTTGTGCTTCCCAAGCGCTTAGTCCAGTGCTGTGCACACAGTAAGCGGTCAATAAATACGACTGATTGATTGATTGATTGCTGAGACGAAAGGCAATGTAAGTAAGAAGTCACGTATTGCCGAGATGAAAGGCAACGTGAGGAAGACTTAGTCATGTATTGCTGAGACGAAAGGCAACGAAAGTAAGAAGTCACGTATTGCCGAGACGAAAGGCAACGTAAGGAAGACTTAGTTGTGTATTGCCGAGATGAAAGGCAATGTAAGTAAGAAGTCACGTATTGCCGAGATGAAAGGTAATGTAAGACTTAGTCATGTATTGGTGAGATGAAAGGCAATTTAAGTAAGAAGTCATGTATTGCCGAGACGAAAGGTAATGTAAGTAAGACTTAGTCATGTATTGCTGAGACGAAAGGCAACATAAGGAAGACTTAGTCGTGTATTGCTGAGACGAAAGGCAATGTAAGTAAGACTTAGTCGTGTATTGCTGAGACGAAAGGCAACATAAGTAAGAATTAGTCGTGTATTGCTGAGACGAAAGGCAACATAAGTAAGAAGTCACATATTGCCGAGACGAAAGGCAACGTAAGGAAGTCTTAGTCATGTATTGCTGAGACGAAAGGCAATGTAAGAAGTCACGTATTGCCAAGACGAAAGGCAACGTAAGGAAGACTTAGTCGTGTATTGCTGAGACGAAAGGCAACATAAGGAAGACTTAGTCCTGTATTGCTGAGACGAAAGGCAACGAAAGTAAGAAGTCACATATTGTCGAGACGAAAGGCAACATAAGGAAGACTTAGTCATGTATTGCTGAGACGAAAGGCAACGTAAGTAAGAAGTCACGTATTGCCAAGACGAAAGGCAACGTAAGGAAGACTTAGTCGTGTATTGCTGAGACGAAAGGCAACATAAGGAAGACTTAGTCCTGTATTGCTGAGACGAAAGGCGACGTAAGTAAGACTTAGTCGTGTATTGCCGAGATGAAAGGCAACATAAGTAAGAAGTCACGTATTGCAGAGACGAAAGGTAATGTAAGTAAGACTTAGTCATGTATTGCTGAGACGAAAGGCAATATAAGACTTAGTCGTGTATTGCTGAGACGAAAGGCAATGTAAGTAAGACTTAGTCGTGTATTGCTGAAACGAAAGGCAGCGTAAATAAGAAGTCACATATTGCCGAGACAAAAGGCAACGTAAGGAAGGCTTAGTCGTGTATTGCCGAGACGAAAGGCAACGTAAGTAAGGAGTCACATATTGCCGAGACGAAGGCCTCCTTAATGCTTGTGAAACCCAACGAGGAAATACAAGACCTCAGCGTAGTTCTCGGGCCAGCCGCTCCAGTTCTGGCCGGCCAGAAATTTCAGGTTCTGTTTGAGGCCCGGGACCTCCCTCAGGACCTTAATGGAGTGGTGGTGGTTACAAGTGATGACGGACATGAGGTAGCAGGTCCAGAACTTCACCAGACCGGTGGAGTGAAACGCCGGATCCGAGGAGCCGGAATCCCCGTCTGGGTCGAGGTAATCCAGGAGGATGCGAAGGAGATCAAGTTTCTGGGCTCTGGTCTTACTCGAGCCGTTGACGTAGCATAAGCCGGCCAGGCCTTTCAGCAGCTGAATCTTCTCCGTGGCGGTCAGCGTCGGCTCTTGCAAAAGCTGAACCATCTCGGGCATATATTCCAGGGCACACTTCGAACCCTTCGGGCCTCCTGCAAAAGAAGTCCCCGGCGTCATCCCGGCGGGCGGGTTGACGCGAATCGATACTCTTGCCGCCAAAGTTTTGCCCGTTTGGGGTGTTTTGGGTTGGTTTCTTTTGTTGCGGTTGTGTTAGCTTTGATGATTTGGGTTATGATGAAGCGTCTTTCCATTGTTGCCGAATTGCGCTTTCCAATCAATCAATCATATTTATTGAGCGCTTACTGTGTGCAGAGCACTGGACTAAGCGCTTGGGAAGTACAAGTTGGCAGCATATAGAGACAGTCCCTACCCAACAGTGGGCTCATAGTCTAAGAGCTCACACCATCATCATCATCAATCGTATTTATTGAGCGCTTACTATGTGCAGAGCACTGGACTAAGCGCTTGGGAAGTACAAGTTGGCAGCATATAGAGACAGTCCCTACCCAACAGTGGGCTCATAGTCTAAGAGCTCACATCATCATCATCAATCGTATTTATTGAGCGCTTACTATGTGCAGAGCACTGGACTAAGCGCTTGGGAAGTACAAGTTGGCAACGTATAGAGACGGTCCCTATCCAACAGTGGGCTCACAGTCTAAGAGCTCACAGTCTTTCCAAGCGCTTAGTCCAGTGCTCTGCACCCAGTAAGCGCTCAATAAATACGATTGAATGAATGAATGAGATCACAGGCCTTGCATAAATCCCTTCACTGGGCCTCAGTTCCCTCATCTATAAAATAATAATAATAATGGCATTTATTAAGCGCTTATTATGTGTAAAGCACTGTTCGAAGGGCTGGGGAGGTTACAAGGTATCAAGTTGTCCCACGGGGGCTCACAGTCTTAATCCCCATTTTACAAATGAGGTAACAGGCACAGAGAAGTTAGGCGACTTGCCCAAAGTCACACAGCTAATTGGCAGAGCCGGGGTTTGAACCCATGACCTCTGACTCCAAAGCCCATGCTCTTTCCACTGAGCCATGAGGCTCAGTTAAAATGGGGATTAACACTGGAGATTAACCGCGTCCAACCCAATTAGCTCGTGTCCACCCGGGTGCTTAGGACGGTGCCTGGCATTCATTCATTCAATCGTATTTATTGAGCGCTTACGGTGTGCAGAGCACTGGACTAAGCACTTGGGAGGTCCAAGTTGGCAACATTTAGAGACGGTCCCTACCCAACAGCGGGCTCACAGTGTAGAAGGGGGAGACAGACAACAAAACAAAACATATTAACAAAATAAAATAAATGGAATAAATATGTCCCAATAAAATAGAGTAATAAATTCATACAAACATATACATATATACAGGTGGTGTGGGGAGGAGAAGAAGGTAAGGCGGGGGAGGATGAGGAGGGGGAGAGCACACAGTATTGAGCACACAGTAAGTGCTCAATAAATACAATTGAATGAATGAATTCATTCAACAAAACAACAAAACAGAACATTAACAAAATAAAATAGATAGAATAAATATGCACAAATAAAATGGAGTAATAAATTCATACAAACATCTATACAGGTGCTGTGGGGAGGGGAAGAAGGTAAGGCGGGGGAATGGGGAGGGGGAAGAGGGGGAGAGCACGGTATTGAGCACACAGCACTCAATAAATACGATTGAATTCATTCAACAAAACAACAAAACATTAACAAAATAAAATAAATAGAATAAATATGCACTAATAAAATAAAGTAATAAATTCATACAAACATAAACATCTATACAGGTGCTGTGGGGAGGGGAAGAAGGTAAGGTGGGGGGAGGGGGAAGAGGGAGAGCACGGTATTGAGCACACAGCGCTCAATAAATACGATTGAATGTATGAATTCAAAACAAAAAACATTAACAAAATAAAATAGAATAAATATGCACAAATAAAATAGAGTAATAAATTCATACAAACAAACATCTATACAGGTGCTGTGGGGAGGGGAAGAAGGTAAGGCGGGGGGATGAGGAGGGGGAAGAGGGGGAGAGCACACAGTATTGAGCACACAGTGCTCAATAAATACGATTGAATGAATGAATTCAACAAAACAAAACAAAACATTAACAAAATAAAATAAATAGAATAAATATGCACAAATAAAATAGAGTAATAAATTCATACAAACATGAACATCTATACAGGTGCTGTGGGGAGGGGAAGAAGGTAAGGCGGGGGGATGGGGAGGGGGAAGAGGGGGAGAGCACAGTATTGAGCACACAGTAAGCGCTCAATAAATGCGATTGAATGAATGAATTCATTCAACAAAACAAAACATATTAACAAAATAAATAGAATAAATATGCACAAATAAAATACAGTAATAAATTCATACAAACATAAACATCTATACAGGTGCTGTGGGGAGGGGAAGAAGGTAAGGCGGGGGGAAGGGGGAAGGGGGAGAGCACGGTATTGAGCACACAGCGCTTAATAAATACGATTGAATGAATGAATTCAACAAAACAAAACAAAACATTAACAAAATAAAATAAATAGAATAAATATGCACAAATAAAATAGAGTAATAAATTCATACAAACATAAACATCTATACAGGTGCTGTGGGGAGGGGAAGAAGGTAAGGCGGGGGGATGGGGAGGGGGAAGAGGGGGAGAGCACAGTATTGAGCACACAGTAAGCGCTCAATAAATGCGATTGAATGAATGAATTCATTCAACAAAACAAAACATATTAACAAAATAAATAGAATAAATATGCACAAATAAAATACAGTAATAAATTCATACAAACATAAACATCTATACAGGTGCTGTGGGGAGGGGAAGAAGGTAAGGCGGGGGGAAGGGGGAAGGGGGAGAGCACGGTATTGAGCACGCAGCGCTCAATAAATACGATTGAATGAATGAATTCAACAAAACAACAAAACAAAACATTAACAAAATAAAATAAATAGAATAAATATGCACAAATAAAATAGAGTAATAAATTCATGCAAACATAAACATCTATACAGGTGCTGTGGGGAGGGGAAGAAGGTAAGGCGGGGGGGATGGGGAGGGGGAAGAGGGGGAGAGCACATAGTATTGGGCACACAGTGCTCAATAAATGCGATTGAATGAATGAATTCATTCAACAAAACAACAAAACAAAACATAATAAATAGAATAAATATGCACAAATAAAATAGAGTAATAAATTCATACAAACATAAACATCTATACAGGTGCTGTGGGGAGGGGAAGAAGGTAAGGCGGGCGGATGGGGAGGGGGGAGAGCACACGGTATTGAGTACACAGCGCTCAATAAATACGATTGAATGAATGAATTCATTCAGTCGTATTTATTGAGCACTTACCGTGTGCACAGCACTGGACTAAGCGCTTGGGAAGTCCAAGTTGGCAACGTATAGAGACGGTCCCTACCCAACAGCGGGCTCCCAGTCTAGAATGAATGTACAATTGGCAGAGCTGGGGTTCGAACCCATGACCTCTGACTCCAAATCCCGAGCTCTTTCCACGGAGGAAGTCGGCCGTCCTCCAGCGACGCAGGCCCTTGTACCTGTGTAGGCCAACAGCCCCATTTTCATCACCGCCTCCGCTTTGGTGGCCACGGGGAGCTCCGCGTCCTTCAGGCTCTGTCCAAAGCTGTTAATCTTTTCTTTGTGAAACACGTTCTCCACCGTGGTGTAGAACCTTTCCTCTTTCTCCACAAAATAGGGCTGGATGTAGGCATCCCACAGGGCCAAGACCTGGGCGACCGTCTGGAGACAGAACTGCACCACATAATCCCCACAGCTCCTGAGAGCTCTCAGGATGCTCGAGGAGCTTCTCTGAGCCATCGGGCGGAGAACGGGTTCGGGGCCGTAACTGCCTCCTCTAAGGGTGGGAAACGCGGCAGGATGGGCTCCTAGCAACGCTGGAACCCACGTGGAATGGAAAATGATGGAAAAGACCGGCACGTGGACAAAGAAATGGGTCGTCAGCCTGTCCCAATTCGGCCTTTCCTCAGTAGCCTGGTGCGTCGTCCCGCTTTTCAGCCCAAAGCTATTCAGGGAATCGTCGCCGTAAGTCAAATCCAGTCCCGGATTTCCTCTGCGTTCTTGGCCTCGCTCTCTCCGGTTTCTAGGAGGAGGCCGGGTTCCCGTCTGTCCAGAATCAATCATATTTATTCATTCAATCGCATTTATTGAGCGCTTACTGTGTGCAGAGCACTGTACCAAGCGCTTGGGAAGTCCAAGTTGGCAACATAGAGAGACGGTCCCTACCCAACAGTGGGCTCACAGTCTAGAAGGGGGAGACAGAGGACAAAACCAAACATATTAACAAAATAAAATAAATAGAATAGATATGTACAAGTAAAATAAATAGAGTAATAAATACATACAAACATATATACATATATATACATATAAAATCAATCAATTGTATTGAGCGCTTACTGTGTGCAGAGCTCTGTACCAAGCGCTTGGGAAGTCCAAGTTGGCAACATAGAGAGACGGTCCCTACCCAACAGTGGGCTCACAGTTTAGAAGGGGGAGACAGAGGACAAAACCAAACATATTGACAAAATAAAATAAATAGAATAGATATGTACAAGTAAAATAAATAAATAGAGTAATAAATACATACAAACATATATACATATATACAGGTGCTGTGGGGAAGGGAAGCAGCGTGGCTCAGTGGAGAAGAGCACGGGCTTTGGAGTCAGAGGTCATGGGTTCAAACCCCGGCTCCGCCAATTGTCAGCTGTGTGACTTTGGGCAAGTCACTTAACTTCTCTGTGCCTCAGTTACCTCATCTGTAAAATGGGGCTTGAGACTGTGAGCCCCACGTGGGACAACCTGATCACCTTGTAACCTCCCCAGCGCTTAGAACAGTGCTTTGCACATAGTAAGCGCTTAATAAATGCCATTATTATTATTATTATTATAAGGGAAGGCGGGGGGAGTTTGAGTCCCTTTAGTCCCAAGCTTCCCCGCTGCATTTGAAATAATGGGGCGTAATCTTTTCAGTTGATCCCGTGCGGATCTGCTCTATAATCCATACCTCATTACCTTTCCCAGATCTGTTATTCCTTCCTTCGAAGGGGAGGTGACCACTCCATCCGTTACTCCTTGTGAGTGTATAACCTGTGTTGTATTAATTGTATTAACACTAAAATTCCTTCATTCCTTGTAACAATAATGATAATAATTGTAGTGTTTAAGTGCTAACCCTGTGTCAGGCACTGTAATTCACCTGTCTAGTATTTGTTTCGTTTTGTTGTCTTTCTCCCCCTTCTAGGCTGTGAGCCCATTGTTGGGTAGGGACCGTCTCTGTATATTGCCGATTTGTACTTCCCAAGCGCTTAGTACAGTGCTGTGCACACAGTAAGCGCTCAATAAATATGATTGAATGAATGAATCCCGCTTCAGGGCCAGAGAGGGGGAAGAAGATTCGGGAACGGAGGGACTGCTCTTCCCATGTGGGGCTCTACTTCCCCTTCTCTCACCCCCTCGTCCCCCTCTCCATCCCCCCCATCTTACCTCCTTCCCTTCCCCACAGCACCTGTATATATGTTTGTACATATTTATTACTCTATTTATTTTACTTGTCCATATCTCTTCTATTTATTTTATTTTGTTAGTATGTTTGTTTTTGTTCTCTGTCTCCCCCTTTTAGACTGTGAGCCCACTGCTGGGTAGGGACTGTCTCTATAGGTTACCAACTTGTACTTCCCAAGCGCTTAGTACAGTGCTCTGCACACAGTAAGCGCTCAATAAATACGATTGATGATGATGATGATGACAGACGGGAACCCGGCCTCCTTCTAGAAACCAGAGAGAGCGAGGCCAAGAACGCAGAGGAAATCCGGGGCCGGATTTGACTTCCGGCTCATCATTCAATTCATTCAATCGTATTTATTGAGCGCTTACTGTGAGCCCACTGTTGGGTAGGGACTGTCTCTATATGTTGCCAACTTGTACTTCCCAAGCGCTTAGCACAGTGCTCTGCACGCAGTAAGTACTCAATAAATACGATTGAATGAATTGAATGATGAGCCCAAGGGGAGCGCAGCCGGCTCACTTCAGTGCGGAGCGGGCGGGAGCCGATCGCTAAACTGTAATAATAATAATAATAATGATGGCATTTGTTAAGCGCTTACTATGTGCAAAGCACTGTTCTAAGCGCTGGAGAGGATACAAGGTGATCAGATTGTCCCACGTGGGGCTCAAAGTCTTCATCCCCATTTTACAGATGAGGTCACTGAGGCCCAGAGAATAATACTAATAATAATAATAATGGCATTTATTAAGTGCTTACTATGTGCAAAGCACTGTTCTAAGCGCTGGGGAGTTTGCAAGGTGATCAGGTTGTCCCACGGGGGACTCACAGTCTTAATCCCCATTTTACAGATGAGGTCACTGAGCCCCAGAGAAGTGAAGTGACTTGCCCAAAGTCACCCAGCTGACAGTTGGCGGAGCTGGGATTTGAACGTGGCTCAGTGGAAAGAGCCCGGGCTTTGGAGTCAGAGGTCATGGGTTCGAATGCCGACTCCACCACATGTCTGCTGCATGACCTTGGGCAAGTCACTTAACTTCTCTGAGCCTCAGTTACCTCATCTGTAAAATGGGGATTAAGACTGTGAGCCCCACGTGAGACAACTTGATCACCTTGTAACCCCCCCAGCGCTTAGAATAGTGCTCTGCACATAGTAAGCGCTTAACAAATGCCATCGTCATCATCATCATCATCATCATCATGACCTCTGACTCCAAAGCCTGGGCTCTTTCCACTGAGCCACGGGACTTGTCTGCTGTGTAACCTTGAGCAAGTTACTTGCCTTCTCTGCGCCTCACTTACCTCATCTGTAAAATGGGGATGAAGACTGTGACCCCCTTGTAGGACAGGAGCAGCGTCCAACCTGATTGCGTTTGCATTGGCCCCAGCACTTAGAACAGTGCCTGGCACATAGAAAGCGCTTAAAAAAATACCACAGTTATTATTATCCCAAAGGCATCCCGGAGTGGACAAGGACAACCACGGAACAGCCGCCGGGGGCCGAATTACTAATTCAAAAATAATCTTTATTAAGACACGGACAGCCAGAAACCCCGTAGGTACAAATGTGACGATTTAGAAGGTCAGGGCTGAAAGAGAAGGAATTAAAACCTCATGCAATAGGAGGAATATTAAAAAAAAAACCCTGTGACAAGACTAGACAGCCTTCCATTAAAAGAACCATTTCCTCCCTTGGCTTAGTAAACATTTTAGGCTATAGCAGGGTACCTTTCAGTGCGGTGGAGATCTATATACAGCTAAAATAAAAATATACAGATCTATGTACATTGCGGCCCTTCACAGCTGAACTATCCGCCTCGCCTGTAATTTTCGCTTGTGGCTGAAACGTGTTTCTTCAACAGCCCCCACGAACGGGTGTATTTCGTCCTGAGCGGCCTGCGGTCGGGTTACCATCCCTCAACTGAACGACGCTCCCTAGTTTTCTCCCGAAATTTTAAAGGCCGGGATTTTAAACCCCCTTGGCCCCCCTTCCCGCCTCCGTCTTCCTCTACCCACTTCACCAAGCTCCATTTGGCCCCCGTGTCGCAGCTGGAAGTCAAGGGGTGTGAACAGTGTAAGAATTTCAGCAAGTCGCTGCCGCGTTTTCTTCTGCGAAGAGAAGGGTGAGTGGACCAGCTCAGAGGGTATCAGCCTTTCCCTTGGATCGAACAGAAGCAGAGCAACAAAAGAAACACTTCAAAACCGTCGGCGTGATGGAGCGAGGAGACAAAAGAAATCCAAAGGGCCCGGAAGAAACAACGCCTTTCCATTTAGATCTTTCCGGAGGTATCCAGCTGGGTTTCGGAAAGGCAAAACGCGACTGGAAAAAAGCTGTTTTCTGATGCTTTGGGTTTGATGCAACAGAAGTCAATCAATCCCAGGACGGGATAAAGAGCAGCCAGCCGGCACCTGACACTTATCACAGCTTGGAGAGAAAGGCTTTCTGCTGGTAACACCTCCTCACCTCCTCCGTTCTCCCTTTCGTAAACACAGCATCGCCTAATTCCGTTTCAAGATGGCCCAACAGCTTCAACCAAAGAGGGAAGAAAAGAAAAGACCGGGATCCTGTAAGACGCCCAATTCCGAAACGCTACGAAATGGAGACCGAGCAGAGACCTGTGGGCAGAACCCGTCGCTGTAAAACGTTTTAAACAAACCCACCCCGCGGTCTCTTTCCGGAGGGAACGGTCAAATGCCGTTCGGGATCCAGGCTGGCGATTCTTCTTTTGATGAATCACTGAGGTTCCCAGCCACCTCTGCATCCCGCTACGCTTGGCCATTTCTGGGAATCTACCAGAAATGTACCACCCTTGGTTACAGAGATCGTCCGGTGGCCTGCGGAGATGTCTTGAAGGGTCAGGACATCGTTTCTGCTCCTCCGTTCCCACGGTGACCTCCAATGGGAGCGCGTTCCCGGGGAAACCGGTCCAGCTGTTCGTACGCCAGGCGCCCGTCTTCCCCTGGACAAAAAGCAGGATTCGTCAGGGCACAGCCCGTCCCGGTTCTTAAAAGCGGAACCGTTTCACACGGAGGCCGTCGAGGGCTACAGATGCGACGCGAGACTGGAAGTGCCAGGGAGCAGCCGAAAATACTTCTAGTTCGGCAGTGCGGGAAAACCAGAATGATGGGGATGGTATTTACTTGGGGAAGCCGCCTCGCTTCATCATCATCAGTCGTATTTATGGAGCGCTTACTGTGTGCAGAGCACTGGACTAAGCGCTTGGGAAGTACAAATTGGCAACATACAGAGACAGTCCCTACCCAACAGTGGGCTCACACTCTAAAAGGGGGAGACGGAGAACAAAACCAAACATACTAACAAAATAAAATAAATAGAATAGATATGTACAAATAAAATAGAGTAATAAATATGTACCAACATATATATACAGGTATATATTAGGAGGCCTTCCCAGACTGAGCCCCTTCCTTCCTCTCCCCCTCGTCCCCCTCTCCATCCCCCCCATCTTACCTCCTTCCCTTCCCCACAGCACCTGTATATATGTATATATGTTTGTACATATTTTTTTTACTCCATTTATTTTATTTGTACATATCTATTCATTTTATTTTGTTAGTAAGTTTGGTTTTGTTCTCTGTCTCCCCCTTTTAGACTGTGAGCCCACTGTTGGGTAGGGACCGTCTCTATATGTTGCCAATTTGTACTTCCCAAGCGCTTAGTACAGTGCTCTGCACATAGTAAGCGCTCAATAAATACGATTGATGATGACGATGATGATGATATATATGCAGTCCCAAATCATATCTGGGATGGTCCTCCAAACTGAAGATCGGTCTACTGGGGGGCTCAGTTCAGCGGTAAAAGGGGGACTGTGAGCCTCATGTGGGACAGGGACTGTCCAACCCGATTTGCTTGTATCCACCCCCAAAGGGCTTAGTACGGTGCACATGTGTTGCACGTAGTAAGCGCTTAACGAATGCCACAGTTATTATTATTATTATAAAGCACAGACTGGGTGCCAAGCTGTCTTAAATGCTAAATTAAGATAGAAGAGAGTCTGATGGGTCACAAGGGGCTCACAATCTGAGTCCTTTCCGGTGGTGGGATTGAGGGGGTGGAGAAGAAGCATGGCCTAGTCTGGGCCGGGAGTAGAAAGATCTGGTTTCTACTCCCGGCCCCGCCTCTTTGTCTGCTGTGTGACCTTGGGCAAGGCACTTCACTTCTCTGGGCCTCAGGTACCTCATCTGTAAAATGGGGATGAAGACTGGGAGCCCCACGTGGGACAGGGACTGGGTCCGGCTTGATTACCTCGTATCTACCCCCGTGCTTTAGAATCAATCAATCAATCAATCGTATTTATTGAGCGCTTACTGTGTGCAGAGCACTGGACTAAGCGCTTGGGAAGTCCAAGTTGGCAACATATAGAGACGGTCCCTACCCAACAGCGGGCTCACAGTCTAAAAGGGGGGAGACAGAGAACAAAACCTAACATACTAACAAAATAAAATAAATAGAATAGATATGTACAAGTAAAATAAATAAATAAATTTATAAAATAAAATAAGAGTCCATGGCCACACATATAATGATGGCATTTATTAAGCGCTTACTATGTGCAAAGCACTGTTCTAAGCACCAGGGAGGTTACAATGTGATCAGGTTGTCCCACGGAGGGCTCGCAGTCTTAATCCCCATTTTCCAGGTGAGGTACCTGAGGCCCAGAGAATAATAATAATAATAATAATAATAATGGCATTTGTTAAGGGCTTACTATGTGCAAAGCACTGTTCTAAGCGCTGGGGAGGACACAAGGTGATCAGGCTGTCCCACGTGGGGCCCACAGTCTTCATCCCCATTTTACAGATGAGGGCCCTGAGGTGCAGAGAATAATAATAATAATGATGATGGCACTTGTTAAGGGCTTACTATGTGCAAAGCACTGTTCTAAGCGCTGGGGAGGACACAAGGTGATCAGGTTGTCCCCCGTGGGGCTCACAATCTTCATCCTCATTTTACAGATGAGGGCCCTGAGGTGCAGAGAATAATAATAATGATGATGATGGCACTTGTTAAGGGCTTACTATGTGCAAAGCACTGTTCTAAGCGCTGGGGAGGACACAAGGTGATCAGGTTGTCCCACGGGGGGGCTCACAATTTTATCATCATCATCATCATCAATCGTATTTATTGAGCGCTTACGATGTGCAGAGCACTGGACTAAGCGGTTGGGAAGTACAAATTGGCAACATATAGAGACAGTCCCTACCCAACAGCAGGCTCACAGTCTAAAAGGGGGAGACAGAGAACCAAACCAAACATACTAACAAAATAAAATGAATAGATATGTACAAGTAAAATAAATAAATAAATAGAGTAATAAATATGTACAAACATATACACATATATACATTAATCCCCATTTTCCAGATGAGGGAACTGAGGCCCAGAGAAGTGAAGTGAATTGCCCAAAGTCACACAGCTGACAATTGGCGGAGCCAGAATTTGAACCCATGACTCTGACTGCGAAGCCCAGGCTCTTTCCACTGAGCCACGCTGCTTCTCTAGCCATACCCCTTTTTCTTCAGGGACTCAAAGACAACAATAATAATAATGCTTGTATTTGTTAGGCGCTTACTACGTGACCATCTCCCGCCTGGCTGGAGAGGGAAGCTTTTTCGACCAGTTCCCGGGATGGATGAGATGTTGGTTGAGAATTCCAACTCACCGAGAGACAGCAAGGTCTCGGAGGCCAGCTTCCGGATGTCTTCCCGGTCGGAGTGGCACAGCATCACCAGCAGTTCCGTGCCCTCGGTGGCCTACGGGATGACAGGGCTTGGAATTGCCGAGGTCCGTATAATAATAACAATAATAATGATGGCATTTGTTAAGCGCTTACTATGCGCAAAGCACTGTTCTAAGCGCTGGGGAGGGTACAAGGTGGTTAAGTTGTCCCACGTGGGGCTCACAGTCGATCCCCATTTTACAGATGAGGTCACTGAGGCTCAGAGAAGTGAAGTGACTTGCCCAAGGTCACACAGCAGACATGTGGCAGGGCCGGGATTCGAACCCCTGACCTCTGACTCCAAAGCCCGGGCTCTTTCCACTGAGCCACGCTGCTTCTATGCCGGGTCAGTGACCCTCCCCTTGAAGTTCCCCCCGAAAAGGGGGCTTTTCACCCACCATCCAACTGGCCATTCCCCTGCAGCGGCTAAGAGACCTGTTCAGAACGGAAACCCCCATCCCTACCCCCACCAAACCTTCTGCTCTTTCATTCATTCATTCAATCGTATTTATTGAGCGCTTACTGTGTGCAGAGCACTGTACCAAGCGCTTGGGAAGTACAAGTTGACAACATATAGATACGGTCGTACCCAACAGTGGGCTCACTCATTCATTCAATCGTATTGATTGAGCGCTTACTGTGTGCAGAGCACTGTACTAAGCGCTTGGGAAGTTCCAGTTGGCAACATATAGAGATGGTCCCTACCCAACAGCGGGCTCAGTCATTCATTCAATCGTATTTATCGAGCGCTTACTGTGTGCAGAGCACTGTACTAAGCGCTTGGGAAGTACAAGTTGGCAACATCTAGAGACAATCCCTACCCAACAGCGGGCTCATTCATTCATATTTATTGAGCACTTACTGTGTGCAGAGCACTGTACTAAGCGCTTGGGAAGTTCCAGTTGGCAACATATAGAGATGGTCCCTACCCAACAGTGGGCTCATTCATTCATTCAATCGTATTCATCGAGCGCTTACTGTGTGCAGAGCACTGTACTAAGCGCTTGGGAAGTCCCAGTTGGCAACGTATAGAGACGGTCCCTACCCAACAGCAGGCTCATTCATTCATTCAATCGTATTTATCGAGCGCTTACTGTGTGCAGAGCACTGTACTAAGCGCTTGGGAAGTCTCCCAGTTGGCAACATATAGAGATGGTCCCTACCCAATAGCGGACTCATTCATTCGTATTTATTGAGCGCTTACTGTGTGCAGAGCACTGTACTAAGCGCTTGGGAAGTCCCAGTTGGCAACATATAGAGACGGTCCCTACCCAACAGCGAGCTCATTCATTCATTCAATCGTATTTATTGAGGGCTTACTGTGTGCAGAGCATCATCCGAGCCCTCCTGTAACCCCACCTCCTCCGGGGAGGCTTCCTGACCGATTCCCAACACCCCACTGTGTATCAACTCCAACAGTTACACACTTCCCAACTTATGAAATATCTAATCATACAGTTAATTATTTTATTTCATCCTGGCTGATTCATTTGACTCTCTGTCTGATCTTTGGCCTTCCCTGTAGCTGCGGGTCGTTCTATACGTCTTCCTCCCACTCCCCATTCAAGCGTAAGCTCCCTGTGGACAGAGAAAACGGGTTTTCCTTCTCCCACTCCCTTTTACATCGCCCACTGAAGCATCAGCGCGCAGCCACCCCAAAACACACACACACACACTCTTCTCTCTCTCTCTTTCCCTTACATGTATATATGTTTGTACATATTTATTACTCTATTTTGATTGTACATATCTATTCTATTTATTTTATTTTGTTAGTATGTTGGGTTTTGTTCTCTGTCTCCCCCTTTAAGACTGTGAGCCCACTGTTGGGTAGGGACTGTCTCTATATGTTGCCAACTTGGACTTCCCAAGCGCTTAGTACAGTGCTCTGCACACAGGAAGCGCTCAATAAATACGATTGATTGATTTCTCTCTCTTTCCCCCTCTTTCTCTTTCTCTCTCTTTCTCTTTCTCTCTCTTTCCCTCTCTTCCTTCCTCTCCCCCTCGTCCCCCTCTCCATCTCCCCCGTCTTACCTCCTTCCCTTCCCCACAGCACCTGTATATATGTATATATGTTTGTACATATTTATTGCTCTATTTATTTATTTTGATTGTACCTATCTATTCTATTTATTTTATTTTGTTAGTATGTTGGGTTTTGTTCTCTGTCTCCCCCTTCTAGACTGTGAGCCCACTGTTGGGTAGGGACCGTCTCTATATGTTGCCAACTTGTACTTCCCAAGCGCTTAGTACAGTGCTCTGCACACAGGAAGCGCTCAATAAATACGATTGATTGATTTCTCTCTCCCCCTCTTTCTCTTTCTCTCTCTTCCTCTTTCTCTCTCTTTCCCTCTCTTCCTTCCTCTCCCCCTCGTCCCCCTCTCCATCCCCCGCATCTTACCTCCTTCCCTTCCCCACCGCACCTGTATATATGTATATATGTTTGTACAGATTTATTACTCTATTTATTTATTTTACTTGTACCTATCTATTCTATTTATTTTATTTTGTTAGTATGTTTGGTTTTGTTCTCTGTCTCCCCCTTTTAGACTGTGAGCCCACTGTTGGGTAGGGACTGTCTCTCTATGTTGCCAACTTGGACTTCCCAAGCGCTTAGTACAGTGCTCTGCACACAGTACGTGCTCAATAAATACGATTGATTTCTCTCTTTCCCCCTCTTTCTCTTTCTCTCTCTTTCCCTCTCTTCCTTCCTCTCCCCCTCGTCCCCCTCTCCATCCCCCGCATCTTACCTCCTTCCCTTCCCCACCGCACCTGTATATATGTATATAATGTTTGTACAGATTTATTACTCTATTTATTTATTTTACTTGTACCTATCTATTCTATTTATTTTATTTTGTTAGTATGTTTGGTTTTGTTCTCTGTCTCCCCCTTTTAGACTGTGAGCCCACTGTTGGGTAGGGACTGTCTCTCTATGTTGCCAACTTGGACTTCCCAAGCGCTTAGTACAGTGCTCTGCACACAGTACGTGCTCAATAAATACGATTGATTTCTCTCTTTCCCCCTCTTTCTCTTTCTCTCTCTTTCCCTCTCTTCCTTCCTCTCCCCCTCGTCCCCCTCTCCATCCCCCGCATCTTACCTCCTTCCCTTCCCCACAGCACCTGTATATATGTATATATGTGTGTACATATTTATTACTCTTTATTTATTTTACTTGTACCTATCTATTCTATTTATTTTATTTTGTTAGTATGTTGGGTTTTGTTCTCTGTCTCCCCCTTTTAGACTGTGAGCCCACTGTTGGGTAGGGACTGTCTCTATATGTTGCCAACTTGGACTTCCCAAGCGCTTAGTACAGTGCTCTGCACACAGGAAGCGCTCAATAAATACGATTGATTGATTTCTTTCTCTTTCCCCCTCTTTCTCTTTCTCTCTCTTTCCCTCTCTTCCTTCCTCTCCCCCTCGTCCCCCTCTCCGTCCCCCGCATCTTACCTCCTTCCCTTCCCCACCTCACCTGTATATATGTATATATGTTTGTACAGATTTATTACTCTATTTATTTTTTTATTTTACTTGTACCTATCTATTCTATTTATTTTACTTTGTTAGTACGTTTGGTTTTGTTCTGTCTCCCCCTTCTAGACGGTGAGCCCACTGTTGGGTAGGGACTGTCTCTATATGTTCCCAGCTTGTACTTCCCAAGCGCTTAGTCCAGCGCTCTGCACACAGTAAGCGCTCAATAAATACAATTGATTGATTGATTGATTGATCTGTATCCCTTCCGCCATTAAGAAGCGACTCCAGAGGGGAAGGGGAAAGGGGAAATCGAAACCCATCCACTCTGGAATGTCAGAGGGTCCGGGGAAAAGGTTTGGAGACGAGGGAAATGGCAACTCAGGCGGTTTTGGGTTCTCCCTGAATGAATTCAGATGCCTTTCTCTCAGATACGCTCCCAAATCGATTGTGTTACCATTTCATAACTTCGAAACTCCGGCCCCTTTCTCCACTGGATTCTTCCGAGCTCTTTCTTCTAGGAACGTGGCCAAGATTCATTTTCCTCTGGGAAACTCTTTTCGGGACAAAGCAGCAGCCCTGAACTCTTTTGTCTTTAAAATGCAAGGCCTCATTTAGCTCAAATCATTAAATCAGCCGTAAAAGAATCTGTCTTTTCCTATCTTGCCCTTTACAGCTATTTCTCTTCGGTTCAGGGATTCCGGTTGGCCGAGAAGAGCGCTTATTTTTCTGGGTTTGAACTTAATGGCCAATTCAGACACAGAATGCTAGATTACGCTGCACTTTTGGGGAAATTAAGTTGAAGAGAATGAATGAAATTAAGGAGGCAGGACGTATAGTCCAGAAGAAAAACCCCAGAGACCTTGGAGAAGTCCCTTAACTTCTGTGTCCCTCAGATACCTCATCTGTAAAATAGGAATTAATCAATCATCATCATCAATCGTATTTATTGAGCGCTTACTGAGTGCAGAGCACTGTACTAAGCGCTTGGGAAGTACAAGTTGGCAACATATAGAGACAGTCATCATCATCAATCATATTTATTGAGCGCTTACTATGTGCAGAGCACTGTACTAAGCGCTTGGGAAGTACAAGTTGGCAACATATAGAGACAGTCCCTGCCCAACAGTGGGCTCACAGTCTAAAATCAATCAATCGTATTTATTGAGCGCTTACTGTGTGCTCTGCACTGTACTAAGTGCTTGGGAAGTACAAGTTGGCAACATAATTAAGAATAAATGAATGAATTAAGACTGTATGCCCTATGTGGGACAGGGACTACGTCCAAACAGATTATCTTGTATTTTACCCCAGGGCTTAGTGCAGTGCCTGGCACATAGTAAGCGCTGAACAAATACCTTTTAGAAAAAAAATTCCCTGATTTCAGTAAAACTCACTTCCCAGAATATTTTCGCAGGAAGCTTTTCCTTGCATTCTCTCGAGGCTGGTCCTATTCCCGCTTCTGTGAGGAAACTGAGGCACGGAGAAGTTACGCAGCCGTCCCCAAATCACAGAGCGGGCCCGTGGTAGAGCCGGGATTAGAACCCAGGTCCTCTAGCTCCAGGGCCCTTTCCACTGGGCCGCACTGCTTCTTTGGATCAGTGAGCCAAGCAAGGATCATAAAGCACGAGAACCAGCGTGGCTCAGTGGAAAGAGCCCGGGCTTTGGAGTCAGAGGTCATGGGTTCGAATCCCGACTCCACCACATGTCTGCTGTGTGGCCTTGGGCAAGTCACTTGACTTCTCTGAGCCTCAGTTACCCCATCTGTAAAATGGGGATGAAGACTGTGAGCCCCACGTGGGACAACTCGATCACCTTGTATCCTCCCCAGTGCTCAGAACAGTGCTCTGCACATAGTAAGTGCTTAACAAATGCCATTATTATAAAAGAGCATCACTGAGGGTTACCTGGAGGCTCCTCAGGGCCAGGCAGGCTGATTTCTGGAGCCGGACGTTTGCTTTGGTCAGTTCTTCACAGTAGTAGAGCGTCGCCTGGGGAGACAGAAAGCGCTTAGTACAGTACTCTGCACACAATATAGAGATATATTGATATATATATATATCAATATTGATATATATAGAGATATATATTGGGCTGGAGTTTAGAAGTTATGAAATGGTAACACAATCGATTTGGGATCGTAGCTGAGAGAAAGGCATCCGAATTCATATGTATTACAATATACAGTAAGCGCTCAATAAACACGATTGATGATGATGACAGAAAGCTTTCGCATTTCGAGGGGGAGAGGGAAGCTAAAGAGAGGGAATCCTTGGCGCCTCGCATCAAGATGCGCCCAGCCAAGTCCAGAGAAGCAGCTTGGCCTCCTGAATAGAGCGTGGCCCTGAATGCTAATCCCCACTCTGCTACTTCATTCATTTACTCCTTCGATTCATTCAATCGTGTTTATTGAGCGCTTACTGTGTGCAGGGCACTGTACTAAGCGCTTGGAAAGTACAACTCAGCAACAGATAGAGACGGTCCCTACCCAACAACGGGCTCACAGTCTAGAAGGGGGAGACAGACAACGAAGCAAAACCAGTAGACAGGCATCAAGAGCATCAAAATAGATAAATAGAGATCTATGTAGAATAAATAGAGTAATAAATCTCCCCCCCCGTCCCCCTCTCCATCCCCCCATCTTACCTCCTTCCCTTCCCCACAGCACCTGTATATATGTATATATGTTTGTACATATTTATTACTCTATTTATTTTACTTGTACATATCTATTCTATTTATTTTATTTTGTTGGTATGTTTGGTCTTGTCTCCCCCTTTTAGACTGTGAGCCCACTGTTGGGTAGGGACTGTCTCTATATGTTGCCAATTTGTACTTCCCAAGCGCTTAGCACAGTGCTCTGCACACAGTAAGCGCTCAATAAATACGATTGATGATGAATAAATCTGTAAAAATATACACAAGGGCTGTGGGACGGGGAAGGGTAGAGCAGAGGGAGGGAGTGGGGTGATGGGGAGGGGAGGAGGAGCAGAAGAAAAAGGGGCCTTGTCTACTGGGCGACCGTGGGCAAGTCACTTCACTCCTCTGTGCCTCGGTTATCTCATCTGTAAAACGGGGATTTAACACTGGGAGCCCCACCCGGGTCATGGACTTGGGTCAGTCTGATTAGCTTGTATCGATCCCAGTGCTTACTACAGTGCCTGGCACATAGTAAGTGCTTAACAAATGCCATAAAAAAAGAAAGTTCACCTCTTTGGCTACAGACAAGGAGCAGAAGCAAATCACTATCTTCTCTCAGAATGAAAAGTCCACGAGGGTGGGGGAACGTGGCTCATGCTTGCTGTATCTCTCAAGCACTTAGTAATAATAATAATAATAATGATAGCATTTATTAAGCGCTTACTATGTGCAAAGCACTGTTCTAAGCGTTGGGGAGGTTACAAGGTGATCACGGGGGGCTCACAGCCTTCATCCCCATTTTACAGATGAGGGAACTGAGGCCCAGAGAAGTGAAGCGGCTTATGCTTGCTGTATCTCTCAATCACAATCACAATCAAGTGAAGATCTCTTGGTTTTCATTCATTCAATCATATTTATTGAGCGCTTACTGTGTGCAGAGCACTGGACTAAGCGCTTGGGAAGTCCAAGTCGGCAACATATAGGGACGGTCCCTACCCAACAACGGGCTCACGGTCTAGAGACAACAAAACAAAACATGTGGACAGGTGTCAAGTCACCAGAATAAATAGAAATAAAACTAGATACACATCATTAAGAAAAGAAATAGAATAGTAAATATGTCCAAGTAAAATAAATAGAGTAATAAATCTGTACAAACATATATACAGGCGCTGTGGGGAGGGGAAAGAGGTAGGGCGGTGGGGTGGGGAGGAGGAGAGGAAAAAGGGGGCTCAAACAGATCCTCTTCCATCTTGATTAGCTTCCTTAAACATTTAATCTTCATGGGCAGGACTTTGAATCCCACAAAGAGGTAGGGCCGGGGGGGGGGGAGGAGGAGAGGGAAAAGGGGGCTCAAACAGATCCCCTTCCATCTTGATTAGCTTCCTTAAACATTTAATCTTCATGGGCAGGACTTTGAATCCCACAGGCCGGCTACTCTGAACTGAATCCCAGAATCCGGCTGGATCCCAAGGGGATCCTTCAGGGGGGCGGCTTCTGTTGGAGGGGGTGTAGACACTCTGGTGACATGAGAGTTAAATAGGGTCCTGTACCCCTTGAGGTCTGAGCCAGGACATCTGGGCCCCCTCCATCCCCAGCCCTGCCCCTCACCTTCTCCCGGAAGGCCCGGTTCTCGGAGGCGGCTGCCAGGTGCCGGGCTACTGTTTGGCTGACCTCGTCGTGGTCGTCGTCCCTGTCGGCCAGGAGCGAGGCTAGGGCTCGCAGAATGTCCTCCTGGGCCACCGGGCCTCCCTCGGCCTCCCAGAGTGGCCCCACGTCGCTCCGGGTCTGCAGTGCTTGGATGGCGGAGGCTGGGGGAGAGGGAGGAGGCTGCTCAGGGACCCTCAGGACAAGGCCCAGACCAATAATAATGATGGCATTTATTCATTCATTCATTCAATCGTATTTATTGAGCGCTCACTATGTGCAGAGCACTGTACTAAGCGCTTGGGAAGTACAAGTCAGCAACATACAGAGACGGTCCCTACCCAACAACGAGCTCACAGTCTAGAAGCAGGAGACAGACAACCAAACAAAACATGTAGACAGGTGTCAAAATCGTCAGAACAAATAGAATTAAAGCAAGTGCTGGAGGGCTAAGGGAGTGGTGAATAAAGAGAGCAAATCCAAGTGCAAGGTTGATGCAGAAGGGAGTGGGAGAAGAGAAAATTAGGGCTTAGTCAGGAAAAACCTCTTGGAGGAGATGTGCCTTCAAGGTGGGAAGAATGATCGTCCATCAGACGCAAAGAGGGAGGGTGTTCCAGGACAAGAGCAGGATGTGGGAGAGAGTTTGGCAGTGAGATAGACTAGATCGAGGTACAATGAGGCAGTTGGCTTTAGAGGAATGAAGTGTGCAGGCTGTGTTGCAGTAGGAGAGCAATGATGTAAGGTAGGTGGGGCCAAGGTGATTGAGTGTTTTATAGCCGATGGTAAGGAGTGTCATTTTGTTAAGCGCTTACTATGTGCAAAGCACTGTTCTAAGCGCTGGGGAGGTTTCAAGGTGATCAGGTTGTCCCACGGGGGGCTCACAGCCTTAATCCCCATTTTCCAGATGAGGGACCGGAGGCCCAGAGAAGTGAAGTGACTTGCCCAAAGTCACCCAGCTGGCAATTGGCGGAGCCGGGATTTGAACCCATGACCTCTGACTCCAAAGCCCGGGCTCTTTCCGCTGAGACACGCTGCTTCCCGATTATCCAGGCTGTGGGTTATCCGGGCCCAACACCCCCATCCCATTGGCTCACGTCGAGGCCCGGGAGTTGCCGCTCGGACCCAGAGGAAGCCGTAACGGCAATCAATTTTTTTTTAAATGGTATTTGTTAAGCACTTACTATGAGCCAGGCACTATAATAATAATAATATTTATTATTCATAATGAATTGATTATTAAATTAATAAATAACAATATTTATTAAGCACTTACTATGTGCAAAGCACTGTTCTAAGCGCTGGTACTGTTCTAAGTGCTGGCCAAGCGCCGGGATAGAAACAAATTAATCAAGTTGGACACAGTCCCTGTCCCTCATGGAGCTCACTGTGGTCATCCCCATTTTACAGATGAATAATAATAACAATAATAATAATGGCATCTGTTAAGCTAGAATAGATGAGATCACTGAACGAACCCGCCCCGGACGACGGGCGACACCCCTCCCTTGCCCCCATAACCCGTAGGGGACCCTTTTGGAGAGCCACAGATGCTAGACTAACGGCCCCCTCCAACCAATCAATCAATCGTATTTATTGAGCGCTTACTGTGTGCAGAGCACTGGACTAAGCGCTTGGGAAGTCCAAGTTGGCGACATATAGAGACGGTCCCTACCCAACAGTGGGCTCACAGTGGGCCCGCCGGTGCTGCTCCTCTCTGGATTGGCAGGAGCCGGGACTCACCATGCCGTGCCAGCTGGGCCAGGTGGGCCTGCAGGTCGTCTACCCCGCGGCTGGCCAAGTAGCCGTGATACTGGAACACCGTGACGGGCTCCGCGCCCAGGCTCGCGGGCAGCAGCATCTCCGCGTGGTCCAGGATCTGGGCCACCAGCATCCGGAAAGCTGCCGGAGACAAGACCGGCCGGGTCAGAGGTCAGCGGGGGGCAGAGGGCACCCGAATCACGCCGGCCGCCGCGGAGGCCCGCACGTACCCGCGTCCGCAAACCCCGGGTGTTGGGCGTCGAGCGTCCGGGCAAAGGTGGCATCCAGCTGGGCCAGGACCCGGGCCGCTGAGGCGTGGTACATTTCCGGCGGGCGACAGCACGCGGTCCAGAAGGCCAGGAGCCCCGACTTCTCGGGAAAATCTGGGATGGCTGGAGAGAAGCCCCCGCCCGTAGGGAAGCCGCCCATCCTTTCGCTTCATCCTCCCCCAACCCCAACGTGGCGAGACCTTCCTGTCAGCCCGGGGAGGGGGCTTGAGCTGTGCCCTCCATGGACAGGGAATGTGTCTGTTATATCGCTATATTGTCCTCCCCCAAAGTGCTCTGAGCAGCATAAGTGCTCAATAAATACAATTAAGTGAATGAATTTCTCCGTTCTGCCCATTAATCGTATTTTTTGAGCGCTTATTTTACTTGTGCATATTCTATTTATTTTATTTTGTTAATTTGTTTTGTCCTCTGTCTCCCCCTTCTAGACTGTGAGCCCACCGTTGGGCTTATAAATAGAGTAATTAATAAATAGAGTCTTCCCAACATAGCCAAGATCTGCCATGTTGGGAAGACTCTATTAATTACTCTGTTTATTTATTTTACTTGTACATATTCTATTTATTTATTTTATTTTGTTAATATGTTTTGTTTTGTCCTCTGTCCCCCCACTTCTAGACTGTGAGCCCACCGTTGGGCTTATTAATAGAGTAATTAATAAATAGAGTCTTCCCA
The DNA here is from genome assembly GCF_015852505.1 of Tachyglossus aculeatus. Classification (NCBI taxonomy): domain Eukaryota; kingdom Metazoa; phylum Chordata; class Mammalia; order Monotremata; family Tachyglossidae; genus Tachyglossus; species Tachyglossus aculeatus. The sequence continues at coordinate 29,658,860 of NC_052100.1, forward strand.
ACGTGGCCAAGATCTGCCTCATTGGGAAGACCCTATTAATTACTCTATTTGTTTATTTATTTTACTTGTACATATTCTATTTATTTATTTTATTTTGTTAATATGTTTTGTTTTGTCCTCTGTCCCCCCCTTCTAGACTGTGAGCCCACCGTTGGCCTTATTAATAGAGTAATTAATAAATAGAGTCTTCCCAACATGGACAAGATCAGCCACGTTGGGAAGACTCTATTTATTAATTACTCTATTTATCTTACTTGTACATATTCTATTTATTTTATTTTGTTAATATGTTTTCTTCTGTCCTCTGTCTGCCCCTTCTAGACTGTGAGCCCACTGTTGGGCTTATTAATAGAGTAATTAATAAATAGAGTCTTCCCAACATGGCCAAGATCCGCCATGTTGGGAAGACTCTATTTATTAATTACTCTATTTATTTTGGTTGTACATATTCTATTTATTTTATTTTGTTAATATGTTTTGTTTTGTCCTCTGTCTCCCCCTTCTAGACTGTGAGCCCACCGTTGGCCTTATTAATAGAGTAATTAATAAATAGAGTCTTCCCAACATGGCCAAGATCCGCCATGTTGGGAAGACTCTATTTATTAATTTCTCTATTTATTTATTTTACTTGTACACATTCTATTTATTTATTTTATTTTGTTAATGTGTTTTGTTTTGTCCTCTGTCTCCCCCTTCTAGACTGCGAGCCCACTGTTGGGTAGGGACCATCTCTAGATGTTGCCAACCTGGACTTCCCAAGTGCTTAGTCCAGTGCTGTGCACACAGTGAGCGCTCAATAAATACGATTGAATGAATGAATTTGTGTACTAATCAATCAATCATATTTATTGAGCGCTTACTGTGTGCAGAGCACTGTACTAAGCCCTTGGGAAGTACAAGTCGGCGACATACAGAGGCGGCCCCTACCCAACAGCAGGCTCCCAGTCTAGAAGGGGGAGGCGGACAACCAAACAAAACATGCGGACAGGTGTGAAGTCGTCAGAATAAATAGAATTAAAGCTAAATGCACATCACTAACAAAATAAATAGAATTCATTTATTCATTCAATCGTATTTATTGAGCGCTTACTGAGCACACTATAGAATAGTAAATATGTACAAGTAACATAGAGTCATAAATATGCACAAACATCCCCTCGTCCCCCTCTCCATCCCCCCCATCTTACCTCCTTCCCTTCCCCACAGCACCTGTATATATGTATATATGTTTGTACATATTTATTACTCTATTTATTTTACTTGTACATATCTCTTCTATTTATTTTATTTTGTTAGTATGTTTGGTTTTGTTCTCTGTCTCCCCCTTTTAGACTGTGAGCCCACTGTTGGGTAGGGACCGTCTCTAGATGTTGCCAACTTGTACTTCCCAAGCGCTTAGTCCAGCGCTCTGCACACAGTAAGCGCTCAATAAATATGATTGAATGAATGAATGAAATGGGGACTGCCTCTATATGTTGCCAACTTGTACTTCCCAAGCGCTTAGTGCAGTGCTCTGCACACAGTAAGCGCTCAAGAAATATGATTGAATGAATGAATGAATGAAATGGGGACCGCCTCTATATGTTGCCAACTTGTACTTCCCAAGCGCTTAGTGCAGCGCTCTGCACACAGTAAGCGCTCAATAAATACGATTGAATGAATGAATGAAATGGGGACCGCCTCTATATGTTGCCAACTTGTACTTCCCAAGCGCTTAGTGCAGCGCTCTGCACACAGTAAGCGCTCAATAAATACGATTGAATGAATGAATGAAATGGGGACCGCCTCTATATGTTGCCAACTTGTACTTCCCAAGCGCTTAGTGCGGCGCTCTGCACACAGTAAGCGCTCAATAAATACGATTGAATGAATGAATGAAATGGGGACCGCCTCTATATGTTGCCAACTTGTACTTCCCAAGCGCTTAGTGCGGCGCTCTGCACACAGTAAGCGCTCAATAAATACGATTGAATGAATGAATGAAATGGGGACCGCCTCTATATGTTGCCAACTTGTACTTCCCAAGCGCTTAGTGCAGCGCTCTGCACACAGTAAGCGCTCAATAAATACGATTGAATGAATGAATGAAATGGGGACCGCCTCTATATGTTGCCAACTTGTACTTCCCAAGCGCTTAGTGCGGCGCTCTGCACACAGTAAGCGCTCAATAAATACGATTGAATGAATGAATGAAATGGGGACCGCCTCTATATGTTGCCAACTTGTACTTCCCAAGCGCTTAGTACAGTAAGCGCTCAAGAAATACAATTGAATGAATGAATGAATGATGATGAGTGCCAATGTGTGTACGGGGGCGTCTGGAGGGGCGGGATTGGGGGATCCCTGACTGGAATTTGGGTAGCAAAGCGGCCCAAGACTCGAGCTGTGATGGATGATAATTAAGTGAGAGGATGATTAAGTGAGAGACAGAGGTCCGGCCCCCGTCCACGCCACCACGGCGGGCGGCCCGGCCTGTGCCCACCTTCCAGAAGCGAGCCGTCGTCGTCGTCCTCGTGGCTGAGGGCGGCCAGCGTCCCCATCACCTTCACCTGCTGACGCAGTTTCCGCAGGAGGCTCCTGGCTACCGGCGGGGCCTCGCTCGAGAAGACAACACGCTGGCGAGACACGGATCATCATCATCATCATCAATCGTATTTATTGAGCGCTTACTATGTGCAGAGCACTGTACTAAGCGCTTGGGAAGTACAAATGGGCAACATATAGAGACAGTCCCTACCCAGCAGTGGGCTCACAGTCTAAAAGGGGGAGACAGAGAACAAAACCAAACATACTAACAAAATAAATAAATAAATACATAAATAAAATAGAATAGATATGTACAAATAAAATAAATAAATAAATAGAGTAAAAAATATGTACAAACATATATACATATATACAATCCATCGGTCTTATTGATTCAGCTCTTACTCCGGGCAGAACGCTGTACTGAGTGTTTGGGAGAGGACAATAGAGTCAGGAGACAGGATCCCTGCCCTCAAGGAGCTAACAGTCTATGGGTGCAAAGCACTGTACTGAGCCCTCCGAGGGTACAATAGAGTTAGTAGACACGGTCCCTGCCCTCAAGAAACTTGAGTCTACTGTGTGCAGAGCACTGTGCTGAACTCTTGGAGAGGACAGTAGAGGTAGTAGCTATTGCCACTGACCCGCTCGACCCTTGGCATTGGCGTGGCGGCCAAAAACGACGGAGGAATGGACCCACGCGGTGCCCACGGACAGGGTCCCTCCCAAAGGGCTCGCAGAGCCTTGGCGCTAAACTCCAGCTCTAAAGGTGAGGCCAGATTAGCATTCCCGGGTGATAATAATAACGATGGCGTTTGTTAAGCGCTTACTATGTGCAGAGCACTGTTCGAAGCGCTGGGGGGGATACAAGGTGATCAGGTTGTCCCACGGGGGGCTCACAGTCTTCATCCCCATTTTACAGATGAGAGAAGTGAAGTGACTTGCCCGAGGTCACACAGCGGACATGTGGCGGAGTCGGGACTCGAACCCATGACCTCTGACTCCAAAGCCCGGGCTCTTTCCAGTGAGCCACACTACTTCTCTGGTACCCTTCTCGGGTACCACACGTACACACGACGTGTCCGTACCGCATCATGCCACCCCCGCCACTCCCGCACGAGCCCATTCCCTTGACCCAAAATTGAAGGTGGGGGAGATTATTTATTATTATAGCATCAGTTTAGTGCTTACTATGCGCCAAGCACCGTTCTTGCTAATCAACTAGTCATTCATTCATTCAATCGTATTTATTGAGCGCTTACTGCGTGCAGAGCACTGTACTAATTATTATTATTATGATGGCATTTATTAAGCACTTACTATGCACAAAGCACTGTTCTAAGCGCCGGGGAGGTTACAAGGCGATCAGGTTGTCCCATGGGGGGCTTACAGTCTTCACCCCCATTTTACAGATGAGGGAACTGAGGCCCAGAGAAGTGAAGTGACCTGCCCAAAGCCACGCAGCTGACAATCGGCAGAGCCGGGATTTGAACCCATGACCTCTGACTCCAAAGCCCGGGCTTTTTCCACTGAGCCACGCTGCTTCTCTAATGGGTCGTGGGTTCAAATCCCGGCCCCGCCAACTGTCAGCTGGTGGACTTTGGGCAAGTCACTTCACTTCTCTGGGCCTCAGTTCCCTCATCTGTAAAATGGGGATGAAGCCTGTGAGCCCCAAGTGGGACAACCTGATCACCTTGTATCCTCCCCAGCGCTTAGAACAGTGCTTGGCACATACTAAGCGCTTGGGAAGTCCAAGTTGGCAACCTATAGAGATGGTCCCTACCCAACAGCGGGCTCACAGTCTAGTCCCACGCGGGGCTCACCGTCTTAATTCCCATTTTACAGAGGAGGGAACTGAGGCACAGCGAAGTTAAGTGACTTGCCCAAGGCCACCCAGCAGACAAGTGGTGGAGCCGGGATTAGACTGTGAGCCCACTGTTGGGTAGGGACTGTCTCTATATGTTGCCAATTTGTACTTCCCAAGCGCTTAGTACAGTGCTCTGCACACAGTAAGCGCTCAATAAATACGATTGATGATTAGAACCCACATCCTATTTACTAATGATGTACATAGATCTTTTAATCTATTGGTTCTGACGATTTTGACCCGTGTCTCCATGTTTTGTTTCGTTGTCCGTCTCCCCCTTCTAGACCGTGAGCCCGTCGTTGGGTAGGGACCGTCTCTATCTGTTGCCGACTTGGACTTCCCGAGCGCTTAGTACAGTGCTCGGCACACAGTAAGCTCTCAATAAATACGACTGAATGAAAACGAATGAACCTCCTCCGACTCTCAAGCCCGGGCTCTATCCACTAGGCCGGTGTGGCTCGGTGGAAAGAGCCCGGGCTTGGGAGTCAGAGGTTCCGGGTTCTAATCCCGGCTCTGCCACTTCATCATCATCATCAAATTGAGCGCTTACTATGTGCAGAGCACTGGACTAAGCGCTTGGGAAGTCCAAATTGGCAACATCTAGAGACAGTCCCTACCCAACAGTGGGCTCACAGTCTAAAAGGGGGAGACACAGAACAAAACCAAACGTACTAACAAAATAAAATAAATAGAATAGATACGTACAAGTAAAATAAATAGAGTAATAAATCTGTACAAACATATATACATATATACAGGTGCTGTGGGGAAGGGAAGGAGGTAAGAAGGGGGGCATGGAGAGGGGGACGAGGGGGAGAGGAATCAGCTGTGTGACTTTGGGCAAGTCACTTCACTTCTCTGGGCCTTAGTTACCTCATCTGTAAAATGGGGATTAAGACTGTGAGCCCCAAGTGGGACACCTAATTACCTTGTATCCCCCCCAGCGCTTAGAACAGTGCTTTGCACATAGTAAGCGCTTAACAAATGCCATTATTATTATTATTATTATTATTATTATTATTATTATAAGCCATGCTGCCTCTCAGGAGATGTTTGCTCACGGACAGGATTGCGTCTGACGCAGGGGCAACGAGGATGGCAGCTTGGTTTTTTAATTTTGGTAAGAGGAGGCCGACCCTCCCGGAGCCAGGGAGGACCCCTCCCCATCCCCATCCATCGAGAAGCAGCGTGGCCCAGTGGAAAGAGCCCGGGCTTTGGAGTCAGAGGTCGTGGGTTCGAATCCCGGCCCTACCACCTGTCTGCTGTGTGACCTCGGGCAAGTCACTTCACTTCTCTGAGCCTCAGTTCCCTCATCTGGAAAGTGGGGATGAAGACTGTGAGCCCCGCCGTGGGACAACCTGATCACCTTGTAACCCCCCAGCGCTTAGGGCAGTGCTTCGCACAGAGTAAGCGCTTAACAAATGCCAACATTATTATCATTATTATTATCCCCCAGGGCAGAGGGCGGCGCGAAGCCAGGCAGCGGGCCTACAGAGAAGCAGCGTGGCTCATTGGAAAGAGCCCGGGCTTTGGAGTCAGAGGTCGTGGGTTCGAATCCCGGCTCTACCACCTGTCTGCTGTGTGACCTTGGGCAAGTCACTTCACTTCTCTGAGCCTCAGTTCCCTCATCTGTAAAATGGGGATGAAGACTGTGAGCCCCCCGTGGGACAACCTGATCACCTTGTATCCCCCCAGCGCTTAGGACAGTGCTTTGCACAGAGTAAGCGCTTAACAAATGCCAACATTATTATTATTATTATTATTATTATTATTATTATCCCCCAGGGCAGAGGGCAGCGCGAAGCCAGGCAGCAGGCCTACAGAGAAGCAGCGTGGCTCATTGGAAAGAGCCCGGGCTTTGGAGTCAGAGGTCACGGGTTCAAATCCCGGCTCCGCCAACTGTCAGCCGGGTGACTCTGGGCAAATCACTTCACTTCTCTGGGCCTCAGTCACCTCATCTGTAAAATGGGGATGAAGACTGTGAGCCCCAAGTGGGACAACCTGATCACCTTGCATCCTCCCCAGCGCTTAGAACAGTGCTTTGCACATAGTAAGCGCTTAAGAAATGCCGTCATTATTCAATCAATCAATCGTATTTATTGAGCGCTTACTATGTGCAGAGCACTGTACTAAGCGCTTGGGAAGTACAAATTGGCAACACATAGAGACAGTCCCTACCCAACTGTGGGCTCACCGTCTAAAAGGGGGAGACAGAGAACAGAACCAAACATACCAACAAAATAAGATAAATAGGATAGAAATGTACAAGTAAAATAAATAAATAAATAAATAAATAGAGTAATAAATATGTACAACCATATATACATATATACAGGTGCTGTGGGGAAGGGAAAGAGGTAAGATGGGGGGATGGAGAGGGGGACGAGGGGGAGAGGAAGGAAGGGGCTCAGTCTGGGAAGGCCTCCTGGAGGAGGTGAGCTAATTATAATTATTATTATTATTACCTGCACAAGTTGCGTGCAGTATCGCAAGTGCCCGACGATTGCCACGTCCAGGCTCTCGTTTCCGGAGGTCAAAGGGAGGGGGCTGCCAGCCACGCTGGTCCCGACCCCCGTGTCTTCGGTAAGCGCCTCGCTGAGGTGGGCCCGGCCGTCCAGGGGGTCTGGTCTGAAGCTGCGGAGGCACAAGGGGAGGGCGGGCTCTCAGGCTGGAAGCTCCCCGAGGGCAGGGACCACGTCTGCTAATGCCATTGCGCCCTCCCAAGCGCTGGGTACAGTGCTCTAATAACAATAATGACAAGCAGCCTGGCTCAGTGGAAAGAGCGTGGGCTTTGGAGTCTGAAGTCACGGGTTCGAATCCCGGCTCCGCCACGTGTCCGCTGTGTGAGCTTGGAGAAGTCACTTCACTTCTCGGAGCCTCAGTGACCTCATCTGGAAAATGGGGGTGAAGATTGTGAGCCCCGTGTGGGACAGCCTGATCACCTTGTATCCCCCCCCCAGCGCTTAGAACAGTGCTTTGCACATAGTAAGCGCTTAGTAAATGCCATTCATAATAATAATAATGATGGCGTTTGTTAATAATAATAATAATGGCATTTATTAAGCGCTCACTATGTGCAAAGCACCGTTCTAAGCGCTGGGGAGGTTACAAGGTGATCAGGTTGTCCCTCGGGGGGCTCACAGTCTTAATCCCCATTTTACACATGAGGGTACTGAGGCCCAGAGAAGTTAAGTGACCTGCCCAAAGTCACACAGCTGACAATTGGCGGAGCCGGGATTTGAACCCATGACCTCCGACTCCACAGCCCGGGCTCTTTCCACTGAGACACACTGCTTCTCCAAACCTAACACTAAACCTAACACTAAACCTAACATAAATTAACGTAACGGCAAACAACCGAACACAAAAAGCCCTGTCAGGGAGGGGATTGGGGTGAATACATATAACTGATTAGGAGGTTTGAATTTGGGCACATCACTTAACTTCTCTGTGCCTCAGTTCCCTCATTTGTAAAATGGGGATTAAGACCGTGAGCCCCACGTGGGACAGCCTTGGGTACCTTGCATCCCCCCAGCGCTCAGAACAGTGCTTGGCCCATAGTAAGCGCTTAACCCATACCAACTTTATTATTATTTTCCCAAAACCTGTGTACGCACCAGCCACGGTTGAGACCCCGATTTCCTGCTTCACGCTTGGCACGTGGTAAGCGCTTAACTTAGAGAAGCAGCGTGGCTCAGTGGAAAGAGCCCGGGCTTTGGAGTCACAGGTCATGGGTTCAAATCCCGACTCCCCACTTGTCGGCTGTGTGACTTTGGGCAAGTCACTTCACTTCTCTGGGCCTCAGTTCCCTCATCTGCAAAAGGGGGGATTAAGACTGGGAGCCCCCCGTGGGACAACCTGAGCACTTTGTAAGCTCCCCAGCGCTTAGAACAGTGCTTTGCACGTAGTAAGCGCTTAATGAAGGTCATTATTATTATTGTTATTAACAGGTACCACAGTTATTATTATACCACGATGCTTTCTGAGGACCACCCTGCCTTTCCGTGTTCTCCCGGAAGAAACAAACCGTCGGCCAGTTCGGGGAGGCTCACCCCTCTCACATACCTCATCTTCTCCGTCTCGCTGTCGGAAAACACGGAATCGTCGACTCCTCGGATGGCGCAAACCCTAGCGCCGCCGTCATCTTCCTCCTCGTCCTCCTCCTCCTCCAGGTCAGAGGTGTTGAGGAAGTCAAAGCTTTCTAAAGCGCTTTCAACGGCGAGGCTCAAACTGGAACCTCTGCTGTGACCTCCTCGCGGGGACTTGCTCTGCAAAGGGCAGAAGGCGGCAGTGAAAATCCCGGGGATGCCCCAGGATAATACCCCTTCCGGCCCCCCACCATCCGCTACGAGGCGGCGTGGCCTGGCGGAAAGGCCCGGGGCTGAGAGTTCGAGTCCCCGCTCCACCGCGGCCCCGCCGCGTGACCTCCAGCTGGGCCTCAGTTTCCTCCTCTACCAAATGGGGATGAGGTCACTTGGGAGCCCCGTGTGGGACAGGGCCCGTGTCGGATCTCCACACCCTGCATCCACCCCAGCGCCTGGCACAGATTTGAGGGCTTAATCACGTCACCACGATCGTCGATATCACCGCACCCCATCCAACACTCAACACCAAATGCTTAATGGATACCATCGCCGTTAGTGTCGCCAACATCGCGCCCGATTCAGAGTCAAACACCGCGCTCGCTTTCAATCTTTTATTGCGGACGGCGTTTTAAATCTTCACAGCCATCGGGGACAGAGCCAGGAATCCCCCCCCGGGAGCTGCCACCGCTTTCCCACACCCCAGACGTAGGCCGGGAGCTCTCCGAAAGGCAGGGCGCGGGATGGCCCGTCCCTTCCCCGCCAACCCGCCGATCTTCCTTCGGATGCCCGGGTTCTCCAAGGAGGCGGACGGGGTCCTGGGGGTTTTCCCGGGCCGGCCGGGTCGGGGGCTACCTGCCTGGGAGGACACAGCATCCATCCTGGATTCTGAGGGGATGGGAGGGGGACTGCGTCGCTGCCATAAATAGGAGCGGAGATGCCGGGGGGCTTCGGGGAAAGGGGGAGGATAGGGGGAAAAAACGACCCCCAAGTATCCTCGCGGGTGGAAAAGGACCAGGAGTCGTCTTCCGTCTTGTGACACCGCGGTTCTATCGAGCTTCTCAAGGAGAGGCCGGGGGCACCTTGCTCGGCTCTGTCTCGGGCACCCCGGGGGGAGCCCAGAGCCCGCGGGTGGAAGTCTTCCAGGCTCTGACCTTAGAGTTCCACTCAAGAGGCAGCATCATTTAGTTTCTGATCCACGAGCTGCTTAGTCTCCTGGGGGAGGGAGGGGGAAGGAGATAGAGAGAGAGAAAGAGAGAGAGAGCGCTGTGTCCAGCTTACTCTAGCCCTTCCTGGCAGGGCTACCAACCGCAGGGGAAAGTGGCACACTGCCCCGGTGCTTTTGGACCGCCAAAGCCCCCTGGTCATTCTGGCAGAGAGGAGGTGGGACGAAGACCCAACCCAATTCTAGAGAAGGAAGAGGCCCCGAGAGATGTCACCCAGTCCAGTCAGCGTCATGGTTCCTCTAGCTTTGGACTCTGTTTCCAATGGGGCGCTAGGCCACTGGGAGGAATGGTGTGATGGTTATCCTCCTGGGCACCCTGCCAACATCCTTGACTCTCCCTCTAGTGAGGCAGCGCAAACCATCCAACTCCCCTGGCTTGCCCCTCGTCCTCCCTGACTCTCCCTCCTGTGACCCAGCATCCAACACCCCATAGTTTCCCCCAGTGACCCCGAACGGACCATCCTTCACCCCGACTCTCCCATCCCCATCCCCGACTCTCCTCTAGTGACCCAGGATGAATCATTCATCTCTGGACCCCCAACGGACCATCCTTCACCCCGACTCTCCCATCCCCATCCCCGACTCTCCTCTAGTGACCCAGGATGAATCATTCATCTCTGGACCCCCAACGGACCATCCGACACCCCTGACTCTCCCATCTCCATCCCCGACTCTCCTCTAGTGACCCAGGATGAATCATTCATCTCTGGACCCCGAACGGATCATCCAACACCCCTGACTCTCCCATCTTCATCCCCGACTCTCTTCTAATGACCTAGGATTCATCTCTGGATCGATCCAAACCACACCACTGGGAGAACAACCTCCGGGGGAAATGAATTCCAATTGTCCTCTCCCACAATTATCCCTTTTTCCTGGGGCAGTGGGATTTCACATGACCAACGCCCCATTCTTCTGAAATGCCAAGTACCATCGGGAACAGCCAGTCTTCAAGGAGGGCAAGGCATAAACGACCATTCTTCTAGAGCAGCTAGTGAGACATTAGCCCTACTGCTGGTCTTCCTTACCCCCTCCGTGACTTTTAGTACAGTGCTCTGCCCACAGTGAGCGCTCAACAAATACAACTGAATCAATGACTTTGGAAACAAAGCCTCCCAGGACACTGGAAGGAATAAGTAATCAGGAGGAATGAAAAGCTGGTTATCATCGTCCCCATTTGACAGCTGAGGAAACTGAGGTCCAGAGAGGTTGAGTGACTGGCCCGAGATCACACAGCAGGCCAGGGGCAGCACCAGGATTAGAACCGGGCCGCCCGACATCGATCCCGCGCCATCTCCAGGAACCACACCGTGACCCAGAGAGAACAGGGAATCAGAAGGAGGAATCGCTTGCACCGATTCTCCTATCTACGTTGAGCTCCGAATATAGAAGAGTAGTCCTTGGGAGGTGGGGATTTTTTATTATTACCACAGCATCTGAGCATTTGTAAAATACGGGTGAGGGCGTCTGCCTCTTCTTGGCCCACAGAGAAGTTGGGGGGGGGGGGGGCGGTCAGAGAGTATCCAGAGCGGGTTGGAGAAATGAAAGGGATTATTATTGGTATTAGTATTAATAATACCAATAAATGATGGCCAAACACATCCGCGGCTACGGTCGTCTCCATGGCGACGAGGGGGCTATGCTGATGGTCGTTTAGGGAACAAAGCTGGGGAAATGAGCTGGGGGAGCCGGTTTTGGAGGGGTTGGGTAGGGACCGTCTCTATATGTTGCCAACTTGTACTTCCCAAGCGCTTAGTACAGTGCTCTGAACCCAGTAAGCGCTCAAGAAATATGATGGAATGAATGAATGAAAAGTGGGACCGACAGACTCGCAAGGAGCAGGGGGTGGGCGTTGTGGGGGGAAAGGGCAGCGAGGGAACCCTCCCCTGGGAGTCCTTAGCTATGGCTGCCACTTCCCCCTGCCCTCCCCCTAAGATTAGATTAATCCCGGGATGACTGTGGTTTGGGAACAGGCCGTGGGATGCGTCTCCCTGAGGAAGACACCAAGGACGACTCCCCAGCCCTTGATCCCACTAGACTGGAAACTCCTGGAAGTGTGCACCGTCTCTAAGGCACTGTACTCTCCCGAGCTCCGCGCCCGGAAAGTGCTCAATAAATCCCACTGGCTGGTGGCCCATTGGGAGCCGGGCCCCCCGAGGCGGCGGAGAAGGCACTCACTTTGAGAACGTCGTCCAGGCGCGTGGCCTCGCGACTCAGGTCCCGGAATTCCTGGTAGTGGTCCCTGTGGGGGTCCAGGGTGAGGAAGAGCCCCTGGAAAGCCTCCTCCAGGCTCCCGTCCGGCGTCCGGCTCCCGGCGTCCGGCTCCCCGCCGGCCGGGCCTCCGGACGGTCCGTTGGCGGAGGTCAGTCTCCGCACCAGCTGCTTGGTGATGTTCCCCTCGAAGGCGTCCAGCTCCACGGGCTTGAGTTCCGACCCCTCGTCCGAGTCCGGGCCGTCCGGGAAGAGACGGCCCCCGCCGGGGGGCTCCTCCGGGGATGCCGGGCCCGCGGGGGTCACGGTGATTTCGGGGTGGGCCGAGGCGGCGGGAGGAGGGGTGCGGTGCCCGTGGGACGGGTCGCTGAGGCGGAGCACCGGGGACTTCACCGTTGCGGCCCCCCCGTTCTCAAAGATCTCATCCGGCAACGTGGCCTGGGAAACCAAGGCACAACAGGAAAGAGCATTGAGGCCAATCAATCGAACCGTCCTATCTTCTGAGCGCTTACTAGACGCGGAGCACTGCCAGCTGTGTGGCTCTGGGCAAGTCGCTTCACTTTTCTGGGCCTCAGTTCCCTCATCTGTCAAATGGGGATTCATTCATTCATTCAGTCGTATTTAGTGAGCGCTTACTGTGTGCAGAGCACTGTACTAAGCGCTTGGGAAGTCCAAGTTGGCAAAATATAGAGACGGTCCCTACCTGACGGCGGGCTCACAGTCCTCCAGGAGGCCTTCCCAGATCAATCAATCAATCAGTCGTATTTATTGAGCGCTTACTGTGTGCAGAGCACTGGACTAAGCGCTTGGGAAGTAAAAGTTGGCAACATATAGAGACAGTCCCTACCCAACTGAGCTCCAGCTTCCCAGACTGAGCCCCTCCCCATTCCCCCCGCCTTACCTCCTTCCCCTCCCCACAGCACCTGTATATATGTTTGTACATATTAATTACTCTATTTTATTTGTACATAGTTATTCTATGTATTTTATTAAAATGTTTTGCTTTGTTCTCTGTCTCCCCCTCCTAGACTGTGAGCTGAAAAGTGGCAGAGCCACGATTTGAACCCCTGACCTCTGACTCCAAAGCCCGGGCTCTTCCCACTGAGCCACGCACAGTCCCTTTTCACCACAGTCGTTTCATCATCATCATCATCATCAATCGTATTTATTGAGCGCTTACTGTGTGCAGAGCACCGTACTAAGCGCTTGGGACGTCCAAGTTGGCAACACATAGAGACGGTCCCTACCCAACAGCGGGCTCACAGTCTAAAAGGGGGAGACAGAGAACATAAACCAAACGTACTAACAAAATAAAATAAATAGAACAGATATGGACAACCCGTGCCGGTGAGGAAAGGGGGGAGGACATTAGTAACCCCCGTCTTACAAATGGGGAAACCGAGGCCCAGAGAGGGTGACTCAACTGAGGTCACCCAGCAAGGCCTCCTGACCTTCTTTAAGCAAGGCAAGTGTTTGCAAGCCAGTAGACGCCACGGCAAACCGAAAAGAGATCAAACTCGCCAAGCAAATGTCATTCTCCAACCTCGGCAGCGTCCATCACACAGCAAACACCCGGGACGAAGCCCAAGGGAAGCCATCCGTCTTGGACCCTCTGGCTGATTGAGCTGCTGGCAGGTCACCACCCCCTGGCTCAAGAGCGGCCTGAGCCCTTTCCAAGCCAATCGTGCCCCCCTAAAATCCCACCTCTTCCAGGAGGCTTTCCCTGATTGATTCGGAAACCCCCCCAAGTCGTGTCCTCGCCTGGGCTCTGAAAAAGGATCGGTCGACCGGGGAATAGGGGAGGCCCTGGAGCTGGTCGTCTCCCTGCAGCAGCTCATCAGTGGTGGGGGGTGAAGTGGGGGGGACACCCCAACTCACGTAGAGCTCGAGTCCGGCCTGAGAGGGCAAGACACCGGTGGAGCAACTGCGTTGCAGCTTGGCAAAGAAAGAGACGGGCAGCGCCGCGGACCAGCCGGCTGGACTCCACCTCTTTTGCGGCCGGGGCGAAAACGGGACGGTTATCGTGGCATCCCGGGGGTCCCCATGCTTCCCCCCCCCTGCCAGCGCCGCCGCCAGCTAGATCCGCGCAGCCTCTTCCTCCGACCCGGAGGGGCCTCGGTTGGCTTTGTGACCTGACGCGGGTCGCTTCTCCGCCCCTCATCATCCTCAATCGTATTTATCGAGCGCTTACTGTGTGCAGAGCACTGGACTGAGCGCTTGGGAAGCACAGGTTGGCAACGTATAGAGACGGTCCCTACCCAACAGTGGGCTCACGGTCTAAAAGGGGGAGACGGAGAACAGAACCAAACATACTAACAAAATAAAATAAATTGAATAGATATGTACAAGTAAAATAAATAGAGTAATAAATGCATACAAACATATATACATATATAGAGGTGCTGTGGGGAAGGGAAGAAGGTAGAAGCTCAATAAATGCGATTGATTGATTGATTCTATTTATTTTATTTTGTTACTATGTTTGGTTTTGTTCTCTGTCTCCCCCTTTTAGACTGTGAGCCCACTGTTGGGTAGGGACTGTCTCTAGATGTTGCCAATTTGTACTTCCCAAGCGCTTAGTACAGTGCTCTGCACATAGTAAGTGCTCAATAAATACGATTGATGATGATGATGATGCAGAGCACTGTACTAAGCGCTTGGGAAGTACAAGTTGGCAACATATAGAGACAGTCCCTACCCAATAGTGGGCTCACAGTCTAAAAGACTCACTCACAGTCTAAAAGACCTCACTCTCCTCATCTGTGAAACGGGGATTCCCGCGCCTCCTTTTTTGTTCCGATGGCATTTATTAAACGCTTACTATGTGCAAAGCCCTGTTCTAAGCGCTGGGGAGGTTACAAGGTGACCGGGTTGTCCCACTGGGGGCTCCCATTTAATCCCCGTTTTCCAGATGAGGTAACTGAGGCACAGAGAAGTGAAGTGACTTGCCCAAAGTCACACAGCTGACAATTGGCGGAGCCGGGATTTGAACCCATGACCTCTGACTCCAAAGCCCGGGCTCTTTCCACTGAGCCACGTGGCTTCAAATGAAATAACAGGCATAGAGAATAATAATAATCATGGCATTTGCTAAAATACCTACAGTGTTTTGCACATAGTAAGCATATAATAATAATAATAATTGTTATTATTATTATTATTATTATTGCTAAGCGCTTACTATGGGCCGTTCTAAGCACTGGGGTAGTTACAAGGTAATCAGGTTGTCCCACGTGAGGCTGCTTCTCAACTATGTGCCTCTGTTCTAAGCGCTGGGGAGGTTACCGGGTGAACAGGTTGTCCCACGGGGGGCTCACAGCCTTCACCCCCATTTTACAGATGAGGGAACTGAGGCCCAGAGAAGTGAAGTGACTTGCCCAAAGTCACAATGCAATACTACATTAATGCTTTATTGGTGTTTGAGAGTGTGGCTTCGTAGATAGATAGAGAAGCAGCGTGGCTCAGTGGAAAGAGCCCAGGCTTGGGAGTCAGAGGTCGCGGGTTCTAATCCCGGCTCTGCCACTTGTCTGCTGTGTGACTTTGGGCAAGTCACTTAACGTCTCCGTGCCTCAGTGACCTCATCTGTAAAATGGGGGTGAAGACTGTGAGCCCCCCGTGGGACAACCTGATCACCTTGTATCTCCCCCAGCGCTTAGAACAGTGCTTGGCACACAGTAAGCGCTTAAAAAAATATCATCATTATTATTAGAGCACGGGCCCGGGAGTCAGAGGACCTAGGTTCTTACCCCGGCTCTGCCACTTGTCTGCTGTGTGACCTTGGGCAAGTCACTTCACTGGGCCTCAGTTGCCTCATCTGTAAAATGGGGTTGAAGACTGTGAGCCCCGCGTGGGACGGGGACTGTGGGCAACCCAACTTGATTGAATCCAACCCAGAGGAAGCAGCGTGGCTCAGTGGAAAGAGCCCGGGCTTTGGAGTCATAGGTCATGGGTTCAAATCCCGGCTCCCCCAATTGTCAGCTGGGTGACTTTGGGCAAGTCACTTCACTTCTCTGGGCCTCAGTTCCCTCATCTGGAAAATGGGGATGAAGACTGTGAGCCCCACGTGGGACAACCTGAAGACCTTGTATCTACCCCAGCTCTTAGAACAGTGCTTTGCACATAGTAAGCGCTTAATGAATGCCATTATTATCATTATCTCATGCGTCGGTTGGAAGGGGGCTGTGAAAAGTGAGCGCTTAACAAATACCAACACTATTATTATTACAGTGCCTGGCCCATTGTAAGCGCTTAACAAATCCATCATCATCACAAAAGGGAGGACTGTAGTGAGGCCATGCCCTAAGGCTGAAGGGGCCGGGAGAGATTCACCCTGTAGCAGGGTGAGGCCTCTCACCATCTTAAATTCATTCATTCAATCGTATCTATTGAGCGCTCACTGTGTGCAGAGCACTGGACTAAGCGCTTGGGAAGTCCAAATTGGCAACATATAGAGACGGTCCCTACCCGACAACGGGCTCCCAGTCTAGAAATCTTTGGGAGGGTGGGCCGCAGTCCCCTGACACCCCTTCATTCATTCATTCATTCATTCAATCGTATTTATTGAGCGCTTACTGTGTGCGGAGCACTGTACTAAGCGCTTGGGAAGTCCAAGTTGGCAACATATAGAGACGGACCCTACCCGACAGTGGGCTCACAGTCTAAGTCTGCCCTCCCTCTCCCTGAGAGTCCTATCTTATTTGGGGATTTGAATTGCTTCATCTTTTAATTCATTGAATCATATTGATTGAGTGCTTATTGTGAGCAGAGTACAGTACTAAGCGCTTGGGAGAGGACAATACACCAAGATAGGCTTTCCTATTGTGTCTTGCCCCCAAACCCTTCCCCACCTTATTCTCAGATCATTACCCCCATGGAAAGCCAGAGACCCATTCTAAATTCTCCCTGGAGTATCTTTTTCCTCATGCTTAGCACAGTGTTCTGCACAGAGTAGGCGCTAACAGATAATAATAATGGCATTTATTAAGCGCTTACTATGTGCAAAGCACTGTTCTGAGCGCTGGGTATCTTTTTCCTCATGCTTAGCACGGTGTTCTGCACAGAGTAGGCGCTAACAGAAATAATAATGGCATTTATTAAGCGCTTACTATGTGCAAAGCACTGTTCTGAGCGCTGGGTATCTTTTTCCTCATGCTTAGCACGGTGTTCTGCACAGAGTAGGCACTAATAGATAATAATAATGGCATTTGTTAAGCGCTTACTATGTGCAAAGCACTGTTCTGCTCCCCCTCATCCCCCCATCTTACCTCCTTCCCTTCCCCACTGCACCTGTATATATGTATATATGTTTGTACATATTTATTACTCTATTTTACCTGTACATATCTATTCTATTTATTTTATTTTGTTAGTATGTTTGGTTTTGTTCTCTGTCTCTCCCTTTTAGACTGTGAGCCCACTGTTGGGTAGGGACTGTCTCTAGATGTTGCCAGCTTGTACTTCCCAAGCGCTTAGTCCAGTGCTCTGCACACAGTAAGCGCTCAATAAATATGATTGATTGATTGATTGGTGGCAATCAATCAATCAATCGTATTTATTTTGTTATTTTATTTTGTTAATATGTTTGGTTTTGTTCTCTGTCTCCCCCTTCTAGACTGTGAGCCCACTGTTGAGACCGTCTCTATGTGTTGCCAACTTGGACTTCCCAAGCGCTTAGTCCAGTGCTCTGCACACGGTAAGCGCTCAATAAATGCGATTGATTGATTGATTGATTGATTGAGCGCTTTACTGGGTGCAGAGCACTGGACTAAGCGCTTGGGAAGTCCAAGTTGGCAACATATAGAGACGGTCCCTACCCAACAGCGGGCTCACAGTCTAGAAAGTGGCAGAGCAAGAAGAGGATGAGGAGAGTGTTTTTTTAGGGTGGACTCATCATCATCATCATCATCGATCGTATTTATTGAGCGCTTACTATGTGCAGAGCACTGTATTAAGCGCTTGGGAAGTACAAATTGGCAACATATAGAGAGAGTCCCTACCCAACATTGGGCTCACAGTCTAAAAGGGGGATTCGTGAGAGCGGACTTAAGTGGGGGGAAATAAAATAACTCATTTGCGTCTGTTGGGACCTAACGTTTCCCCCCCATCTCGCCCCCCAGCAGGTCCATTCCGGGGGATGAGGCACTTACGAAGAAGGCCTGCTCCTTGGAGGTGGGGGTGTCCGGGGAGACCTGACTGTACAGGGACATCCGTCTCTGCAGGGCCGAGGCCTTGTTCCCGCTGCCGGCCGACGGAGTCACCTCCTCCACGTCGAACGGGCTGCGGAGACACCCCCCAGCCCGCGTCAGACCACACCGGCCCCCCGACGGGAGGCCGCTTCCGTCACCCCTCCCTAGTTTGGAGGAAAAACATTTAGGGGTGGAGTGGGGAGTCTGGGGGGGTTGGATGGTTTGGGCTGGGTTACTTGGAAGGATGGAGAAAGGAGAAGAGATGCCCAGAATTAGATTCCTACGCCGGGCAGATTGTAAGGCGGACTGGGATGGCCCCACGTGTAGCTTTTTGGGGAAGGGGGAACAGATTGGATCGGATATGGGGGGGCCTACTTACTACCAGACGATCTCCAGGTTCAGCTTGATGGTTCCCAGGTCGTTGATGTCCACGGCCACTACCTGGGGCCGGGCGGCGAACAGGTCTTTGGTCTCACAGGTGACACTGCCCACCAGGATGTGGGTCGCCAACCCCTTGACCTCCGTGACCTGCAAGGGTGAGCACAGTCTTAGGGTGGGGAGAGGCCCCCGCATCATGTTAAGCGCTTAGTAAAGTGCTCTGCACACCTTTTAGACCGTGAGCCCACTGTTGGGTAGGGACTGTCTCTATACGTTGCCAATTTGTACTTCCCAAGCGCTTAGTACAGTGCTCTGCACATAGTAAGCGCTCAATAAATACGATTGATGATGATGATGATAGGTATTTTCCATTTTCCAAACCCTCGGATTTTCCGTATTTTTTTTTTTCAGTGAACTTCAAAATCAGACTTGCTTGGTTTTGGGGGGGCAGGCGGTTTCTATCCTTCTTTGAATGCCTGCTGAGGTGATTTTATGAGTGTGGTTCAAAGGGATATTCATGATTAATGACTCTTGGGTCTGGAAGTAAATGAGTTTAATTTATTTACTCATTTATTATTACCCTTCTGTCCTGCATTCCTGTATATATGTATATATGTTCCTGTATATATGTATATGTGTTTGTACATATTTATTACTCTATTTATTTTACTTGTACATATCTATTCTATTTTCTTTTGTTAGTATGTTTGGTTTTGTTCTCTGTCTCCCCCTTTTAGACTGTGAGCCCACTGTTGGGTAGGGACTGTCTCTAGATGTTGCCAATTTGTACTTCCCAAGCGCTTAGTACAGTGCTCTGCACATAGTAAGCGCTCAATAAATACGATTGATGATGATGATGAGTAAGCACTCAATAAATGCAAATGAATGTGTGACTTTGGGCAAGTCACTTCACTTCTCTGGGCCTCGGTTCCCTCCTCTGTAAAATGGGGATTAAGACTGTGAGTCCCACGTGGGACAACCTGATCACCTTGTAATCACCCCAGCGCTTAGAACAGTGCTTTGCACATAGTAAGCGCTTAATAAATGCCATCATTACTATTATTATTATTAAATGAATGAATGAATGAATAATTGATTGATTATAGTCTTCTCACGCAGGACGGAGCAAGGCTTTGAGGAAGCGGCTCAGCCCTGGCCGTCAGGAGGTACAGGGGGGTGGTCTCAGCTTTGCTGCTGGCTTTCTGGACTAGTCACAATAATAATAATAATAATAGTAATAGTAATGACGGCATTTTTTAAGTGCTTACTATGTGCACAGTCTGTCAGATATGAAGAGGGAGGGCATTCCAGGCCAGAGGTGGGAGGTCAGTGGTTAGATGGACGAGAATGAGGTTGACATTATATGAATTCTTTTTTAGTCAGCGCTTAGAACAGTGCTTTGCACATAGGAAGCGCTTAATACATGCCATTATTATTATTATTAGAGGAGCACAGTGTGTGGTCTGGGTTGTAATAGAAGAGAGCGAGGTGAAGTAGGAGACAAGGTGACTTAGTGATTTAAAGCCAGTCTGAGCGCTGGGGGGAATACAAGGTAATCAGGTTGTCCCACGTGGGGCTCACAGTCTTAATCCCCATTTTCCAGATGAGGTAACCGAGGCCCAGAGAAGTGAAGTGACTTGCCCAAAGTCACACAGCCGACAGGTGGCAGAGCCGAGATTTGAACCCATGACCTCTGGCTCCCAAGCTCGTGCTCTTTCCACTGAGCCACGCTGCTTCCCTAATAATAATAATAATATTTGTTGAGTGCTTACTATGTGCCCAGCACTGTTCTAAGAACTAGGGTGGATACAAGCAAATCGGGCTGGACACAGTCCCTGTCCCATATAGGGCTCACAGTCTCAATCCCCATTTTACAGATGAGGGAACTGAGGCCCAGAGAAGTGAAGGGACTTGCTCAAAGTCACACAGCAGACAAGTGGCGGAGCCGGGTTTAGAGCCCAAGTCCTTCTGACACCCAGGCTCTATCCAATAGTCCAGGCTGCTTCGCTGTTTCTTCATCTCTCTGGGCCTCAGTTTCCTCATCTGTGAAATGGGGATAAGACCTCTGCTCTCCCTTGTTTTTAGGCTGTGAGTCCTACATTGATCAGGGGCTGCGTCTTGCATCCACCCCTTCTGAACTGAAAGCCCATTGTAGGCAGAGAATGTGTCTGTTATATTGAAGTACTTAGTATGGTCAGCGCTCAGTAAATACGACTGGCTGACTGGCTTGGCCCCCAGAAAGCGCTGAATTCACACCCTGATCCTTAAGGTGAAAGGAGAGGGGAGAGGGGTGATACAATACAATACCCCAGGAGGCCTTCCCAGACCGAGCCCCCTCCTTCCTCTGCCCCTCTTCCCCCTCCCCATCCCCGCCGCCTTACCTCCTTCCCCTCCCCACAGCACCTGTAGATATGGATATATGTTTGTACGGATTTATTACTCTATTTTATTTGTACATGTTTATTCTATTTATTTTATTTTGTTAATATGTCTTGTTTCGTTCTCCGTCCCCCCCTTCTAGACTGTGAGCCCGCTGTTGGGTAGGGACCATCTCTATAAGTTGCCAACTTGGACTTCCCAAGCGCTTAGTCATCATCATCATCATCAATCGTATTTGTTGCCAATTTGTACTTCCCAAGCGCTTAGTCCAGTGCTCTGCACATAGTAAGCGCTCAATAAATACGATTGATGACGATGATGATGATGATTTGTTGAGCGCTTACTGTGTGCAGAGCACTGGACTAAGCGCTTGGGAAGTACAAGTTGGCAACATATAGAGACAGTCCCTACCCAACAGTGGCCTCACAGTCTAGAAGGGGGAGACAGAGAACAAAACCCAACATACTAACAAAATAAAATAAATAGCATAGATATGCACAAGTAAAATAAATAAATAAATAAATAAATAAATAAATAAATAGAGTAATAAATATGTACAAACACATATACACATATACAGGTGCTGTGGGGAAGGGAAGGAGGTAAGATGGGGGGATGGAGAGGGGGACAAGGGGGAGAGGAAGGAAGGGGCTCAGTCTGGGAAGGCCTCCTGGAGGAGGTGAGCTCTCAGTAGGGCCTTGAAGGGCCTTCCCCTCCCCACAGCACCTGTAGATATGTATATATGTTTGTACGGATTTATTACTCTATTTATTTATTTTATTTGTACATGTTTATTCTATTTATTTTATTTTGTTAATATGTCTTGCTTCTTTCTCTGTCCCCCCCTACTAGACTGTGAGCCCGCTGTTGGGTAGGGACCGTCTCTAGATGTTGCCACCTTGGACTTCCCAAGCACTTAGTCCAGTGCTCCGCACTCAGTAAGCGCTCAATAAATAAGAAGCAGCCTGGCTCAGTGGGAAAGAGCCCGGGCTTTGGAGGTCATGGGTTCAAATCCCGGCTCCGCCACTTGTCAGCCGGGTGACTTTGGGCAAGTCACTTAAATCCATACTTCCCTCTGCTGCCCTGATCATTTTTCCCCCCAAAATCTCCCCACTCCTCAAGAGCTACCGGTGGTGGTCCATCCATTTCTGCATCAATCCGAAACTCCTTACCGATGGCTTCGAAGCACTCCATCAGCTTGCCCCCTCAAGGCCCGGGCGGCTTCCTCCGAGGCCCAACTTGCAGTATGGGGGATCCTGGGGGGATCCCGGCCGCCGACCAGGCCAGGCCCCACCGCCTTACCTTGATGGAAATCAGCCCGGCGATCAGGGGTACAAACACGGTGTCCTCTCCATCCCAGCTCTGCTTGCTGTTCACCTCAATCCTGCCTTTCAGCTTCCACCGCTGTCGGCCGTAGCGCATGAAGATCTGCAGAGCATCCATCGAGCACCCGCTTAGGCTTCCCACCCTGGGGTCCCGAGGGCTAGCAGCCCCCCACCCCGCCTTGCTGTGTGACTTGGGCGAGTCACCCAACCTCTCTGGGTCTTCATCTGTAAAATGGGGTGAGAGTCCTCCTCTCCCTCCCTCTTAGAATAATAATAATAATGACGACGGCACGTATGAAGCCCTTACTGTGTGGCTAGCACTGGGGTAAATGCGAGCTAATCAGGTTGGGACACAGGCCGTCCCATGCGGGGCTCACAGTCTTAATCCCCATTTTACAAATAATAATAATAATAATGATGGCATTTATTAAGCGCTTACTATGCGCACTGTTCTAAGCGCTGGGGAGGTTACAAGGTGATCAGGTTGTCCCACAAGGGGCTCAATCAGTCAATCAGTCAATCATATTTATTGAGCGCTTACTGTGTGCAGAGCACCGTACTAAGCGCTTGGGAAGTACAAGTCGGCGACATATAGAGACGGTCCCTACCCAACAACACGCTCATTCATTCATTCAATCGTATTTATTGAGCACTTACTGTGTGCAGACCACTGTACTAAGCGCTTGGGAAGTACAAGTTGGCTATATATAGAGACGGTCCCTACCCAACAACGGGCTCATTCATTCATTCATTCAATCGTATTTATTGAGCGCTTACTGTGTGCAGAGCACCGTACTAAGCGCTTGGGAAGTACAAGTTGGCAACGTATGGAGACAGTCCCTACCCAACAACGGGCTCATTCATTCATTCAATCGTAACTATTGAGCGCTTACTGTGTGCAGAGCACTGTACTAAGCGCTTGGGAAGTTCAAGTTGGCAACATATAGAGATGGTCCCTAACCAACAACGGGCTCATTCACTCATTCATTCAATCGTATTTATTGAGCACTTACTGTGTGCAGAGCACTGTACTAAGCGCTTGGGAAGTACAAGTTGGCAACATATGGAGACAGTCCCTACCCAACAACGGGCTCATTCATTCATTCATTCATTCAATCGTATTTATTGAGCGCTTACTGTGTGCAGAGCACTGGACTAAGTGCTTGGGAAGGACAAGTCGATGACATATGGAGACAGTCCCTACCCAACAACGGGCTCATTCATTCATTCATTCATTCAATCGTATTTATTGAGCGCTTACTGTGTGCAGAGCACTGGACTAAGCGCTTGGGAAGGACAAGTTGGCGACATATAGAGACGGTCCCTGCCCAACAGCGGGCTCATGCAGTCTAGAAGGACAGAGGACGGCCAACCAGGAGGCCCGTCCTCTGGGAACCAGCTGGCCTTCAGGGGGGTTACAGTCCTGCGGGATCCCCGGACACTCACCTCGTATTGATCTCCAGGGCAGAGGCGAGCAAATCCAGCTAGGCCTGCGGGAACAAACACAGCAGAGACAAACCCTAGTAGCAGGAGTCTTCATTGATAATAATAATAATAATAATAATAACAATAATAATAATATTTATTAAGCACTTACTACTACTACTAATAATGATGGCATTTGTTAAGCACTTACTATGTGCAGAGCACTGTTCTAAGCGCTGGGGGGGATACAAGGTGATCAAGTTGTCCCACGCGGGGCCCACAGTCTTCATCCCCACCATGAGCCCGCTGTTGGGGAGGGACCGCCTCTATACGTTGCCACCTTGTACTTCCCAAGCGCTTAGTCCAGTGCTCTGCACACAGTAAGCGCTCAATAAATACGATTGATTGACTGATTGATCCCCATTTTCCAGATGAGGTCACTGAGGCTCAGAGAAGTGAAGTGACCCGCCCAGGGTCACACAGCGGACGTGGCGGAGTCGGGAGTCGAACCCATGACCTCTGACTCCAAAGCCCGGGCTCTTTCCACTGAGCCACGCTGCTTCTTCTATGTGCAAAGCACTGTTCTAAGCGCTGGGGAGGTTACAAGGTGATCAGGTTGTCCCACGGGGGGGCTCCCAGTCTTCACCCCCATTTTCCAGATGAGGTCACTAAGGCCCAGAGAAGTGAAGCAGCGTGGCTCAGTGGAAGGAGCCCGGGCTTTGGAGTCAGAGGTCATGGGTTCAAATCCCGGCTCCGCCACTGGTCCGCTGTGTGACTTTGGGCATGTCACTTCACTTCTCCGGGCCTCAGTTCCCTCACCTGCAAAATGGGGATGAAGACCGTGAGCCCCAAGTGGGACAACCTGATCACCCTGTAACCTCCCCAGCGCTTAGAACGGTGCTTTGTACATAGTAAGCGCTTAATAAATGCCATTTTTTTTAAAAAAAGTGAAGTGGCTTGCCCAAAGTCACACAGCTGACAATTGGCGGGGCTGGGATTTGAACCCATGACCTCTGACTTCAAAGCCCGGGCTCTTTCCACTGAGCCACGCTGCCTAATCCCCATCTGTAAAATGGGGATTAAAACTCTGAGCCCCCCATGGGACAACCTGATTACCTTGTGTCTCCCCCGCGCTTAGAACAGTGCGTGGCACATAGTAAGCGCATAATAATAATAATAATAATAATAATAATAATAATAATGGCATTTGTTAATAAATACCATTATTATTATCGGAAAGTACTAAGCCACGCTGCTTCCCACCCTGGGAGCCCTGGGGAGGGGAGAGAGCTCGCTGCACTGCCTGCCAGCCCCCACATCACTCATTCATTCATTCAGTCGTATTTATTGAGCGCTTACTATGTGCAGGGCACTGTACTAAGCGAAATGCTCCCTTAGACTCTGTACTAGACTCCCCTAGCAGCTGAGGGCTGCTATTGCCACTTCCCGACCCTAGGTGGCAGCGTCGCACCGACAGCCAGACGAGGGAATATTATTAATTATTAATCCTATTTATTGAGCGCTTACTGTGTGCAAAAAATATGGTATTTAATAATAATAATGATGGCATTTATTAAGCGCTTACTATGTGCAAAGCACTGTTCTAAGCGCTGGGGAGGTTACAAGGGGATCAGGTTGTCCCAAGTGGGGGCTCGCAGTCTTCATCCCCATTTGACAGATGAGGGAACTGAGGAACTATTGAGCGCTTACTGTGTGCAAAAAAATGGTATTTAACAATAATAATAATAATAATGGCATTTATTAAGCGCTTACTAGGTGCCAAGCACTGTTCTAAGCGCTGGGGAGGTTACAAGGGGATCAGGTTGTCCCAAGGGGGGGCTCGCAGTCTTCATCCCCATTTTACAGATAGGTAACTGAGGCAAAAAGAAGTGAAGTGACTTGCCCAAAGTCACACAGCTGACAAGTTGTTAAGCGCTTACTATGTCCCGGACACTGTACTAAGCCCTGCTACAAGCAAAACAGGTTGGATACAATCCCCATCCCAGACTGAGCCCCCTTTTTCCTTTCCTCCTCTCCATCCTCCCCCGCCTTACCTCCTTCCCCTCCCCACAGCACCTGGATATATGTTTGTACAGATTTATTACTCCATTTATTTTAATTTGACATATTTACTATTCTATTTCTTTTGTTAATGGTGTGCATTTAGCTTTAATTCTGTTTTTTCTGACGACTTGACACCTGTCCATATGTTTTGTTTTGTTGCCCGTCTCCCCCTTCTCGACTGTGAGCCCGCTGTCGGGTAGGGACCGTCTCTAGATGTGGCCGACTTGGACTTCCCAAGCGCTTAGTACAGTGCTCCGCACACAGGAAGTGCTCAATAAATACGATTGAATGAATGAATGAATGAATGAATCCCACTAGAATAAATAATAATAATAATGTTGGCATTTGTTAAGCGCTTACTATGTGCAAAGCACTGTTCTAAGCGCTGGGGGGTATACAAAGTGATCAGTTTGTCCCATGTGGGGTTCACAGTCTTAATCCCCATTTTACAGATGAGGTAACTGAGGCTCAGAGAAGTTAAGTGACTTGCCCGAGGTCACACAGCAGACATGTGGCAGAGCAGCGTGGCTCAGTGGAAAGAGCCCGGGCTTTGGAGTCAGAGGTCATGGGTGCGAATCCCAGCTCTGCCTATTGTCAGCTGTGTGACTTTGGGCAAGTCACTTGACTTCTCCGGGCCTCAGTGACCTCATCTGGAAAATGGGGATGAAGACTGTGAGCCCCCCGTGGGACAACCTGATCACCTTGTAACCTCCCCAGCGCTTAGAATAAGCACTTAACAAATGCCATCATTATTATTATCCCACGTGGGGCTCCCAGTCTCAATCCCCATTTTCCAGATGAGGTCACTGAGGCACAGAGAAGTGAAGTGACGTGTCCGAGGTCACACAGCGGACAAGTGGTGGAGTCAGGATTAGAACCCATGACCTACTAACTCCGAGGCCCAGGTTTTATCCACTACATCATGCTGCTTCTCTAAAGCACTGTACTAAGCGCTTGGGAGAGTACAAGATAATTGCCACTTCCTGAGCCAGGGTGGGCTCTTGCCTGCTAGTCAGGGGATTATTATTCATTATTAATCCTATTTATTGAGCGCTTACTGTGTGCAAGGCACTGTACTAAGCGCTGGGGAGAATACAGTACTAACTGCCACTTCCTGAGCTTCGATGGCAGCATCGCACTGGCTCTTGCCTGCTAGTCAGAGGATTATTATTAATTATTAATCCTATTTATTGAGCGCTTACTGTGTGCAAGGCACTGTACTAAGCGCTGGGGAGAATACAGCAATAACTGCCACTTCCTGAGCTTCGATGGCAGCCTCGCACTGGCTCTTGCCTGCTAGTCAGAGGATTATTATTAATTATTAATCCTATTTATTGAGCGCTTACTGTGTGCAAGGCACTGTACTAAGCGCTGGGGAGAATACAGTAATAACTGCCACTTCCTGAGCTTAGATGGCAGCATCGCACTGGCTCATGCCTGCTACTCAGAGGATTATTATTAATTATTAATCCTATTTATTGAGTGCTTACTGTGTGCAAGGCACTGTACTAAGCACTGGGGAGAATACAGTAATAACTGCCACTTCCTGAGCTTCGATGGCAGCCTCGCACTGGCTCTTGCCTGCTAGTCAGCGGATTATTATTCATTATTAATCCTATTTATTGAGCGCTTACTGTGTGCAAAGCACTGTACTAAGCACTGGGGAGAATACAGTACTAACTGCCACTTCCCGAGCTTAGATGGCAGCCTCGCACTGGCTCTTGCCTGCTAGTCAGAGGATTATTACTAATTATTAATCATATTTATTGAGCGCTTACTGTGTGCAAGGCACTGTTCTAAGCGCTGGGGAGAATACAGTAATAACTGCCACTTTCTGAGCTTAGATGGCAGCCTCGCACTGGCTCTTGCCTGCTAGTCAGAGGATTATTACTCATTATTAATCCTATTTATTGAGTGCTTACTGTGTGCAAGGCACTGTACTAAGCACTGGGGAGAATACAGTAATAACTGCCACTTCCTGAGCTTCGATGGCAGCCTCGCACTGGCTCTTGCCTGCTAGTCAGAGGATTATTACTCATTATTAATCCTATTTATTGAGTGCTTACTGTGTGCAAGGCACTGTACTAAGCACTGGGGAGAATACAGTAATAACTGCCACTTCCTGAGCTTCGATGGCAGCCTCGCACTGGCTCTTGCCTGCTAGTCAGAGGATTATTACTAATTATTAATCCTATTTATTGAGTGCTTACTGTGTGCAAGACACTGTACTAAGCGCTGGGGAGAATACAGTAATAACTGCCACTTCCTGAGCTTCGATGGCAGCCTCGCACTGGCACTTGCCTGCTAGTCAGAGGATTATTATTAATTATTAATCCTATTTATTGAGCACTTACTGTGTGCAAGGCACTGTACTAAGCGCTGGGGAGAATACAGTAATAACTGCCACTTCCTGAGCTTAGATGGCAGCATCGCACTGGCACTTTCCTGCTAGTCAGAGGATTATTACTAATTATTAATCCTATTTATTGAGTGCTTACTGTGTGCAAGGCACTGTACTAAGCGCTGGGGAGAATACAGTAATAACTGCCACTTCCTGAGCTTCGATGGCAGCCTCGCACTGGCTCTTGCCTGCTAGTCAGAAGACTATCATCATCATCAATCATACTTATTGAGCGCTTACTATGTGCAGAGCACTGTACTAAGCGCTTAAGAGCATCGCACAGGCTCTTGCCTGCTAGTCAGAGGATTATTACTAATTATTAATCCTATTTATTGAGCGCTTACTGTGTGCAGGGCACTGTACTAAACGCTGGGGAGAATACAGTAATAACTGCCACTTCCCGAGCTTAGATGGCAGCCTCGCACTGGCTCTTGCCTGCTAGTCAGAGGATTATTATGAATTATTAATCCTATTTATTGAGCGCTTACTGTGTGCAAGGCACTGTACTAAGCGCTGGGGAGAATACAGTAATAACTGCCACTTCCTGAGCTTCGATGGCAGCCTCACACTGGCTCTTGTCTGCTAGTCAGAGGATTATTATTAATTATTAATCCTATTTATTGAGCGCTTACTGTGTGCAAGGCACTGTACTAAACGCTGGGGAGAATACAGTAATAACTGCCACTTCCTGAGCTTAGATGGCAGCCTCGCACTGGCTCTTGCCTGCTAGTCAGAGGATTATTACTAATTATTAATCCTATTTATTGAGCGCTTACTGTGTGCAAGGCACTGTACTAAGCGCTGGGGAGAATACAGTAATAACTGCCACTTCCTGACTCTTGTCTGCTAGACAAAGGAATGTTATTGATCGTATTTATTGAGCACTAGCTGTGTGTAGAGCACAATAAAATAGAGTTGCTAGACATTCCCCGTCCGTAACGAGCATTTTTCAAGTCTTTTGCTCCGGCTTTTCTCCTTTATCAGCTCTGCCCTCGCTCCCATCCCCTCTCAAGGACTGAACTAGAAAGAAAGAAGTTAAATTGCAGCAGGAGGGACTTAAGTTAGACCTCAGGAAGGACTTCCTCCCTGCCTCGGTGGTGAGGAACCGGAATGGGAGGGTGGAGAGGCAGAGAAGATCGGGGAAAGTTATTCCCCCTGAACGTTTAGCCCAATTTGGATGGCCTCTCAATGGGCCTCATGTCTTCCCTCTCCTTCAAATCCCTTCCACAAAGTCACCTCCTCCAGGGGAGGATGAAGAGGATGCAGAGAGAGAGAGGATAATAATAATAATAATAATAATAATAATAATAATAATAATGTTGGCATTTGTTAAGCGCTTACTATGTGCAAAGCACTGTCCTAAGCGCTGGGGGGAACACAAGGAGATGAGGTTGTCCCACGTGGGGCTCACAGTCTTAAATCCCCATTTTACAGATGAGGTAACTGAGGCTCAGAGAAGTGAAGTGACTTGCCCAAGGTCACACGGCAGACGTGGCGGAGTCGGGATTCGAACCCATGACCTCTGACTCCAAAGCCCGGGCTCTTTCCACTGTGCCACGATGAGGAAGAAAGAGAAGCAGGAGGAGCAGCGCGGCTCAGCGGAAAGAGCCCGGGCTTTGGAGTCAGAGGTCATGGGTTCAAATCCCCACTCCGCCAATTGTCAGCTGGGTGACTTTGGGCAAGTCACTTCACTTCTCTGGGCCTCAGTTCCCTCATCTGGAAAATGGGGATTAAGACTGTGAGCCCCCTGTGGGACAACCTGATCACCTTGTAACCTCCCCAGTGCTTAGAACAGTGCTTTGCACATAGTAAGCGCTTAATAAATGCGATCATTATTATTATTATTATTATTAAAGAGAAAGGGAGGATGAGGAAGAGGAGAGCGGGAGAGAATGAACCCAATTCCTGCTCTCAAACAGCTGACAGTCTAACTGTTAGGCTGGAGCACCTGTATATATGTTTGTACATATTTATTACTCTATTTATTTATTTATTTTGCTTGTCCATATCTATTCTATTTATTTTGTTAGTCCGTTTGGTTTTGTCTCCCCCTTTTAGACGGTGAGCCCACTGTTGGGTAGGGACCATCTCTATATGTTGCCAGTTTGTACTTCCCAAGCGCCTAGTACAGTGCTCTGCACACGGTAAGCACTCAATAAATACGATTGATGATGATGATGATGGAGCTGAAATCTGAAGTCGGCCCGTGCTCAAGAATAAGAACAGATCCAGGAAATGGTCCAGTTGGGTGCAGGAAGGAGCCATGGAGTTGGTTCTCTAGAGGCTGGAGGGTGCTCAGTTAGGAGGAATAATAATAATAATGGCATTTATTAAGCGCTTACTATGTGCAAAGCACTGTTCTAAGCACTGGGGAGGTGATCAGGTTGTCCCACGGGGGGCTCACAGTCTTCATCCCCATTTTACAGATGAGAGAACTGAGGCGCAGAGAAGTGAAGTGACTTGCCCACAGTCACCCAAGCAGCTTGGACACGAAGAACCCTGAGGTGGAAAATGTTGGAATCTCCCAAGTGGGGATTTCTTGACCTTTGTCCCCACACTTTCTCTTTCCCCGGATCGGGGGGTGGGGAGAGAGCCCACGATGGGGGCATTGTCCCATTCATTCATTCATTCATTCATTCAATAGCATTTATTGAGCGCTCACTGTGTGCAGAGCACTGTACTAAGCGCTTGGGAAGTACAAGTTGGCAACATATAGAGACTCAACTGCGGGCTCTGCTGAGCAGAAGGGTGGAGGAGAGAAAGAGATGGGAGAGAGTCAGGGGAGACTGGGGCGGGAAGAGGGAAATATTAGTTACCTTTCATCTTAATGGAAAACTCCCCAAGCAAGTTCTCCAGCTCGGTTTCAATGGTGCACATATTCTGCAGAGGGAAACGCAAGACGGCATCAGAACGGACTTGGTTTTGAACCTGACCCCGACATTCACCCCAGCCGCTGGCACACCAGGCCCACCAAACGCCGTCTACGACGTCGAAGGGACGTTCGAACCCGGTCCGGGAACGGGCGGTCCCGCTGACGCCTGTTTTCGGGCCCAGACTTGGAAGTCCCTTCAGACCGTGCCGTAGGGCAACGTGGTTCCCGAGGCAGCTCTTCTGTGCCGCCAGTCCAGGACGGCGGCACCACGAGAGGTGAGGTTTGGTGCTGGTGGCCACCCGGGCGTCCGTTGCCACGGCTGGAGATGACCAGCCAACACTCCTGCCTCTCTCCCAGTGATCCAGCATGGAACATCCAACACGCCTGACTCTCCCTTCTCCACCAGTACATACTTCTCTCTCCATCCCTGACTCCCCCCACGCCCCAGCACGGACCACCCCAAACCCCTGCCTCTCCCCTCTCCGTCCCTTTCTCTCCCCCAGAGACGCAGCATGGACCACCCAACCCCTCTAACTCTCCCTCCTCCAGCCCCGATTCCCTCTAACCATGGTGAGCACGGTCATCCTTGGGTCAGCAGGCCAGGACTCAACCTCTGACAGGGGCCTCGGGGGAACCGTGTGTCGGTTGCCCTTCCAAATAACCACACTCTGGATCAAAAGAGACGCTCCCAATATTTCTCTGGAACCCGGTCCCCCGTAAATTGAGCCTTATTTCTAGGAGTGGAGAACCCCCAACCCTCCCCTCGGGTCATTTACGCAGACACCCCCCCAGAAATCTGGCGGCAGGAAGCAGGGCTGACCTCCGTGTACTCTTTGTGGCTTCTGTTGATTTCAATCAAACTCTCTTTGGCCGCCCGGCTGGCCGGCGATGTGGCAAACGCCTGCTTCATTTTGCTGGCCCCGTCTTGAAGGCGTCTTTGGATACAGTAGGCTTCATACAGCTCATCCACCTGCCAGCAAACACAAGCCCCGGGGGACATTTAAACATTTTCCTCACCTCAAGCTAATTACGGGAAACAGTACCGATACCCACACCACAGTTTTTGCATCCTCACATGGAGGGAGAGGTGGGCGAGGAAGAAACTATTTGGGATATGTTGCCATTTTTTAATATTCCCGTTGGGCACGTGGGAGCCAGTCGCGGCGGGCAAACTTTCGGAAGAGCTAGAGAGACCCATCTTGGATGTTGGAAGAGCCAGAGAGTCACCATCTTGGATCTTTTCAGCCCCACTCATTCATTCAATCGTATTTATTAAGCGCTTACCGTGTGCAGAGCACTGTACTAAGCGCTTGGGAAGTCCAAGTTGGCAACATATAGAGACGGTCCCTACCCAACAGTGGGCTCACTCCCCAGGGACCCCAGTTACCAATCCACAATGGGCTCTGCTCCCAGCAGCAGCACGGCCTAGTGGATAGCACAGGCCTAGGAGTCGGAAGGACTGGGTTCTAATCCTGCTCCACCCCTTGCCTGTTGTGTGACCTTTTAGACTGTGAGCCCACTGTTGGGTAGGGACTGTCTCTATATGTTGCCAATTTGTACTTCCCAAGCGCTTAGTACAGTGCTCTGCACACAGTAAGCGCTCAATAAATACGATTGATGATGACCTCGGGCGAGTCACTTCACTTCTCTGTGCCTCAGTTCCCTCACTGTAAAATGGGGGTTCAAACCGCGAGCCCTATTATGAGACAGGGACCGTGTCCAACCCGATTATCTTGTACCTACTCCGGCGCTTAGATCGGTGCCTGGCATATAGTAAGCACTTAAATACCGCGATTATTATGACGATGATGATCTTTCCCTCCTCCAAGCCCTGGCCTACCCTCCCTAAAATGAGGGGAGAGAGACGGCAAGGCCGCCATTACCTTGCTGATGTGAAACTCCAGACGCCTCATGTAGCGCTCGATTGCTTTGATTTGCTGAGGGGAAAAGGGTTAAGAAGGTGAGGTCCCCATGATGGATCATCCCAGAAAAACACCTTTTCATCGCAAGATTGAGTTTTTTCTCTGCTCAGCAGATTGTTGGGTTTAAGAGGTGGCTTGGTCAGACGGACTTTGTTACAGAGGAGGTTTTACCACAGCTCTCTTTCATGCCCCAAAGTACAGACACCCGCCACAGGCCTACCCCTTCTCCTCTCTAATCCTCCTCTTCCACAAATTCTGTGGCAAGATTCTCCATTCAGGGACTAGTTCTTCAGCTCAGGAAGCAGCACGGCTTAGTAGACAGAGCACGGGCCGGAGAGTCAGAAGAGCCCGATTTCTAAGGCCTGCTCCGCCACGTGTCTGCTGTGTGACCTTGGGGAAATCACTTCACTTCTCTGGACCCCAGTTACTTCACCTGTAAAATGGGGATTAAGACTGCGAGCCCCATGTGGGACAGGGACTGTGTCCAACCTGATTCACTTCTATCTACCCCAGTGCTTCGTTTCCTCACGTGTCCGTGGTGTCGCAGAAATGACAGCGTAAAACAAGACCCCGGTGCTTAGAAGAGTGCTTGGCACAGGACTGGGGCGTTCCCATTTTACTATTTCAGCAGAAGGAGCCCAGAAGGAGGCAACTTACCTTGTCCAGTTCATATAGCACCCCCTAAAATGGAGAGAGAGAGAGAGAGATTGAGAGTCACCTCCCCAAATTAAATCAATCAATCAATCAATCAATCAATCGTATTTATTGAGCGCTTACTGTGTGCAGAGCACTGGACTAAGCCCTTGGGAAGTCCAAGTCGGCAACATATAGAGACAGTCCCTACCCAACAGTGGGCTCACACTCTAGAAGGGGGAGACAGAGAACAAAACCAAACATATTAACAAAATAAAATAAATAGAATAGAATAGAATTCCACCGCTTTCATTACGACGGAGATCGGGAAAAGCACGTGTCTCAGTCAGAGGACCCAGATTCTAATCCCCCCATGCTACTTGCCTGTTGTGTGACCTCAGGCGAGTCATTTCACCTCTCTGGGCCTCAGTTTCCTCAGCGGTAAAAATGGGATCAGGGATCTCCTACTGAGCCCCAGTTGGGACAGGGACTGTGACCAACCTAGTTTTCTTTGATCTGCTCTAGCACCTAGAAAGTGTTTTTCTTCACTCCTTGTGAGCAGGGAACATGTTTACCAACTCTACTATATTGTATAAAGTAGCATATTGTATATAGTATTATATTACATGCAATACTATATTGTCCAAACGCTTAGGACAGTATTTCCAACCCAGTAAGTGTGCAATAAATACAAATGACTGGTTGTCTGTGGTTTCCTTTTTCCTGTAAAATCAATCAATCATATTTATTGAGAGCTTACTGTGTGCAGAGCACTGTATTAAGCGCTTGGGAAGTACAAGTTGACAACGTATAGAGACAGTCCCTACCCAACAGTGGGCTTACAGTCTAGAAGACTGTGAAATGAGGATCAGCTTCCTTCCCCTCCATATGCCATCATAAATCATGAAAATAACAACTTCAGAGAGACAGACAGCCCAGAATGGATTTAAATCTGACCCGGGAATCCCACTTTTAAAAGCAGGATATTTCTCGCCTCCTCCCATTCTCCGGATCTTAAGCAGTTCAAGTATTTTCCCGAGTTGTCCTTATTCCCATTTTACAGACAGCGATACTGCAGCTCAACTGGATGGTCTCCCTGCTTCACCTTCTCATAATAGGGCTCACAGTTTTAATCCCCATTTTACAGTGAGGGAACTGAGGCACAGAGAAGTGAAGTGACTCACCCGACTCACAACAGCTCTGGACAGCTCTTAGAGGTCTTATTGAAGACATTCTCTGCTTAAGCTGCCCACTATTTTAGGAATTGTAAAACTTTCCTTTTCGGGGATATGCATGTGGCAGGACTATTTTGGCTTTCTGAGAATTCCTGGGCATCCAAGACAGCTGGGGCTGGACTTTAAATAATGCTTAGGCAGGAAGTCGCCCTTGTCTGGCAGAGTCCTGCTTAAAGGAGGACTTGTGGGTCTTGAAGACCATGGGGTGGGAATAAAGTGCTTAGTATAGTGCTCTGCACACAGTAGGCGCTCAATAAATGTGATTGAATGAATGAATGAATAAAGCAAATTGTCCTGTAAACTGTCAACACCATGTGGGCAACCAAATCTAACCATATCATCATCATCAATTGTATTTATTGAGCGCTTACTATGTGCAGAGCACTCTACTAAGCGCTTGGGAAGTACAAATTGGCAACATATAGAGACAGTCCCTATGCAACAGTGGGCTCACAGTCTAAAAGGGGGAGACAGAGAACGAAACCAAACATACTAACAAAATAAAATAAATAGAATAGATATCTGTTGTATTGTAGTTTCTCAAGTGCTTAGTACAGTACAGTAATCGCTCAAAAGACTGATGGATTGGCTTGGATATAGAGGAGATTTGAAAGTCCCATCCCATTTTGAGGAGTCTTGCACGTGAATGTAATAATAATAATAATAATAATAATAATAATAATAATAATAATGGCATTTGTTAAGTACTGTTCTAAGCGCTGGGGGGGATACAAAGTGATCAGGTTGTCCCACGTGGGGCTCACAGTCTTAATCCCCATTTTACAGATGAGGTAACTGAGGCTCAGAGAAGTGACTTGCCCAGGGTCACACAGCAGACATGTGCCGGAGCAAGGATTCGAACCCACGACCTCTGACTCCAAAGCCCAGGTTCTTTCCATTGAGCCACGCTGCTTCTTAAATCTAACCAAATCCGTTGTATTGTAGCTTCCCAAGTGCTTAGTACAGTACAGTAAGCGCTCGAAAGACTGATGGATTGGCTTGGATATAGAGGAGCTTTGAATGTCCCATCCCATTTTGGGGAATCTTGCACGTGAATGTAATAAGCAGGAGCAACTTTAGGGAAGCAGCTCGGCTTGGTGGAAAGAGCCCAGCCCAGCCCTGGGAGCCAAAATACTGCACACAGTAAGCGCTCAATAAATACGATTGATGATGAAAGAGCCCGGGCTTTGGAGTTGGAGGTCATGGGTTCAAATCCCGGCTCTGCCAATTGTCAGCTGTGTGACTTTGGGCAAGTCACTTAACTTCCAAGCGCTTAGTACAGTGCTCTGCACACAGTAAGAGCTCAATAAATACGATTGATTGGTTGATCGATTGATTCTCCAGGCCTCAGTTACCTCATCTGTAAAATGGGGATTAAGACTGTCAGCCCCACGCGGGACAACCTGATCACCTTGTAACCTCCCCAGCGCTTGGAACAGTGCTTTGCACATAGTAAGTGCTTAATAAAATGCCATTATTATTATTATTATTATTATTATTATTATTGTTATTGTTATTGTTATTATTATTATCAATGAATGGTTCCTGCCCAGAATCAGGGTGCATTAGTCTCAGCCAGCTGGGGAATTCTGCGGCCCTTCCCTTACAGACACCCACATAGACGATCCTCCCTCCTGACACCTTGGAAAAACCCTTCTTCAGCTACAGTGGGAAGGATTGATTACTCTACCAGCCTCCTTGCTGGCCTCCCTGCCTCCTGTCTCTCCCCACTTCACTCTGCTGCCTGGATCATATTTTCTACAAAAACACTCAGTTTAGGTTTTCCCTCTGCCCAAAAACCTCCAGTGTTTGCCTATCCACCTCTGCATCGAACAGAAACTTACCTTTAGCCTTAAATCACTAAGTCACCTTGTCTCCTACTTCACCTCGCTCTCTCCTATTACAACCCAGCCCACACACTGTGCTCCTCTAATAATAATAATGGCATTTATTAAGCGCTTACTATGTTCAAAGCACTGTCCTAAGCGCTGACTAAAAAAGAATTCATATAATGTCAACCTACTCACTGAACCTCATTCTCATCCATCTAACCACTGACCTCCCACCTCTGGCCTGGAATGCCCTCCCTCTTCATATCTGTCAGACCATTATTCTTCCCACTTTCAAAGGACTATTGAAGGCACATCTCCTCCAAGAAGCCTTCCCTGACTAAGTCCTCATTTTCTCTTCCCCCACTCCCTTCTGCACTTGGATTTGCTCCCTTTATTCACCCCTCCCTCAGCCCCACAGCACTTACGTACCCAGCCGTAATTATTTATATTCTAGACTGTGAGCCCACTGTTGGGTAGGGACCGTCTCTATATGTTGCCAACTAGTACTTCCCAAGCGCTTAGTACAGTGCTCTGCACACAGTAAGTGCTCAATAAATACGATTGATTGATTGGTTATATTTTCTGTTTCCCCCTCCAGACTAGGCTCGTGAGCAGGGAACGAGTCTACCAACTGTTGTATTGTACTCTCCCAATTGTTTAGTGCAATGTTCCGCACTCAGGAAGCCCTCAATAAATACAATTGATTGATCGAGGTCGAGGGTCCCTCTCTATATGTTGCCAACTTGTACTTCCCAAGCGCTTAGTACAGTGCTCTGCACACAGTAAGCGCTCAATAAATACGATTGATTGATTGATCGAGGGAGGGACAAGCCAGGAGGCCAACTTTTCCCTTCTTTTCCCTCGGGTCATTCTTTATCCCCTAGAGGGTATTCGGGTTTTTATTTTGCCTCCCTTTCAGGGAAAGGAAGCTTTTTAAGCAAAAAAACATCTTCCCCAGTGCATTCTTTTGAAGTCCGATCTCATTGAGAGGAGAAAAAACAAAAAACACATCAAAAGCAGGTTGTGTTTACATGCCTGGAAGACACGGTGAGATGCCAGATAGGAATTTATAGCCTGAAGGCTCCACACAGCCCCTGGGGCTTAAAGGATCTGTTCTGTTTAAAAGTTCTCTTCCTCCCCTTCCCCTCGGGCGTTGGGTCCCAGGAAGGAAGCCCCTCAATAAATACGATTGATTGATTGATTGATTGATTGATGAAACCCAGAGACAAGGACAGTTCGGGCATCTGTGACCTTCTCTGAGATGAAACCCAGAGACAAGGACAGTTCGGGCATCTGTGACCTTCTCTGAGATAAAACCCAGAGACAATCAATCAATCAATCAATCAATCGTATTTATTGAGCGCTTACTGTGTGCAGAGCACTGGACTAAGCGCTTGGGAAGTACAAGCTGGCAACATATAGAGTGGGCTCACAGTCTAGAAGGGGGAGACAGAGAACAAAACCAAACATACTAGCAAAATAAAATAAATAGAATAGATAGGTACAAGTAAAATAAATAAATAAATAGAGTAAAAAATATGTACAAACATATATACATATACACAGGTGCTGTGGGGAAGGGAAGGAGGTAAGATGGGGGGATGGAGAGGGGGAGAAGGAAGGAAGCCCCCTTCTCTTGGATGAAACCCAGAGACAAGGACAGTTTGGGCATCTGTGACCTTCTCTGAGATAAAACCCAGAGACAATCAATCAATCAATCAATCGTATTTATTGAGCTCTTACTGGGTGCAGAGCACTGGACTAAGCACTTGGGAAGTACAAGCTGGCAACATATAGAGTGGGCTCACGGTCTAGAAGGGGGAGACAGAGAACAAAACCAAACATACTAACAAAATAAAATAAATAGGATAGGTACAAGTAAAATAAATAAATAAATAGAGTAATAAATATGTACAAACATATCTACATATATACAGGTGCTGTGGGGAAGGGAAGGAGGTAAGATGGGGGGGATAGAGAGGGGGACGAGGGGGAGAGGAATAAAGGGGCTCAGTCTGGGAAGGCCTCCTGGAGGAGATGAGCTCTCAGTAGGGCCTTGAAATTGAATTTATGTAATTGTTTAGGTGCAATGGATTGAACTTCCCTTTCAGGAGGAATATAATCAATATAATCAGAGACAAGGACAGTTCGGGCATCTGTGACGGGTTTGGACCTACCAGGCGGGAGTTCCTCTTCATGTCTTTTAACTGAGAGTTCAGCTTGTCCAGTTCAGCCTGATGGACCTCCAGGTATTCGCTGCAGGGATGGAAGCAGAGTAAGGGGAGGTGGGGAATGAACACCACCAGTTCGATGAGGTCAGAGCGGGGGGAATGGGGTGGGAGGTTGGGGGTGCAGACCGCTCTGGGAGGGGAGAACCTCAAAACATGGCCGGAGGAGGATGGGGCAAGATGTCGGACACCAAAAAGGAACAAGAAATCATGGGATCTCCTGTTGGTTTGGAATCTCCTTGAGGGTCCGTTGTTGGGTAGGGACCGTCTCTTTATGTTGCCAACTTCTACTTCCCAGGAGCTTACTGTGTACTCTGCACACAGTAAGCACTCAATAAATAATAATAATAATAACGATGGTATTTATTAAGCGCTTACTATGTGCAAAGCACTGTTCTAAGCACTGGGGAGGTTGCAAGGTGATCAGGTGGTCCCACCGGGGGCTCACAGTTTTAATCCCCATTTTACAGATGAGGGAACTGGGGCACAGAGAAGTGACGTGACGTGCCCAAAGTCACACAGCTGACAATTGACGGAGGTGGGATTTGAACCCATGACCTCTGACTCCAAAGCCCGGGCTCTTTCCACTGAGTCACGCTACTTCTCTACTTCATAAATATGATTGACTGAATGAATGTCTGCTAATGCTATTGTGCTCTCCCAAGCCCTTAATGCTTTGCAAGGAACACTACTGGTTGGAACCATCTGCGTGGGGCACAAGGATGAAGACTCGAACTCAAAGCCCCCCCACTAAACATCCTTCCTCCTGCTGCTCCCTTGAAATCCCCCAACCTCAGTTCTCCCCTTCTTCCAAAACTCCTGAAATCCCCACCTCCCCGAGGAGGTCTTCCCTGATTAGGGAAGCAGCGTAGCTCAGTGGAAAGAGCCCGGGCTTTGGAGTCAGAGGTCATGGGTTCAAATCCCTGCTCCGCCAATTGTCAGCTGTATGACTTTGGGCAAGTCACTTAACTCCTATGTGTCTCAGTTCCCTCATCTGTAAAATGGGGATTAAGACTGTGAGCCCACTGTGGGACAACCTGATTGCCTTGTAACCTCCCCAGCGCTTAGAACAGTGCTTTGCACATAGTAAGCGCTTAATAAATGCTATCAAAAAAAAAAAGACTGTGAGCCCCCCGTGGGGCAACCTTATCACCTTGTGACCTCCCCAGCGCTTAGAACAGTGCTTTGCACATAGTAAGCACTTAATAAATGCCATTATTATTATTATTATCCTTCCTCCTGGAGCTCCCTTGAAATCCCCCAACAACCTCAGTTCTCCCCTTCTTCAAAATCCCCTGAAATCCCCACCTCCAGAGGAGGTCTTCCCTGATTACGCGCCATCTTCCCATCTCAGAGAGAAGCAGCGTGGCTCAGTGGAAAGAGCCCGGGCTTTGGAGTCAAGAGGTCGTGGGTTCAAATCCCGGCTCCGCCACCTGTCAGCTGTGTGACTTTGGGCAGTCACTTCACTTCTCTGGGCCTCAGTGACCTCATCTGGAAAATGGGGATTAAGACTGTGAGCCCCCCCCCCCGTGGGACAACCTTATCACCTTGTAACCTCCCCAGCTTTGCAGGTAGTAAGCGCTTAATAGGTGCCATCATCATCATGTTCCCTTCCCACAATGTGTTTATAGTCTAGAGGGAGAGAGGGCAGGGCGCAACTCTCTTTGTCCACCAGAAAGTGGAGAGCCATTGAGGAGAGAATTTGCTTGTAATTTCTGGGTTCTCTGTTTCCCAAACTCCTCTTGCTATTGAGAAGCAGCTTGGCCTAGTGTGGCTCAGTGGAAAGAGCCCGGGTTTGGGAGCCAGAGGTCATGGGTTCTAATCCCGGCTCCGCCACTTGTCTGCTGTGTGACCTTGGGCAAGTCACTTCATTTCTCTGAGCCTCAGTGACCTCATCTGGAAAATGGGGATTAAGACTGTGAGCCCCCGGTGGGACAACCTGATGACCTTGTATCCCCTCCCAGCGCGTAGAACAGTGCTTTGCATGTAGTAAGCGCTTAACAAATGCCATTATTATTACTATTATTAGTGGAAAGAGCATGGGCCTGAGAGTCAGAGGACCTGGGTTCTAATCCCACCTCTGTCGCTGGCCTGCTGAGTGACCGTGGGCAAGTCACTTAACTTCTCTGAGTCTCAGTTTCCTCCTCTGTAAAATGTGGTTTAAAGCCCTGTTCTCCCTTCCCCTTAGACTGTAAGCCCCGTGTGGGACAGGGACTTCATCTGATTTGACAATCTCGTATCTAACACAGTACTTAATACAGCCTTGGAATATAGTAAGTGGTTAAAACCACAATTACTAACGTACTGTAAGGAAAACACATTCATTCAATCATATTTATTGAGCACTTACTGTGTGCAGAGCACTGTACTAATAAGGATGACATTTATTAAGTGCTAATATGTGCAAAGCACTGTTCAGGATACAAGGTGATCAGGTTGTCCCCTGGGGGGCTCACAATCTTAATCCCCATTTTACAGATGAGGGAACTGGGGCACAGAGAAGTGAAGTGACTTGCCCAAAGTCACCCAGCTGACAACTGGCGGAGCCAGGATTTGAACCCATGACCTCTGACTCCAAAGCCCGGGCTCTTTCCACTGAGCCACGCTGCTTCTCTTGAAGCAGCTTGAATCTTCTAGCAGAACTGACTGGGCTCTGGCTTTTCACCCACAAGGTACCACAAAGCCAAGGAAGGACATCTTCATTCATTCAATCGTATTTATTGAGCGCTTACTATGTGCAGAACACTGTACTAAGCGCTTGGGAAGTACAAGTCGGCAACATCCAGGTTCCTGGGATCCTTGAAACCCCCAGAAGATCTCCACGCCTCCCAGTTGATGGCAAAAACATCTGCAGCCACAGCAGTGAGATCCCAAATGTTAACTAAAAACTACCTCCTCCACAAAGCCTTCCCAGATTAACCCCACCTCCTCCCTTCTCCCCCTAAGTCACCCCCGAACATTTCTGTTTGTCTTCCTGGTCAGAGTGGAAGCTCCTTGTGGACAGAGAACAAACAGGTCGCTTCTTGAGTACTTGCCAAGTAAGTGTGTGCTAAATCAATCACTACTACACCCAAACCTCTGCATAATGGATGCTAGGGCTTCTGTTGTGTATTCGTCTTCATCATCAAGCTCTTAGTAATAATAATAATAATAATAATAATGGCATTTATTAAGCACTTACTATGTGCAGAGCACTGTTCTAAGCCCTGGGGAGGTTACAAGGTGATCAGGTTGTCCCACGGGGGGTGGGGGGCTCACTGTCTTAATCTCCATTTCACAGATGAGGGAACTGAGGCCCAGAGAAAAGTGACTTGCCCAAAGTCACACAGCCGACAACTGGCAGAGCTGGTGGAGAAGCGGCGCGGCTCAATGGAAAGAGCCCGGGCTTTGGAGTCAGAGGTCACGGGTTCGAATTCTGACTCCGCCACATGTCTGCTGTGTGACCCTGGGCAAGGCACTTAACTTCTCTGAGCCTCAGTTCCCTCATCTGTAAAACGGGGCTTAAGACCGTGAGCCCCACATGGGACAACCTGATCACTTTGTATCCCTCCAGCGCTTAGAACAGTGCTTTGCACATAGTAAGCGCTTAACAAATGCCATTATTTTTTTTTCTCTGAGCCTCAGTTCCCTCATCTGTAAAACGGGGATTAAGACTGTGAGCCCCCCGTGGGACAACCTAATCACCTTGTATTCCCCCTTGGCGCTCAGAAGAGTGCTCTGCACAGAGTAAGCGCTTAACAAATGCCATCATTATTATTATTATTATTATCTGAACCCGTGACCTCTGTCTCCAAAGCCTGGGCTCTTTCCACTGAGCCACGCTGCTTCTCTATCAATCAGTCAATCAATCGCATTTATTGAGCGCTTACTGTGTGCGGAGCACTGTACTAAGCGCTTGGGTCTGCATACAGTAGGCGCTCAATAAATACGATTGAGTATCAGTGTTTGTTGAAAAAAGTCCCGGGCAGCTGGCAGAGTCGGAGGGTACCCAGAGAGACCCCCTCCACCCGCCAAATTGTGGGCCCACCCAAGCGGGTGGGCATCCTTACTTGAGACCACACTTCAAGGCTCCATAAACCTCCTCCACCCGCTTCGGCTGGGGTTCCTTGGGAGAGCTGTTGCTTTTGTGGGCTAAATTCTGCATTTTCTTGGGCTTCGTCGGCGTCTTCTTGAGAGCCGAGGAGTTTTCGATGAAGGAATTACACCTGCAGAGGGGAAATTGGGGGAGAGAGAGGAGAGAGGGAGTGGGGGGCAAGAGGAGATAGAGAATCTTCACTTTAATCCCCCTTCACCCTGGACTCTGCCCCCTGATTCTATTATCTGAGGGCAATTTCCAAAGTTAAATGTCCCTTTCACAGCTCTTTAGTGTGTCAACTACCAGCAAATCTATCCGAATTAAGAGGAGGCAGGGGTTAGTTTGTGCCCAGCGCCCAGTACAGTGCTCTGGACCAAGTAAGCACTCAAAATATCCGTTCGCTCAGTGGAAAGAGCCCGGGCTTTGGAGTCGGAGGTCATAATAATAATAATGATGGGATTTGTTAAGCGCTTACTATGTGCAGAGCACTGTTCTAAGCGCTGATAGAGATAGATAGGTCATGGGATCAAATCCCCACTCCACCAGTTGGCAGCTGTGTGACTTTAGGCAAGTCACTTAACTTTTCTGGGCCTCAGTGACCTCATCTGTAAAATGGGGATTAAGACTGGGAGCCCCCTGTGCGACAACCTGATCACCTTGTAACCTCCCCAGCGCTTAGAACAGTGCTTTGCACATAGTAAGCGCTTAACAAATACCACCATTATTATTATTATTATTCGCTCATTCAGTTGTATTTATTGAGCGCTGATCCCTCTGCATCATTAAGAAGGAAGCCTCTTCATCTTGAATTTGCATTTTCCTTATGCCATTGGTCTCACCGGGTCATCACAACTTCTCTGTGGGGCAAGTATTATTGCCCCATTTTACAGAGAGGGAGACCGAGACCCAGATCGGGAAACTAGGGGAAGCAGCGTGGCTTAGTGGAAAGAGGCCAGGCTTGGAAGTCAGAGGACTTGGGTTCTAATTCCGGCTCCACCACTTAATAATAATAATAATAATAATAATAATAACATTTATTAAGCACTTACTATATGCAAAGCACTGTTCTAAGCGCTGAGCACTGTCACACACTTGCCTGCTGTGTGACCAGACTAAGCCCCCCTTCTCCTCTGCTCCTCCTCCCCATTGCCCCAACTCCCTCCCTCCCTCTGCTTTACCCCCATCCCCGCCCCAAAGCACTTGTATATACATGTACATATTTATTATTATTCTATTTATTATATTAATAATGTGTATTTATCTATAGTTCTGTTTAGAGAAGCAGCGTGGCTCAGTAGAAAAGAGCTCGAGTCAGAGGTCATGGGTTCAAATCCCGGCTCTGCCAATTGTCAGCTGTGTGATTTTGGGCAAGTCACTTAACTTCTCTGGGCCTCAGTGACCTCATCTGTAAAATGGGGATTAAGACTGGGAGCCCCCTGTGGGACAACCTGATCACCTTGTAACCTCCCCAGCGCTTAGAACAGTGCTTTGCACATAGTAAGCGCTTAATAAATGCTATTATCATTATTATTATTGATGCTATTGATGCCTGCTTCCTTGTTTTGATGTCTGTCTCCCCCCTTCTAGACCGTGAGCCCGTTGTTGGGTAGGGACAG
This sequence comes from Tachyglossus aculeatus, assembly GCF_015852505.1. Lineage (NCBI taxonomy): Eukaryota > Metazoa > Chordata > Mammalia > Monotremata > Tachyglossidae > Tachyglossus > Tachyglossus aculeatus. Next base: position 29,703,338 of record NC_052100.1, read on the forward strand.
TCTGTTGCGGAACTGTACTTTCCAAGCGCTTAGCACAGTGCTCCACACGCAGTAAGCGCTCTTTAAATATCATCATCATCAATTGTATTTGATCATCATCATCAATCAAATATGATGAATGAACCTTGGGCAAGCCGCTTAACTTCTCTGGGCCTCAGTTCCCTCATCTGTAAAAAGGGGAAGAAGACTGTGAGCCCCACATGGGACAACCTGATCACCTTCATCATCATCATCAATCGTATTTATTGAGCGCTTACTGTGTGCAGAGCACTGTACTAAGCGCTTGGGAAGTACAAATTGGCAACATATAGAGACAGTCCCTACCCAACAGTGGGCTCACAGTCTAAAAGGGGGAGACAAAACCAAACATACTAACAAAATAAAATAAATAGAATAGATATGTACAAGTAAAATAAATAAATAAATAGAGTAATAAATATGTACAAACATATATACATATATACAGGTGCTGCGGGGAAGGGAAGGAGGTAGGATGGGGGGATGGAGAGGGGGACGAGGGGGAGATACTAGGTTGTATCTAACCTACAGCTTAGAACAGTGCTTGGCACATAGTAAGAGCGTAACAAATACCATTATTATTATTAAACCAGACTCACTTGAGGTCACAGAACAGAATTTGATCTCTCCTGGGAAAACACTTTGGAATAACAATAATGGCATTTAAGTGCTTACTATGGGCCAAGCACTGGTCTATGCGCGGATACAAGATTATCAGGTTGTCCCACTTGGGGCTCACAGTCTTCATCCCCATTTTCCAGATGAGGGAACGGAGGCCCAGAGAAGTGAAGGGTTGTCCAAAGTCACACAGCTGACAAGTGGCGGAGCCGGGATTTGAACCCGGCTCTTTCCACTGAGCCACGCTGCTTCTCCAAGCATGCATGCATGCATCCCCTGACCCCCCGAAGCCCCCTTGGGCAGGCGGCCTGGCCAGTCCTTACCTTGACCTTCTCTCCTGGAGGCCGCTGAAGCCGGCAAACGACTGGCTCCTGAAGATGCCATTAGGACCCCCGGGAGACAACACTTGCGGTCCTGTCGACAACATTTCGGGGAGCTGGGTGGGGACCCCTGTGACAGAGAGAGAAAGAGAGAGAGAGAGAGGTGAGTGGAGGGGTGCAAAATGAGTCTCACCCATGAGGCCGATCAGAGTGACCTCGGATAAGTCCCTTATAATAATAATGGTATTTATTAGTAATAATAATAATAATGGCATTTGTTAAGCGCTTACTATGTGCAGAGCACTGTTCTAAGCTCTGGGGGTGATCAAGTTGTCCCACATGGGGCTCACAGTCATCATCCCCATTTTACAGATGAGGGAACTGAGGCTCAGAGAAGCTAAGTGACTTGCCCAAGGTCACAAAAGCGCTTACTATGCAACTGTGACTTACTATGCCACTTGTCTGCCGTGTGACTTTGGGTAAACCACTTCACTTCTCTGTGCCTCCGTTCCCTCGTCTGTAAAATGGGGCTGAAGGCTGCTTAAGCGCTTAGTACAGTGCTCTGCACACAGTAAGCGCTCCATAAATACGATTGATTGATTGATTGATTGATTGACTGGGAGCCCCACGTGGGACAACCTGATTACCTTGTATAATAATGATAACGATAATAATAATGACGGTATTTGTTAAGCGCTTTCTATGCGCAAAGCACTGATGGTATTTCATTCAGTCGTATTTATCGAGCGCTTACTGTGTGCAGAGCACTGTACTAAGCGCTTGGGAAGTACAAGTTGGCAACGTATAGAGACGGTCCCTACCCAACAGCGGGCTCACAGCCTAGAAGGAGGAGACAGACAACAAAACAAAACATATTAACAAAATACAATAAATAGAATAACTATGTACAAGTAAAATAAATATGTACAAACATATATACATATATACAGGTATATGAAACTACAAATATGTACATTTCAGCGCTTAGAACAGTGCTTGGCATATAGCAAGCGCTTAACAAATGCCATCATTATTTATTTATTAGTACATAAATGCTGTTGAGCTGGGAGGTGGATTGTATTTACCCCAAAGCACAGCACATGTGCTTAACAAATACCTCTATTATTTTGCATTTTTGTGAGGAAGACCTCTCTTTCCACTATATCCAGACACAGATCAAAATTTATAGCATCGCTGCAAGGCCAAGCCACGCAGCTATACCTTTCAATTCCAAACAACTAAATGCCACAACCCAGCAAGACCCACTACTGCTTTCCAATACAGTCTAATAATAATAATAATAATAATGATAGCATTTATTAAGCGTTTACTATGTGCAAAGCACTGTTCTAAGCGCTGGGGAGAATGCAAGGTGATCAGGTTGTCCCACGTGGGGCTCACAGTCTTAATCCACATTTTACAGATGAGGGAACTGAGGCCTAGAGAAGTTAAGTGACTCGCCCAAAGTCACACAGTTGACAGTGGCGGAGCCGGGATTTGAACCCATGACCTCTGACTCCAAAGCCCGGGCTCTTTCCACTGAGCCACGCTGCTTCTCCGGTACAGCTACAATAAGATATGAGCTACAATACGATACAATACGATAAGAGCTACAATAGCAGCTCTTAATTGCCCATGAACCATTATTAAATTCAGCCCAAGAAGTGCTCAAATGTTTGGCTAGCGGGATGAAGTATTTGAAAGCCGGATCCTTTCGCGTAACATTTTAAACTTGCAACAGCTGAAAAATCGTTGCCGCCGCCTGTTTTTGTACAGACCCAAGGATAAATCCCAAAAACCCGAACAAAACACCATCACCGAACGCAGCAAACCATGATTCAAGAAGTGATAGTATTCGAGGGAAGGTTTTGAAGAACTCGTTCTCTCTATGGAAACGACTTCTAGGCCGATGTTTTGAATTCTCTGGAAAGATGAAGCCTGGTTTTCAGAGTGGGGACTGAGCCAGGAGGGGATGAAACCTTAAACCACAAGCCAATCTGCTCTAGGTTTGACCGCTGGTTTGGTCACCAACTGACCATTTAATTAGATGACGTTACCATCCTGTCCTGCGGCAGCTGAAATGTCAGAAAAAATTATGACTTCACGTCTTGAGAAACTCTGAGGGTGTTGAAATCAATTTCACGGTTACGCGTAGTCGGGCCGGACTTCCAGGAAATCCTCAGTTTTGCCAGCCCTTCCCCAGCTGACATCCTGGGTGGGCCTTCCTCAGATGGCTGCTTGTAATAATAATGATGGCATTTATTAAGTGCTTACTATGTGCAAAGCACTGTTTTAAGCGCTGGGGAGGGTACAAGGTGATCAGGTTGTCCCACGTGGGGCTCACAGTCTTAAACCCCATTTTACAGATGAGGTAACAGGCCCAGAGAATTGAAGTGACGCCCAAAGTCACACAGCTGACAATTGACAGAGCGGGATTTGAACCCATGACCTCTGACTCCAAAGCCCGGGCTCTTTCCGTTGGACCACGCTGCTTCTCTGTTTACATATTCATTCACTTGTGGCTATTTTTTATACATAGATCTTGCCTACATGTGACTTTGGGCAAGTCACTTAATAATAATAATAATGATGATGGCATTTGTTAAGCGCTTACTATGTGCAAAGCACTGTTCTAAGCGCTGGGGGGGGTTACAAGGTGATCAGCTTGTCCCACATGGGGCTCACAGTCATCATCCCCATTTTACAGATGAGGTAACAGGCTCTAAAAAGTGAAGTGACTTGCCCAAGGTCACACAGCAGACACGTGGGGAGTGGGATTCGCACCCATGACTTCTGACTCCAAATAACAATAATAATAATGATGGCATTTATTAAGCACTTACTATGTGCAGAGCACTGTTCTAAGCGCTGAAAGCCCTGGCTCTTTCCACTAAGCCACGCAGTTAACTCCTCTAGGCTTCAGTTTCTTCATCTGTAAAATGGGGATTCAAAACCTGTACTCCCTCCTACTTTGGCTGTGAGCTCCGTGTGGGACCCAGCGCTTGGAACAACGCTTGGCACATAGTAAGCGCTTAACAAATACCAAAATTATTATTATTACCTTGTGCCTACCATTCATTCATTCATCCATTCAATCGTATTTATTGAGCGCTCACTGTGTGGGAAGTACAAGTTGGCAATATATCATCATCATCATCATCAATCGTATTTATTGAGCGCTTACTATGTGCAGAGCACTGTACTAAGCGCTTGGGAAGTACAAATTGGCAACATATAGAGACAGTCCCTACCCAACAGTGGGCTCACAGTCTAAAACATATACCACTAAATGCAGTGTTTGGCACCTAGGGATTAAAAAACTCTCCAATTATCGTGCTTAATTGTATTCATTGAGTGCCTAGCTAAGTACTACAAGTTAGGAGAATAGAAGAGAGGACAAAAATCCCTCCCTTCCCTGCCCTCAGGGAGTTTACCATTCATCAGGCTGGCTTCAGAGCATCATCATCATCAATCGTATTTATTGAGTGCTTACTGTGTGCAGAGCACTGTACTAAGCGCTTGGGAAGTACCATTTGGCAACATATATAGAGGCAGTCCCTACCCAACAGTGGGCTCACAGTCTAAAAGGGGGAGACAGAGAACAAAACCAAACATACTAACAAAATAAAATAAATAGAATAGATATGTACAGGTAAAATAAATAGAGTAATAAATATGTACAAACATATGTACAGAAATCACTTTAGATCTGAGCCTAACCCCCACTGTGTGAGCTCTCTGGTGGTGGCTCTTCATGAGAAAATCAAGCCATCAATTTATTGAGCGCTTCCTGGGTGCAGGGCACTGTACTCAGCGCTTTGGAGAGGACACTACACAGTTGGTAGACATTTCCTCCACTTCTCTTCCACAAAAACGACACTGAGCACTTCCCAGTCTTTTGCATTTGAGATCACACAGATTTAAAGACGAAACTGGTCACAGGGATTCCTGTTTGGATTTTCCAGCCGGCTTTGGGACGAGTGAAAGAGTTCCGAGCAATCCGGGAGAGGGCAGAGAGTGCGAATTTAGCCTTCAAACAGACTTCTAAAGCAAATCAGAGATGAAAACACACTCGAAGGTCCTTCTTTTCTTTCTGAGGAGCTGCCTCTTTGGGTGCTGATTTACTTCAGGGGGTGATTGGACACCTTGTCGAAGCAAAGAAACGGCTTTGCACTGACACTCAGGCACCCAAATCCGTCAACACACATCCAAGTGGGAAAAGGTGAAAACCCTACACTTTCTGGAGGGGAGTGAGAGAGGTCATCTGCAATTTTCTTGGGGGTGGGGGAGAGGAGAGAAAACAAAGGAAAGAGTGAGGGGGAGAGGGAAGGAGAGAGGGGAGAGGGAGAAGGAGGGAGAAAGAAAGAGAAAGTGGGGAGAGAGTGAAAGAGAAAGTGCCAAAATGTCCAGTTCCCCTTTGGGAATCATTCTATTCCCCACTTTGGTCCTCTCTGGTCTTTTTTGCCAATAAATGAAGCTGCTGCTCAGAACAGTAATCAGGAAAGAGTCAGGTCAACTTCAATATTCAGAAAACTGGTTCAAGTGGGAGGGGACCCCCCTGGTTTTGTCCCACTGTAAAATATATCTTTTTTTGCTTCATCACTTCTATTCAGGTGGCTGATTATTTGGGCAATGGACTGAATTTAAAAGACAGCTAAATAGATACTATATTTTATTTATTACGGCTTAATTCATTCATTCAATTGTATTTATTGAGCACTTACTGTTCATTCATTCATTCAATCGCATTTATTGAGCGCTTACTGTGTGCAGAGCACTGTACTAAGCGCTCGGGAAGTCCAAGTTGGCAACGTATAGAGACGGTCCCTACCCAACAACGGGCTCCAGACCCCGGGTTAAAGAAAGGATCATGAGAATGGACACAGGCCTCCTCACGGCCTAAAAAGGAGGGGGGACCCAGAATCTTATCCCCATTTTACAGAGGAGGAAACTGAGGTACAGTAAAGGCAAGTAAGTTATCCAAGGTTATAGAGGGGGCAAGTGGCAGAGCTGGGGGTAAAACCCAGGACTTCTGACTCCCACCCCTCTGCTCTTTCCACAAAGCTACACTGCAACTACAACTGTTCTTATCCCTGAATTGTTTAAAAGCTAGAGAAGGAGACAGTCAAGCGGAGAGAAATGATGCACCAGGAGAGAGCCGGAGGAAGAGCAGGGATCCACTTCCAAGGGGAGTAGAGTGAATATTCCCGGATGGAATTTCAGAATAACCACTGGAACACACACAGTTGACTACACATAATAATAATAATGGCATTTGTTAAGCGCTTACTATGTGCAACGCAATGTTTTCAGATGTGCTGAGAATGGGGGGAAAAGCACTCCAGCAAACAGTGCTTGGCACATAGTAAGCGCTAATCATCAACCCTATTTATTGAGCGCTTACTGTGTGCAGAGCACTGTACTGGGAGCTTGGGAGGTACAGGTTGGCAACATATAGAGACAGTCCCTACCCAACAGTGGGCTCACAGTCTAAAATGGGGAGACAGAGGACAAAACCAAACATACTAACAAAATAAAATAAATAGAATAGATATGTACAAGTAGAATAAATAAATAAATAGAGTAATAAATATGTACAAACATATATACATATATACAGGTGCTGTGGGGAAGGGAAGGAGGTAAGATGGGGGGGATGGAGAGGAGAAAGAAGGGGAGAGGGGACGAGGGGGAGAGGCAATTGATCGATTGATCAATTGATTGCCATTTGTCTGCTGCATAGGGATAGAGCACGGGCCTGGGAGTCACAAGGTTTGCTGCAGACTGTGAGCCCACTGTTGGGTAGGAACTGTCTCTATATGTTGCCAACTTGTACTTCCCAAGTGCTTAGTACAGTGCTCTGCACACAGTAAGCGCTCAATAAATACTGTTGATTGATTGATCGATTGATTGCCATTTGTCCGCTGCATAGGGATAGAGCGCGGACCTGGGAGTCACAAGGTTTGCTGCAGACTGTGATCTCCCTGTTGGGTAGGAACTGTCTCTATATGTTGCCAACTTGTACTTCCCAAGCGCTTAGTAGAGTGCTCTGCACACAGTAAGCGCTCGATAAATACTGTTGATTGATTGATTGATTGATTGCCATTTGTCTGCTGCATAGGGATAGAGCGCGGGCCTGGGAGTCGGAAGGTTTGCTGCAGACTGTGAGCTCCCTGTTGGGTAGGAACTGTCTCTATATGTTGCCAACGTGTACTTCCCAAGCGCTTAGTACAGTGCTCTGCACACAGTAAGTGCTTGATAAATACTGTTGATTGATTGATCGATTGATTGCCATTTGTCTGCTGCATAGGGATAGAGCGCGGGCCTAGGAGTCAGAAGGTCTGCTGCCATTTGTGTGCTGCATAGGGATGGGGCATGGGCCTGGGAGTCACAAGGTTTGCTGCAGACCGTGAGACCACTGTTGGGTAGGAACTGTCTCTATATGTTGCCAACTTGTACTTCCCAAGCGCTTAGTACAGTGCTCTGCACACAGTAAGCGCTCAATAAATACTGTTGATTGATTGATCGATTGATTGCCATTTGTCTGCTGCATAGGGACGAGGCACGGGCCTGGGAGTCACAAGGTTTGCTGCAGACTGTGAGCCCACTGTTGGGTAGGAACTGTCTCTATATGTTGCCAACTTGTACTTCCCAAGTGCTTAGTACAGTGCTCTGCACACAGTAAGCGCTCAATAAATTCTATTGATTGATTGAACGATTGATTGCCATATGTCTGCTGCATAGGGATAGAGCGCGGGCCTGGGAGTCACAAGGTTTGCTGCCATTTGTGCGCTGCATAGGGACAGGGCATGGGCCTGGGAGTCACAACGTTTGCTGCAGACTGTGAGCCCACTGTTGGGTAGGAACTGTCTATATATGTTGCCAACTTGTACTTCCCAAGCGCTTAGTACAGTGCTCTGCACACAGTAAGCGCTCAATAAATACTGTTGATTGATTGATCGATTGATTGCCATTTGTCTGCTGCATAGGGACGAGGAACGGAACTGGGAGTCACAAGGTTTGCTGCAGACTGTGAGCCCACTGTTGGGTAGGAACTGTCTCTATATGTTGCCAACTTGTACTTCCCAAGTGCTTAGTACAGTGCTCTGCACACAGTAAGCGCTCAATAAATTCTATTGATTGATTGATCGATTGATTGCCATATGTCTGCTGCATAGGGATAGAGCGCGGGCCTGGGAGTCACAAGGTTTGCTGCCATTTGTGCACTGCATAGGGACGGGGCATGGGCCTGGGAGTCACAACGTTTGCTGCAGACTGTGAGCCCACTGTTGGGTAGGAATTGTCTATATATGTTGCCAACTTGTACTTCCCAAGCGCTTAGTACAGTGCTCTGCACACAGTAAGCGCTTGAAAAATACTGTTGATTGATTGATTGATTGCCATTTGTCTGCTGCATAGGGATAGAGCATGGGCCTGGGAGTCAGAAGGTTTGCTGCAGACTGGGAGCCCACTGTTGGGTAGGAACTGTCTCTATATGTTGCCAACTTGTACTTCCCAAGTGCTTAGTACAGTGCTGTGCACACAGTAAGCGCTCAATAAATACTGCTGATTGATTGATTGATTGATTGCCATTTGCTGCATAGGGATAGAGCACGGGCCTGGGAGTCAGAAGGTTTGCTGCAGACTGTAAGCCCACTGTTGGGTAGGAACTGTCTCTATATGTTGCCAACGTGTACTTCCCAAGCGCTTAGTACAGTGCTCTGCACACAGTAAGCGCTCCATAAATACTGCTGATTGATTGATTGATTGCCATTTGTCTGCTGCATAGGGATAGAGCACGGGCCTGGGAGTCAGAAGGTTTGCTGCCATTTGTGCGCTGCATAGGGACAGGACACGGGCCTGGGAGTCAGAAGGTTTGCTGCAGACTGTGAGCCCACTGTTGGGTAGGAACTGTCTCTATATGTTGCCAACGTGTACTTCCCAAGCGCTTAGTACAGTGCTCTGCACACAGTAAGCGCTCAATAAATACTGCTGATTGATTGATTGATTGCCATTTGTCTGCTGCATAGGGACAGAGCACGGGCCTGGGAGTCAGAGGGTTTGCTGCAGACTGTGAGCCCACTGTTGGGTAGGAACTGTCTCTATATGTTGCCAACTTGTACTTCCCAAGCGCCTAGTACAGTGCTCTGCACACAGTAAGCGCTCAATAAATTCTGTTGATTGATTGATTGATTGCCATTTGTCCGCTGCATAGGGATGGGACACGGGCCTGGGAGTCACAAGGTTTGCTGCAGACTGTGAGCCCACTGTTGGGTAGGAACTGTCTCTATATGTTGCCAACTTGTACTTCCCAAGGGCTTAGTACAGTGCTCTGCACACAGTAAGCACTCAATAAATGCTGCTGATTGATTGATTGATTGATTGCCATTTGTCTGCTGCATAGGGATAGAGCGCGGGCCTGGGAGTCACAAGGTTTGCTACAGACTGGGAGCTCACTGTTGGGTAGGAACTGTCTCTATATGTTGCCAACTTGTACTTCCCAAGCGCTTAGTACAGGGCTCTGCACACAGTAAGCGCTCAATAAATACTGCTAATTGATTGATTGATTGCCATTTGTCTGCTGCATAGGGACAGAGCACGGGCCTGGGAGTCAGAAGGTTTGTGGCAGACTGTGAGCCCACTGTTGGGTAGGAACTGTCTCTATATGTTGCCAACTTGTACTTCCCAAGCGCCTAGTACAGTGCTCTGCACACAGTAAGCGCTCAATAAATTCTGTTGATTGATTGATTGATTGCCATTTGTCCGCTGCATAGGGATGGGACACGGGCCTGGGAGTCACAAGGTTTGCTGCAGACTGTGAGCCCACTGTTGGGTAGGAACTGCCTCTATATGTTGCCAACTTGTACTTCCCAAGCGCTTAGTACAGTGCTCTGCACACAGTAAGCGTTCGATAAATACTGTTGATTGATTGATTGATTGATTGCCATTTGTCTGCTGCATAGGGATAGAGCGCGGGCCTGGGAGTAACAAGGTTTGCTGCAGACTATGAGCTCCCTGTTGGGTAGGAACTGTCTCTGTATGTTGCCAACTTGTACTTCCCAAGCGCTTAGTACAGTGCTCTGCACACAGTAAGCGCTCAATAAATTCTGTTGATTGATTGATCGATTGATTGCCAAATGTCTGCTGCATAGGGATAGAGCGCGGGCCTGGGAGTCAGAAGGTTTGCTGCCATTTGTGCAGCTGCATAGGGACGGGACACGGGCCTGGGAGTCACAAGGTTTGCTGCAGACTGTGAGCCCACTGTTGGGTAGAAACTGTCTCTATATGTTGCCAACTTGTACTTCCCAAGCGCTTAGTACAGTGCTCTGCACACGGTAAGAGCTTGATAAATGCTGTTGATTGATTGATTGATTGATTGATTGCCATTTGTCTGCTGCATAGGGATAGAGCGCGGGCCTGGGAGTAACAAGGTTTGCTGCCATTTGTGCGCTGCATAGGGATGGGGCACGGGCCTGGGAGTCACAAGGTTTGCTGCAGACTGTGAGCCCACTGTTGGGTAGAAACTGTCTCTATATGTTGCCAACGTGTACTTCCCAAACGCTTAGTACAGTGCTCTGCACACAGTAAGCCCTCAATAAATACTGTTGATTGATTGATTGATTGATTGATTGCCATTTGTCTGCTGTATAGGGATAGAGTGCGGGCCTGGGAGTCACAAGGTTTGCTGCCATTTGTCTGCTGCATAGGGACGGGGCACGGGCCTGGGAGTCACAAGGTTTGCTGCAGACTGTGAGCCCACTGTTGGGTAGGAACTGTCTCTATATGTTGCCAACTTGTGCTTCCCAAGTGCTTAGTACAGTGCTCTGCACACAGTCAGCGCTCAATAAATACTGCTGATTGATTGATTGATTGCCATTTGTCTGCTGCATAGGGATAGAGCACGGGCCTGGGAGTCAGAAGGTTTGCTGCCATTTGTGCGCTGCATAGGGACGGGGCATGGGCCTGGGAGTCACAAGGTTTGCTGCAGACTGTGAGCTCACTGTTGGGTAGGAACTGTCTCTATATGTTGCCAACGTGTACTTCCCAAGCACTTAGTACAGTGCTCTGCACACAGTAAGCGCTCAATAAATACTGTTGATTGATTGATCGATTGATTGCCATTTGTCTGCTGTAGAGGGATAGAGCGCGGGCCTGGTAGTCAGAAGATTTGCTGCATTTTTGTCCGCTGCATAGGGACGGGGCACGGGCCTGGGAGTCACAAGGTTTGCTGCAGACTGTGAGCCCACTGTTGGGTATGGACCGTCTCTATATGTTGCCAACTTGTACTTCCCAAGCGCGTAGTACAGTGCTCTGCACACAGTAAGCGCTCAATAAATACTGTTGATTGATTGATCGATTGATTGCCATTTGTCTGCTGCATAGGGATAGAGCACGGGCCTGGGAGTCAGAAGGTTTGCTGCCATTTGTGCGCTGCATAGGGACGGGGCACGGGCCTGGGAGTCACAAGGTTTGCTGCAGACTGTGAGCCCACTGTTGGGTAGGAACTGTCTCTATATGTTGCCAACTTGTTCTTCCCAAGCGCTTAGTACAGTGCTCTGCACACAGTAAGCGCTCAATAAATACTGCTGATTGATTGATTGATTGCCATTTGTCTGCTGCATAGGGATAGAGCGCGGGCCTGGGAGTCACAAGGTTTGCTGCTGACTGTGAGTCTACTGCTGAGTAGGAACTGTCTCTATATGTTGCCAACGTGTACTTCCCAAGCGCTTAGTACAGTGCTCTGCACACAGTAAGCGCTCAATAAATTCTGTTGATTGATTGATCGATTGATTGCCATTTGTCTGCTGCATAGGGATAGAGCACGGGCCTGGGAGTCAGAAGGTTTGCTGCCATTTGTGCGCTGCATAGGGACAGGACACGGGCCTGGGAGTCAGAAGGTTTGCTGCAGACTGTGAGCCCACTGTTGGGTAGGAACTGTCTCTATATGTTGCCAACGTGTACTTCCCAAGCGCTTAGTACAGTGCTCTGCACACAGTAAGCGCTCAATAAATACTGCTGATTGATTGATTGATTGCCATTTGTCTGCTGCATAGGGACAGAGCACGGGCCTGGGAGTCAGAGGGTTTGCTGCAGACTGTGAGCCCACTGTTGGGTAGGAACTGTCTCTATATGTTGCCAACTTGTACTTCCCAAGCGCCTAGTACAGTGCTCTGCACACAGTAAGCGCTCAATAAATTCTGTTGATTGATTGATTGATTGCCATTTGTCCGCTGCATAGGGATGGGACACGGGCCTGGGAGTCACAAGGTTTGCTGCAGACTGTGAGCCCACTGTTGGGTAGGAACTGTCTCTATATGTTGCCAACTTGTACTTCCCAAGGGCTTAGTACAGTGCTCTGCACACAGTAAGCACTCAATAAATGCTGCTGATTGATTGATTGATTGATTGCCATTTGTCTGCTGCATAGGGATAGAGCGCGGGCCTGGGAGTCACAAGGTTTGCTACAGACTGGGAGCTCACTGTTGGGTAGGAACTGTCTCTATATGTTGCCAACTTGTACTTCCCAAGCGCTTAGTACAGGGCTCTGCACACAGTAAGCGCTCAATAAATACTGCTAATTGATTGATTGATTGCCATTTGTCTGCTGCATAGGGACAGAGCACGGGCCTGGGAGTCAGAAGGTTTGTGGCAGACTGTGAGCCCACTGTTGGGTAGGAACTGTCTCTATATGTTGCCAACTTGTACTTCCCAAGCGCCTAGTACAGTGCTCTGCACACAGTAAGCGCTCAATAAATTCTGTTGATTGATTGATTGATTGCCATTTGTCCGCTGCATAGGGATGGGACACGGGCCTGGGAGTCACAAGGTTTGCTGCAGACTGTGAGCCCACTGTTGGGTAGGAACTGCCTCTATATGTTGCCAACTTGTACTTCCCAAGCGCTTAGTACAGTGCTCTGCACACAGTAAGCGTTCGATAAATACTGTTGATTGATTGATTGATTGATTGCCATTTGTCTGCTGCATAGGGATAGAGCGCGGGCCTGGGAGTAACAAGGTTTGCTGCAGACTATGAGCTCCCTGTTGGGTAGGAACTGTCTCTGTATGTTGCCAACTTGTACTTCCCAAGCGCTTAGTACAGTGCTCTGCACACAGTAAGCGCTCAATAAATTCTGTTGATTGATTGATCGATTGATTGCCAAATGTCTGCTGCATAGGGATAGAGCGCGGGCCTGGGAGTCAGAAGGTTTGCTGCCATTTGTGCAGCTGCATAGGGACGGGACACGGGCCTGGGAGTCACAAGGTTTGCTGCAGACTGTGAGCCCACTGTTGGGTAGAAACTGTCTCTATATGTTGCCAACTTGTACTTCCCAAGCGCTTAGTACAGTGCTCTGCACACGGTAAGAGCTTGATAAATGCTGTTGATTGATTGATTGATTGATTGATTGCCATTTGTCTGCTGCATAGGGATAGAGCGCGGGCCTGGGAGTAACAAGGTTTGCTGCCATTTGTGCGCTGCATAGGGATGGGGCACGGGCCTGGGAGTCACAAGGTTTGCTGCAGACTGTGAGCCCACTGTTGGGTAGAAACTGTCTCTATATGTTGCCAACGTGTACTTCCCAAACGCTTAGTACAGTGCTCTGCACACAGTAAGCCCTCAATAAATACTGTTGATTGATTGATTGATTGATTGATTGCCATTTGTCTGCTGTATAGGGATAGAGTGCGGGCCTGGGAGTCACAAGGTTTGCTGCCATTTGTCTGCTGCATAGGGACGGGGCACGGGCCTGGGAGTCACAAGGTTTGCTGCAGACTGTGAGCCCACTGTTGGGTAGGAACTGTCTCTATATGTTGCCAACTTGTGCTTCCCAAGTGCTTAGTACAGTGCTCTGCACACAGTCAGCGCTCAATAAATACTGCTGATTGATTGATTGATTGCCATTTGTCTGCTGCATAGGGATAGAGCACGGGCCTGGGAGTCAGAAGGTTTGCTGCCATTTGTGCGCTGCATAGGGACGGGGCATGGGCCTGGGAGTCACAAGGTTTGCTGCAGACTGTGAGCCCACTGTTGGGTAGGAACTGTCTCTATATGTTGCCAACGTGTACTTCCCAAGCACTTAGTACAGTGCTCTGCACACAGTAAGCGCTCAATAAATACTGTTGATTGATTGATCGATTGATTGCCATTTGTCTGCTGTAGAGGGATAGAGCGCGGGCCTGGTAGTCAGAAGATTTGCTGCATTTTTGTCCGCTGCATAGGGACGGGGCACGGGCCTGGGAGTCACAAGGTTTGCTGCAGACTGTGAGCCCACTGTTGGGTATGGACCGTCTCTATATGTTGCCAACTTGTACTTCCCAAGCGCGTAGTACAGTGCTCTGCACACAGTAAGCGCTCAATAAATACTGTTGATTGATTGATCGATTGATTGCCATTTGTCTGCTGCATAGGGATGGGGCATGGGCCTGGGAGTCACAAGGTTTGCTGCAGACCGTGAGCCCACTGTTGGGTAGGAACTGTCTCTATATGTTGCCAACTTGTACTTCCCAAGCGCTTAGTACAGTGCTCTGCACACAGTAAGCGCTCAATAAATTCTGTTGATTGATTGATCGATTGATTGCCATTTGTCTGCTTTATAGGGATAGAGCACGGGCCTGGGAGTCAGAAGGTTTGCTGCCATTTGTGCGCTGCATAGGGACGGGGCACGGGCCTGGGAGTCACAAGGTTTGCTGCAGACTGTGAGCCCACTGTTGGGTAGGAACTGTCTCTATATGTTGCCAACTTGTTCTTCCCAAGCGCTTAGTACAGTGCTCTGCACACAGTAAGCGCTCAATAAATACTGCTGATTGATTGATTGATTGCCATTTGTCTGCTGCATAGGGATAGAGCACGGGCCTGGGAGTCACAAGGTTTGCTGCAGACTGTGAGCCCACTGTTGGGTAGGAACTGTCTCTATATGTTGCCAACTTGTACTTCCCAAGCGCTTAGTACAGTGCTCTGTACACAGTAAGTGCTCGATAAATACTGTTGATTGATTGATCGATTGATTGCCATTTGTCTGCTGCATAGGGATAGAGCGCGGGCCTGGGAGTCACAAGGTTTGCTGCTGACTGTGAGTCTACTGCTGAGTAGGAACTGTCTCTATATGTTGCCAACGTGTACTTCCCAAGCGCTTAGTACAGTGCTCTGCACACAGTAAGCGCTCAATAAATTCTGTTGATTGATTGATCGATTGATTGCCATTTGTCTGCTGCATAGGGATAGAGCACGGGCCTGGGAGTCAGAAGGTTTGCTGCCATTTGTGCGCTGCATAGGGACAGGACACGGGCCTGGGAGTCACAAGGTTTGCTGCAGACTGTGAGCCCACTGTTGGGTAGGAACTGTCTCTATATGTTGCCAACGTGTACTTCCCAAGCGCTTAGTACAGTGCTCTGCACACAGTAAGCGCTCAATAAATACTGCTGATTGATTGATTGATTGCCATTTGTCTGCTGCATAGGGACAGAGCACGGGCCTGGGAGTCAGAAGGTTTGCTGCAGACTGTGAGCCCACTGTTGGGTAGGAACTGTCTCTATATGTTGCCAACTTGTACTTCCCAAGCGCCTAGTACAGTGCTCTGCACACAGTAAGCGCTCAATAAATTCTGTTGATTGATTGATTGATTGATTGCCATATGTCTGCTGCATAGGGATAGAGCGCAGGCCTGGCAGTCACAAGGTTTGCTGCAGACTGTGAGCCCACTGTTGGGTAGGAACTCTCTCTATATGTTGCCAACTTGTACTTCCCAAGCGCTTAGTACAGTGCTCTGCACACTGTAAGCGCTCAATAAATACTGTTGATTGATTGATCGATTGATTGCCATTTGTCTGCTGCATAGGGATAGAGCGCGGGCTTGGGAGTCAGAAGGTTTGCTGCCATTTGTCCGCTGCATAGGGACAGGGCACAGGCCTGGGAGTCACAAGGTTTGCTGCAGACTGTGAGCTCCCTGTTGGGTAGGAACTGTCTCTATACGTTGCCAATGTGTACTTCCCAAGCGCTTAGTACAGTGCTCTGCACACAGTAAGCGCTCGATAAATACTGTTGATTGATTGATCAATTGATTGCCATTTGTCTGCTGCATAGGGATAGAGCGCGGGCCTGGGAGTCAGAAGGCTTGCTGCCATTTGTGTGCTGCATAGGGACGGGGCACGGGCCTGGGAGTCACAAGGTTTGCTGCAGACTGTGAGCCCACTGTTGGGTAGGGACTGTCTCTATATGTTGCCACCTTGTACTTCCCAAGCGTTTAGTACAGTGCTCTTCACACAGTAAGCGCTCGATAAATACTGTTGATTGATTGATCGATTGATTGCCATTTGTCTGCTGCATAGGGACGGGGCACGGGCCTGGGAGTCACAAGGTTTGCTGCAGACTGAGAGCCCACTTTTGGGTAGGAACTGTCTCTAGATGTTGCCAACTTGTACTTCCCAAGCGCTTAGTACAGTGCTCTGCACACAGTAAGTGCTCGATAAATACTGTTGATTGATTGATCGATTGATTGCCATTTGTCTGCTGCTTAGGGATAGAGCGTGGGCCTGGGAGTCACAAGGTTTGATACCATTTGTCCACTGCATAGGGACAGGACACGGGCCTGGGAGTCAGAAGGTTTGCTGCAGACTGTGAGCTCACTGTTGGGTAGGAACTGTCTCTATATGTTGCCAACGTGCACTTCCCAAGCGCTTAGGACAGGGCTCTGCACACAGTAAGCACTCAATAAATACTGCTAATTGATTGATTGATTGCCATTTGTCTGCTGCATAGGGACAGAGCACTGGCCTGGGAGTCACAAGGTTTGCTGCCATTTGTCCGCTACATAGGGACAGGACACGGGCCTGGGAGTCACAAAGTTTGCTGCAGACTGTGAGCCCACTGTTGGGTAGGAACTGTCTCTATATGTTGCCAACGTGTACTTCCCAAGCGCTTAGTACAGTGCAATACACACAGTAAGCGCTTGATAAATACTGTTGATTGATTGATCGATTGATTGCCATTTGTCTGCTGCATAGGGATAGAGCACGGGCCTGGGAGTCAGAAGGTTTGCTGCCATTTGTGCGCTGCATAGGGACGGGGCACGGGCCTGGGAGTCACAAGGTTTGCTGCAGACTGTGAACCCACTGTTGGGTAGGGACTGTCTCTTTATGTTGCCAACTTGTACTTCCCAAGCGCTTAGTACAGTGCTCTACACACAGTAAGCGCTCGATAAATACTGCTGATTGATCGATTGATTGCCATATGTCTGCTGCATAGGGATAGAGCGCGGGCCTGGGAGTCACAAGGTTTGCTGCAGACTGTGAGCCCACTGTTGGGTAGGAACTGTCTCTATATGTTGCCAACGTGTACTTCCCAAGCGCTTAGTACAGTGCTCTGCACACAGTAAGCGCTCAATAAATTCTGTTGATTGATTGATCGATTGATTGCCATATGTCTGCTGCATAGGGATAGAGCACGGGCCTGGGAGTCAGATGGTTTGCTGCCATTTGTGCGCTGCATAGGGACGGAACACGGGCCTGGGAGTCACAAGGTTTGCTGCCATTTGTCTGCTGCATAGGGACGGGGCACGGGCCTGGGAGTCACAAGGTTTGCTGCAGACTGTGAGCTCCCTGTTGTGTAGGAACTGTCTCTATATGTTGCCAACTTGTACTTTCCAAGCGCTTAGTACAGTGCTCTGCACACAGTAAGTGCTCAATAAATACTGCTGATTGATTGATTGATTGCCATTTGTCTGCTGCATAGGGATAGAGCGCGGGCCTGGGAGTCACAAGGTTTGCTGCAGACTGTGAACCCACTGCTGGGTAGGAACTGTCTCTATATGTTGCCAACTTGTACTTCCCAAGCGCTTAGTACAGTGCTCTGCACACAGTAATCGCTCGATAAATGCTGTTGATTGATTGATCGATTGATTGCCATTTGTCTGCTGCATAGGGACGGGGCACAGGCCTGGGAGTCACAAGGTTTGCTGCAGACTGCGAGCCCACTGTTGGGTAGGAACTGTCTCTATATGTTGCCAACTTGTACTTCCCAAGCGCTTAGTACAGTGCTCTGCAAACAGTAAGCGCTCAATAAATACTGTTGATTGATTGATTGATTAATTGCCATTTGTCTGCTGCATAAGGATGGGGCATGGGCCTGGGAGTCACAAGGTTTGCTGCAGACTGTGAGCCCACTCTTGGGTAGGAACTGTCTCTATACGTTGCCAACTTGTACTTCCCAAGCGCTTAGTACAGTGCTCTGCACACAGTAAGCGCTCGATAAATACTGTTGATTGATTGATCGATTGACTGCCATATGTCTGCTGCATAGGGATAGAGCACGGGCCTGGGAGTCACAAGGTTTGCTGCAGACTGGGAGCCCACTGTCGGGTAGGAACTGTCTCTATATGTTGCCAACTTGTACTTCCCAAGCGCTTAGTACAGTGCTGTACACACAGTAAGCGCTCAATAAATACTGCTGATTGATTGATTGATTGCCATTTGTCTGCTGCATAGGGACAGAGCGCGGGCCTGGGAGTCACAAGGTTTGCTGCAGACTGTGAGCCCACTGTTGGGTAGGGACTGTCTCTATATGTTGCCAACTTGTACTTCCCAAGCGCTTAGTACAGTGCTCTGCACACAGTAAGCGCTTGATAAATACTGCTGATTGATTAATACCCTCAGTATTATTATTAAACGCTTAGGACAGGTGTAGATTGATGGGATTTGAGGGTGTTGGAGAATGAATCGGGGAAGGCTTCCTGGAGGAAGTGGGCTTTGGAAGCAGGGACAGCTGTGGCTGGGAGGATTGTGATTTGGGGGTTGTTGGGGGTGGGGGTTGTTGGAACCAATCAATCAATCAATCGTATTTATTGAGCGCTTACTGTGTGCAGAGCACTGGACTAAGAATAATAATGAATAATTATTAGGATGGTATTTGTTCATTCATTCAGTCAGTCAGTCGTGTTTATTGAGCACTTACTGTGAGCACAGCACTGTGCTAAGCGCTTGGGAAGTCCAAGTTGGCAACATCTAGAGACGGTCCCTACCCAACAAGAGGCTCACAGTCTAGAAGGGGGAGACAGAGAACAAAACATGTGGACAGGTGTCAAGTCGTCAGAACAAATAGAATTAAAGCAAAATGCACATCATTAACAAAATAAATAGAATAGTGAATATGTACAAGTAAAATAAATAGAGTGATAAATCTGTACAAACATATATGCAGGTGCTGTGGGGAGGGGAAGGAGGTAGGGAGGAGGAGGTTTGTTCATTCATTCATTCATTCATTCAGTCGTATTTATTGAGCGCTTACTGTGTGCAGAGCACTGTGCTAAGCGCTTGGGAAGTACAAGTTGGCAACCTATAGAGATGGTCCCTATCCAACAATGGGCTCACAGTCTAGAAGGGGGAGACAGACAACGAAACATGTGGACAGGTGTCAAGTCGTCAGAACAAATAGAATTAAAGCTAAATGCACATCATTAACAAAATAAATAGAATAGTAAATATGCACAAGTAAAATAAATAGAGTGATAAATCTGTACAAAAATATATACAGGTGCTGTGGGGAGGGGAAGGAGGGAGGGAGGAGGGAGGAGGAGGTTTGTTCATTCATTCATTCATTCATTCAGTCGTATTTATATTAATATAAATATGTATCAATAAATACGATTGATGATGATGATGATGATTTATTGAGCACTTACTGTGTGCAGAGCACTGTACTAAGCACTTGGGAAGTACAAGTTGGCAACGTATAGAGACGGTCCCTACCCAACAGCGGGTTCACAGACTAATAGGTGCCAAGCACTGTTCTAAGCACTGGGGTCGATACAAGGTCATCAGGTTGGACACAGTCCCTGTCCCACAGGGTGCTCACAGTCTTCATCCCCATTTTCCAGAGGAGGTAACTGAGGCACAGGGAAGTGAAGCGACTTGCCCAAGGTCACACAGCAGACAAGTGGCAGAGAACCCTCATCCTCTGACTCCCAAGCCCGGGGTCTTGACAGCAGGCCACTCTGCTTCTCGATGTTTACGATTCTTCCTCAGTTACCAGGAGGGGCTTCCCACTCCTTCTGGGTGACGGCAACAGTTGCTCCTCCATGGTAACCGTCTCCCGTGGAGGTTGCTTGAAACTCTAACTGCGGATAAATGACTGGGTAAAAAGACTGGTTGTTTTGAAGCGTCCTAAATGATCATCTCTGGCCCTTCCAATCCCTGATTTATCCAGGGTCGATTGTCAGCACTGGAACCCTGCAAGGGTGAAGCTCGGCCGGCTTCATTCAGTCAATATATTGAGTGCTTTCCGTGTGCAGAGCACCGTAATAATAATAATAATAATAATAATAATATTTGTTAAGCGCTTACTATGTGCAAAGCACAGCTCTAAGCGCTGGGGAGGTTACAAGGTGATCAGGTTGTCCCACGGGGGTGCTCAGTTTTAATCCCCATTTTCCAGATGAGGTAACTGAGGCCCAGAGAAGTGAAGTGACTTGCCCAAAGTCCCACAGCTGACAGTTGGCGGAGCCGGGATTTGAACCCACGACCTCTGACTCCAAAGCCCGGGCTGTTTCCACTGAGCCACGCTGCATCTCCAAGCATGTAGGAGAGCGTGATAGAGTGGGTAGGATAGAGTGGGTTGGGAAGCAGCGTGGCTCAGTGGAAAGAGCCCGGGCTATGGAATCAGGGTTCATGGGTTCGAATCCTGGCTCCGCCACTTGTCAGCTGTGTGACTTTGGGCAAGTCACTTCACTTCTCTGGGCCTCAGTTACCCCATCTGGAAAATGGGGATAAAGATTGTGAGCCCCCCGTGGGACAACCTGATCACCTTGTTACCTCCCCAGCACTTAGAACAGTGCTTTGCACATAGTAAGCACTTAATAAATGTCATCAAAAAAAAAGAGAT
Source organism: Tachyglossus aculeatus (assembly GCF_015852505.1). Lineage (NCBI taxonomy): Eukaryota > Metazoa > Chordata > Mammalia > Monotremata > Tachyglossidae > Tachyglossus > Tachyglossus aculeatus. The sequence goes on from NC_052100.1 coordinate 29,724,164, forward strand.
CCCATCCCTCAAAAAGCTAATAACCTACTGGGGGTGGCAGGCACAAAAATAAATTGCAAGTAGAAGGAAGCAATGCAGAGTAAAGAAAGGGGCATAAACATCGGGATGTGTATTGATGAGGAAGGGTCGTAGTGTGGCTCAGTGGAAAGAACCCGGGCTTTGGAGTCAGAGGTCATGGGTTCGAATTCCTGCTCCGCCACATGTCTGCTGTGTGACCTTGGGCAAGTCACTTAACTTCTCTGAGCCTCAGTTACCTCATCTGTAAAATGGGGATTAAGACTGTGAGCCCCACATGGGACAACTTGATCACCTTCCCCAGCACTTAGAACAGTGCTCTGCACATAGTAAGTGCTTAGCAAATGCTATTATTATTATTATTATTACCTGGAGGGGAATATAAGATGGGGAGATGAGGGATTAATCAGGGAAGGCCTCCTGGAGGACGTGTGGCTTTCAGAAGGGCTTTGAAGATAGGGAGAGGAGTGGTCTGTTAGATTTATTTTATTTTGTTAATATGTTTTGTTTTCTGTCTCCCCCTTCTAGACTGTGAGCCCACTGTTGGGTAGGGACTGTCTCTATATGTTGCCAACTTAGACTTCCCAAGTGCTTAGTACAGTGCTCTGCACACAGTAAGCGCTCAATAAATACAATTGATTGATTGATTCATCATCATCATCAATGGTATTTATTGAGCACTTACTGCGTGCAGAGCACTGTATAAGTGGTTGGGAGAGTACAATAGCACAGAGGGGGCAGATCCATTCATTCATTCATTCAATCGTATTTATGGAGTGCTTACTGTGTGCAGAGCACTGTACTAAGCGCTTGGGAAGTCCAAGTTGGCAACATACAGAGACGGTCCCTACCCAACAGTGGGCTCACAGTCTAGAAGGTGGGCTCACAATCCATTCACTGCCCACAAGGAGCTTCCAGACTAGCTCCCTGTCCGATGTGGAGGGGGAGAGAGTTTCAGATAGGAGGGAGTGGGGTTCCTTGAGGAGAGGGATTGTGTTTACCACCTCCGTTGTATTGTGCTCACCTAAGCGCTTAGTGCAGTGCTCTGCACGCAATAAGGACTCAGTACGATTGATGGCAGAAAAGGTGGAAAGAAAGTTGGCTTGAGAGGAATGAAGAGTCCAAGCTGGGGTGCAGTGGGAGAACAGAGTGGATAAGTAGTGGGGTGAGAACTGATTGAGTCAACGGTTGGGAGTTTCTGCTCAATATTTCCCTCTAGACTGCAAGCTCGTTGTGGGCAGGGGACGTGCTGTTTATTGTTGTATTGTACTCTCCCAGGTTATTAGTACAGTGCTCTGCACACAGTAAGCACTCACTAAATGGGATTGAAGCAGCGTGGCCCAGTGGAAAGAGCCCGGGCTTTGGAGCCAGAGGTCGTGGATTCAGATCCCGGCTCTGCCAACTGTCATCATCATCATCATCAATCGTATTTATTGAGCGCTTACTATGTGCAGAGCACTGTACTAAGCGCTTGGGAAGTACAAATTGGCAACATATAGAGACAGTCCCTACTCAACAGTGGGCTCACAGTCTAAAAGGGGGAGACAGAGAACAAAACCAAACATACTAACAAAATAAAATAAATAGAATAGATATGTACAAGTAAAATAAATAAATAAATAAATAAATAAATAAATAAATAAACTGTCAGCTGTGTGACTTTATGACTTTACTATTCTATTTATTTTATTTTTATATTATATTTATTTTATTTTGTTAATATGTTTTGTTTTGTTGTCTCCCCCTCCTAGACTGCGAGCCTGCTGTCTCTATATGTTGCCAACTTGTACTTCCCAAGCACTTAATACAGTGCCCTGCACACAGTAAGTGCTCAATAAATACAATCGAATGAATGAATGAATGAATCAAGTCACTTAACTTCACTGTGCCTCAGTTACTTCACCTGTAAAATGGGGATTAAAACTGTGAGCCCCCTGTGGGACAACCTTGTAACCTCCCCAGCACTTGGAACAGTGCTTTGCATGTAGTAAGCGCTTAACGAATACCATCGTTATTATTACTATTGAATTGAACGTGGGCCATGGAACATATCCAGTCTGATTAGTTTGGATCTACCCTAGCACTGAGCATAGTGACTGGCACATAGTAAGTGCTTAATAAATGCTATTAAAAGAAAAAAATCAGAAGATTTAGTCCAGACAAAGCTCCAGGGCGGGGGCATGGAGTAAAGGCATTCTAGATTTGTTTTCCCATGGTGTTATGGCGGGGTCCGATGAAAGCGATGGGGCAAACCTGGTTTAGGGATGGGGCGAAAATACCACCAGCTCTGTAATCACGATAAGAGCTACGGTTCTTATCCCCATTTTACAGGTGAGAAATCCAAAGCTCGGGAAGGTTAAGTAACTCCCCCAAGGTCACACACTCCGGCAGTCTCTCCACGCCGCTGTCAGAAATCAGCGAAACCTGGCAGCGAGCCGAGGGCAGAGTCGTCCCGCCATCTGTCGAGTCGTAAGAAATCCCGGGCCGCGAAGGGTCAGTTTTCAGTCACCGTTCCCGGGAATTAAGCAGCGGCCCCGGACATTCCACCGGCGGAGCAGCCGGTGGTGGGATGGGCGGGATTGGGACCCTGTGCCGAACCGCGCTCTTCAGGAATGACTTGCACTCGCCCAAGAACGTGGGACTTCTTGCAAGGAGGAGTCACGTTTCCGGGCCCGAAATGCATCCAAGGGTGCGGCGGGGGGATTCCCAGCCCTGAGAACAGATGCCTTTTCCATTCTTCAGCTTTGGGAATTTAGGAGGAAGGGAGAGGAAAGAGGCAGACAGCATCCCAGAGTCACCAAGGACTGATTTCTGGGATAGAGAGATAAAAAGATGCCGGATCACCTACCCTTTCCATCCCTGACTTTCCATCCTTGCCTCTCCCCTCTCCACTCCTGACTCTCCCCAGTGGCACTGTACTAAGCACTTGGGAAGTACGAGTCAGCGACATATAGAGACGGTCCCTACCCAACAACCGGCTCACAGTCTGGAAGGGGGAGACAGACAACAAAACAAAACATGTGGACAGGTGTCAAGTCGTCAGAATAAATAGAATTAAAGCTAAATGCACATCATTAACAAAATAAATAGAATAGTAAATATATACAAGTAAAATAGAGTAAACAGAGTAATAAACTGTACATATATATTTACAGGTGCTGTGGGGAGGGGAAGGAGGTAGGGTGGGGGGGATGAGGAGGAGGAGAGGAAAAAGGGGACTCAGTCTTGAGGAAATTGTTGGGTAGGGACCGTCTCTATGTGTCGCCAACTTATACTTCCCAAGCGCTTAGTACAGTGCTCTGCACACAGTAAGCACTCAATAAATACGATTGAATGAATGATTGAGACTCAGGGGCATTGGGTGTTGAGTAGTCAACCCCTAACCAGAATGGCAGCCGGCATCCCTTTCTTACAAGCATCCCAGTTCCTCTGTCAGAGACAAAAATCCTGGGTCAGAGAGATCCCAAGGAAAATGGAAAATGGGGATGAAGACTGTGAGCCCCCTGTGGGACAACCTGATCATCTTGTAACCTCCCCAGCGCTTAGAACAGTGCTTTGCACATAGTAAGCGCTTAATAAATGCCATCATTATTATTCCCACATCCAACCTCCTCCCACCTACCACCTCCAAGGGATGCATTGAGGACAAAAATGAAGTAACATGGAAAGCCCTTTGGAAATAAAAGCGCAATACAAAAACCAAGGTATTATTATCATTATTATGACTGCTTATGACTATGTTCCCTAATCCCATCCACCCAATCAGAAAACTTGAAGGAAACCACTGGAATTCCACTCTCTTCTTCCCGCAGAAAAAGCCCATTTTCTACAGAGCAGATTCATTCATTCATTCATTCATTCATTCAATCATATTTATTGAGCGCTTACTGTGTGCAGAGCACTGTACTAAGCGCTTGGAAAGTGCAGTCCAGCAACAAATAGAGACGGTCCCTACCCAACAACGGGCTCACAGTCTAGAAGGGGGAGACAGACAACAAAACAAAATGAGTAGACAGGTGTCAATACCATCAAAATAGATAAATAGAATTATAGACGTTAATTCATTCACTCAATCATATTTATTGAGAAGATGAAATAAACATAGAGAAGCCAAGGGACTTGCCCAGCATCATATGGCAGGCTTGTTCATTGACGATTATGATGATTGTTCATTCATTCAATTGTACTTATTGAGCGCTTACTGTGTGCAGAGCACTTCATTCAACCATGAACACTTGTTCAATCAATCAATCAATCAATCATATTTATTGAGCGCTTACTGTGTACAGAGCACTGTACTAAGCGCTTGGGAAGTTCAAGTGGGCAACATATAGAGGCGGTCCCTACCCAACAGTGGGCTCACAGTCTAGAAGATGTTCATCATCATCATTTATAGATTAGTGCTTACACAGCAGTGTGCTGGGTGCCTACTAAATAATAATAATAATGGCATTTATTAAGCGCTTACTATGTGCAAAGCACTGTTCTAAGCTCTGGGGAGGTTACAAGGTGATCAGGTTGTCCCACAGGGGGCTCACAGTCTTCATCCCCATTTTCCAGATGAGATAACTGAGGCCCAGAGAAGTGAAGTGACTTGCCCAAAGTCACACAGCTGACAGTTGGTGGAGCCGAGATTTGAACCCATGACCTCTGACTCCAAAGCTTGGGCTCTTTCCACTGAGCCACGCATATGAACAGTAGAGCACTGTGTTTGGTGATCATCTTGTATCTTCCCAGTGCTTAGAACAGTGTTTTGCAATTAATCAATCAATCATTCATATTTATTGAGCGCTTACTGGGAAGTACAAGTTGCACAGAGTAAGTGCTTAACAAATACCAAAATTATTATTATTACTACTGTGAGCCCCTGTAGGGAGCACCTACTGTGCACAAGCTGCTGTACTAGACCCCTGAGGGCTTACAATAATAATAATAATGGCATTTATTAAGCACTTACTATGTGCCAAGCACGGTTCTAAGTGCTGGGGAGGTTACAAGACGATCAGGTTGTCCCACGGGGGGCTCACAATCTGAACCCTCATTTTCCAGATGAGGCAACCGAGGCCCAGAGAAGTGAAGTGACTTGCCCAAAGTCACCCAGCTGACAACCGGCGGAGCCGGGATTGGAACCCGTGACCTCTGACTCCAAAGCCCGGGCTCTTTCCACCGAGCCACACTGCTTCCCTCAATTTCCACAATTTAAGTGGAAACCCAGTTCCAGCCCTCGGGGGAGTTTGTCAGGAGGGCGGTGGGGGCCGAGCGGAGTCAACCCCCACCAAGGCGGCATCTTGAAACCCTCGGATTGTACTTCCCAAGCGCTTAGTCCAGTGCTCTGCACACAGTAAGCGCTCAGTAAATACGATTGAATGAATGAATGAATGAATTCGGATGTGTCGGAAGGCCAAAGGAACCCACAGGATTGCAAAATGCTCCTTCGGATCAGAACTTCCTTCTCCATGTAGCAAGAGGACGCCGAGGAAGGGGTCAGTGTTGCCACAACAGCTGGCCAGAAATCCGAACCTGGAGTGCAAACCCTTCTGGGCCTATTCTTGCTATTAATACTATTCTATTTATTTTGTTAATAATGTGCTTAGAGCTATAATTCTATTTGTTCTGACGATTTTGACACCTGTCCACATGTTTTGTTTTGTTGCCCGTCTCCCCCTTCTAGACTGGGAGCCCGTTGCTGGGTAGGGACCGTCTCTAGATGTTGCCGACTTGTAATAATGATAAATAATAATAATGGTATTTATCATCATCATCATCAATCGTATTTATTGAGCGCTTACTATATGCAGAGCACTGTACTAAGGGCTTGGGAAGTACAAATTGGCAACATATTTATTAAGCGCTTACTATGCGCAGAGCACTGTTCTAAGCGCTGGGGAGGTTACAAGGTGATCAGGTCGTCCCACGGGGGGCTCACAGTTTTAAGCCTCATTTTACAGATGAGGGAACTGAGGCCCAGAGAAGTGAGGTGACTTGGCCAAAGTCACCCAGCTGACAATTGGCGGAGCTGGGATTTGAACCCATGACCTCTGACTCCAGAGCCCGGGCTCTTTCCACTGAGCCACGTTGCGTCTCTGTATTAAGCACCGGGGTAGATACACGCCAATCGAGCTGGATACAGTCTGTGTCCCACTTGGGGCTCACAGTCTTCATCCTCGTTTGACAGATGAGGTAACTGAGGCACAGAGAAGTGAAGTGACTTGCCCAAGATCGCCCAGCAGATAACTGGCAGACGCTTCCAGGCCCGTCTTTTATCCACTACGTCTTTATCCACGTCTTTTATCCATCTTTTATCCACTATCTACCCACACAGCCCCTCACCACTCCAGGTGCGACAGCCCTGAGAGAAGAGAAAGAGAGTCAGTGTGTGACCATGTAAGTGTTAGAGTGCGAGCGTGTGAGTTTGTGCGGTGGTGTGTATCAATCAATCAATCAATCAATCAATCGCATTTATTGAGCACTTACTATGTGCAAAGCACAGTACTAAGCACTTGGGAAGTACAGATTGGCAACATATAGAGACAGTCCCTACCCAACAGTGGGCTCACAGTCTAAAAGGGGGAGATATCATCATCATCATCATCATCAATCGTATTTATTGAGCGCTTACTATGTGCAGAGCACTGTACTAAGCGCTTGGGAAGTACAAATTGGCAACATCTAGAGACAGTCCCTACCCAACCGTGGGCTCACAGTCTAAAAGGGGGAGACAGAGAACAAAACCAAACATACTAACAAAATGAAATAAATAGAATAGATATGTACAAGTAAAATAAATAAATAAATAGAGTAATAAATATGTACAAACATATATACAGGTATATATGTATGTGTATGTGGTGTATGTGGAGGTGTTTTTTGTGTGGGGTGCCAGTGTGGTTGTTTGGATTGGCTGTTGTGTGGGGTCGGTGGGTGTGCGAGAAAGCCCATTTGGGAGGGTATGTCTAGTTGTGTGAGGCTGCGGTGGCGGTTTTGGGTGTGTGGGGGAGCTGACTGTGTTGTTTATCCCCTGAGGTGGAAAATACAACCACCTTTTTGACCCTTTAGACTTCCGCGACCTTTAAACCACAGAAAACAACAGCAGCAGCCGTGCCCCGCGGGCTCCCCACGGGGGGAGAAGGGTTCTCCCCACCCGGGCATCGTCCTCATTTCTTGGGGGGGACCAATTGACCTAGAAACGCCCCAGCAGGGTGTCTCTGTGTGTGTGTGATCACAACAGTAACAACTGCGGTTTTTGAAGTGTTCATTCTGTGCCACCCACTGTACTAAGTGCTCTTGGAGTAGATACAAGGTAGGTGAGTTGAATAATAATAATAATAATAATTGGCATTTGTTAAGCGCTTACTATGTGCAAAGCACTGTTCTAAGCACTGGGGAGGATACAGGGTGATCAGGTTGTCCCATGTGGGGCTCACAGTCTTAATCCCCATTTTCCAGATGAGGTAACTGAGGCCCAGAGAAGTTAAGTGACTTGCCCAAGATCACACAGCAGACATGTGGCGGAGTCGGGATTCGAACCCATGACTCCTGACTCCAAAGCCCGGGCTCTTTCCACTGAGCCATGCTGCTTCTCTAAAAGAACACAGTCTTTGTCCCACAGAGAAGACAGAGAAGCAGCGTGGCTCAGTGGGAAGAGCCCGGGCTTTGGAGTCAGAGGTCGTGGGTTCAAATCCCAGCCCCGCCCCTTGTCAGCTGTGTGACTTTGGGCTAGTCACTTCACTTCTCTGGGCCTCAGTTACCTCATCTGTCAAATGGGGATTAAGACTGTGAGCCCTGCGTGGGACAACCTGATCACCTTGTAACCTCCCTAGCGCTTAGAACAGTGCTTTGCACATAGTAAGCGCTTAATAAATACCATTATTATTATCATTATTTTATTGTAACCTCCCCAGCGCTTAGAACAGTGCGTTGCACATAGTAAGCGCTTAATAAATGCCATCATTATTATTATACAGGGCACACAGTCTAAATGGGAGGGAGAGTGGGTATTTAATCTTCACTTTGCAGACAAGGACATCGAGGCACAGGGAAATGAAATGCCTTGGCCAACGTCACACAGCAGGTAAGTGGCGGGGCTGAGATTAGAACCCAGGTCCTCTGAGTCCCACATAATAATAATAATGATGGCAATGTTAAGCACTTAATATGTGCAAAGCACTGTTCTAAGTGCTGCGGAGGATACAAGGTGATCACGTTGTCCCCCCGGGGGGGCTCACAGTCTTAATCCCCATTTTACAGTTGAAGGAACTGAGGCCCAGAGAAGTGAAGTGACTTGCCCAAAGTCACACAGCTGACAATTGGCAATTGAACCCATGACCTCTGACTCCAAAGCCCGGGCTCTCTCCATTGAGCCATGCTGCTCCCTGCTAGGTGGGAAGTCGGTGGGAGTGAGTGAGTGAGTGAGTGAGTGAGTGTCTCCTTTTGTGTTGGAGAGCTCAGACCCCTCAATTTTATGAAAGAGCAGGTATACACTGAGTCCCTTTTTTACTGATTCAATCAATCATATTTACTGAGCACTTACTGTGTACGAAGTACTGTACTAAGCGATTCAGAGGGGCCAAGCAAGAACCCAAACCCTGCTCTTCCCCCCCTTCCCTCCCGCCCACCCCCTGCCCCCTGCTTCCAGCCCTGACCCCACTGCTAGTCACTAGTAGAGCCACCTCCCTGCTATCAATCAATCAATCAATCGTATTTATTGAGCGCTTACTGTGTGCAGAGCACTGTACTAACCGCTTGGGAAGTACAAGTTGGCAACATATAGAGACAGTCCCTACCCAACAGTGGGCTTACAGTCTAGAAGGTGCTAAGTGCTACAGTGCTATGTACGGAAACCATCAGAGTGAAGCTTTTGGGCATCCCTGGCTCCCTGCAGTGACCCCCTAAACAGTGACTCCCCCCACAAAACGACTCCCTTGCAGTGACCCCCCCCCCAAACAACCCCACTGCAGTGACCTCCCTGTAACCTTCCCTTCTAGACTGTGAGCCCACTGTTGGGTAGGGACTGTCTCTATATGTTGCCAACTTGGACTTCCCAAGCGCTTAGTACAGTGCTCTGCACACAGTAAGCGCTCAATAAATACGATTGATTGATTGATTGACTGATTCCCACAATGGAGGCCTTCCCAGACTGAGACCCCTCCTTCCTCTCCCCCTCCTCCCCCTCCCCATCCCTCCCGCCTTACCTCCTTCCCCTCCCCACAGCACCTGTATATATGTATATATCTTTGTACATATTTATTGCTCTATTTATTTTACTTGTGCATATTTATTCTATTTATTTCATTTTGTTAATATGTCTTGTTTTGTTGTCTGTCACCCCCTTCTAGACTGGGTGCCCGCTGTTGGGTAGGGACTGTCTCCATATGTTGCCAACTTGTACTTCCCAAGCACTTAGTCCAGTGCTCTGCACACAGTAAGCGCTCAATAAATACAATTGATGATGATGATGATGCCAACTTGGACTTCCCAAGCGCTTAGTCCAGTGCTCTGCACACAGTAAGCGCTCAATAAATGCGATTGAATGAATGAATGACCGAGCCCCCTCCTTCCTCTCCCTCTCCTCCCCCTCTCCATCCCCCCCAGCTTTACCTCCTTCCCCTCCCCACAGCACCTGTATAGATGTATATATGTTTGTACGTATTTATTACTCTATTTTATTTGTACATACTTATTCTATTTATTTTATTTTGCTAATATGTCTTGTTCAGTGGTCTGTCTCCCCCTTCTAGACTGTGAGCCCGCTGTTGCGTACTATATGTTGCCAGCTTGTACTTCCCAAGCACTTAGTACAGTGCTCTGCTCACAGTAAGCGCTCAATAAATGTGATTGAGTGACTGACTGACTGAATGAATAAATACGATTGAATGAATGACCCTTCCACGGTCAGTGACCCCATGACCCCCACACAATGACCTCCCTGCAGTCAGTTTCTTCTCCAGTGGGTCCCCATTCAATGACACCCCCCCCAAGGCGGTGCTACCCTCTGTAACCCCCTCCCATAGTTACCCCAGTGTCCTCCCCACAGTGATGTCCATGCAATGACCCCATTCATCAACCCCTCCCACAGTGACCCCCGCAAAGGCCAAAGGCAGGGCTAAGTGTAGCCCCAAAGTGCTGGGTTTTATCATGAGAGGTGGACGGGTGGACACTCCTAAGGGAGTTGGAAGAGGGACTCAGGCCATGTCCATTCAGCCAGACCATCCATCCCCTGTGGTCCATCTGGCTGGCTATTCTAGGCTTCTTCCAGTCCACCCGTACCCTTCCCCCCAGGGACAGACTGCAGCTGCCCACTCTGGTGCCAGGAAGGGAGATGGGGTGGACGACGAGTCCTCAGCGGGACACGGATCCCCCGTCCACTCAGCCAGAAACGACATCCAGCTGTGGGAAAGGCCAAAAACCGGGGAGAAAACAAGACAGAACGGAGGGCGAAACCGGTCAAGCTGCCGAACGTGGACTGCCCCCGTTGTCCTGTGGCAACACGCAGAACCTCTGGGTGCCCTCCTCGAAAGCCCCAGCCAGGAGGTCTGTACCAGCCCCCTTCATTCTATTAATTCATTCAAACGTATTTGAGCGCTTACTACGTGCAGAGCACCGTACTAAGCACTTGGAAGAATACAACAGAACAATAAACAGACAAATTCCCTTCCCACCCCAACCCAGAGGCCGGGATCCCAACATCCCAGCCCAGCGGGCTCACGCGCGGAGAAATTCTACCTTCCCCGAAGACGTCGTCGTCTTCTTTCTCCTCCTCCTCCAGGTCAGGCCCACGGTCCACCCGGGGCATCTCGGCCGGGCCGGTCAGCAGCCCTGGGGACCGAGGTCCGGAGCGGTGACCGTTCACCCAACGCTCCGGCCGGGGGCCGATTTCCGGCCCGGCTCCGGGGACGACAGCCTCATTCATGTGCCCCGCGTTGAACTCTTCTCCCCCGAGACCCGGGCCAAGGGATGTGGGTTGGGGTGCGATCCCCACCCGCTCAGAGGCTGATGGCAGCCCGCTTCACTCCTACACAACAATGCTTTGTGGTTTAGAAAGAGGAAGGTGTCCCTCCTCCTCTCTCTCTCTCTCTCTCTCTCCCCCCTCTCTGTGTCTGCAGTATGATCGCGAGTGCGAGGTGGTAGAGGGAGGGAGAAGTGATATTCATATCTGACTCTCCAAGGGGGTTGGATTTCACTCCAAGACAGTCGAGCCCCCGGCTCAGTTTTGGGAGAGCTCAGCCCCGCAACGGGTTGCGTCCTCGGAGAGCCTGGCCGGCCCCTGAGGTGTGGAGGTCTTAACCTGCTCCGGGCCTCCGGTTCCTGTGGGTTTGGGTGCGGCGAGGCAGGCATTGGCAGGAAGACACACACTGATTCTCTCAAAAATCACAATCTCCTCTTCCCCGTAACAGAAGTAAAAAAGAAAACAGGAGATAATGGCATTTTTGCCGAGCTTTGCCTCTCGATAAGCTTCGCTACAAGAGTGGCTACAGTCCCTGTCCCGAAGGGGGTTCGCAGTCCAAGTAGGAGGGAGAACAAGGACTGAATCCTTGTCTGTAAAATGGCACAGAAAATTTCAGTGACTTGCCCGAGGTCACATCGCAGACAACTGGCGGAGTCAGGATTAGAACCCAGGTCCTCTTAATCCCTTTCCTGTGCCCTTTTCAGTAGGCCACCCTGCCATTATGTGCCAAGCACTGGGGCAGAAACAAGATAAGAACGCGGTCTAATTGGGGAAGAAAAGTTGGTATTTCATTCCTATTTTACAGGTAATAATTGTGGTATTTGTTAAGTGCTTGCTTTGTATCGGGCACTGTTCTAAGCGCCAGGCAAGATAATCAGGTTGGACACAGTCCCTCAGAGGGCTCAAAGTCTTAATCCCCAATTTACAGTCTTAATCCCCAGTGAGAAGCAGCGTGGCTCAGTGGAAAGAGCCCGGGCTTTGGAGTCAGAGGTCATGGGTTCAAATCCCCGCTCTACCAACTGTCAACTGTGGGACTTTGGGTGAGTCACTTAACTTCTCTGGGCCTCAGTTATCTCATCTGTAAAATGGGTCCCCCGTGGGACAACCTGATCACCTTGTAACTTCTCCAGTGCTTAGAACAGTGCTTTGCACATAGTAAGCGCTTAACAAATACCATCAATAATATTGAGATAATAATATTCTTCTCAATAATAATATTGAGAAGCAGCGTGGCTCAGTGGAAGGAGCCCGGGCTTTGGAGTCAGAAGTCATGGGTTCAAATCCCAGCTCCGCCAACTGTCAGCTGTGGGACTTTGGGTGAGTCACTTAACTTCTCTGGGCCTCAGTTACCTCATCTGTAAAATGGGGATTAAAACTGTGAGTCCCCCGTGGGACAACCTGATCACCTTGTAACCTCCCCAGCACTTAGAACAGTGCTTTACACATAGTAAGAGCTTAACAAATACCATCACTATTATTACAGATGAGGGAACTGAGTCTCAGAGAAGTTTAGGGGCTTCACTGATGTCATGGAACAAGCAAGTGATGGAGCTGGGGTTAGAATAATAATAATAATAATAGCATTTGTTGAGCTCTTACTATGTGCCGAGCACTGTTCTAAGCGCTGGGGTAGATGCAAGGTCATCAGGTTGTCCCACGTGAAGCTCACAGCCTTAATCCCCCTTTTACAGATGAGGGAACTGAGGCACAGAGAAGTCAAGTGACTTGCTCAAAGCCACACAGCTGGTCAGTGGCGTAGCCGGGATTAGAACCCACGACCTCTGACTCCCAAGCCCGGGATCTTTCCACTGAGTCACTCGGCTTCTTGGAACCCGGGTGTCCTGTCTCCCAAGCCTGTGTCCTTTCCACTAGGTTTAGCCTTCTCCCCTCCTGCCTCTATGGAGAGAAACTGATTGCTGCCTCATTCATTCAATCGCATTTATTGAGCGCTTACTGTGTGCAAAGCACTGTACTAAGCGCTTGGGAAGTACAAGTTGGCAACATAGAGATGGGTCCCTACCCAACAGCGGGCTCACAGTCTATTAACCTCTCACGGGGTTGGGGGGTGGGAGGGAGGGGAAGACCATGGGGCTCCAGGCTGTGGGCCTTTCCATCCCTGACCAAAGTGGGCCCACCCTAGTTGATAGAAGGGAGTACTCTCCCAGGCTGCTTCGGTTTTTGAGTTTCTGGTCAGATGCTTCATCTCCCTTGGGCGCTGGTAAAAAAAAAAAATAAAATAAAAGAATCTCCATCTGTGCTGAGTCTGGAGGAGGGGAGAGGCTGGAGGAGGAGGTGGAGGAATGTTAACGCATCTGCTTCCCAACAGGGAACGGCTTTGATGGGAAGACTGAAATCTGGGCCTCCTTACCTCTCACACTTCCAGAGGAGGGGGCTTTGAGAGGGATGTGGGAGGGTGTCTGTGGAAGTGTGTGCATGCCTGGGAGTGGACGTGTATTAATAATAATAATTATTATTATTACGGTATTTGTTAAACTTACTATGTACTGTACTAAGTGCTGGAGTGGAGATCCAAGTGGATCGGATTGGACACAGTCCCTGTCCCACGTGGGGCTCGCAGTTTCAATTCCCATTTTACAGAGGCCCAGAGAAGTGAAGTGACTCGCCCAAGGCCACACAGCAGACAAGTGGCGGGGCTGGGATTAGAACCCGTGACTTTCTGCCTCCCGGGCCGCTGCTATATCTGTTACACTGTTTGTGCATTTGTGTGATTTCAGGCATGGGAATGCAAGTCTGTATACGTGTGGGTGCACATGTGAGGACAACTGCGTGTGTGAGTACACACAAGTGTGTATGCGCCTGGCGAGGCCGCAGTCTGGGTGGTTCCAGCTCCACCTCTCTGGAAGCTTTTCATTCCAAGGGTCTTTAGCTCCCAGTTGTTTCTTTCTCAGCTGGGACCCAGAGGAGCAGAAAAGTGACTTCTGCCAGGAAATGGACACCCCCACCGCCCCAAACCTCCTTCCGGCCTTCAGATCGGGGAGGAGGGGATAGGTTTGATGGGGGTAGGGGCTTGACCTGGAGATTATCTGGGGGAAGGAAGTGGAGGAAGGAAGAGGAGGTGTGAACACCAAGGAGACCAGAAAACATATAAAGAAGGGATGGAGGGGGGAGGAGACAGTGACTCGCCCCCGCCTCAAAGCCCCATTGAAAGCACGTCTCCTCCAAGACGGCTTCCTTCCATTCACTCGTATTTATGAAGCGCTTATGGTGATAAGATGCAACAGAAAAGGAAATGAGAGGATTGGGCCGGGAACCCGGAAGAAGGAAAAATCCAGTGAGAGGAAGCTGAAGGGCCGAGAAGGGGCAGAGGGCAGGAATCCAGGATGGCCAAAGTGGTGAAAAAGCCACCGGACTGCCCGGGGCTTTCAAGGGCTGACCAGATCCAGTGACCACCACCGGCAGACGGCAGAGAGGGAAGTTGGGGACGTTCGAAGGAAAATGAGGGCGATTTCAGGGCTCCGTAAGGGCTGGGATTCATTCAAAGGTCATCCCTTAATCAGTGGGAGCTCTGGGCTGGGACTCAGTAGTCCTGCTCTGCTCTGAACTGGCCTGCTGTGTGACTTCGGGCAAGTTTCTGAACCGCTTGGGCCTTGGTTTCCTCATCTTTTAGACTGTGAGCCCACTGTTGGGTAGGGACTGTCTCTATATGTTGCCAATTTGTACTTCCCAAGCGCTTAGTACAGTGCTCTGCACACAGTAAGTGCTCAATAAATACGATTGATGATGATGATGATCTGTAAAATGGGGATAAGGTACCTGTCCCCCCTCCTTCTTAGGCTACGAGTCCTCTATGGGACAGGAACTGTGTCTGCTCTGCTTCTCTTCTACATACTGTAGTGCTCAGCACAGTGCATGGAACAAGCAACGTGGCTCAGTGGAAAGAGCTCGGGCTTGGGAGTCAGAGGATGTGGGTTCTAATCCCGGCTCCCCCACGTGTCTGCTGTGTGACCTTGGGCAAGTCACTTAGTTTCTCTGAGCCTCAGTTACCTCACCTGTAAATGGGGATTAAGACTGTGAGGCCCACGTGGGACAACTTGATCACCTTGTATCCCCCCCCCCCCAGAGCTTAGAACAGTGCTCTGCACATAGTAAGCGCTTAACAAATGCCATTATTATTATTATTACAGGATGCTTCTCTCCCCAGCAGACGGAGAGGGAGATGAAGCAGGGAGCAGAGCTGCTTATTCATTCTCTCTCCCTTTCTTTCTGGCTCTGAGTCAGGATGTTTGTTATCTTGCCAGCATGCCTCATTCATTGAGTTGAAGGAATTAAAAGAGTCAGAAGCAGCTTTCTGAGCCACCCCACCTCCCCCCCATCCTCTCCCAGCTCCCTCAGTTGGGAACAACTGTTAGTGAAACAGGCCGCTTCCCCAGGCTGCCCACCACAGGCCCGGAAATAATAATACGCTTACTATGTGCCAAGCACTGTCCTAAGCACCGGGGACGTTACAATGTGATCAGGTTGTCCCACGGGGGCCTCACAGTCTTAATCCCCATTTTCCAGATGAGGTAACTGAGGCCCAGAGAAGTGAAGTGACTTGCCCAAAGTCACACAGCTGACAGTTGGAGGAGCCGGGATTTGAACCCATGACCTCTGACTTCAAAGCCCGGGCTCTTTCCACTCTGCTTCTCTATAGACACGGAAATGACACTTCGATAGACATAGAAATGACTATAGACACAGAGACACTCACTTGGGGCTCCTCTAATAAGTGGTATTTGTTAAGCGTTTATGTGCTAAGCACTGTAATAATAATAATAATAATGGCATTTATTAAGCGCTTACTATGTGCAAAGCACTGTTCTAAGCACTGGGGAGGTTACAAGGTGATCAGGTTGTCCCACGAGGGGTTCACAGTCTTAACCCCCATTTTACATAGAATAATAATAATGATGGCATTTATTAAGCGCTTACTATGTGCAAAGCACCGTTCTAAGCACTGGGGAGGTTACAAGGTGAGTAGGTTGTCCCACGTGGGGCTCACAGTCTTAATCCCCATTTTACAGATGTACCACTGTACTAAGCGCTGGAGTAGATAACTGGTAGACTCCAAAGCCCGGGCTCTTTCCATTGAGCCGCACTGCTATTTCCCTGGAAAAAATAAATTCCCAAGGTTGGGATTTAATAATAATTAGTGTTATTTGTATTTGTTAAGCGCTTACAATGTGCCAGGCACTTTACTAAGCTCTGGGGTGGATACAAGCCAATTGGTTCGAACACAGTCCCTTTCCCACGTGGGGCTCACAGTCTCAATCCTCATTTTACAGATGAGGTAACTGAGGCCCAGAGAAATGACTTGCCCAAGGCCACACAGCAGACACGAGGAAGAGCCAGGATTAGAATTTGTGACCTTCTGACTCCAAGGCCTGTGCTGTATCCACTAGGCCACCCTGCTCCCCACCCCGGCTCCTGATTTCCCTCCCTCTCCCTGACCGGTCACCCTTGACCCTCACCCTTCTGCTCGCCCCAGCCTGCAATGTCGCCTGTTTCCCTTTCCTCTCCTCACACTCCTCCTCTTCCCCCAGTTCTCCCGCTAGCTGTCTCTGACTCCTTGCCATCTAATAATAATAAAAATAATAATGGCATTTATTAAGTGCTTACTACGTACAAAGCACTGTTCTAAGCGCTGGGGAGGGTTATCCCACGTGGGGCTCACAGTCTTCATCCCCATTTTACAGATGAGGGAACTAAGGCCCAGAGAAGTGAAGTCACACAGCTGACAATCAGTGGAGCTGGGATTTGGGATTTGGGATTTGACTGTCTCTATATGTGGCCAACTTGTACTTCCCAAGCGCTTAGTACAGTGCTCTGCACACAGTAAGCGCTCAGTAAATACGATTGATGATGATGATGATGAACCCATGACCTCTGACTCCAAAGCCCGGGCTCTTTTCCACTGAGCCATGCTGCTTCTCATTAAGTTCTTCCAGCCCACTGTGAATCTAAATTGGCTCCATGGCCTGTTTCTAGGAATGTCCAGTGTACCTCCCTAGGGACCTGTTGAGAAATCGGACCTTAACTCTCTGCCAGCCGGCTCCTCCTAAAATCCAAAACCCTCCTCCCTTTCCCTACTACTCCCACCCCCTTCTCACCTCCTTCCCTTTCCCCTCACACTCCTCCTCATCCCAATTCTCCTGCTAGCTGTCTCTGACTCCTTGCCATCTCCCACTTGCGATCTCCTCTCTCCCTTTGGAATCTCTGATTCCCTCTTCCTCCTTCCCCAAACTCACCCTCTCTCCCTTCCTTCCCCTCCTTGTCAGGGTGAACTCAGTTCTGTAGCCTTCTTAACCTCTCTGGCGCTCTGTGTCTTCATTCTCCCCTTTTCATTCTCTCATTCATTCAGTCGTATTTATTGAGCGCTTACTGTGTGCGGAGCACTGTACTGAGCGTTTGGGAAGTACAAGTTGGCAAGATATAGAGACGGTCCCTACCCAACCGCGGGCTCACAGTCTAGAAGGGGGAGACAGACAACCAAACAAAACATATTAACAAAATAAAATAAATAGAATAGTAAACAATTATTCCTTAGTTCAGGACAATGTATAGAAAATGAAGCTTTCCAGGAATCAGTGCATCTGTTTTTCCTTTTGCAATACAACATATTCACAGTTAACAGAAGTATGCTGCAGAGCATACAAACAGATAGCTTTAATTCCTCATTTAGTTTCAGTGCCCTCCTACAAAAAAAACCCCTATCAATCATATCAGTTAATAAATGTACATCCACTGGGACATGCCCAAAAGGTCTGTGGCAAAGAGGAGAGGGAAAAGCGAGGGGCCAGGATAATTCCCAAAGAGGATAATCACCCTCAAAGCTATCAAAAATAGACTGAGTATTCACTGTGGGCCCCATGAGAAACAAGTACTGAAACTGATCTGCTTATCCTGGATCTACCCCAATGCTTAGCACATAGTAAGCTCCTTTCTCCTTAACTCATTTTCTCCTTCTGCTCCTCTTTCCCAATTCTTCCACCACCCCTCCTATTCTCCTCTTATTTATTTCCCTTTCCTTGTCTCTGGCCTGGCCACATCCCTCCCTCTTCATATCCAACAGACATTTTCCCCCCCATCTTACCTCCTTCCCTTCCCCACAGCACCTGTATATATGTATATATGTTTGTACATATTTATTACTCTATTTATTTATTTATTTTACTTGTACATATCTATTCTATTTATTTTATTTTGTTAGTATGTTTGGTTTTGTTCTCTGTCTCCCCCTTTTAGACTGTGAGCCCACTGTTGGGTAGGGACTGTCTCTATATGTTGCCAACTTGTACTTCCCAAGCGCTTAGTACAGTGCTTTGCATACAGTAAGCGCTCAATAAATACGATTGATTGATTGATTGATTGATTACTCTCCCTGGCTTCAAAACCTTACTGAAGACACACCTCCTCCAAGAGGGCTTCTCTAAGCCCTCATTTCTTTTTCTCCCACTCCCTTCCACCTCGCCCTTGCACTTGGATTTACTCCCTTTATTCACCCCTAAGGCACTTGTGTACATATCCCTAATTTATTTATATTATTCATTCATTCAATCGGATTTATTGAGCGCTTACTGTGCGCAGAGCACTGTACTAAGCGCTTGGGAAGTCCAAGTTGGCAACATATAGAGACGGTCCCTACCCAACAGCGGGCTCACAGTCTAGACATATTAATGTCTGTCTCCCCCGCTAGACTGTAAACTAAACTGTGGGCAGGGAATCAGTTGTATTTATTGAGCGCTTACTATTTGCAGAGGACTGTAGTAAACCCTTGGGAGAGTACAATACAACAGAAGTAGCGCATTTCCCTGGAACGTATCTACCAATTCTGTTATATTGTCCTCTTCCAAGTGGTTAGTACAGTGTACACAGTAAGTACTCAATAAACACAATTGATTGATGGGACTGGGCAAGGCAGAGGGGTAGTATGCATTCATTCATTTGATCGTATTTATTGAGCGTTTACTGGGTGCAGAGCACTGTACTAAGCGCTTGGGAAGTACAAGCTGGCAACATATAGACACCCCCTCTTTTAGACTGTGAGCCCACTGTTGGGTAGGGACTGTCTCTATATGTTGCCAACTTGTACTTCCCAAGCGCTTAGTACAGTGCTCTGCACACAGTAAGCGCTCAATAAATACGATTGATTGATTGATTGATTGATTGATATAGAGACGGTCCCCACCCAACAATGGGCTCACAGTCTAGAAGGGGGAGACACACAACAAAACAAAATGTGCGGACAGGTGTCAAGTCATCAGAACAAATAGAATTAAAGCTAGATGCACATCATTAACAAAATAAATAGAATAGTAAATATGTACAAGTAAAATAAATAGAGTGATAGATCTATACAAGCATGTACAGGTGCTGCGGGGAGGGGAAAGAGGGAGGGCGGGGGGGATGGGGAGGAGGTGAGGATAAAGGGGGCTCAGTCTGGGAAGGCCTCTTGGAGGAGGTGAGCGCTCAGTAGGGCTTTGAAGGGAGGAAAAGAGCTGGCTTGGAGGATGTGTGGAGGGAGGATGCATCTGGCCTTCTGGAGAGTGGGGGGTGGCAGGGGGGGCCACTACTGGGATATGGTGCTTATCTCAGTCAGAGATGGTTCTTTTGCCCTCCGCCCTTCCCCTCACACGTGGTACAGCTAGGTTCTCTTTTTCGTTTCTTCTAACCTACAGGGAAGAGGGCACATGGGAACGGAAGCTGTGGTGAGGACCCCACCCATCTCCCCCACCTGCCTGGGGGCCCACGGGGCCGGACTTCCCTCCCCGGGGGCGGTGGGACACGGGCTGGGGGTGGACAGGCGGGGGCCGGGATCCCCTTGTGTCCAGCCAGACGGGCACCCCGTCTCCCGGAACCCGGCGGCCCTGTCGACATTTCGGTGAGGCAAGGCTGTTTTCAGAAGTGGTGACCGCACTTCCTCCCGGTCCCGGGCTTAGCGGTAAACAGGCTTGCTGCTGCTGTTTGCATAATGGGCCAATACTCGTGGTGGGGGGGAAAAAAGCAGTTGGGGGAGTGGGATGGATCCCCCCCACCCCTCCCCGCTCACCCCAAAAGCGGCCACAGGAACAAACAATCAGATGGGGAACAACCGTTGGCTTGGTAACCACTGAGAAGGAATGCAGAATTGGCAAACCCCTCCCAAACTTCTAACATTTCACTCCTTCTCCTCCATCCCTGTTGGCACATCCCAGCATCCCCAAACCCCGGCAGCAGTTCTCCCATCTTCCCAGCACCGGTCCCCACCAAATCCTGCATCCGAACTGGCTCACCTCGGAGGGCGAAGTGCTCTCCGAGTGCTCCCAGGGTGCTCAATTTCACCCAGAGCAAGAACGATACCCACTTTGTGACAATACCTGGGTGGGTTGCATGGGAGAACTCCCCCAGCCCCCTCACACACACACTTCCATTCCCATAACATCCTGGTCCCTCCCGCCCCCATTCCCGGCCTGGCCCAGCCAAGAGTGGCTGCACAGGACGGGACGGGGCTGGGGGAATTAAAACTTAAAAATTCTACCTGTCAATCCCAGTGGACCTGCTGACACGGCCAGAGAGTTTAGAAGCAGGACTAGCGGATATCATTATCATCATCACCATTATGGTACTTGTTAAGCACTAAATGCCGAGCACCGTCCTAAGCGCTGGAGTGGATGCAAGCTAATCAGGTTGGACGCAGTCGCTGTCCCACATGGGGCTCGCAGTCTTAATCCCCATTTTACAAATGAGGAAATTGAGGCCCAGCGAGGTTAAGTGACTCTCGAAGGTCACACAGTATTCATGTAGTATTCTTCTAGACTGTGAGCCCACTGTTGGGTAGGGACCATCTTTATATGTTGCCAACTTGGACTTCGCAAGCGCTTAGTACAGTGCTCTGCACACAGTAAGTGCTCAATAAATACGATTGAATGAATGAATGAATGTGGCAGAGCGAGAAATAAACCCCAAGCCCATGCTCTATCCACTAAACCAATCATCACAAACATCACCAATAACGGGCAGAGCCCATCCACCCTAAAATCCTCCCTGGCCTGTGTTCCCACGGGCCTCAGGACCAAGGACAACAAAAGTACTGAAAATTACTTCACCTTCCTTGGCTCCCGTCTTTCTGGCGGTGCTGACCCTGTCCCCTCTAGACTATCAGCTTGTTGTGGGAAGGGAATGTGTCTGTTTATTATTATATTGCACTCTCCCAAGCGCTTAGTACAGTGCTCTGCGCATAGTAAGCACTAAGTAAATATGGCTGATGGAATGAATACAGGGAGCAAGTCAAGGTGGCTCAGAAGAGAGTGGGAGCAGAGGAGAAGAAGACTAAGTCACGGAAGGCCTCTTGGAGGAGGTGTGTCTTCTAGACTGCGAGCTCACTGTGGGGTAGGGACCGTCTCTATATGTTCCCAACTTGTACTTCCCAAGCGCTTAGTCCAGCGCGCTGCACACAGTAAGCGCTCAATAAATACGATTGAATGAATGAATGAATAATAAGACTTTGAAGTGGGGGAGAGTCACTGTCTAAGAGCGATCCAAGCCAGAGAAAGGGCAGGGGTGAGAGGTCAGCAGAAAGATAAACCAGATGGAGGTACAGCATTCAAGGAAATAATAATAATGTTGGTATTTGTTAAGCGCTTACTATGTGCAAAGCACTGTTCTAAGCCCACTGTTGGGTAGGGACTGTCTCTATATGTTGCCAATTTGTACTTCCCAAGCGCTTAGTACAGTGCTCTGCACATAGTAAGCGCTCAATAAATACGATTGATGATGATGATGATGATGGGGGGAATACAGGGAGATGAGGTTGTCCCATGTGGGGCTCACAGTCTTAATCCCCATTTTACAGATGAGGGAACTGAAATTAGGGGTTCCCAAGTTGAATTGGGGGTGGGCTGGCAACCCACGCTGGACATCACACAGGCAGGGCACCGTATGGTCAGTACACTGCGTGGGCTGGACTGTGAAATTTGGGGACCTCACTGCGGGATGGACACCAGACCCCTTCACGTCCCTGCCAGGCAGCAGAGGGAGGAGAACTAGGCTGAATCCACCACGGGGCAGGTTAGGGAGGGAGAGGCGTCTCTCTCTCTCTCTCTCTCTCCCCAGCCCTTCCTGTTTTGTACCAGAGGTTTTGTGCCGAAAAGCCGGAGCTCAGCTTGAATAGCTACTTGGTCTGGCTGTTTTATCTCTCAGCTGAAGCAGGGGCGACCGCTTTCTATGCCGGGGAGCCCTGGGGGGGTTTCCATGGGGACGTGCCTGTTGTCTTCCCAGAAATTTGCCAAGGAAACTGCCACACACGCATCCCTCCTCCCGCACCTCTGCCCTTCTGTCTCTATTTCTCCTCTGTCTTTCCCTCGCTTGCTCTGCCCATCCAACCTCCTTTTTCCAACTCTCCATCCCCAGGTCTCTCTCCCTGGCTTCTTCCCCAGTCTTTCTCACCTCTGACCAAGACCCCTGGCCAAGACCCCAGTGTCTTCGGGCCATCCGCGGAGAGCTGATTAGTCCTTCCTAATTCCAACCCCCAGCAGACCCCTCCCCAACCCCAAGAAGGTGGTCAATCCCCTACGGAGTGGGTGATAGACTGAGAGATCTCTGATAATAATAATAATGACGATGATGGCATTTATTAAGCACTTACTCTGTGCAAAGCACTGTTCTAATTGCTGGGGAGATTACAAGGTGTATTTTGTTAGTATGTTTGGTTTTGTTCTCTGTCTCCCCCTTTTAGACTGTGAGCCCACTGTTGGGTAGGGGCTGTCTCTATATGTTGCCAACTTGTACGTCCCAAGCGCTTAGTACAGTGCTCTGCACACAGTAAGCGCTCAATAAATACAATTGATTGATTGATTGATTGATCAGGTTGTCCCACGTGGGGCTCACAGTCTTCATCCTCATTTTACAGGCAAGGGAACTGAGGCCCAGAGAAGTGAAGTGACTTGCCCAAAGTCACACAGCTGACAGTTGGTGGAGCCGGGATTCGAACCCATGATCTCTGACTCCAAAGCCCGGGCTCTTCCCACTGAGCCACACTGCTTCTGATAAGAAAAGCAGCATGGTTTAGTGGTTAGAACACAGGGCAGGGTGTCAGAATGACCTGGGTTCTAATCCTGGCTCTGCCACTTGTCTGCTGTGTGACCTTGGGCAAATCACTCCTCCACTCTAGACTGGAATCCCACTGTGGGCGGGGAATGTGACTATTTATTGCTGCATCTTACTCTCCCAAGCACTTAGTACAGTGCTCTGCACACAATAAGGGCTCAGTAAATGCAACCGAATGAACAACTTCACATCTTTTTGTCTCCATTACCTCATCTGTAAAATTCAGTCAATCATATTTATTGGGCGCTTACTGTGTGCAGAGCACTGTACTAAGCGCTTGGGAAGTACAATTTGGCACCATATAGAGGTGGTCCCTACCCAACAGTGGGCTCACAGTCTAGAAATGGGGATTAAGATGTGAGCCCCATCTGGGACAGGGACTCTGTCCAACCTGATTTGCTTGCCAGTGGTTAGTACAGTGCTTAGCACATACTATGCACTTGAGAAGCAGCATGGCCTTGTGGCAAGATCACGGGCTTGGGAGCCAGAGGTCATGGGTTCTAATCCCGGCTCCGTCACTTGTCTGCTGTGTGATCTTGGGCAAGTCACTTAACTTCTCCATGCCTCAGTTACCTCATCTGTAAAATGGGGATTGAGACTGTGAGCCCCATGTGGGACAACCTGATTACCTTGTATCTACTCCAGCACTTAGAACAGTGCTTGGCACATAGTAAGCGCTTAATACCAGAATTATTATTATTACAATAAGAGTCTCAGGTTAGGGACAACCTGATTACCTTGTATCTACCCCAGCGCTTAGAACAGTGCTTGGCACACAGTAAGCGCTTAATACCAGAATTATTATTATTACAATAAGAGTCTCAGGTTAGGGACAACCTGATTACCTTGTATCTACCCCAACGCTTAGAGCAGTGCTTGGCACACAGTAAGCGCTTAATACCAGAATTATTATTATTATAGTAAGAATCTCAAGTTAGGGACAACCTGATTACCTTGTATCTACCCCAGTGTTTAGAACAGTGCTTGGCACATAGTAAGTCCTTAATACCAGAATTAATCAATCAATCAATTGTATTTATTGAGCGCTTACTGTGTGCAGAGCACTGTACTAAGCGCTTGGGAAGTACAAGTTAGCAGCATATAGAGACAGTCCCTACCCAACAGTGGGTGAAAACCTGATTACCTTGTATCTACCCCAGCGCTTAGAACAGTGCTTGGCACATAGTAAGTGCTTAATGCCAGAATTATTATTATTATAATAACAGTCTCAAGTTAGGGACAACCTGATTACCTTGTATCTACCCCAGTGCTTAGAACAGTGCTTGGCACATAGTACGCGCTCAATACCATAATTATTATTATTATTGGAAGCCGTTTGGTTCAGTGGAAAGAGCCCGGGCTTTAGAGTCAGAGGCCGTGGGTTCAAATCCCTGCTCCGCCACTTGTCAGCTGTGTGACTTTGGACAAGTCACTTCACTTCTCTGGGCCTCAGTTCCCTCATCTGTAAAATGGGGATGAAGACTGTGAGCCCCTCGTGGGACAAGCTGATTACCTTGTATCTACCCCAGCGCTTAGAGCAGTGCTTTGCACATAGCAAGCGCTTAACAAATACCAACATTATTATTATTATAATAAAAGTCTCAGGTTAGGGCATCTCTGGGGAAGAGGTGAAGGCTGTCACAAAACAGTGTGGCAACTCTGGTTGGCTTCCTGGGAGAAGAGGGGTCCCTGGTCATAACATATCAGCGGTGTTGTGTGTGTGCTTTGTGTGTGTATCGGGGGGCGGGGGGGAATTGGGGAAAGAGTGTTGTCCGCTCTCCACTGCGGTGGGCTTGGGCATCCACTGAAGCCATGGCCCGGATGGTCCCCGACCCACCCCTTCCCTGGAGAAAGCCGGAACCACCCCTAAATCCAACCGCTTTCTCCCTTCCCATCTGGCTCTTCAGCTTCCCAGCTTCCAATCAATGGATCAATCAGCTGATCCCAACCTTTGAGGTGGTGAGGAAAAAGAGCGCACAATCCCTTGGGTCAGAGACATCTGTGGGAGTCAACGCAGAAACCATAGCTCCATCACGGTCAGTTTTGCCTCAGTGTGGTCAGACTCCCCGGGATGCCCACCTGTACCTCCTGAAATAGAGTCTCCCGTCACCTAACACCATTCCCCATGGCTGTTGGAGAGAGTATTTTCTTAAGACGCTGCTGATTCCCAAAGCCGACAGTAACCTCACACTTCTCGTCCCCGCTGCTGTCTCTCAAGTAGCCTGGATTGAGCGCCTGCAGAACGTTGTGCTGAGCGCTTGGGAGGCTTGAAGAGCTTCCGTCTAACGGCGGAGCTCCCGAAGCCCTCACCCCCGCCATAGTTTTCCCGGGAAATCTGGCCTTCACCAGTTGTGGCCTGGTGACCTGTGGTCATCGGCGTGGACTCAGTTGTCCGGAAAGGGGCTGGTGAGAGGATCGCCAGGCCCCTTTGGGCCTTCAGAAGATACAGCGATGGGACATGTGGGGGAATTTTGATCATCCCGGGGGCAGGGAGCCGTGTAAGCTGGCACGGGACCGTCGCCCGGGCGGACGAGGCGAGGCAGAGGACGTGGGGCTAGAGACCCCCAAAACCCACTGGATGAACAGGACCCCCGAGACTCCAGGAACAAAGAGAGCAGAAAACAGTCGGGTACCTCATCACACCCGCTCTCGTCTGGCCGGCCCCGCAGGATCTGCCGCTCAGACGGAGCGCATCCCAAGGCCGGGCCTGCCCGTCAGCTCCGGTTGCCCCCGGCCTCTGCTTCCCGAGCCTACTCCGGCCTCCCAGAGCGGGGATGCGTGCTGGAAAATAGGCCGGGGTCTGCCCGGGAATGGGGAGGAGGGGCGCGCCTCGGACCTCAGCCAATCGGCCGATGGAGCCTAGCAGAGATTCCCATTGTGCCTCTCTTCCCCGCCGGCCTCGCTTCTGCGGCGAGGAGACCCTCCGTCTGACTGGGGGCCGGTGCTCCGGAGGCGGCAGGGTGACCCGGGTACCGATCCCGTTGGCTTTCCTTGCCCTCTCCCTGCCCACGAGAGATGCTGCAGGGAAAACCCCAAACCCGGGCATCGCTCGCGTGGCTCAGTGGAAAGAGCCCAGGCTTCGGAATCAGAGATCATGGGTTCAAATCCCGACTCCTCCGCTTGGCAGTTGTGTGACTTTGGGCAAGTCACTTCACTTCTCTGGGCCTCAGTGACCTCAGCTGTCAAATGGGGTTGAAGATTGTGAGCCCCACGTGGGACAACCAGATTACCTTCTATCCTCCCCAGCGCTTAGAACAGTGCCTTGACATAGTAAGCACTTAACAAATGCCATCATTATTATTATTATTATTATTATTATTATTATTATTATTATTAACATGCCCCCCAAAAAGCAGCAGAAGCACCTTGGCCTAACAGAAAGCGCATGGGCTTAGGTGTCTGGGGACCTGGGTTCTAATCCCTACTCTTCCAGTTGCTTGCTGTGTGATCTTGGGCAAGTCACTACTTCCCTATGCCTAAGTTCCCACAACTGTAAAATGGGGTGAGCACGGGGGTGGATACAAGATAATCAGTGTGGCTCAGTGGAAAGAGCCCGGGCTTTGGAGCCAGAGGTCATGGGTTCAAATCCCGGCTCCGCCAATTGTCAGCTGTGTGAGTCACTTTTGAGCCCGTTGTTGGGTAGGGACCATCTCTATATGTTGCCAACTTGTACTTCCCAAGCGCTTAGTACAGTGCTCTGCACACAGTAAGCGCTCAATAAATACGATTGAATGAATGAATGAGTGAACGTCTCTGGGCCTCAGTGACCTCATCTGTAAAAATGGGGATTAAGACTGTGAGCCCCCCATGGGACAACCTGAACACCTTGTAACCTCCCCAGTGCTTAGAACAGTGCTTTGCACATAGTAAGCGCTTAATAGATGCCATCATTATTATTATTATTATAATCAGGTCCCACATAGGGCTCTCAGTCTAATAACTTTATTGAGTTAATAATTGAATTAATAATTGAGTTAATAGTTGAGTCAATAATTTATTGAGCGCTTACTGTATGCAGAGCACTGTACTAAGCACTTGGAAGAGTATAACAGAGTTGGTAGACAGAGAACTGGTATTGAATCTGCGTTTTACGGTTGAGGAAATTGAGACACATAGAAGGTCACACAGCAGACAAGGGGCAGAGCCAGAATTAAAACCCAGGTCCCAGACCCGGGATCTATCCACTAAACAGGGACTGCGTCCCATTTGATTACCTTGTATGTACCCCAGTGCTTAGAACAGTGCTTGGCACCTAGTAAGTGCTTAAATATCATAATTATTAAATTATTATTATTAATCCAAGCTGCTTCTACATTCAGCAGTATGTCATGGTGGATCATCAGAAGTCTTGGAAGTCAGAAGGTTCTGATTCCGGCCCCGCCACTCATCTACTGTATAACCTTGGGCAAATCACTTCATTTCTCTGTGCCTCAGTTACCTCATCTGTAAAATGGGGATTGAGACTGTGAGCCCCACAGGGGATAAGGAACTATGTCCAATTCAATTTACTTTGTAAATTGAACTGGACTTGGTAATTGCGGTATGTGTTAAGCGCTTATTATGTGCTGTTCTCAGCGCTGGTACAGAGCTCGACACATAGTAAGCACTTCAATACCATTATTATCATTATTCAGCGGTGAGGCTGGAGTAGGAGGGAGAGCCACAGGCTCAAGGTTTGAGCGACAAACTATTAATGAAACCACAGAACATTTTGTAATGGGAGATGCAAACTGGCCTCCCCGCTGACATAGGCTAGACGTCCCAGGGCAGGAGAGAAGCCGCTGAATTATGCACGAGTTTCCTTTCCTCTTGGGACGATCCAGGGGAAAGCAAGCGGGATCCAACACTCCACTCCCGCCATCTCACCCGGCCTTTTTCCAGCCTTTTTCGTTTAGATTTAGCCGAGGGAAACTTCTCACTGGACCTCGATCTCATCTGTCTGGCCGCCAACCCCTCGCCCATCTCCTATAACGCCTTCCCTCCTCACGTGCCATCACGCCATCATCATTATTATTATTATTATCCCCTACTTCAAAGCTTTATTGAAAGCCCATCTCCTCCAAGAGGCCTTCCCTGACTAAGCCCTCCTTTTCTCTTCTCCCACTCCCTTCCCCCGTTTAGACTGTGAGCCCACTGTTGGGTAGGGACTGTCTCTATATGTTGCCAACTTGTACTTCCCAAGCGCTTAATATAGTGCTCTGCACACAGTAAGTGCTCAATAAATACAATTGATTGATTGATTGAGTCTGCATCATTCATTCATTCATTCAATCATATTTATTGAGCGCTTACTGTGTGCAGAGAGCTTGGGCAGTCCAAGTTGGCAACATCTAGAGCCGGTCCGTACCCAACAGAGGGCTCACAGTCTAGAAGGGGGAGGCGGAGAACAAAACAAAACATATTAACAAAATAAAATGAATAGAATAAATATCTACAAATAAAATCAATCAATAAGTAGAAGAACATCGCCCTGACTCCCTCCCTTTATTCAACTCCCCTTCCAGTCCCACAGCACTTACATATCTTAGAACAGTGCTTTGCACATAGTAAGCGCTTAACAAATACCATCATTATTATTATATCTATCTGTAATTTATTTTTTGTAATAACAATGGCATTTGTTAAGCCCTTAGTCTGTGCCAGGCACTGTACTAAGCGCTGGGGAGGATACAAGCAAATCGGGTTGGACACAGTCCCTGTCCCACATAGGACTCACAGTCTCGTTCCCCATTAACAATAATAATGATGGTATTTATTAAGCGCTTACTATGTGCGAAGTAAGCATTCAATAAATACTACTGAATGAGTGCATATGATCCATATTGGACAGGAGAAGAGGCGTTGCCTAGCATGGGCCTTGGAGTTAGAAGGAACTGGGTTCTAATCCTGACTCCACCAGTTGTGTCCTGTGTGACCTCGGGCAAGTCACTTCACTTCTCTGTGCCTCAGTTCCCTCATCTGTCAAATGGGGATGAAGACCATGTCCCACATGGGCTGCGTCCAACCTGAGTAGCTTGTACTCAGAGAAGAGAAGCAGAGCGGTCCAGCGGAAAGAGCACAGGCTTTGGAGTCAGAGGTCATGGGTTCAAATGCCGGCTCTGCCACTTGTCAGCTGTGTGACTTTGGGCAAGTCACTTCACTTCTCTGGGCCTCACTTACCTCGTCTGTAAAATGGGGGTGAAGACTGTGAGCACCCCTTGGGACAACCTGATCACCTTGTAAGAACAGTGCTTTGCACATAGTTAGCACTTAATAAATGCCATCATTATTATTATTATTATTGTATCTACCCTAGGGCTTAGTACGGTACCTGGCACATAATAAGAGCTTAAATGCCATTAAAAAAAAAAGCTGCCAGCCTTTTCGAATCACAAATTCAAATACAAATTGCAGAGGGTGTCATGATCTTGGTAGGTTTGGATCTCAGCAGCACAATTGGGGAAGTAAATTCTACTCAGCCATCAGGCCAAGGCGATTACAGCAGCCTTCAAAAGTTCTGAGGGTGTTCTGTTTCCCAAAGCTGTGTGATTAATCAGAGCTATTGTGAGCAGGGGAGCGAGAAATTGCTTCCATTTTGTCATTTTAAGTGCATTTTATTAGGGCACTTAACAGGCCATCTTGCCATCCCCCTGGGAGAGCGAGAGTGTATATTTTCCCATATAAGTACACGGTTTGACTCTGCATGTGTAAGTACACAGTTTGACTCTGGGAGCCGGTGATCTCAGACACAATTGACAATTAAAAGAAGAAAGAATCCAGGGACCCTCCCCGGGATCATTTAAAATGTTCCCGTTCAATAATCCTGGCAGGGGATGGGAGGGAGGCAGAAGGGGAAAGTCAAGAAAGGAGGAAGAGGGGGCGGAAATTGAAGGTTGGACTTAGGAAGCGCTACTGGGCAGGCTGAGAATAATAATAATAAAAAAAGAACAATTTTGATATTTGTTAAGAGCCTTAGTGTGTGCCAAGGACTGCGGTGGACGCAAGCAAATTGGGTTGGGCACAGTTCCTGTCCCATATGGGGCTTGTGGTCTTAATCCGCATTTTAAAGGTGAGAGAGAAGTGAAATCATCATCATCATCATCATCATCAATCGTATTTATTGAGCGCTTATTATGTGCAGAGCACTGTACTAAGCGCTTGGGAAGTACAAATTGGCAACATATAGAGACAGTCCCTACCCAACAGTGGGCTCACAGTCTAAAAGGAAATGACTTGCCCAAAGTCACAGCAGACAAGTGGAGGAGCCAGGATTAGAATCATGGTCCTTCTGACTCCAGGCCCAAGCTCTATCTACTAGGCAACTCTCTTTTCCTACAATGTAGGGTCCACAAAAACCAGGAATCACTTCATGTCCCATCTTCCAAAGGTCCAGCACTGTGATTGCCCCGAGGACCCTGGTAGGGAAAGGGAGGAATCAGAGGATTTGGAGGAAACCAGGAATCACTTCATGTCCCATCTTCCAAAGGTCCAGCACTGTGATTGCCCCGAGGACCCTGGTTGGGAAAGGGAGGAATCAGGGGGTTTGGAGGGTCCGTGCTGGGTCACTGGGGGAGAATCAGGGATCAAAAGGGGACAGAGTCAGAAGGGATGGATAATAATAATAATAATAATGGCATTTATTAAGCGCTTACTATGTGCAAAGCACTGTTTTAAGCGCTGGGGAGGTTACAAGGTGATCAGGTTGTCCCACAGGGGCGGCTCACGGTCTTCATCCTCATTTTACAACTGAAGCCCAGAGAATCAATCAATCAATCGTATTTATTGAGCGCTTACTGTGTGCAGAGCACTGTACTAAGCACTTGGGAAGTACAAGTTGGAAGTACAAGCACAAGGAAGTCCAAGAGAAGTGAAGTGACTTGCCCAAAGTCACACAGCTGACTGTTGGCAGAGCCGGGATTTGAACCCGCACCTCTGACTCCAAAGCCCAGGCTCTTTCCACTGAGCCACGCTGCTTCTCTGATAATTCATTTCTAGAATATTTATTTATAGTATTCTATATTATTCTATTCTATAATATTCTATACTCATATACTCTATATGAATATTTATTCATTTATAAATAATCTTTATAATATTATTATAATAGGATAATTCATGCTGGATCGCTGGGTGGGGGAATCAGGAATGGATAGATCAGAGTTAAGTTTATTGAGTGGTCACCCGCTTCCCACTCAATGGTATTTACTGAGCGCAGAGCACTGAATTAAGCACTTGGGAAAGTATAATGAGGTTCGTAGACATAATCCCTGCCCGCATGGGGACACAGACATTAAAATACATTATAAATAGGGGGAACTAGCAGAGTATAAGGATTTTACATAAGTCCCATGGGGATGGACTATCAGTGGTATTTACAGCGTGGCTCAGTGAAAAGAGCACGAGCTTTGGAGTCAGAGGTCTTGGGTTCAAATCCCAGCTCCGCCACTTGTCAGCTGTGTGACTCTGGGCAAGTCACTTAACTTCTCTGGGCCTCAGTTCCCTCAGTGCTTAGAACAGTGCTTTGCACATAGTACGCGCTTAATAAATGTCATTATTATTAATATTATTATTATTATTATTATTATTTACTAGGCACCATATAAGCATTTAGGAGTGAAGGACAGAAAAAAGGCATATGCATCCTGTCCTCAATCAATCAATCAATCAATCAATCATATTTATTGAGCACTTACTGTGTGCAGAGCACTGTACTAAGCGCTTGGGAAGTACAAGTTGGCAACATATAGAGACAGTCCCTACCCAACAGTGGGCTCACAGTCTAAAAGGGGGAGACAGAGAACAAAACCAAACATACTAACAAAATAAAATGTAGCTTCTGAGTTAGTTATGAAGGTGGGTGTCCAGTAGACAGACAACATACGGCTCCTCCCAAGGTCCCGGGCCCTGTGCTGGCTAATAATAATGATGACATTTATTAAGCACTTACTATGTGCAAAGCACTGTTCTAAGCGCTGGGGAGGTTACAAGGCGATCAGGTTGTCCCACGGGGGGGCTCACAGTCTTAATCCCCATTTTACAGAGGAGGTCACTAGGGCCCAGAGAAGTTAAGCGACTTGCCCAAAGTCACACAGCTAATAATTGGTGGAGTCAGGATTTGAACCCATGACCTCTGACTCCAAAGCCCAGGCTCTTTCCACTGAGCCATGCTGCTTCTCTTGGATGGGTGGATGGATGGATGAAGAGTTTGACCCAGGACAAAGCAGCATGGCCCAGTGGGTAGAGAACAGGCCCAGGAGTCAAAAGGACTGGGTTCTAATCCCAGCTCTGACGCTTCTGTGCTGTGCGACTTTGGGCAAGTCACTTCACTTCTCGGTGCCTCAGTTACCTCATCTGTCAAATGGGGATTGAGACCGTGAGCCCCACGTGGAACAGAGAAGCAGCGTGGCTCAGTGGAAAGAGCCCGGGCTTTGGAGTCAGAGTTCATGGGTTCAAATCCCGGCTCCGTCAATTGTCAGCTGTGTGACTTTGGGCAAGTCATTTAACTTCTCTGTGCCTCAGTTACCTCATCTGTAAAATGGGGATGAAGACTGTGGGCCCCATGTGCGACAACCCAATCACCTTGTAATCTCCCCAATCAATCAATCAATCAATCGTATTTATTGAGCGCTTACTGTGTGCAGAGCACTGTACTAAGCGCTTGGGAAGTACAAGTGGGCAACATAGCGTTAGAACAGTGCTTTGCACATAGTAAGTGCTTAATAAATGTCATCATCATTATTATTATTATTATTATTAACAGGGACTGTGTCCTACCCTATTTGCTTGTATCCACCCCAGCGCTTGTACAGTGCCTGACACATAGTAAGCACTTAAATACCATTATTATTAGCTTGCATTTATCCCAGTGTTTAGTACAGTGCCTGGCACATAGTAAGCACTTAAATATCATTTTAAAAAATAGCTCAGTCTCAGTTTCTTTCTGTCTCTCTCAACCACGGGCTTGTAGCCTGACTCACCTTGGGTTATGACCCCGGGGGGGCTGACACAGGGAATGAGCCCACTGTTGGGTAGGGACTGTCTCTATATGTTGCCAACTTGTACTTCCCAAGCGCTTAGTCCAGTGCTCTGCACACAGTAAGCGCTCAATAAATACGATTGATGATGATGATGATGATTAATAAATACCGGCACGTCCGCTGGATCAGTTGTTATAATCGACAACGGCGGATTCTGTGCACGGCCACTTCGAAGGTGGTGGTGGTGAGGACGGAGAGTGCGGAGCTGGTCTCCAGCCACAGAGGAGGAAGCAGGGATAATAATAACTGTGGTATTTGTTAAGCGCTTACAGTGCGCCGGGCACTGTACTAAGCACCGGGGTGGATGCAAGCAAATCAATCAATCAATCAATCAATCAATTGTATTTATTGAGCACTTACTGTGTGCAGAGCACTGTACTAAGCGCTTGGGAAGTACAAGTTGGCAACATATAGAGACGGTCCCTACCCAACAGTGGGCTCACAAATCAGGCTGGACACAGTCCCTGTCCCTCATGGGGCTCACAGTCTCACTCCCCATTTTACAGATGAGGTCACTGAGGCCCAGAGAAATCAAGTGACTGACCCACGGTCACACAGCAGACAAGTGGCAGGGCTGGGATTAGAAGCCATGAGCGTCTTACTCCCGGGCCTGGGCTCTATCCGGTAGGCCGTGCTGCTTACGTGCTTAATAATAATAATTGCGGTATTGGTTATTCATTCATTCATTCAACCGTATTTATTGAGCGCTCACTGTGTGCAGAACACTGGACTAAGTGCTTGGGAAGTACAAGTTGGCAACATATAGAGATGGTCCCTACCCAACAGTGGGCTGACTGATAAGCAGCATAATAATAGCAACAATAACCATGATGGGATAGGGTCACTGGAGAGTGTGTTGGCCAGAAAGAGCGTCTGCACCCCTTCAGTTCTGGCTCCCAGCAATGCTTCCACCTCCTCCTCTTTGGGAGCACTTGTACATATTTATTATTCTATTTATTTTATTTTGTTAATATGGGTTGCTTTGTTGTCTGTCTCCCCCTTCTAGACCGTGAGCCCGCTGTTGGGTAGGGACCGTCTCTATATGTTGCCAACTTGGACTTCCCAAGCGCTTAGTACAGTGCTCTGCACCCAGTAAGTACTCAATAAATACGATTGAATGAATGAATGAATGAATGAATGAATGAATGAATGAATGAGAGTGCTCCTGAGGGGATCTCTGGGCCCTGGACTAATAATAATAATAATAATAATGGCATTTGTTAAGCGCTTACTACGTGCAAAGCACTGCTCTAAGCGCTGGGGGGGATACAATGTGATCAAGTCGTATATATGTATATATGTACATATGTATATATGTTTGTACATATTTATTACTCTATTTATTTATTTATTTATTTTATTTGTACATATCTATTGTATTTATTTGATTTTGTTAGTATGTTTGGTTTTGTTCTCTGTCTCCCCCTTTTAGACTGTGAGCCCACTGTTGGGTAGGGACTGTCTCTATATGTTGCCAATTTGTACTTCCCAAGCGCTTAGTACAGTGCTCTGCACATAGTAAGCGCTCAATAAATACGATTGATGATGATGATGATGATGATGAAGTTGTCCCACGTAGGGCTCACAGTCTTAATCCCCATTTTTACAGATGAGGTAACTGAGGCTCAGAGAAGTTAAGTGACTTGCCCAAGGTCACACAGCAGACTTGTGGTGGAGCCGGGATTCGAACCCACGACCTCTGACTCCAAAGCCCGGGCTTTTTCCACTGAGCCACGCTGCTTCTCTTAGTGAATGGACTAGTGAATCCATTAGCCCCTATTCCAAAAAAATGAGCCACAGAGACAGTGCCCCCCCACCAACCTGCCATCAGTGCCTCCTCCATCAATTATTCAAAAAGCCTTCCCTTCTCAGGTTTCTGGTCCTTTCTTCCCTTTGCAGGGAATAACCACCCACACAGGGAGGGTAACAACTGAGCACAACACTGGACCAAACGCTACGGTCTCCCAGGGTCGAAGGGAGGGAGAGTGGGGACTCGCTTAGTACAGTGCTCTGCACACAGTAAGCGCTCAATAAATACGACTGATTGATTGATTCCCTTCCCCACAGCACTTGTATGTATGTATATATGTTTGTACGTATTTATTAATCTATTTATTTATTTTACTTGTACATATCTATTCTGTTTATTTCATTTTGTTAGTATGTTTAGTTTTGTTCTCTGTCTCCCCCTTCTAGACCGTGAGCCCGCTGTTGGGTAGGGACTGTCCCTATATGTTGCCAACTTGTACTTCCCAAGCGCTTAGTCCAGTGCTCTGCACACAGTAAGCGCTCAATAAATACGATTGATTGATTGATTTCACAGGTGGGGAAACCGAAGCCTGGAGAGATTAAGCGACCCGTTCGAGGTCCCACCGCAGAACCGGGACCGGAAACTTTTAGCCATCAACTTCACAAGAAGCCGTTGGTGGACGAACTTGGACAGGGTAGAGGATGTGGGATCCAGGATCCCCCTTTCCTAAAGCGATTAAGTTCCTTTATTATGGTATTTTTTAGTGCTTACTATGTGTCAAGCACTCTGAGTGCTCAGGTGTATAGTAATAATAGTATGAGCACTTACTCTAAGTGCTGAGATAAATATAAGCTAATCAGGTTGGACAAGATCCCTGTTCTACATGGGGCTCACAGTTTAAGTAAGAGGGTAGGGGTCACATCTACCAACTCCGTTGTATTGTACTTTTCCAGGCACTTCATATAGTGCTCTGCATACAGTAAGAGCTCAATAATAATAATAATGATGGCATTTATTAAGCGCTTACTATGTGCAAAACACCGCACTGGGGAGTTTACAAGATGATCAGCTTGTCCCACGAGGGGCTCACAGTCTTAATCCCCATTTTCCAGATGAGGTAACATTTATTCATTCAGTCATATTTATTGAGCACTTACTCTGTGCAGAGCACTGTACTAAGCGCTTGGGAAGTACAAGTTGGCAACGTATAGAGACGGTCCCTACCCAACAGCGGGCTCGCAGTCCAGGCACAGAGAAGTGAAGTGACTTGCCTGAGGTCACACAGCTGACAATTGTGGGATTGGAGTCAGAGGTCATGGGTTCAAATCCCAGGTTTTTTCCACTGAGCCACGCTGCTTCTCCTTAATAATACCACTCAATCAATACCCCTGTTCAGTTGGCACCAGCTAGACAGTCCTAGCAATCGTGGAGGAATTCTGACCACTTCATCATCATCATCAATCGTATTTATTGAGCGCTTACTATGTGCAGAGCACCGTAGTAAGCGCTTGGGAAGTACAAATTGGCAACATATAGAGACAGTCCCTACCCAACAGTGGGCTCACAGTCTAAAAGATACAACCACCTTTTCTCTGTTCCCCTCCCAGACGCCCCCCTTGAATGATATACTATGAGTTAGTACCGTTCCCTCGACGATGCCAACCACTGGACCAAGACTGTGAGCCCACTGTTAGGTAGGGGTTGTCTCTATATGTTGCCGACTTGTACTTCCCAAGTGCTTAGTACAGTGCTCTGCACATAGTAAGTGCTCAATAAATATGATTGATTGATTGATCCATAATCCCAGCTGCCAGTTTGAGCAGTCCACTCCACCAGTTATTGGCCAAGGCCCACCCTTGGGGCCCAGTGCCTCCTAGGAGTGGGGAGGCCTGGGGCTCTTTCTCTGGGAGAGTGGGTACTGTCTCTCAAACCCACCAAGGATGGGGTTGGGGAAAAAGCTGCGGTGCGGAAGACTTGCCAGCCCACAAACTCTGGAGACCCCTGAAATAACAGTAACGAGTAACAAAAACGAAACCCGGTGGGATTCACCTGAAGGGAACGATTCAGGGTTGCATTTCTGTCTGTTCCCGGGGGTGCCCAGAAGGTGCGTGTGAAGACCCCAGGAAGGTAACAAGTAACAAAAACGAAACCCGGTGGGATTCACCTGAAGGGAACGATTCAGGGTTGCATTTCTGTCTGTTCCCGGGGGTGCCCAGAAGGTGTCCAGCACAACGTAGCTTACAAAAGCGAGGGGAGCTGAAATTAGCTAGTGGCAAGGTTCTAGAGCCTCTCTGTAAGTGCTGTGGGCTTTCAAGAAGAGTCCCAGATAGAAAGGCTGCTGGCATTGCGTCCAAAGCAGATGGGGACAGGCCAGTTGGACACAGGACTGTCCGGTAGACTGTCGGACGAATGGCCACCCTTAGGGCGAGAGATCTTACCTCCCCAAGCAGCACGGTGGCTGTTCTCGCTGCCCGCCAGAGACCGTCATGTCCAGAACCTCTGGGCAAATTGGGGAAGGGGCAGCTTCTCCAAGGTGGCACCCTTCTGAATCCACAGGCATCAGCTGCTATCTGTCTGTCACTCGTGGGCCCAGGGAAGTGCGTAAGTCCCGCCTCAACGGGAGAGGAAGTGCCAAGAGCTGGGTTTCCCTGGACTAGAGTTGTGTCCCCCCGGGGGGTCACCTGCCCAAGGTGAATCATTCATTCATTCATTCAAGTGTATTTATTGAGCACTTACTGTGTGCAGAACACTGTACTAAGCGCTTGGGAAGTACAAGTTGGCAACATATAGAGATGGTCCCTACCCAACAGTGGGCTCCCAGTCTAGAAGGGGGAGACAGAGAACAAAACAAAACATATTAACAGAATAAAATGAATAGAATAAATAGGTGCAAGTAAAATAAATAAGTAAATAGAGTAATAAATTGATTGATGGAACCTGGGAAGACAAAGAGCCATACATGGTCCCTAGGTAGGGAACTGATGGTAATGAGGTTTAAAAAGGCTGGGAGTGAGTGGGATGTGGAAACAAAGGAGCAGGGGCAAGGTGGGGCAAGAAAAATACTTAAACTGTTAGTGTTTTGTTGTTGTTGTTTAAGTGCTGCCATCATAATGTAACTCCATGTTGGCCAGATATGTTCAGGATTCCTGCTGGACTTATCCATTCTGTGGAATGTCTTTGATTGTCTTTTGGTCAGGAATTTTCACCTCACAAGACATAGTCCCAGCAGGTATTTCCATGATTTGCAGAGCCGGAACTAAAAATCAATTTTCCCACCTTCCAGAGTTGTGCTCTTTCCTCAGGACCAGCAATAGGGATTCCTATCCATTTTCCAGTTCATAATGGAAATGAATCAGATTTCATTCAGTCGCCATCACGAAGGACAATTAGTGAAGGCCTCAGAGACACCCCCCTGCTTGCCCCCACCCTGCCCTGGGGTTAAGACACAGCCATCTCTCCAGGAACAGTTACGGCATCCTCCCTGGCATTGGGGAGAGGGCTTGGATTGCCCTGTCCGTGCCCAGTGCCCTTCTTGAGTCCCAGCCATCCAGTGGGAATGGAGTCAGGGGAAGGTCCTCAGCTCCCAGCTGTCCTGCAGGGCAGGGCCCCTGGCTCCCCGATGGTGAATTATTCCTGCAGATCTGGACGTGGTCCGTGCCGGGGGAGGACGTGACCCTGGGATCCAGTAAAATTTCCAGCCTGGGAGTCAGAAGGACCCGAGCTCTAACCCCGATTCCGCCTCTTATCTGCTGTGTGATCTGGGGCAAGTCACTTCACTTTTCTGTGCCACAGTTCCCTCATCTGTAAAATGGGGATTAAGACTGCGAGCCCCAAGTGGGACATGGACTGTGTCCAACCTGATTAGCTTGTATCCACCTCTGCTCTTAGAACAGCGCCTGGCACATAGTGCTTAATACCATAAAAATCAATTTTAATAATTAAAAAAAAGAGATTCAGAAAGGCTGGGGCTGCTCCACTGGGGACGGGACATGGATATAAGGTTTGGGAGGTCATCTTCCACATTCCTCAGTGCCACCTACCATTAATGCCACCCCAACTCCACACTGGCCACCGCTAACATGCCCCCGGCAACACGTCACTGCAAACACTGACCCCATCCTTGGACAGGTGATGATGATGATGGCATTTATTAAGCGCTTACTATGTGCAAAGCACCGTTCTAAGCGCTGGGGAGGTTACAAGGTGGTCAGGTTGCCCACGGGGGGCTCACGGTCTTAATCCCCATTTTACAGATGAGGTAAAAGGGAGGAGGTGCCTAGGAGATTTGAACCCCCTTGGCCATCACTTTTAGACTGTGAGCCCACTGTTGGGTAGGGACTGTCTCTATATGTTGCCGATTTGTACTTCCCAAGCGCTTAGTACAGTGCTCTGCACATAGTAAGCGCTCAATAAATACGATTGATGATGATGATCACCCCAATAGCCGGCACCTCCACGTGACTTCCATCTAGCCAGGTGGGGGACGGGTGGGGTTAGAGAAGCAGCGTGGCTCAGTGGAAAGAGCCCGGGCTTTGGAGTCCGAGGTCATGGGTTCGAATCCCGGCTCCCCCACATGTCTGCTGTGTGACCTTGGGCTAGTCGCTTAACTTCTCAGAGCCTCAGTTACCTCACCTGTAAAATGGGGATGAAGACAGTGAGCCCCACGTGGGACAAACTGATCACCTTGTATCCCCCCAGTGCTTAGAATAGTGCTTTGCACAGAGTAAGCGCTTAACAAATGCCATTATTACTATTACTCACGGCTGAGCTGGCGCCTCTGGGCCCGATGTCTCCACGGTGGGCGTCTGCCCCAGGGCAACAGGGGTGGCATCGCCATATCTTCACGCAGCTGAAGCGCTATGGGCGTCTCATGGCCGGAAGGGCCCAGAGAGGCACCGGGAGAATCCGGTCCTTCGCTCAGACTCCCGCCAGGCCCCGGGCGGGCAGACTCGGATGCTCCCCGGCCTGCCCTTTTCCGTCCGGCCCCGGAGAAGACGGGCCGCTCCTCTGCTCCGCCCGGCTGCCCGCACATGATTTATGCATGAAGGCGGCGGGCGGGTAGCGTGTTCGGTGGCGGCCGATCACCAAGCTCTCGTGTCCGACCCTGAGCTACTGTGGAGATGGCATGGCCGGGAGCAGGAGGGTGAGCTAGTCAGGCCTGGATGAAGAACCAGACCACTGCCCCCAAACAGCCAGAATTTCCCAGGCTATGCGATTAGAATAGTGCTTTGCACATAGTAAGCTTAGTAAATGCCATTATTATTATTATTATTATTATTATTATTATTATGCCCTGCATTGGCAACCCCCAACCCAGGCCTAGGCACCCGCCCCCACCCAGACTAGCAATCAGGGACCACAGTACCCCCCCCCCCCCCCCCCCCCCCCCCCCAGAGGACTGAGCACCTGCCCATCTCCTCTCAGCTCTCTGCCATGATAATAAAGTGAGTCACGGCCCTTGGACTTATGATGCTGAATCCTCTCCAATCCCCAGGAGGTGGGGAGAGGCAAGTATCATCACCCCCATTTAACAGAGGAAGAAACTGAGGCTCAAGGAGGTCGGATGACTTGCCCGTGGCCCCGCAACTGGCCAGGGGCAGATCTGGGACCGCGGAGACACTAGACGTTGACTCCTAGAAGGCAGACAAGGGATCCTAGGGCTCTGGCAAACCCTTAGAGATTCAGGTATTCAGATGGTCAGTCGAACTCACAGCACACACAGCGCTGAGGAAATACATAAAGGATAAAGAACACTTGGTCCCTAGATGGGGGCAGGGGGACCCGGGACTGGAGAACCACCTGAAAACACAGGAAAACACGCACGCTAACTTATTCCCTATGTGATGATCTTTTAAGCTTACACCTAAGAAATCTTAAAAGCGGGCTCCATTTGGAAAGTGACATTTTTATTGGTGGACGTTATTTCTTCCCTTCATTGGGTCCATGCATTTGTCGACTGAGTAATGGTAATAATGATAATACTATTCGTAAATGCTTACTATGTGCCAAGCACCATGCTAAGTCCTGGGATACAATACAATCAGATCAGGCACAATTCCTGTTCCACACAGGTCTCTCAGTCTAAGGTGAAAGGAGGACAGGTATTTAATCCCCCTTTTACAGATGAGGAAACTGAGGCTAAGAAACAATTTGCCCAAGGTCCCAGAGCAGGTCAGGGGTGAAACCCGGAGAAGAATCCAGCTCTTCTGACACCCAAGCCTGTGGTCTTTCCACTACCAATTGGTCAATAATGGTATTTATTGAGTATCCCTGTGCAGGGAGTTGTATGAAGCCTTTAGGAACTTATACCAGAAGCAAGATATCCATTCCCTCCTTCCAGGAACATACACTATCACAGGGAAGGTTGCCAGACAGCAGCAGTGTGGCCCGCTGGAAACAGCACAGACCTGGGACTCAGAGGATCTGGGTTCTAATCCCACTTCTGCCAAATTAATTCATTCAATCATATTTATTGAGCGCTTACCGTGTGCAAAGCACTGTACTAAGCACTTGGGAAGTACAAGTCGGCAGCATATAGAGACGATCCCTGCCCAACAATGGGCTCACAGTCTAGAAGATGCTTGCCATGCGATCTTGGGCAAGTCACTTCACTTCTCTGTGCCGCAGTTCTCCTGTTTTCCATCCTACTGTGAGCTCCCCATGGGAAAGGGACCATGACCGACCTAATTTGTATATATCCCAGTGCTTAGGAGAGTGTTTGACACACAGTAAGTGCTTAAAATAGTGTAAAGAAAAAGAAAGCTACACTACAAACCAGGGAGGGCAAGAGGAAAAAAGAGAATAGGGGCAGACAGTCAGGAGAGTGAATAAATAGGGATGAAGTAAGTAGCGGAATAAGTCTGAGTGTGTCACTGGATATAAACCCCTAGGTATGGGCTGAGGATGGGTGAGAAGCAGTGTGGCTCAGTGGAGAGAGCCCGGGCTTTGGAGTCAGAGGTCATGGGTTCAAGTCCTGGCTCCGCCACTTGTCAGCTGTGTGACTTTAGGCAAGTCGCTTCTCTGGGCCTCAGTTCCCTCGTCTGTAAAATGGGGATGAAGACTGTGAGCCCCCCCCGTGGGACAACCTGATCGCCTTGTAACCTCCCCAGCGCTTGGAACGGTGCTTTGCGCATAGTAAGCGCTTAATAAATGCCATTATGATTATTAAGGGAAGGGGCCTTGTGTGACACTACTTGGGGAATGAATCGAAGAGGAGGTTTCTTAGCAGCAAGGACACCGCTCGGTTGACATTTCTGTCAAGCTGGTGTGCGAGGATCCGGCACTGATAGACTGACTGATCAGCTCAAAGAAATTTTGAAAAAAAGCTCAACCGTTTGATTCTCCCCACCTCGCTCCCCCTCCAACTCACCTCTTAGACAAATGAAAGTCAAATATCAAAACCTGAAGCAAGGAGGGGGGCGATCAGCTTCGCCCCCGCCGCCCACTCGCCTCCCTGGGTTCTGCTGTGAAATAACTCCGCGAAGACAGAGAACTTCAATCACCCAGCAGACATCGGAAATGATGGGGTGGATTCCTGGCAGGAATCTTTTCCACTCACGCCGCGGAGGGAAAATCTGAACGATTTCACCCAAACCATCCTCTGCCTTTTCCTGACCCCCAGCACCGAGACAGGCTTGGACCGGGATTCGATTCCCCAGGAGGGATGAGATTGAATTAGAGAAGCCGCATGGCTCAGTGGAAAGATCCCGGGCTTTGGAGTCAGAGGTCATGGGTTCAAATCCCGGCTCCGCCAATTGTCAGCTGTGTGACTTTAGGCAAGTCGCTTCTCTGTGCCTCAGTTACCTCATCTGGAAAATGGGGATTAAGACTATGAGCCCCCCGTGGGACAACCTGATCACCTTGTAACCTCCCCAGTGCTTAGAACAGCGCTTTGCACATAGTAAGCGCTTAATAAATGTCATTATTATTATGATTACTATTATAGTCCCTGTCCCATATGGGGCTCACAGTCAAAGCGTGAGGGAGAACATGCCTTATCTCCATTTTACAGATGAGGAAAATCAGGTCCAGATAAGTTACTTGCCCAAGATCACACAGACTCTTCCAGTCTAGACTGTAAGCAGGAAATGTGTCTGTTATATTGTACCCTCCCAAGTGTTTAATAAATGCAGTTGACAGCAGATGAGTGGCAGAGCTGGGATTCTTAGGATTTCAGGCTCCATTTCAGGGTTTCATTAACCCCGACAGTCAGTAAATTCTGCCTCAAAATCCAACCTAAATCTCTCCTCCTACAAATTAAATCCATTTCTTCATGCTTAGCCCCCGTCAGTGTAGAGAATTACTGGTCAGTATCTTCTTCGTAAAAATCCTGCCGTCTTCTTTTCTCCAAGCTGAACAACCCCCAGTTGCTTTAGCCTTTCCCGAGAAGACTATGTCTTAACCCTTTCATTGTATTTTTTGTTCTTTTCTTTTAGTATCTTTCTCCTTGCACTAGGATCATAAGCTCCTTGAAGGCAGGGATCCCGTCTACCTATTCAATTGTATTTATTGAGCGCTTTGTGCAGAGCACGGTACTAAGCTTTTGGGAGAGGACAACATAATAAACAGACATATTCCCTGTCCACAAGGAGCTTACAGTCCTCTCCCAAGTGTTTAGTACAGGGTTTTGCCCACAGTAGATGAGTTCCTTAAGGGCAAAGATCCTGTGCAGAGCAAGACTGTAAGCTCCCTGATGGCAGAGATCATGGGTATTAATAATAATAATAATAATGGTATTTATTAAGCGCTTACTATGTGCAAAGCACAGTTCTAAGGGCTGGGGAGGTTACAAAGTGATCAGGTTGTCCCCTGGGGGGCTCACAGTCTTAATCCCCATTTTACAGATGCGGTAACTGAGACCCAGGGAAGTGAAGTGACTTGCCCAAAGTCACACAGCTGACTATTAACTTTTGCACTCTCCAAAGCCCTTAGCCCTTAGAGAGACAGAGTGGCTCAATGGAAAGAGCCCGGGCTTTGGAGTCAGAGGTCGTGGGTTCAAACCTCGGCTCTGCCAATTGTCAGCTGTGTGACTTTGGACAAGTCACTTCACTTCTCTGGGCCTCAGTTACCTCATCTGTCAAATGGGGATTAAGACTGTGAGCACCCCGTGGGACAACGTGATCACCTTGTAACCTCCCCAGCGCTTAGAACAGTGCTTTGCACATAGTAAGTGCTTAACAAATGCCAGCATTATTATTATTAGGAGTACAGTCTGCATATTGCTGGTGTTCAGTAAATACCACTGATCGATTTTCTTCCAAGTTAGTTGCACCAAGTGGGCACCCTAACAGTTCGCTGGGATTTCACTTGTCTCCCCCTTTTAGACTGTGAGCCCACTGTTGGGTAGGGACTATCTCTATATGTTGCCAATTTGTACTTCCCAAGCGCTTAGTACAGTGCTCTGCACATAGTAAGCGCTCAATAAATACGATTGATGATGATGATGATGATCCACTCTGACCACCGGCTCGTTTTCATTCGTGGCCTAGTCAGCATTTTCCCAGCCTAATTTGGGTTCCTTGACTTCCATCA
Organism: Tachyglossus aculeatus; assembly: GCF_015852505.1. Classification (NCBI taxonomy): domain Eukaryota; kingdom Metazoa; phylum Chordata; class Mammalia; order Monotremata; family Tachyglossidae; genus Tachyglossus; species Tachyglossus aculeatus. The sequence goes on from NC_052100.1 coordinate 29,768,505, forward strand.
TGTCACCGAGTCCCTTTACCACCCAGACTTTCCTCCAGCGAACTAACTACCCACCCACCCCCAAGCAGACTGCAGCTCACCATCACCATCAGTGGCATTTATTGAGCGCTTACTGTGTGCAGCGCACCATACTAAGCACTTAGGAGAGTACTATATAACATATCTGACAAATCAGCTGCGGGGTGAGGGGTGGGCAGAGAAGCCTGCCAAGGATATGGAAATGAGAAAATTGTCTGTAGTCCTTTCCCGGCTCCAGCAGCAGGATAAAGCTGGCCAGGGTGAAAAAAAAGAGTTTAATGACTTTCCCTTGGGCACCTTGTCCAATTCTGTCTCCCCTACAACTGGACTGAGGGTTGCCATGTCAACACACAGCGCTTAGAACAGTGCTTGGCACATAGTACGCACTTACATACCATAGTTATTATCATCATCATCTCAGAGAAAGGTCCCAACCAGACAGGAACAAATGCCCACAGCAGCAGGTGAGGTAGAATTCACCCAGGACCTCCCCAGCTCCTCTGAATCACGGATCACAACCACCCGGCCTCTTCCTGATGTCCGGCTCCCACCATGTCACCGTGGGCAGTGCTGACATCACCCTGGCAAAACATCCCCCAACAGCAAGGCTCATCCCCACATCAGCACAGGTGCCACTTTGGCACCAGTGCTTGACACATAGTAAATGCTAAACGAATACCAGGATAGGGAAATAACGGAGTTTGGGCGCTACTGGGAAGTCCAAGCCTGGCACCTACTTCTAGACTGTGAGCCCACTGTTGGGTGGGGACCGTCTCTATATGTTGCCAACTTGGACTTCCCAAGCGCTTAGTACAGGGTTCTGCACACAGTAAGCGCTCAATAAATATGATTGATTGATTGATTGATAGCAGTTTGGTCTGCCTTGGCACCCTTCCAGCCCAGAACTCTGATTCCAGCAGGACCTCCGTGATGCTTGGAGGAGTCAGGGGTTGGTAACCTTCCTGGATACCTATCTAGAGACCCTCCAACATCCCTGTCTCTCCCCACTCCATCCTTGCCTTTTCCCCAGTGAACCAGTATAGACCCTCCAACACCCCAGGCTCTCCCCCAGTGACCCAACACAACCACCCAATCAATCAACTGTATTTATTGAGCACTTACTGTGTGCAGAGCACTGTACTAAGCGCTTGGGAAGTACAAGTTGGCAACATATAGAGACGGTCCCTACCCAACAGTCGGCTCACAGTCTAGAAGACCTTGCACACCTATCGCACACCTCCATCTCTCTTCCACTGACCAACATGCCTCCACCCTCTCCTCTGAAACCTGCTGAAATTTTCAGCTACACAGTTGAGCCGCATATATTTACCCTCCTCTTTCCCTCTCTCTTTGTCTCCTTCTTTCCCTCTCCCTCAATTTAAGAGGACTTACCTGGATTCTTCTAAGACAATCACACTCCTGAACTGCACCATTCAGAGAATTCCTGCCATCCAGGACCCCCAATTCCAGGGAAGGCCATACGGAAACCCAATCCTCTCCAGCTCTCTCTAGCTTTCACCAATTTTCTGTAATCCTCCTCTTTCCTCTGCCTTTTCGGCTGTTCTCTGGGGGCGGGAGGAGAGCCCCAGCAGAGAGTAGTTTGCCCTCGCTCTTTATTAAGTGAGGAAATTTCCTTAAAGAGGCAAACTCTAGCTGCTGCTATGGAGAGGTGTCCCAGTTCTTTGGTTTATTTCCTACCGATTTTAAGAGAAGCAGGAGGGAGGGGCCTGGCTCATAATGTATGAGAAGAGAGAGGTGAAGTATGGGTTTTCTAAACTGTGTCATAGTTATTGAGCTCTTACTGTGTGCAGAGCATTGTACTAAGCGCTTAGTACTTATTAAGAGCTTAGCAGGAACCATAGCTCTGTAGTGAGCACAGGGGATAGGATAAGAAAATCAGATAAGGAACAGTCTCTACCCCACAAAGGGCTCATGGTCATTGATTCATTCAACTCAGTTGTATTTATTGAGCATTTACTGTGTACTAAGCACTTGGGAGAATACAAAGAACAATAAACGTGAACATTCCCTGCTCACATTGAGCTTATAGTCTAGAGGGAGGGAGAGCAGATATCATACTCCCGTTTTACAGAGAAGGAAACTGAGGGCCGGAGACTGAAGTGACTTGCCCAAGGTCACACTGCAGGGCAGAGGCAGAGCTGGGATCTGAACCCAGGTTGTCCGGCGTCCAGTCCAGTGCTCTTTCAGCTAGCCCACTCTGCCCCTTCCCAGAGGGGAAACAGGCTGCATTGCAGAAAAGGTCGGAAGAGGCGATGGGGAAAGACCCGGCTCCCGGAGAAGCAGCGTGGAACAGTGGAAAGAGCCCAGGCTTGGGAGTCAGAGGTCATGGGTTCTAATCCCGGCTCTGCCACTTGTCAGCTGTGTGACCTTGGGCACTTCTCTGCGCCTCAGTTGCCTCATCTGTAAAATGGGGATGACTGTGAGCCCCAAGTGGAACACCTGATCACTTTGTATCCCCTCCAGCGCTTAGAACAGTGCTTCGCACATAGTAAGCGCTTAACAAATGCCATTATTATTATTATTACTGCATTGGCTCTGGGATCTTGTAGTTGCTTAGCTTCTAGACGCCTCTGGCTCACCCAACTAGAGAGGAGGAGGATGCTGGGATGAGGAGTGACATTTCTAGGTCAGTCTCTCTTTCCCCCCGAGATCCATTTTCTCTCTCCCTCTTCTCTGCTCATTAATCCCATGGATCCTCCACAGAACACGCTGACGATGGGTGTTTTGTTCTCTGTCCCCCCCCCTTCTAGACTGTGAGCCCGCTGTTGGGTAGGGACCGTCCCTAGACGTTGCCAACTTGGACTTCCCAAGCGCTTAGTCCAGCGCTCTGCACGCAGGATGGAGGGAACTGAGGCCCAGAGAAGTGAAGTGATTTGCCCAAAGTCGCACAGCTGACAAGTGGCAGAGCCGGGATTAGAACCCAGGACCTCTGACTTCCAAGCCCGGGCTCTTTCCACTGAGCCATGCTGCTTGTCTACTTGTTTTGTTTTGTTGCGTCTCCTCCCCCTTCTAGACTGTGAGCCCGTTGTTGGGTAGGGACCGTCTCCACATGCTGCCGATTTGTACTTCCCAAGTGCTTAGGACAGTGCTCTGCACACAGTAAGTGCTCAATAAATACGACTGAAGGTCTTAACACCATTATCATCACTATCATCATCATCCACCACACCATGCTGCTTCTCTCTTCCTCCTATCTGTCAATTTCTTTGCGTATATTTAGCAAGTTACTTTCCCCAGGGCAGGGAACACATCTTCTTCCTCCACTTTACTCTCCCATTGCTCTGCATATGATAGGTACTCAATAAGCATTTAGGATTGGTTGAAGAAACTCTGTGCCTCAGTTCCCTCATCTGTAAAATGCGGATGAAGCCTGTGAGCCCCCCGTAGGACAACCTGATCACCTTGTATCCTCCCCGGTGCTTAGAACAGTGCTTTGCACATAGTAAGCGCTTAACAAATGCGTGACTCAGTGGAAAGAGCATGGGCTGCAGAGTCAGAGGTCATGTGTTCAAATCCCGGCTCTGCCAATTGTCAGCTGTGTGACTTTGGGCAAGTCTAGTGGTTAGGATTCCTGGTTTTCACCCAGGCAGCCCGGGTTCGCCTCCCGGTATGGGAACGGATAAATATTGAGAAGCAGCGTGGCTCAGTGGAAAGAGCCCGGGCTTTGGAGTCAGAGGTCATGGGTTCAAATCCCGACTCCGCCAACTGTCAGCTGTGTGACTTTGGGCAAGTCACTTAACTTCTCTGTGCCTCAGTTCCCTCATCTGGAAAATGGAGGTTAAACCTGTGAGTCCCCCGTGGGACAACCTGATCACCTTGTAACCTCCCCAGCGCTTAGAACAGTGCTTTGCACATAGTAAGCGCTTAACAAATACCATCATTATTAAGTCACTACACTCTCTGGGCCTCAGTGACCTCATCTGGAAAATGGGGATGAAGACTGTGAGCCCCCCCGTGGGACAACCAGATCACCTTGTAACCTCTCCGGTGCTTAGAACAGTGCTTTGCACATAGTAAGCGCTTAATAAATGTCATTATTATTATTATTATTATTATTATTATTATTATTATTATTATTATTATTATTACAGACTGTCTTGAGGAGAAAGTAGAAAGGAACTAGTATTTTGTGGAGCAGCATCGTACACGGCCACTAGATGTCAATCCTGACTCACGATCAAAAAACATTTCCAAATGAATTTTTTCCAACCAGGAGTCCTGGAATCTGATCAATCAATCAATCAGTCGATCAGTGGTACTGATTAAGCACTTATGAGAAGCAGCGTGGCTCAGTGGAAAGAGCCCTGGCTTTGGAGTCAGAAGTCATGGGTTCAAATCCCAGCTCCGCCAACTGTCAGCTGTGTGACTTTGGGCAAATCGCTTCACTTCTCTGGGCCTCAGTTCCCTCATCTGTAGAATGGGGATTAAACCTGTGAGCCCCCCGTGGGACAACCTGATCACCTTGTAACCCTCCCAGCGCTTAGAACAGTGCTTTGCACATAGTAAGCGCTTAATACTTTATTATTACTATTTGCAAAACACTGTACTAAGAGCTTGGGAGAGTGCAGTACAAATTGAAGCAGCGTGGAATGAGCCCAGACTTTGGAGTCAGAGGTCACGGGTCAGCACTTAGAACAGTGCTTTGCACACAGTAAGCGCTTAACAAATACCATCATTATTATTATCATTATGGGTTCTAATCCCGGCTCCGCCACTCGTCAACTGTGTGACTTTGGGCAAGTCACTTCACTTCTCTGGGCCTCGGTTCCCTCATCTGTAAAATGGGGGTGAAGACTGTGAGCCCCACGTGGGACAACCTTGATTACCTTGTATCCCCCCAGTGCTTAGAACAGTGCTTGGCACATAGTAAGCACTTAATAAATACCAACATCATTATTATTATTTTTAATGGCATTTATTAAGTGCTTACTATGTGCCAAGCACTGTTCTAAGCACTGGCGCTGTTCTAAGCGCTGATCTTAGCGCTTATTATTTATTATTATTAATTAGCAGTCGTGTTCCCCAGGTTGTGGGGCTGAGGGAGGGGTAAATACAGAGAAGCAGCGTGGACTAGTGGTTAGAACACGGGCCTGGGAATCATAAGGATCTGGATTCTAATCCTGATTCTGCCGCTCGTCTGCTGAGTTGACCTTCGTCAAGTCACTTCACTTCTCTGGGCCTCAGTTGCCTCAACTGTAAAATGGAGATTAAGACTGTGAGCCCCACGTGGGACACGGATTAGCTTGGATCTACCCCAGCGCTTAGTACAGTGCCTGGCACATAGTAACCTCTTAACAAATACCATAAAAAATAAAAAGATAAAGCACGCAAATCCAAGTGCCGAAGGGCTTCTGTCTTTCCCCAGGTAGTATTTGTGTTCCTTTCTCCCAACCCACACTCTCATTCATTCATTCATTCATTCAATCGTTTTTATTCATTCATTCATTTATTCAATCGTATTTATTGAGCACTTACTGTGTGCAGAGCACTGTACTAAGCGTTTGGGAAGTACAAGTTGGCAACGTATAGAGACATTCCCTACCCAACAGTGGGCTCACAGTCTAGAAGGGGAAGACAGACAACAAGACAGAACATTAACAAAATAAAATAAATAGAATAAATATGTACAAATAAAATAAATAACAGAGTAATAAATCCGTACGAACATTCATTCATTCATTCAATCACATTTATTGAGCGCTGACTGTGTGCAGAGTACTGTACTAAGCGCTTGGGAAGTACAAGTTGGCAACATATAGTGACAGTCCCTACCCAACAGCGGGCTCACAGTCTAGAAGGGGGAGACAGAAAATAAAACAAGGCATATTAACAAAATAAAATAAATAGAATAAATATGTATAAATAAATAAATAGAGTAATAAATCTGTACAAACATATATACAGCTGCTGTGGGGAGGGGAAGGAGGTAAGGCGGGGGGGATGGGGAGCAGGAAGAGGGGGAGAAGAAGGAGGGGGCTCAGTCTGGGAAGGCCTCCTGGAAGAGGTGAGCTCTCAGTAGGACTCCTCTCTGGACTCTTTCTAATAATGCTCACATTAAATCTCCAATTAGAGATCACCAAGCGGGCATACAGATTCCCCAAATATCCAGGAAGAACTGCACGTATTTCCCAGCTGCTCCCAAACTGAAAGAATTATGGGATTCTCCTTTATCCCCTTCCCAGTTCAGCTGCATTCTTCCAGGGTGGCTTATCTGCGCTGCTCTGCATACAGTAAGCGCTCAATAAATACAATTGATTGATTGATTGTACATATTTATTATGTACTGTGTATTATGTATTGTGTATTATGTACACACTCTAGACTGTGAACCCGCTGTTGGGTAGGGACTGTCTCTATATGTTGCCGACTTGTACTTCCCAAGCGCTTAGTACAGTGCTCTGCACACAGTAAGTGCTCAATAAATGCAATTGATTGATTGATTGTACATATTTATTACTCTATATATTTATTTTACTTGTACATATCTATTCTATTTATTTTATTTTGTTAGTATGTTTGGTTTTGTTCTCTGTCTCCCCCTTTTAGACTGTGAGCCCACTGTTGGGTAGGGAACGTCTCTATGTGTTGCCAACTTGGACTTCCCAAGTGCTTAGTACAGTGCTCTGCACACAGTAAGCGCTCAATAAATACGATTGATTGATTGATTGATTGATTATCTTGCAGGACTCCCCGCCTTCAAGGTTGACTGTCTGCCCCTCCCTGCTCGCTGGCCAAGTTGGCCAACCCAATTCGAAAAACTCCCTGTCAGCTCCCTGCCTCTCCAGAGAGCACTGACTTTTCTCCTGGGGCTCCCTGCTCCTTGCTCCGCTCATCAATCAATCAATCAATCGTATTTATTGAGCGCTTACTGTGTGCAGAGCACTGTACTAAGCGCTTGGGAAGTACACATTGGCAACATATAGAGACGGTCCCTACCCAACAGTGGTCTCACAGTATAGAAGAGCTCACGCTCATGCTCTGTTTCACTCTCCAGTACTCCCTGCTTCTTGTTCATTCATTCAATTGTATTTATTAATAATAATAATAATAATGATAGCATTTGTTAAGCGCTTACTATTCATTCATTCATTCAATCATATTTATTGAGCGCTTACTGTGTGCAGAGCACTGTACTAAGCGCTTGGGAAGTACAAGTTGGCAACATATAGGGTCTGGGGAGGAAGACACCCGGCCGTAAGTGGGGGAACTGCTCTCTCTCCCTGACAAAGCACTGTTCTAAGCGCTGCGGGGGATACAAGGTGATCAGTTTGTCCCACGTGGGGCTCGCATCCTTCATCCCCATTTTACAGATGAGGGATCTGAGGCCCGGAGAAGTGAAGTGACTTGCCCAAGGTCACACAGCAGACATGGGGTGGCGGCGGGATTAGAACCCATGACCTCTGACTCTTTCCACTGAGCCACGCTGCTTCCCATTTATTTACTGAGCAGGGACCGTCTCTATATGTTCCCAACTTGTACTTCCCAAACGCTTAGTACAGTGCTCTGCACACAATAAGTGCTCAATAAATACGATTGATTGATTGAGTATTGAGCGCCTACTGTGTGCCAAGCACTGTACTAAGCGCTTGGGAAGTACACGTTGGCAACATATAGAGACGGTCCCTACCCAACAGTGGGCTCACAGTCTAGAAGATTGATCAATCAATCAATCGTATTTATTGAGCGCTTACTGTGTGCAGAGCACTGTACTAAGCACTTGGGAAGTACACGTTGGCAACATATAGAGACGGTCCCAACCCAACAGTGGGCTCACAGTCCAGAAGATTGATCAATCAATCAATCGTATTTATTGAGCACTTACTGTGTGCAGAGCACTGTACTAAGCGCTTGGGAAGTACACGTTGGCTGAGAGCTTGGGAAGTAGAAATCGGTAACATATTCTTGTTCTGTTTGATTCTTCAGTGCTCTCTATTTCGTGCTCTATTTGACTCTCCAGTGCTCTCTGACTCTTCCTCTGTTTGACTTTCACACTCTGTAACCTTTTACTGTGCTCGACTGGTGCTTTCTACCTGCTGTTCTGCTTCACTCTCCATCTTCCCAGCGCTTAGAACAGTGCTCGGCACAGAGTAAGCACTTAACAAATACCATAATTATTAATTATTATTATTCTTTTGGCTCCTTTGGTCTCCTGGGGGTACCTCTCCTCTCTTTCCATCATCATCATCACTAGAGAAGCAGCGTGGCTCAGTGGAAAGAACACGGGCTTGGAAGTCAGAGGTCATGGGTTCTAATTATTATTCTCTGTGCCTCAGTTTCCTCATCTGTAAAAATGGGGATTAAGACCGTGAGCCCCATGTGGGATATCCTGATTACCTTGTATCTACCCCAGCACCTAGAACAATGCTTGGTACATAGTAAGTGCTGAACAAATACCATTATTACTATTATTATTTAACTTCTATTGTATTTTCCCAAGTGCTTAATACAGCACATTTGATAGTTCTTTGTCTCCCCCATTAGAATCTCCCTCCCCCTTCGATTGTGAAACCCGTGTGGAACTGTGTCCTTCCTGGTTATTTTGTATCCACCCCAGCGTTTAGTACAGTGCTTGGCATATAGTAAGCATAAAACAGAAAACATTATTATTATGATTATTGAAGCTCCTTAATGATGGTATTTATTAAGCACTTACTATGTGCCAGGCACTGTACTAAGCGCTGGGGGGTGGGGGGTGATAAAAGCAAGAGTCTTGTGAGCAGGGAATGTGTCTTGTGTTTCTGTTGAACATCCCAAGCACTTATCACAGTGCATGGCATTCAGTAGGTGTTGAATAAATCCCATTACTCATTCATTCACTCAATCGTATTTATTATTTATTTATTTATTATTGAGCGCTTACTGTGTGCAGAGCACTGTACTAAACGCTTGGAAAGTACAATTCAGCAACAGGGATACCTAGGGATGAGCAGAGGGCTCTGGTTGAATGGTAGGAATTGTCAGAGGGCAGTGGAACTGAGGTCTTTTTTCCGCTTCTGCATTGTCAGCTGGCAATCTTTAGGGAGACCTTTTAGCAGGTCACTTTTCGCGGAATCTGTTGGGAAAGCCGGCAGAGGCCGGCTGGGTTTTCCGGGAATCAGAAGGCCAGCTGAGCCGCGTTGGAGATCTGAAAGAAATAGGAGAGAGGGGAGCGGGAATTGGCAAGTTACCTTCTCCTCTGGGTCCCATCGTCACTAGACATAGGGCAGGCTGGCCCTGGCTTTCCCGATTCCAGGTGACTCAGTTTGCTAACGGCCCTTGAAATGGCCTCCACCGCGGGGTGGAGAATCCAAGTCCCCAGGAAATCAACTCCACCGCCACCCCCCACGAAAACCTGTTTGCTCCTCACGTGTATTTTCATTATTTAAGCTAACAGTTCACTGACGGGCATTCTCTTCCTCTGGCTAGATTCAGTTACTAGCGTCCTGTCAACGCTCAGCTAAGTGAAATAATCTTTCCGCTCGTCAAAGATAAATGAGTTGGCTGCTGCCCTTACTTGTCCTCTTATTGGGTGTTTTCAGGTTGAAAGATAGTTGGGGTTTTGCTTGAATTACACTACCAGATACATGTGCAAGATGGACTCTTCCAGAACTTCACGTTACGCTCTCCGGGAGCATCAAGGATTTCTAACTAACTTCTTCCTTATACCCACCCCTCAGCAAAGTGCTTCTGCACATATCCGATTTCAGGGGAGGGCAAAGTACAGTGGGGTCCTCCTGGGAAGTCAGGCATTCCTCAAAAGGGAAGGGGGCCCGACCCGAAAGAGTCCATTCCGAGATAAAGCCGGGTTTCGTGTCCTTAACTGATTGTGCGATTGATACTTCTGGGGGGAGGGCGAAGGGGGAAGGGAGGTTGCTTTTAAATAACCGAAGCTGGCTAGATGAACAGCATATGCGCCGAGTCGTGCGGCAGTTCCAACATATTTGTTTACTGAGACATTCTCCAGATTGTTTGTAACCAGTTCTCTGCCAACCTTATGGTTCGGAGCGGTGCGAGGGGTGTGAGCGGTGGGATGTTTTCCCCCCCGCTCTTCAGCAGAGGCGGTGGCAGCGGAAGCCTGGGACTCTGCCACTCTCCACGGATCCAAAATAATCAGCATTCATTCATTCATTCAATCGTATTCATCGAGCGCTTACTGTGTGCAGAGCACTGTACTAAGTGCTTGGGAAGTACAAGTCGGCAACATCTAGCGACGGTCCCTACCCAACAGCGGGCTTACAGTCTAGGACGGGGAGACAGAGAACAAAACAAAACATATTAACCAAATGAAATAAGTAGAATAAATATGTACAAATAAAATAAATAAATAGGGTGGATTTCATCCACTCCATCCACTCATCCACTCCAGTGGATGAAGCCCAAGACTGGGAATTACCCCACGTCCTACAGAGCCTAAACTACCGCTGACCTGTGGCTTAAACTATTGGCAGTTTCAGTAAACTAGGGGTCCACCGTGTCTTTAGGCCAACCAGGAAGAACTGAAATATTTGTTTGTGGTTTGCACTGCTGAAAACGCGATGGCAGAAACACCAACTGAAAGCTTCATTCCCACTCCTCACCCCACGCCCAGTATATTCGGTCCTCTCTAAAAGGTTCTATGTTCCAGATTAACGGCCACAACAGCATCGCCAACCTGGGTCACCGGGCCAAGGGACCACCCGAAAGTGGCTTGGAAAAGTCGAGTGTTGCTTATCCCCCAAGATCGCCATCCTCCTGCTTAGGGCCGGAGCAACTGACAACGCTTCCCCATCCCTAAATGTCCCCTTACTTCATTTGGGGGCTCTAGAACCATCATCGTCCCTTCCACCGTCACGACCACCATTACCACTCCCTCCATAATCACCATTACTCCCACCACCATCACCACTTGTCTGCTGTGTGACCTTGGGCAAGTCGCTTCACTTCCCTGGGCCTCAGTGACCTCATCTGTAAAACGGGGATTGAGATTGTGAGCCCCATGTGGAACAGGGGCTGTGTCCAACCTGATTAGCCTTTATCTAACTCTGAAGCTTAAAACAGTGCCTGGCACGTAGAAAGCGCTTAAATACCACACAAAAAAAGGGTCCACCACAGGCAGAGCTCCATACTAGGTCCTTGGGGAGGATTTAGAAGAAGTGTGAGATAAAATCCCTACCCTCAAATTGTTTACAAACTGTAAGGGAAGGCAACTGGACATAATTGATGTAAATAACAAGTATTTAGCAGTTAAAAGAACATGAGATAAAATGTAATAAACTTAAGGGGATAAATAGGTCCAGTCCCTGCCTTAAAATTGTTTACACTCTGAAGGGGAAGACAATCAGACCTAAATAATAATAATAATGATGGCATTTATTAAGCGCTTGCTATGTGCAAATCACTGTTCAAAGCAGCGTGGCTCAGTGGAAAGAGCCCGGGCTTTGGAGTCAGAGGTCATGGGTTCAAATTCTGGCTCCGCCAATTATCAGCTGTGTGACCTTGGGCAAGTCACTTCACTTCTCTGGACCTCAGTTCCCTCGTCTGGAAAATGGGGATTAAGACTGTGAGCCCCCACGTGGGCCAACCTGATCACCTTGTATCCCCCAGCACTTTTAGAACAGTGCTTTGCACATAGTAAGTGCTTAACAAATACCATTATTATTATTATTATTATTATTATTGGGGAAGATACAAGGTGATAAGGTTGCCCCACAGGGGGCTCACAGTCTTAATCCCCATTTAACAGATGAGGTCACTGAGGCCCAGAGAAGTGAAGTGACTTGTCCAAAGTCACACAGCTGACAAGTGGCAGACCCGGGACTTGAATTCATGACCTCTGACTCCAAAGCCCGGGCTCTTTCCACTGAGCCACGCTGCTTCTAAATGACACAGATAACAAATATTTAGTAGTTAAAAGAACCCGAGAGAAAATACAATAAAACCAAGTGGATAACTAGGTCCATAACAAATGAATGAACACATTAGTGGCTGAGAAAGGTGAGTCGAGTGAGGGCACAGTGTTAGTTGTAGTATGCAAACATGGTCACCTGTTCTCACTGCCTCTTAGATGGCAAGGTCCATGAGAAAGCAAGACTGGGTCTGATCTGATTATCTGTTTCATTATTATTATTATTTTTACGGCATGGTGTAATGGACCCTGGCCTGGGAGTGAGAAGGTCATAGGTTCTAATCCCGGCTCTTCCACTTGTCTGCTGTGCGGCCTTGGGAAGTCACTTAACTTCCCTGGGCCTCAGTTACCTCACCTGTAAAATGGGGATTAAGACTGTGAGCCCCATGTGGGGCAGGGACTGTGTCCAACCTGATTTGCTTGTATCCATCCCAGCACTTAGTACAGTGCCTGGTGCATAGTAAGCACTTAACAAATGCCATTATTTTTATTATTATTATTAATGATAGATTGATTGATCTGGGGAACCAGGCCTTTCTCTGAACTCAGAGCTCCTCTCATGAGATCCAGTGGGCCCAGGGTTTCAGGACTCTCTGTACAGTACAGTGCATCCTTTATCCTGTCCAATGCATGCTCGCCGAGAAGAAAAAAAAATCTTTTGTTCACATTTCCCAGAGTTAACAGGGGCTGGGACCCCCAGGGACCTTATTTCTGAAACTTCTTTGTTATGGGTCAGAAAAGCCCTCTTTGGCCACAGATCTGGAGTGAAAGTAGTTTTCTGGAGAAGCTCATTTTTATTTAGCTCAGGAGGAAGATATTGGATCTCCTGATTTATTCATATTAATGTCTATCTCCCCCTCTAGACTGTAAACTCATCATGGGCCGGGAACGCGCCTTCTGACTCTCTGTATTGTACTCTCCCAAGCACTTAGAACAGTGCTCTGCAAATGAGTGCTCAATAAATACCACTGATGGATGGATTGATCACAAGACTATAAGAAAGCCACCCCCTGCATTTAGGTCCTCATTCCACTTCCTCTCCCACCTGTAATTCGTTTTGATGTCTGTCTCCCCTCTGGACTGTAAGTTCCTTAAATCATAACAATGACGGCATTTGTTAAGCGCTTAGTATGTGCCAAGCACTGTTCTTAGCTCTGGGGAGTTTACAAGGCAATTAGGTCGTCTCAGGTGGAACTCAACAATTTCAATTCCCATTTTACAGGTGAGGGAACGGAGGCACAGAGAAGTTAAGCGACTTGCCCAAAGTCACACGGCTGCCAAGGGGCGGAGTCGGGATTAGAACCCATAACCTCTGACTCTCAAGCCCGGGCTCTTTCCATTAAGCCGGGCAGCCTCATAAAGCCCGTTGTTGGGTAGGGGCCGTCTCTATATATTGCCTACTTGTACTTCCCAAGCGCTTCTCCCCCTCCTTCCCCTCCCCACAGCACCTGTATATATGTATATATGTTTGTATGGATTTATTACTCTATTTATACATATTTATTCTATTTATTTTATTTTGTTAATATGTCTTGCTTTGTTGTCTGCCTCCCCCTTCTAGACTGTGAGCCCGCTGTTGGGTAGGGACTGTCTCTATATGTTACCAACTTGTACTTCCCAAGCGCTTAGTACAGTGCTCTGCACACAGTAAGCGCTCAATAAATATGATTGAATGAATGAATGAATGAACAAATACCATCACGATGATTATTATCATCGGCCGGAGAAATCCCTCCCCGGATCCCCCTTTCTCCCCAACCTCCGTCGGCCCAGGGGATTTTGTGGGGGGGTGAAGTTGGTCTGGGGAGGGGTCAAAGGGCAACCCCCAGGGGATGGTCTGGGGGAGGGATGTGCCTGGCTGGGAATGATGATGATAATAATAATAATAATAATGATGGCATTTGTTAAGCACTTATTATGTGCCAAGCGCTGTTCTAAGCGCTGATGATGATGGTGAGCCCATTGTGGGGCAGGGATTGTCTCTATTTGTTGCTGAATGGTGCTTTCCAGGCGCTTAGTTCAGTGCTCTGAGCCCACTGTTGGGTAGGGACCGTCTCTAGATGTTTCCAACTTGTACTTCCCAAGCGCTTAGTACAGTGCTCTGCACACAGTAAATGCTCAATAAATACGATTGATTGATGGATTGATTGATTGATTGCTCTGCACCCAGTAAGCACTCAATAAATGGGGTTGAAGGAAGGCTGGTATTAGAGAAGCAGCGTGGCTCAGTGGAAAGGGCCCGGGCTTGGAAGTCAGAGGTCACGGGTTCTAATCCCAGCTCCACCACATGTCAGCTGTGTGAACTTGGGCAAATCACTTCACTTCTCTGAGCCTCAGTTACCTCACCTGTAAAATGGGGATTAAGGCTGTGAGCCCCCTCGTGGTACAACCTGATCACCTTGCATCTTCCCAGTGCTTAGAACAGTGCTTGGCACATAATAAGTGCTTAACAAATACCATTGTTATTATTATTCTTATTATTGGAGAAGCAGCATGGCCCAGTGGAAAGAGCCCGGGCTTTGGAGTCTGAGGTCATGGGTTCAAACCCCTGCTCTGCCAACTGTCAGCTGTGTGACTTTGGGCAAGTCACTTCACTTCTCTGGGCCTCAGTTCCCTCATCTGTAAAATGGGGGTTAAAATTGTGAGCCCCCCGTGGGACAACCTGATCACCTTGTAACCTCCCCAGTGCTTAGTAAGCGCTTAACAAATACCATTATTATTATTATTAAGACATGTACATATTTACTGTTCTATTTATTTTATTTTGTTAATATGTTTTGTGTTGTTGTCTGTCTCCCCCTTCTAGACTGTGAGCCCGCTGTTGGGTAGGGAACGTCTCTAGATGTTGCCGACTTGTACTTCCCAAGTGCTTAGTACAGTGCCCTGCACACAGTAAGTGCTCGAAAATACGATTGAATGAATGCATTATTATTTGTAAAGCGCTGAAAAGGAAGCCCGTTGTTGGGAAGGGCCCGTCTCTATTTGTTGCTGATTTGTCCTTGTAACCTCCCCAGTGCTTAGAATAGTGCTTTGCACATGGTAAGCGCTTAACAAATACTATTATTATTAAGACTTGTACATATTTATTTTATTTTGTTAATATGTTTTGTGTTGTTGTCTGTCTCCCCCCTTCTAGCCTGTGAGCCCGCTGTTGGGTAGGGACCGACTCTAGATGTTGCCGACTTCTACTTCCCAAGCGCTTAGTCCAGTGATCTGCACATAGTAAGCGCTCAATAAATACAACTGAATGGATGCATTATTATTTGTGAAGCGCTGAAAAGGAAGCCTGTTGTTGGGAAGGGTCTGTCTCTATCCGTGGCCCATTTGTCCTCTCCCAAGTGCTTAGCCCACTGCACGCAGTAGGAGCTTAATAAATACGACTGAATAAATGCATTATTTGTGAAGGGTTGAAAAGGAAGCCCATTGTTGGGAAAGGCCCGTCTCTATCCGTGGCCCATTTGTCCTCTCCTAAGCGCTTAGCCCACTGCACGCAGGGAGAGCTCAATAAATACGACTGAATGAATGCATTATATTTGTGAAGCATGTTGCCCATTCGTCCTCTCCCAAGTGCTTAGCCCACTGCACGCAGTAGGCGCTTAATAAATACAACTGAATGAATACATTATTTATAAAGCGCTGAAAAGGAAGCCTGTTGTTGGGTAGGGCCCATCTCTAAATGTTGCCCATTTGTCCTCTCCCAAGCGCTTAGCCCACTGCACACAGGGAGTGCTCAATAAATACGACTGAATGAATGTATTATTTGAGAAGTGCTGAAAAGGAAGCCTGTTGTTGGGAAGGGCCTGTCTCTAAATGTTGCCCATTTGTCCTCTCCCAAGCGCTTAGCCCACTGCATGCAGGGAGCGCTCAATAAATACGACTGAATGAATGCATTATTATTTGTAAAGCACTGAAAAGGAAGCCCGGTGTTGGGAAGGGCCTGTCTCTAAATGTTGCCCATTTGTCCTCTCCCAAGCGCTTAGCCCACTGCGGGCAGGGAGCGCTCAATAAATATGACTGAATGAATGCATTATATTTGTGAAACATGTTGCCCATTTGTCCTCTCCCAAGTGCTTAGCCCACTGCATGCAGTAGGCGCTTAATAAATACAACTGAATGAATACATTATTTATGAAGCGCTGAAAAGGAAGCCTGGTGTTGGGTAGGGCCCGTCTCTAAATGTTGCTCATTTGTCCTCTCCCAAGCGCTTAGCCCACTGCACGCAGGGAGCGCTCAATAAATACGACTGAATGAATGTATTATTTGAGAAGTGCTGAAAAGGAAGCCTGTTGTTGGGAAGGGCCTGTCTCTAAATGTTGCCCATTTGTCCTCTCCCAAGTGCTTAGCCCACTGCATGCAGGGAGCGCTCAATAAATACGACTGAATGAATGCATTATTATTTGTAAAGCACTGAAAAGGAAGCCCGGTGTTGGGAAGGGCCTGTCTCTAAATGTTGCCCATTTGTCCTCTCCCAAGCGCTTAGCCCACTGCGGGCAGGGAGCGCTCAATAAATATGACTGAATGAATGCATTATATTTGTGAAGCATGTTGCCCATTTGTCCTCTCCCAAGTGCTTAGCCCACTGCATGCAGTAGGCGCTTAATAAATACAACTGAATGAATACATTATTTATGAAGCGCTGAAAAGGAAGCCTGGTGTTGGGTAGGGCCCGTCTCTAAATGTTGCTCATTTGTCCTCTCCCAAGCGCTTAGCCCACTGCACACAGGGAGCGCTCAATAAATACGACTGAATGAATGTATTATTTGAGAAGCGCTGAAAAGGAAGCCTGTTGTTGGGTAGGGCCCGTCTCTAAATGTTGCCCATTTGTCCTCTCCCAAGCGCTTAGCCCACTCCAGGCAGGGAGCGCTCAATAAATACGACTGAATGAATGCATTATATTTGTGAAGCGCTGAAAAGGAAGCCTGTTGTTGGGAAAGGCCAGTCTCTATCCGTGGCCCATTTGTCCTCTCCCAAGCGCTTAGCCCACTGCACATAGGGAGCGCTCAATAAATACGACTGAATGAATGTATTATTTGAGAAGCGCTGAAAAGGAAGCCTGTTGTTGGGTAGGGCCCGTCTCTAAATGTTGCCCATTTGTCCTCTCCCAAGCGCTTAGCCCACTCCAGGCAGGGAGCGCTCAATAAATACGACTGAATGAATGCATTATATTTGTGAAGCGCTGAAAAGGAAGCCTGTTGTCTCTAAATGTTGCTCATTTGTCTTCTTCCAAGCGCTTAGCCCACTGCAGGCAGGGAGCGCTCAATACATAGGGCTGACTGAAGGAAAAACCTTTCCCTCCGCCCTGGCACCTAGGCCTGGGAGGTGTGGAGCCGGGAGAGGGAGGAGGAAGAGCAGGAAAAGGAGGAGGAGGAGGAGGAGCTAGGATCCCACCGCCCTCCCTCCCTCCCCGCAGCATGTAGCCGCCTCTCGGCCCGTGTCCCGCCGCCTCCGAGCGGCCCTCCGGCCTTCCCCCGGAGGAGGCCGCCCCAGGATGGCCGAAGAGGGGGCCGCCCAACTGCCCCGGGAGCTGCTCGGTGAGGTCCCCGGGGGTCGGGGGGTTCCCCTGGAAGGGATGAGAGAGAAGCCCCCCCAAATCCGGCCCCAGGCATCCGGAGGGGGGATGCGGCTTCGCGCCTGCATCCGTTGCCCTGGAGCCCACCAGGCCTGGGGGGGGATGGGGAAAAGGGGGATGGGGGGGTGGGCTTTAATTCTATTTGTACGTATTTATTACTCTATTTCTTTATTTTACTTGTCCCTATTTATTCTATTCATTTTCTTCTGCCAATATGTTGGGTTTTGTTGTCTGTCTCCCCCTTCTAGACTGTGAGCCCACTGATGGGTAGGGACCGTGTATATAGGTTTGTACATATTTATTACTCTATTTATTTTGCTTGTCCCTATCTATTCTATTTATTTTATTTTGTTAGTATGTTTGGTTTTGTTCTCCGGCTCCCCCTTTTAGACTGTGAGCCCACTGGTGGGGAAGGACTGTCTCTAGATGTTGCCAATTTGTGCTGCCCAAGCGCTTGGTTCAGTGCTCTGCACACAGTAAGCGCTCAATAAATACGATTGGTGATGATGATGATGGTGGGTAAGGACTGTCTCTATCTGTTGCCAATTTGTACTTCCCAAGCGCTTAGTCCAGTGCTCTGCACACAGTAAGCGCTCAATAAATAGGATTGATGATGATGATGATGATGATGACCATCTCTAGACGTTGCCAACTTGGACTTCCCAAGCGCTTAGTCCAGTGCTCTGCACACAGGAAGCCCTTAGTAAAGACGGTTGAATGAATATTTACTATTCTATTTATTTTATTCTGTTAATACGTTTTGTTTTGTCGTCCGTCTCCCCCTTCTACTAATAATCATGTTGGTATTTGTTAAGCGCTTAGAACAGTGCCTTGCACATAGTAAGTGCTTAATAAATGCTATCATTATTATTATTATTATTATTATTATTCTATTAATTGTATTCTGTTAATACGTTTTGTTTTGTCGTCCGTCTGCCCATTCTAATAATAATCATGCTGGTATTTGTTAGGCGCTTACTAGACTAGACTGTGAGCCCACTGTTGGGTAGGGACCGTCCCTAGATGTTGCCAACTTGGACTTCCCAAGCGCTTAGTCCAGTGCTCTGCACACAGTAAGCGCTCAGTAAAGATGGTTGAATGAATATTTACTATCCTATTTATTTTATTCTGTTAATACATTTTGTTTCGTCGTCCGTCTCCCCCTTCTACTAATAATCATGTTGGCATTTGTTAAGCACCTAGAACAGTGCTTTGCACATAGTAAGCGCTTAATAAATGCTATCATTATTATTATTATTATAATTATTATTATTCTATTTATTGTATTCTGTTAATACGGTTTGTTTTGTCGTCCGCCTCCCCCTTCTACTAATAATCATGTTGGTATTTGTTAAGCGCTTACTAGACTAGACTGTGAGCCCACTGTTGGGTGGGGACCGTCCCTAGATGTTGCCAACTTGGACTTCCCAAGTGCTTAGTCCAGTGCTCTGCAAACAGTAAGCGCTCAATAAAGACGACTGACTGAATATTTACTATTCTATTTATTTTATTCTGTTAACACGTTTTGTTTTGTCGTCCGTCTCCCCCTTCTAATAATAATAATAATCATGTTGGTATTTGTTAAGCCCTCACTGTTTCTAGACTCTGAGCCTACTGTTGGGTAGGGACCATCTCCATATGTTGCCAACTTGGACTTCCCGAGCGCTTAATACAGTGCCCTGCACACAGTAAGCGCTCAATAAAGACAGTTGAATGAATATTTACTATTCTATTTATTTTATTCTGCTAATACTTTTTGTTTTGTCTTCTAATAATAATCATATTGGTATTTAAGTGCTTAGAACAGTGCTTTGCACATAGTAAGCGCTTAATAAATGCTATCATTATTACTATTATTCTATTTATTTTATTCTGTTAATACGTTTTGTTTTGTCGTCCGTGTCCCCCTTCTAATAATAATCATGTTGGTATTTGTTAAGCGCTTACTAGACTAGACTGTGAGCCCACCGTTGGGTAGGGACCGTCCCTAGATGTTGCTAGCTTGGACTTCCCAAGCGCTTAGTCCAGTGCTCTGCACACAGTAAGCGCTCAGTAAAGACGGTTGAATGAATATTTACTATTCTATTCATTTTATTCTGTTAATACGTTTTGTTTTGTCGTCCGTCTCCACCTTCTAATAATAATCATGTTGGTAAAGCGCTTACTATTTCTAGACTGTGAGCCCACTGTTGGGTAGGGACCGTCCCTAGGTGTTGCCAACTTGGACTTCCCAAGCGCTTAGTCCAGTGCTCTGCACACAGTAAGCACTCAATAAATACGATTGAATGAATATTTACTATTCCATTTATTTTATTTTGTTAATACGTTTTGTTTTGTCGGCCATCTCCCCCTTCTAATAATAATAATAATAATGTTGGTATTTGTTAAGTGCTTACTACATGCAAGGCACTGTTCTAAGCGCTGGAACTGTGAGCCCGCTGTTGGGTAGGGACCATCTCTAGACGTTGCCAACTTGGACTCTATTTTCTTTGTACATATTTATTCTATTTATTTTATTCTGTTAATATGTTTTGTTTTGTCATCCGTCTCCCCCTTCTAATAATAATAATAATAATGTTGGTATTTGCTAAGCGCTTACTATGTGCAAAGCACTGTTCTAAGCGCTGGAACTGTGAGCCCGCTGTTGGGTAGGGACCGTCTGTAGATGTTGCCGACTTGGACTCTATTTATTTATTTTATTTGTACATATTTATTCTATTTATTTAATTCTGTTAATACGTTTTGTTTTGTCGTCCGTCTCCCCCTTCTAATAATAATAATAATAATAATGTTGGTATTTAAGCGCTAACTACGTGCAAAGCACTGTTCTAAACTCTGGAACTGTGAGCTGTGAGAGAATTAAGTCTCTCCCTGCCGATCCCTTCCGCCTTCCCTTTTTATGATAGTGGGTGATGAGTCTGTTCTTTTATTTCAGAAAGCATAAAGGATGTCCTTGGCCGGAAGATTAAAATTGCGGTGAAGAAGAAAGTGAAACTAGAAATCAAGGGAGACAAAGTGGAAAACAAAATCCTGGTAAGGGATTATACTTTTAAGTGTAAATGTGATGCCCAGGATGAGTTCCCTTCCTCTTGTTTGCAATATGACAAATGTTTTCTTCCTTTTGTAGACTGTAAGCTTCTCCTCTAGACTGTAGGTTCCGCGAAGGCAGGGACCATGTCTGTCATCTGTCCTGTTGTACTTTCCTAAATGCTTAGTACAGTTTCTGCACACAGCGCTCAATAAATACCGCTGATTGATTAATAGCTGCTGCGTAAATTAAAACTTGAGAAGCAGCGTGGCTTAGTGGAAAGAGCAAAGGCTCGGGAGTAAGAGGTTGTGAATCCTAATCCCGGCTCCGCCACTTATCAGCTGTGTGACTTTGGGCAAGTCACTGAACTTCTCTGTGCCTCAGTTTCTTTATTTGCACAGTGGTGTTCAAAGCCTGTTCTTCGTCCTACTTAATGTGAGCCCCATGTTCAGGGTCTATGTCTGACCTAATTAACTCTACCCCAATGCTTAGAATAATGCTTGAAACAGAGTAAGTGCTTAAGAAGTACCATAATAATAAGTACTGTGGAGCTGAGGCTGGGGTGACTAGGTCTTTGGGGATAAAATATCAGTTCTCCTTCTCCTCCTTCCCCTGCTTCTTCTTAGAGAAGCAGTGTGGCCTAGTGGCTAGGGCCTGGGACCTTGGAGTCTAAAGGACCTGGCTTCTAATCCCATCTCCGCCACATTACAATAATAATAATAATAATGATAATGATGATGGTATTTAAGTGCTTACTATGTGCAAAGCACTGTTCTAAGCGCTGGTCGGGTTACAGGGTGATCAGGTTGTCCCACGGGGGGCTCACAGTTTTTAATCCCCATTTTTCAGAAGAGGTCACTGAGGCCCAGAGAAGTGAAGCGACTTGCCCAAAGTCACCCAGCTGACAGTTGGCGGAGCTGGGATTTGAACCCATGACATCTGACTCCAAAGCCCGGGCTCTTTGCACTGAAACACGCTGCTTCACATATCTGTTGTGTGACCCTGAACTTGTCACTTCACTTCTCTGGGCCTCAGTGACCTCATCTGTTAAATGGGGATGGAGACTGTGAGCCCCACGTGAGACAGGGACTGTCCAAGCGCATTTCCTGGGATCCACCCCAGTGCTTAGTACAGTGCCCGGTGCATAGTAAGCGCTTAAAAAATACCACAATGATTATTATTATTATTATTATTATTCCCCCTTAGACTGTGAGCCCCATGTGGACTAACTATTTTATCCACCCCAGAGTTTAATACAGTGCTTGGTTGTGTCCATTGCCCAAGAGGAGGCCGTGACTTCGAAAGCCACAGACCTGGTTAGGATGACGGAGGCGTTGGAGCAGTAAAACGCCACCGACTTTTGGCTTACGACAAAACTCGCTCCCATTATCTCCCCAGTCATCAGCGCGGGGACCAAATAGCTGCCGTTGGGCCGGACTAGGTTTCCGCGTCACGACGGCAGATTTCCCTGGTTGGATGAGGCTTCTTGGAGTTTCAGTCTTGACCGGTGGGATCTTGGCTCAATTCCTTACGCGCTTAGTACAGTGCCGTCCACACTGTAATATGTGTTGTCGCATTGTCGCTGGTTTGAGGTGTGTGTGCGTGTAATCGAAAGCCACATGTGGCTCAGTGGAAAGAGCCCGGGCTTTGGAGTCAGAGGTCATGGGTTCAAATCCCAACTCTGCCAACTGTCAGCTGTGTGACTTTGGGCAAGTCACTTCACTTCTCTGGGCCTCAGTTCCCTCATCTGTAAAATGGGGATTAAGACTGTGAGCCTCCAGTGGGACAACCTGATCACCTTGTAACCTGGAGTAACCTGTAATTTGTAATCCACTTTATCGGGTTGGATTTGCATCTCTTTGTTCTTCCTGCGCTCACTGTTGGGACGTTTTTACCAGTTTCCCCACCTCATCAGGTTGTGGAAGTCCTTGAGGGTAGGGAGTAATCCTCTCCCAAGCGCTCAGCTCAGGGTTGGAGTTGCATCTTCTTGTTCTTCCTGCTGTCACTGTAGGGACATTTTTACCTGTTCTCCCCCCGTCATCAGGTTATGGAAGTCCTTGAGGGTAATAATAATAATAATGTTGGTATTTGTTAAGCGCTTACTATGTGCAAAGCACTGTTCTAAGCGCTGGGGTAGCTACAAGGTAATCAGGTTGTCTCACGTGGGGCTCACAATCTTCATCCCCATTTTCCAGATGAGGGAACTGAGGCCCAGAGAAGTTAAGTGACTTGCCCGAAGTCACACAGCTGACAAGTGGCGGAGCGGGGATTTGAACCCACGACCTCTGACTCCAAAGCCCGGGCTCTTTCCCAAGCGCTCACCTCAGGGTTCTGCACTCAATTAAATCAATCAATCGTATTTATTGAGCGCTTACTGTGTGCAGTTAAACACCACTGGTTGATGTCCAAAGGTCAAAGGTGATCGTCACATCATTCGAGGAACTTCCAAGTGGTTATTAGGGAATGAGCGTGAGGCTCTGGTTTTGACTCGACCTTTGCTTGAGATACTTGACTTCTCCGCACCTCAGTTTCCCCCTTTGTGGAGAGGCTAAGGCCTGCCCCTTCCTGCTTCCCAGACATGCTCGGGCAACAGAGAACTCCAGAGCGTTTCTGAGACTGTGGCGTGCTGCCGTGGATGGAGTCCAGGGGTTGTAGAGGAAGTCTAAAGGGCCCAAGTGAGAGGGAGAAAAAAGGAAGTGAGGGGCCTCGGACGTGGCGTGGTCTGAGGAAATGAGGAAGTGGATGGCTGATTCACAGGCCCAGATTGCACCTTCCCCCTAAACCTAGCAGCCCGCGAGGGGCCTGCTGGCCCTGGCCAGAGAGAGAGGGGTTGGGGTTTGGGCCGTGTGAGCTGGGGCAAGAGTGAGCCACTTGGGGACAAGTGGGGCTTTCCCCAGAGGTGAGGGCCAAGGGGCCAGCAGATTACCACCATCTTCCTTGTTGGTATTTATTGGCCTTCCGTTGTGTGCAGGCTCCAAACTCGGGGCTCGGGAATGGACTGTCGAACTAATAAACAACATTGGTCCTTGTCCTTGGGGCTCCTGATGAGGTGATGGAGAGAAAGAGGGTTGTCAGTCAGCCGGTTATATTTATCGAGCGCTTACCATGTGCAGGGCACTGTACTAAGTGTTGGGGAGAGTAAAATATAACGATAAATAGACATTCCCTGCCACGGTGAGTGTACAGTCCGGCGAGGTCGGAGGACAGTCTAGAGGGGGGTGTTGTCTGGGAGGAGGGAGAGTGTCCTACTGGGTTGGTGGCGGGGAGACTTGCAGACAGCAAGCCTGATCTCAAGCGGTCAGCCCAGCTGGGGCTGGAGTGGGGGAAATCGGACCGTCCCGGAAAGGTGGTGATGCAGGAGGGCGGAAAGGAAGGAGACTCTCAAATTCTTCTTGGACTTCGAACCTGACCGCTGGAAAAGTGCCACGCCATTAGGCAGGGCCACGATTAGCTCTGCCATATAACCTGGACGGTTGCTGATTGGGACCTTAGCCAGGGAGATCTCCCCTGACCCCTGTCTCATTCATTCACTCATTCATTTGTTCAATCACATTTATTGAGTGCTTACTGTGTGCAGAGCACTGTACTAAGCACTTGGGAGAATAAAATACAAGAGACAGACATATTCCCTGCCCACAACAAGCTACAGTCCAGAGGTGGGGAGACAGATATTAATATAAATAAATTACAGATATATACACAAGTGCTATGGGGCTGGGATGGGGGGATGAACACAGGGAGCAAGTCAGGGAGAAGCAGAAGGGAGTGGGAGAAGAGGAAAGGGGGGCTTAGTCAGGGAAGGCCTCTTGAAGGAGATGTGCCTTCACTAAAGCTTTGAAGGTGAGGAGAGTCGATCAAATCTGTGGGATTTGAGGAGGGAGGGTGTCCCAGGCCAGAGGCACGATGTGGGCGAGGGGTTGGTGGCAAGATAGCAATCGAGGCACAGTGAGAAGGATGGCACAGAGAAAGGATGGCCCCCGATGCCACTGTAACTGGGGAAGCCTTGAGTTGGGGTGCCAGGCGGCTGTCCAGGTGGATGTTTACTGAGCAGAGCCCGGGAATTCCCGGAAAAGGAGTTATAACAAAGTTATCATGAGTGAGAGGTAGGAGACCAGGAAGAGGGGAAGTCTGTGCTCAGTCATTTCTCTCAGACTGGGAGTCCCTTGTGGGATAAGAAATGTGCCTGATCCGATTATCTTATATCTGCCTCAGCACTTAGCCCAGTGCTTGACACAGAGTAAGCGCTTAATGGAAAGCACAATTATTCCTGCCTGGTATGCCTGGTCCAGGGTTGGGACAGCTTTCGGCATCAATCCCAGGACTTGGGCAGCTTGATTTGTCTCAGGATGTGGCTGGACTGGAAGTCTCCATGGTGGCCAGCTCAGTGACCCCAGCCCCTTCTGGTCCCCACCAAGCTGTTTGGGGGACATGGTGTCATCGCAATCCAGATCCTCCCATCTCAATCAATCAATCAGTGGTATTTATTGAGTGCTTACTATGTGCAGAGCACTGTACTGTAAAGCACTTGGGAAAGTTCGATACAATAGAGTCAGTGGACATGTTCCCTGCCTACAAGGAGCTTCCAGTCCCAGATCCAGTGCTGGGCAGATCCCAGCACTAGGCTTGGGGGTGGGGGCAGACAGGCATGCTAGAGGACGTCTTCCTGCCCTTCAAGGAGCTTTCAGTCTAACGGAGAACACAGAGGCAGCCTGGCCTAGTGGATAGACCATGGGGAGTCAGAGGACATGGGTTCTAATCCCGGCTCCGCCACTTGTCTGCTCCGTGACTTTGGGCAGGTCACTTCACTTCTCTGTGCCTCAGTTACCTTGTCTATAAAATGGGAATTAAGACTCTGAGCCCGATGTGGGACAGGATCTGATTAGCTTGTGCCTCCCACAGGTCTTAGAGCAGTGCTTGACACATGGTAAGCACTCAACAAATACCATTATTATTATTATTATAAATAAATGGATGTGATGTGACTCGGTGAAAAGAGCACAAGACTGAGAGTCAGAAGACCTGGGTTCTAATGCCACTTGCCTATGGTGGCTTCAGTTTCCTCATCTGAAAATAGGGATTCAGTACCCACCCGCTGTCCTTCCTCCTTTACGTGTGAGCTCCACGTGGGACAGGGACTGGGTCTACCTCAGTGCTTACCATGGTGCTTGGCACATAATAAGTGTTTAATACCACTAATGTTATTCATTTCGAGAGATTAGGTATAAATAATAAAATTGAGCAGATAAATTGCTATTAGTGCTGAGGGGGAGGTGTGATTGGGCACCTTGAAGCTGAATCTGGTGACTGGCTGGGGAAAGGTCAGAGATCCCCAGGTAATGATGGGCCGTAAACTTCCCGAGGGCAGGGATCACGTCTTTTAACTCTGTGCCAAGGCTCAAGGACCTCTGCTCCCTGGACTGGCTACCTGTCACCCACCGGGCTCAGCCGACCCTCAGCCCATCTTGGGTGTCTGGAACAGGCCCACGTGGGCTTCTCCGGGTACCTGGGGAGGGTCCGGTCAGCTTTCCAGACCCACATCCTCGCAGGTGGAGGGAGCCACGCCAACAGTCTGTCCATCAATCGTATTTATGGAGCTCTTACAGCGTGCGGAGCACTGTAGTAAGTGCCTGGGAGAGTACAGTATAACAGATAAATTCCCTGCCCACAACGAGCTTACAGTGAGCCCACTTTTAGACTGTGAGCCCACTGCTGGGTAGGGACTGTCTCTATATGTTGCCAACTTGTACTTCCCAAGCGCTTAGTACAGTGCTCTGCACACAGTAAGCGCTCAATAAATACAATTGATGATGATGATGATGAAGAGACCCCCAAATTGAGAGTTCAGAGTGGGCAGGGGGCTGACCATGGCAACTCAAGTCATTCAACTTCTGTGCCTCAGTTACCTTATCTGTTAAATGAGGATTAAGACTGTGAGCCCCATGTTGGACATAGACCTGATTAACTTGTGTCTACCCCAACACTCAGTACAATGCCTAGCACTTAGTAAGCGATTAACTAATTCCATAAAAAAATAAAAAAGAAGCAGAAAAGATGAGTGCAACAACAGTGATAAGGAGTGGCGGGGTGAGAGGTAAATACCCAAGTGCTGATATGGCTGTTCGGGGAGGAACAGGAAAGGAGAGGAAAGATTAATCAGCAAAGGCCTAAACACTTTTACAAGGCCGGGGCTCCTCTCTCCCGGAAAATAGCCAGCACGCTGTACTGCCAGACGGAGGCTAGCCAAAACCCCCAACGCTGGAGGAAGAGAAATATTTCAGGGTCAGCCACGCCCCTGGAATCTGGAATTTTAATCCATAGCACATTGCTCCGGGCACAGTTTTGTTGGGAGCGGGGCCCCGGATACTAATTGTTATCAAGGACTTCTCCCATCTGACTGTGGCCCTTTACCCTTTGTCCTCCTGGGCCCAGGAAGTTTCCTTCTCTCTTCTTGTCCTCCCCTTCCTGTTCCCATAATCCGCGGGAAGGATTTCCCATAAAGAAATGTGCATCATTGAATCCCGTTGGCTAATTCCACTACCACATTCAGCCTAACTAACCCTCTTTCCATTGCATGACTCAGTGGTAAAGAGGAACCTCCCCCCTCTTGGGGATTTCTAAGGATCCACCTTAATAACTGTGGTATTTATTAAGCGTTAGCCCACTCTGAGGACTGGGGTAGATCAAGCTAATCGAATTGGACACGATTCCTGTGGCTTTCCGTCCAAGGGATAGAAAGAGGGGGTATCTTATACCCCAAATGCAGAGGAGGCAGGGAAACAGCGTGGCCAGTGGAAAGAGCACAGGCTTGGGAATCAGAAGGACTTGGTTCTAATCCCATTTCCTCCACTTGACTGCCGTGTGGTTTGGGGCAAGCCACTTCACTTCTCTGCGCCTCAGTTACCTCATCTGTAAAATGGGGATCGAGACTGGGAGTCCCATGTGGGACATGGACTGCATCCAACCTGACCAGCTTGTATCTACCCAAGTGCTTAGTACAGTTCCTGGCACTTAGTAAGCACTTTACAAATTCCATTAAAAAAAACAAAAAAAACGGAGGTTCAGAGTGGTGAAGTTTTGTTGTCTGTCTCCCCCTTCTAGACTGTGAGCCCGTTGTTGGGTAGGGACCGTCTCTATATGTTGCCGACTTGTACTTCCCAAGCGCTTAGTATAGTGCTCTGCACACAGTAAGCACTCAATAAATACGATTGAATGAATGAATGAATGTCTCCTGTCTGCCCTGTCCTGTACGCACTTTGAAAGGAAAAGGGTATGGGCGGTTTAGGAGATTTTAATCCCCTGAGGTTTTCCTCAACCAGAATTAGCCTCATTCTTCCACCCACTGAGGGCGAGATCATTTTTCTACAAAAATGTTCAGTCCATGTTTCCCCGCTCCCCAAGAACCTCGAGTGGTTTCCCTTCCAACCTCCACAT